>NC_142640.1:25554280-26222721 GCF_053813885.1 Theobroma cacao | reverse complement strand
GAAAGCCTCATTATTCACTTTAAATGATTTTATAATCTCATTATTGATTTTATGTTGAATTTTCTTACATTTTTAGTTAAAACAGACTATAATTGAATGTTTACCTCGGGAAACATGAAGCAAAAGCCATCGATTGAGAAGAAAAGACCATTTATAGTCACTCATGCCTTCGGAAGCCTCATTATTCACTTTAAATGATTTTATAATCTCATTATTGATTTTCTGTTGAATTTTCTTACATTTTTAGTTAAAATAGACTATAATTGAATGTTTACCTCAGGAAACATGAAGCAAAAGCCATCGATTGAGAAGCAAAGACCATTTATAGTCACTCATGCCTACGAAACCCTTATTGCTCACTTTAAATGGCTTTATGATTTGATTATTAACTTTAAGCTGAATTTTTTTACATTTTTTGTTAAAACATATTATAATTGAATGTTTACCTCGGGAAACGTGAAGCGAAAGCTATCGATTGAGAGGAAAAGAACATTTATTGTCACTCATGTTTTCGAAAGCCTCATTAGTCACTTTAAATGATTTTATAATCTCATTATTGATTTTATGTTGAATTTTCTTACATTTTTAGTTAAAACAGACTATAATTAAATGTTTACCTCGAGAAACATAAAGTAAAAGCCATCGATTGAGAAGAAAAGACCATTTATAGTCACTCATGCCTTCGAAACCCTTATTGCTCACTTTAAATGATTTTATAATCTCATTGTTGATTTTATGTTGAATTTTCTTACATTTTTAGTTAAAACAGACTATAATTGAATGTTGACCTCAGGAAACATGAAGGAAAAGCCATTGATTGAGAAGAAAAGAACATTTATAGTCACTCACGCCTTCGACAGCCTTATTACTTGCTTAAAATTGTTTTACAATCTCATTATTTTTTATAAAATCAATTTTCTTACATTTTTGGTTAAAATAGATTATATTCAAATGTTTGTCTGAAGAAACGTGAAGCGAAAGCCATCGATTGATAAGAAAAGTCCATTTATAGTCACTCATGCCTTCGAAAGCCTCATTATTCACTTTAAATGATTTTATAATCTCATTATTGATTTTATGTTGAATTTTCTTACATTTTTAGTTAAAACAGACTATAATTGAATGTTTACCTCGGGAAACATGAAGCAAAAGCCATCGATTGAGAAGAAAAGAACATTTATAGTCACTCATGCCTTCGGAAGCCTCATTATTCACTTTAAATGATTTTATAATCTCATTATTGATTTTATGTTGAATTTTCTTACATTTTTAGTTAAAACAGACTATAATTGAATGTTTACCTCGGGAAACATGAAGCAAAAGCCATCGATTGAGAAGAAAAGACCATTTATAGTCACTCATGCCTTCGGAAGCCTCATTATTCACTTTAAATGATTTTATAATCTCATTATTGATTTTATGTTGAATTTTCTTACATTTTTTGTTAAAATAGATTATATTTAAATGTTTGTCTCGAGAAATGTGAAGCGAAAGCTATCGATTGACAAGAAAAGTCCATTTATAGTCACTCATGCCTTCGAAAGCCTCATTATTCACTTTAAATGATTTTATAATCTCATTATTGATTTTATGTTCAATTTTCTTACATTTATAGTTAGAACAGACTATAATTGAATGTTTACCTCAGGAAACATGAAGTAAAAGCCATCGATTGAGAAGAAAAGACCATTTATAGTCAGTCATGCCTTCGAAACCCTTATTGCTTACTTTAAATGACTTTACGATTTGATTATTAACTTTAAGCTGAATTTTTTTACATTTTTTGTTAAAACATATTATAATTGAATCTTTACCTCGAGAAACGTGAAGCGAAAGCTATCGATTGAGAGGAAAAGAACATTTAGAGTCACTCATGCCTTCGAAAGCCTCATTATTCACTTTAAATGATTTTATAATCTCATTATTTATTTGATGTTGAATTTTCTTACATTTTTAGTTAAAACAGACTATAATTGAATGTTTACCTCGGGAAACATGAAGCAAAAGCCATCGATTGAGAAGAAAAGACCATTTATAGTCACTCATGCCTTCGGAAGCCTCATTATTCACTTTAAATGATTTTATAATCTCATTATTGATTTTATGTTGAATTTTGTTACATTTTTAGTTAAAACAGACTATAATTGAATGTTTACCTCGAGAAACATGAAGCAAAAGCCATCGATTGAGAAGCAAAGACCATTTATAGTCACTCATGCCTACGAAACCCTTATTGCTCACTTTAAATGGCTTTATAATTTGATTATTAGCTTTAAGCTTAATTTTTTTACATTTTTTGTGAAAACATATTATAATTGAATGTTTACCTCAGGAAACGTGAAGCGAAAGCTATCGATTGAGAGGAAAAGAACATTTATTGTCACTAATGCCTTCGAAAGCCTTATTACTTGCTTAAAATTGTTTTACAATCTCATTATTTTTTTTAAATGAATTTTCTTACATTTTTGGTTATAATAGATTATTTTTAAATGTTTGTCTCAAGAAACGTGAACCGAAAGCCATCGATTGACAAGAAAAGTCCATTTATAGTCACTCATGCCTTCGAAAGCCTCATTATTCACTTTAAATGATTTTATAATCTCATTATCGATTTTATGTTGTATTTTCTTACAATTTTAGTTAAAACAGACTATAATTGAATGTTTACCTCAGGAAACATGAAGTAAAAGCCATCGATTGAGAAGAAAAGACCATTTATAGTCAGTCATGCCTTCGAAACCCTTATTGCTTACTTTAAATGACTTTACGATTTGATTATTAACTTTAAGCTGAATTTTTTTACATTTTTTGTTAAAACATATTATAATTGAATCTTTACCTCGAGAAACGTGAAGCGAAAGCTATCGATTGAGAGGAAAAGAACATTTATAGTCACTCATGCCTTCGAAAGCCTCATTATTCACTTTAAATGATTTTATAATCTCATTATTGATTTTATGTTGAATTTTCTTACATTTTTAGTTAAAACAGACTATAATTGAATGTTTACCTCGGGAAACATGAACCAAAAGCCATCGATTGAGAAGAAAAGACCATTTATAGTCACTCATGCCTTGGAAACCCTTATTGCTCACATTAAATGGCTTTATGATTTGATTATTAACTTTAAGCTGAATTTTTTTACATTTTTTGTTAAAACATATTATAATTGAATGTTTACCTCGATAAACGTGAAGCGAAAGCTATCGATTGAGAGGAAAAGAACATTTATAGTCACTCATACCTTCGGAAGCCTTATTACTTGCTTAAAATTGTTTTACAATCTCATTATTTTTTTTTAAATCAATTTTCTTACATTTTTGGTTATAATAGATTATTTTTAAATGTTTGTCTCGAGAAACGTGAAGCGAAAGCCATCGATTGACAAGAAAAGTTCATTTATAGTCACTCATGCCTTCGAAAGCCTCATTATTCACTTTAAATGATTTTATAATCTCATTATTGATTTTATGTTGAATTTTCTTGCATTTTTAGTTAAAACAGACTATAATTGAATGTTTACCTCGGAAAACATGAAGCAAAAGCCATCGATTGAGAAGAAAAGACCATTTATAGTCAGTCATGCCTTCGAAACCCTTATTGCTTACTTTAAATGACTTTACGATTTGATTATTAACTTTAAGCTGAATTTTTTTACATTTTTTGTTAAAACATATTATAATTGAATCTTTACCTCGAGAAACGTGAAGCAAAAGCTATCGATTGAGAGGAAAAGAACATTTATAGTCACTCATGCCTTCGAAAGCCTTATTACTTGCTTCAGATTGTTTTACAATCTCATTATGTTTTTTTAAATCAATTTTCTTACGTTTTTGGTTCAAATAGATTATTTTTAAAAGTTTGTCTCGAGAAACGTGAAGCGAAAGCCATCGATTGACAAGAAAAGTCCATTTATAGTCACTCATGCCTTCGAAAGCCTCATTATTCACTTTAAATGATTTTATAATCTCATTATTGATTTTATGTTGAATTTTCTTGCATTTTTAGTTAAAACAGACTATAATTGAATGTTTACCTCGGGAAACATGAAGCAAAAGCCATCGATTGAGAAGAAAAGACCATTTATAGTCAGTCATGCCTTCGAAACCCTTATTGCTTACTTTAAATGGCTTTATGATTTGATTATTAACTTTAAGCTGAATTTTCTTACATTTTTTGTTAAAACATATTATAATTGAATCTTTACCTCGAGAAACGTGAAGCGAAAGCTATCGATTGAGAGGAAAAGAACATTTAGAGTCACTCATGCCTTCGAAAGCCTCATTATTCACTTTAAATGATTTTATAATCTCATTATTTATTTGATGTTGAATTTTCTTACATTTTTAGTTAAAACAGACTATAATTGAATGTTTACCTCGGGAAACATGAACCAAAAGCCATCGATTGAGAAGAAAAGACCATTTATAGTCACTCATGCCTTGGAAACCCTTATTGCTCACTTTAAATGGCTTTATGATTTGATTATTAACTTTAAGCTGAATTTTTTTACATTTTTTGTTAAAACATATTATAATTGAATCTTTACCTCGAGAAACGTGAAGTAAAAGCTATCGATTGAGAGGAAAAGAACATTTATAGTCACTCATGCCTTCGAAAGCCTCATTATTCACTTTAAATGATTTTATAATCTCATTATTTATTTGATGTTGAATTTTCTTACATTTTTAGTTAAAACAGACTATAATTGAATGTTTACCTCGGGAAACATGAACCAAAAGCCATCGATTGAGAAGAAAAGACCATTTATAATCACTCATGCCTTGGAAACCTTTATTGCTCACTTTAAATGGCTTTATGATTTGATTATTAACTTTAAGCTGAATTTTTTTACATTTTTTGTTAAAACATATTATAATTGAATGTTTACCTCGATAAACGTGAAGCGAAAGCTATCGATTGAGAGGAAAAGAACATTTATAGTCACTCATACCTTCGGAAGCCTTATTACTTGCTTAAAATTGTTTTACAATCTCATTATTTTTTTTTGAATCAATTTTCTTACATTTTTGGTTAAAATAGATTATATTTAAATATTTGTCTCGAGAAACGTGAAACGAAAGCCATCGATTGACAAGAAAAGTCCATTTATAGTCACTCATGCCTTCGAAAGCCACATTATTCACTTTAAATGATTTTATAATCTCGTTATTGATTTTATGTTGAATTTTCTTAGATTTTTAGTTAAAACAGACTATAATTGAATGTTTACCTCGGGAAACATGAAGGAAAAGCCATCGATTGAGAGGAAAAGACCATTTATAGTCACTCATGCCTTCGAAATCCTTATTGCTCACTTTAAATGGCTTTATGATTTGATTATTAACTTTAAGCTGTATTTTTTTACATTTTTTGTTAAAACATATTATAATTGAATCTTTACCTCGAGAAACGTGAAGCGAAAGCTATCGATTGGGAGGAAAAGAAAATTTATAGTCACTCATGCCTTCGAAAGCCTTATTACTTGCTTAAAATTGTTTTACAATCTCATTATTTTTTTTAAATCAATTTTCTTACATTTTTGGTTAAAATAGATTATATTTAAATGTTTGTCTCGTGAAACGTGAAGCGAAAGCCATCGATTGACAAGAAAAGTCCATTTGTAGTCACTCATGCCTTCGAAAGCCTCATTATTCACTTTAAATGATTTTATAATCTCATTATTTATTTGATGTTGAATTTTCTTACATTTTTAGTTAAAACAGACTATAATTGAATGTTTACCTCGGGAAACATGAACCAAAAGCCATCGATTGAGAAGAAAAGACCATTTATAGTCACTCATGCCTTGGAAACCTTTATTGCTCACTTTAAATGGCTTTATGATTTGATTATTAACTTTAAGCTGAATTTTTTTACATTTTTTGTTAAAACATATTATAATTGAATGTTTACCTCGATAAACGTGAAGCGAAAGCTATCGATTGAGAGGAAAAGAACATTTATAGTCACTCATACCTTCGGAAGCCTTATTACTTGCTTAAAATTGTTTTACAATCTCATTATTTTTTTTTGAATCAATTTTCTTACATTTTTGGTTAAAATAGATTATATTTAAATATTTGTCTCGAGAAACGTGAAGCGAAAGCCATCGATTGACAAGAAAAGTCCATTTATAGTCACTCATGCCTTCGAAAGCCACATTATTCACTTTAAATGATTTTATAATCTCGTTATTGATTTTATGTTGAATTTTCTTAGATTTTTAGTTAAAACAGACTATAATTGAATGTTTACCTCGGGAAACATGAAGGAAAAGCCATCGATTGAGAGGAAAAGACCATTTATAGTCACTCATGCCTTCGAAATCCTTATTGCTCACTTTAAATGGCTTTATGATTTGATTATTAACTTTAAGCTGTATTTTTTTTTATTTTTTGTTAAAACATATTATAATTGAATCTTTACCTCGAGAAACGTGAAGCGAAAGCTATCGATTGGGAGGAAAAGAAAATTTATAGTCACTCATGCCTTCGAAAGCCTTATTACTTGCTTAAAATTGTTTTACAATCTCATTATTTTTTTTAAATCAATTTTCTTACATTTTTGGTTAAAATAGATTATATTTAAATGTTTGTCTCGAGAAACGTGAAGCGAAAGCCATCGATTGACAAGAAAAGTCCATTTGTAGTCACTCATGCCTTCGAAAGCCTCATTATTCACTTTAAATGATTTTATAATCTCATTATTGATTTTATGTTGAATTTTCTTACATTTTTAGTTAAAACAGACTATAATTGAATGTTTAGCTCTGGACACATGAAGCAAAAGCCATCGATTCAGAAGAAAAGACCATTTATAGTTAGTCATGCCTTCGAAACCCTTATTGCTCACTTTAAATGGCTTTATAATTTGATTATTAACTTTAAGCTGAATTTTTTTACATTTTTTCTTAAAACATATTATAATTGAATGTTTACCTCGAGAAACGTGAAGCGAAAGCTATCGATTGAGAGGAAAAGAACATTTATAGTCACTTATGCCTTCAAAAGCCTTATTACTTGCGTAAAATCGTTTTACAATCTCATTATTTTTTTTTAAATCAATTTTCTTACATTTTTGGTTAAAATAGATTATATTTAAATGTTTGTCTCGAGAAACGAGAAGCGAAAGCCATCGATTGACAAGAAAAGTCCATTTATAGTCACTCATGCCTTCGAAAGCCTCATTATTCACTTTAAATGATTTTATAATCTCCTTATTGATTTTATGTTGAATTTTCTTACATTTTTAGTTAAAACAGACTATAATTGAATGTTTACCTCGGGAAACATGAAGCAAAAGCCATCGATTGAGAAGAAAAGACCATTTATAGTCACTCATGCCTTCGGAAGCCTTATTATTCACTTTAAATGATTTTATAATCTCATTATTGATTTTATGTTGAATTTTCTTACATTTTTAGTTAAAACAGACTATAATTGAATGTTTACGTCGGGAAACATGAAGCAAAAGCCATCGATTGAGAAGCAAAGACCATTTATAGTCACTCATGCCTACGAAACCCTTATTGCTCACTTTAAATGGCTTTATGATTTGATTATTAACTTTAAGCTTAATTTTTTTACATTTTTTCTTAAAACATATTATAATTGAATGTTTACCTCGGGAAACGTGAAGCGAAAGCTATCGATTGAGAGGAAAAGAACATTTATTGTCACTAATGCCTTCGAAAGCCTTATTACTTGCTTAAAATTGTTTTACAATCTCATTATTTTTTTTAAATGAATTTTCTTACATTTTTGGTTATAATAGATTATTTTTAAATGTTTGTCTCGAGAAACGTGAAGCGAAAGCCATCGATTGACAAGAAAAGTCCATTTATAGTCACTCATGCCTTCGAAAGCCTCATTATTCACTTTAAATGATTTTATAATCTCAATATTGATTTTATGTTCAATTTTCTTACATTTTTAGTTAAAACAGACTATAATTGAAGGTTTACCTCGGGAAACATGAAGCAAAGGCCATCGATTGAGAAGAAAAGACCATTTATAGTCACTCATGCCTTCGAAACCCTTATTGCTCACTTTAAATGGCTTTATGATTTGATTATTAACTTTAAGCTGAATTTTTTTACATTTTTTGTTAAAACATATTATAATTGAATCTTTACCTCGAGAAAGGTGAAGCGAAAGCTATCGATTGAGAGGAACAGAACATTTATAGTCACTCATGGCTTCGAAAGCCTTATTACTTGCTTCAAATTGTTTTACAATCTCATTATGTTTTTTTAAATCAATTTTCTTACATTTTTGGTTAAAATAGATTTTTTTTAAATGTTTGTCTCGAGAAACGTGAAGCGAAAGCGATCGATTGACAAGAAAAGTCCATTTATAGTCACTCATGCCTTCGAAAGCCTCATTATTCACTTTAAATGATTTTATAATCTCATTATTGATTTTATGTTGAATTTTCTTACATTTTTAGTTAAAACAGACTATAATTGAATGTTTACCTCGGGAAACATGAAGCAAAAGCCATCGATTGAGAAGAAAAGACCATTTATAGTCACTCATGCCTTCGAAACCCTTATTGCTCACTTTAAATGGCTTTATGATTTGATTATTAACTTTAAGCTGAATTTTTTTACATTTTTTGTTAAAACATATTTTAATTGAATCTTTACCTCGAGAAACGTGAAGCGAAAGCTTTCGATTGAGAGAAAAAGAGCATTTATTGTCACTCATGTTTTCGAAAGCCTCATTATTCACTTTAAATGATTTTATAATCTCATTATTGATTTTATGTTGAATTTTCTTACATTTTTAGTTAAAACAGACTATAATTAAATGTTTACCTCGGGAAACATAAAGTAAAAGCCATCGATTGAGAAGAAAAGACCATTTATAGTCACTCATGCCTTCGAAACCCTTATTGCTCACTTTAAATGGCTTTATGATTTGATTATTAACTTTAAGCTGAATTTTTTTACATTTTTGTTAAAACATATTATCATTGAATCTTTACCTCGAGAGACGTGAAGCGAAAGCTATCGATTGAGAGGAAAAGAACATTTATAGTCACTCATGCCTTCGAAAGCCTCATTATTCACTTTAAATGATTTTATAATCTCATTATTGATTTGATGTTGAATTTTCTTACATTTTTAGTTAAAACAGACTATAATTGAATGTTTACCTCGGGAAACATGAACCAAAATCCATCGATTGAGAAGAAAAGACCATTTATAGTCACTCATGCCTTGGAAACCCTTATTGCTCACTTTAAATGGCTTTATGATTTGATTATTAACTTTAAGCTGAATTTTTTTACATTTTTTGTTAAAACATATTATAATTGAATGTTTACCTTGATAAACGTGAAGCGAAAGCTATCGATTGAGAGGAAAAGAACATTTATAGTCACTCATGCCTTCGAAAGCCTTATTACTTGCTTCAGATTGTTTTACAATCTCATTATGTTTTTTTAAATCAATTTTCTTACGTTTTTGGTTCAAATAGATTATTTTTAAAATTTTGTCTCGAGAAACGTGAAGCGAAAGCCATCGATTGACAAGAAAAGTCCATTTATAGTCACTCATGCCTTCGAAAGCCTCATTATTCACTTTAAATGATTTTATAATCTCATTATTGATTTTATGTTGAATTTTCTTGCATTTTTAGTTAAAACAGACTATAATTGAATGTTTACCTCGGGAAACATGAAGCAAAAGCCATCGATTGAGAAGAAAAGACCATTTATAGTCAGTCATGCCTTCGAAACCCTTATTGCTTACTTTAAATGGCTTTATGATTTGATTATTAACTTTAAGCTGAATTTTCTTACATTTTTTGTTAAAACATATTATAATTGAATCTTTACCTCGAGAAACGTGAAGCGAAAGCTATCGATTGAGAGGAAAAGAACATTTAGAGTCACTCATGCCTTCGAAAGCCTCATTATTCACTTTAAATGATTTTATAATCTCATTATTTATTTGATGTTGAATTTTCTTACATTTTTAGTTAAAACAGACTATAATTGAATGTTTACCTCGGGAAACATGAACCAAAAGCCATCGATTGAGAAGAAAAGACCATTTATAGTCACTCATGCCTTGGAAACCCTTATTGCTCACTTTAAATGGCTTTATGATTTGATTATTAACTTTAAGCTGAATTTGTTTACATTTTTTGTTAAAACATATTATAATTGAATGTTTACCTCGATAAACGTGAAGCGAAAGCTATCGATTGAGAGGAAAAGAACATTTATAGTCACTCATGCCTTCGAAAGCCTTATTACATGCTTAAAATTGTTTTACAATCTCATTATTTTTTTTTAAATCAATTTTCATACATTTTTGATTAAAATAGATTATATTTAAATGTTTGTCTCGAGAAACGTGAAGCGAAAGCCATCGATTGACAAGAAAAGTCGATTTATAGTCACTCATGCCTTCGAAAGCCTCATTATTCAGTTTAAATGATTTTATAATCTCATTATTGATTTTATGTTGAATTTTCTTACATTTTTCGTTAAAATAGACTATAATTGAATGTTTACCTCGGGAAACATGAAGCAAAAGCCATCGATTGAGAAGAAAAGACCATTTATAGTCAGTCATGCCTTCGAAACCCTTATTGCTCACTTTAAATGGCTTTATAATTTGATTATTATCTTTAAGCTGAATTTTTTTACATTTTTTGTTAAAACATATTATAATTGAATGTTTAACTCGAGAAACGTGAAGCGAAAGCCATCGATTGACAAGAAAAGTCCATTTATAGTCACCCATGCCTTTGAAAGCCTCATTATTCAGTTTAAATGATTTTATAATCTCATTATTGATTTTATGTTGAATTTTCCTACATTTTTAGTTAAAACAGACTATAATTGAATGTTTACCTTGGGAAACATGAAGGAAAAGCCATCGATTGAGAAGAAAAGACCATTTATAGTCACTCATGCCTTGGAAACCCTTATTGCTCACTTTAATTGGCTTTATGATTTGATTATTAACTTTAAGCTGAATTTTTTTACATTTTTTGTTAAAACATATTATAATTGAATGTTTACCTCGATAAACGTGAAGCGAAAGCTATCGAATTAGAGGAAAAGAACATTTATAGTCACTCATACCTTCGGAAGCCTTATTACTTGCTTAAAATTGTTTTACAATCTCATTATTTTTTTAAATCAATTTTCTTACATTTTTGGTTAAAATAGATTATATTTAAATGTTTGTCTCGAGAAACGTGAAGCGAAAGCCATCGATTGACAAGAAAAGTCCATTTATAGTCACTCATGCCTTCGAAAGCCACATTATTCACTTTAAATGATTTTATAATCTCATTATTGATTTTATGTTGAATTTTCTTACATTTTTAGTTAAAACAGACTATAATTGAATGTTTACCTCGGGAAACATGAAGGAAAAGCCATCGATTGAGAGGAAAAGACCATTTATAGTCACTCATGCCTTCGAAATCCTTATTGCTCACTTTAAATGGCTTTATGATTTGATTATTAACTTTAAGCTGAATTTTTTTTCATTTTTTGTTAAAACATATTATAATTGAATCTTTACCTCGAGAAACGTGAAGCGAAAGCTATCGATTGGGAGGAAAAGAAAATTTATAGTCACTCATGCCTTCGAAAGCCTTATTAGTTGCTTAAAATTGTTTTACAATCTCATTATATTTTTTAAATCAATTTTCTTACATTTTTGGTTAAAATAGATTATATTTAAATGTTTGTCTCGAGAAACATGAAGCGAAAGCAATCGATTGACAAGAAAAGTCCATTTGTAGTCACTCATGCCTTCGAAAGCCTCATTATTCACTTTAAATGATTTTATAATCTCATTATTGATTTTATGTTGAATTTTCTTACATTTTTAGTTAAAACAGACTATAATTGAATGTTTAGCTCGGGACACATGAAGCAAAAGCCATCGATTGAGAAGAAAAGACCATTTATAGTCAGTCATGCCTTCGAAACCCTTATTGCTCACTTTAAATGGCTTTATAATTTGATTATTAACTTTAAGCTGAATTTTTTTACATTTTTTCTTAAAACATATTATAATCGAATGTTTACCTCGAGAAACGTGAAGCGAAAGCTATCGATTGAGAGGAAAAGAACATTTATAGTCACTTATGCCTCCAAAAGCCTTATTACTTGCGTAAAATTGTTTTACAATCTCATTATTTTTTTTTAATCAATTTTCTTACATTTTTTGTTAAAATAGATTATATTTAAATGTTTGTCTCGAGAAACGTGAAGCGAAAGCCATCGATTGACAAGAAAAGTCCATTTGTAGTCACTCATGCCTTCGAAAGCCTCATTATTCACTTTAAATGATTTTATAATCTCATTATTGATTTGATGTTGAATTTTCTTACATTTTTAGTTAAAACAGACTATAATTGAATGTTTACCTCGGGAAACATGAACCAAAAGCCATCGATTGAGAAGAAAAGACCATTTATAGTCACTCATGCCTTGGAAACCCTTATTGCTCACTTTAATTGGCTTTATGATTTGATTATTAACTTTAAGCTGAATTTTTTTACATTTTTTGTTAAAACATATTATAATTGAATGTTTACCTCGATAAACGTGAAGCGAAAGCTATCGATTGAGAGGAAAAGAACATTTATAGTCACTCATACCTTCGGAAGCCTTATTACTTGCTTAAAATTGTTTTACAATCTCATTATTTTTTTAAATCAATTTTCTTACATTTTTGGTTAAAATAGATTATATTTAAATGTTTGTCTCGAGAAACGTGAAGCGAAAGCCATCGATTGACAAGAAAAGTCCATTTGTAGTCACTCATGCCTTCGAAAGCCTCATTATTCACTTTAAATGATTTTATAATCTCATTATTGATTTTATGTTGAATTTTCTTACATTTTTAGTTAAAACAGACTATAATTGAATGTTTACCTCGGGAAACATAAAGCAAAAGCCATCGATTGAGAAGAAAAGACCATTTATAGTCACTCATTCCTTCGAAACCCTTATTGCTCACTTTCAATGGCTTTATGATTTGATTATTAACTTTAAGCTGAATAGTTTTACATTTTTTGTTAAAACATATTATAATTGAATGTTTACCTCGAGAAACATGAAGCGAAAGTGATCGATTAAGAGGAAAAGAACATTTATAGTCACTCATGCCATCGGAAGCCTTATTACTTGCTTAAAATTGTTTTACAATCTCATTAATTTTTTTTAAAATCAATTGTCTTAGATTTTTGGTTAAAATAGATTATATTTAAATGTTTGTCTCGAGAAACGTGAAGCGAAAGCCATCGATTGACAAGAAAAGTCCATTTATAGTCACTCATGCCTTCGAAAGCCTCATTATTCACTTTAAATGATTTTATAATCTCATTATTGATTTTATGTTGAATTTTCTTACATTTTTAGTTAAAACAGACTATAATTGAATGTTTACCTTGGGAAACATGAAGGAAAAGCCATCGATTGAGAGGAAAAGACCATTTATAGTCACTCACGCCTTCGAAATCCTTATTGCTCACTTTAAATGGCTTTATGATTTGATTATTAACTTTAAGCTGAATTTTTTTACATTTTTTGTTAAAACATATTATAATTGAATCTTTACCTCGAGAAACGTGAAGCGAAAGCTATCGATTGAGAGGAAAAGAACATTTATAGTCACTCATGCCTTCGAAAGCCTCATTATTCACTTTAAATGATTTTATAAACTCATCATTGATTTTATGTTGAATTTGCTTACATTTTTAGTTAAAACAGACTATAATTGAATGTTTACCTCAGGAAACATGAAGCAAAAGCCATCGATTGAGAAGAAAAGAACATTTATAGTCACTCATGCCTTCGAAAGCCTTATTACTTGCTTAAAATTGTTTTACAATCTCATTATTTTTTTTAAAATGAATTTTTTTACATTTTTTGTTAAAATAGATTATATTCAAATGTTTGCCTCGAGAAACGTGATGCGAAAGCCATCGATTGACAAGAAAAGTCCATTTATAGTCACTCATGCCTTCGAAAGCCTCATTATTCACTTTAAATGATTTTATAATCTCATTATTGATTTTATGTTGAATTTTCTTACATTTTTAGTTAAAACAGACTATAATTGAATGTTTACCTCGGGAAACATGAAGCAAAAGCCATCGATTGAGAAGAAAAGACCATTTATAGTCAGTCATGCCTTCGAAACCCTTATTGCTCACTTTAAATGGCTTTATAATTTGATTATTATCTTTAAGCTGAATTTTTTTACATTTTTTTGTTAAAACATATTATAATTGAATGTTTAACTCGAGAAACATGAAGCGAAAGCTATCGATTGAGAGGAAAAGAACATTTATAGTCACTCATGCCTTCGAAAGCCTTATTACTTGATTAAAATTGTTTTACAATCTCATTATTTTTTTTAAATCAATTTTCTTACATTTTTGGTTAAAATAGATTATATTTAAATGTTTGTCTCAAGAAACGTGAAGGAAAAGCCATCGATTGACAAGAAAAGTCCATTTATAGTCACTCATGCCTTCGAAAGCCTCATTATTCACTTTAAATGATTTTATAATCTCATTATTGATTTTATGTTGAATTTTCTTTCATTTTTAGTTAAAACAGACTATAATTGAATGTTTACCTCGGGAAACAAGAAGCAAAAGCCATCGATTGAGAAGAAAAGACCATTTATTGTCACTCATGCCTTCGAAATCCTTATTGCTCACTTTAAATGGCTTTATGATTTGATTATTAACTTTAAGCTGAAATTTTTTACATTTTTTGTTAAAACATATTATAATTGAATCTTTACCTCGAGACACGTGAAGCGAAAGCTATCGATTGAGAGGAAAAGAACATTTATAGTCACTCATGCCTTCGAAAGCCTCATTATTCACTTTAAATGATTTTATAATCTCATTATTGATTTTATGTTGAATTTTCTGACATTTTTAGTTAAAACAGACTATAATTGAATGTTTACCTCGGAAAACATGAAGCAAAAGCCATCGATTGAGAAGAAAAGACCATTTATAGTCACTCATGCCTTCGAAAGCCTCATTATTCACTTTAAATTATTTTATAATCTCATTATTGATTTTATGTTGAATTTTCTTACATTTTTAGTTAAAACAGACTATAATTGAATGTTTACCTCGGGAAACATGAAGCAAAAGCCATCGATCGAGAAGAAAAGACCATTTATAGTCACTCATGCCTTTGAAACCCTAATTGCTCACTTTAAATGGCTTTATGATTTGATTATTAACTTTAAGCTGAATTTTTTTACATTTTTTATTAAAACAGATTATAATTGAATGTTTACCTCAAGAAACGTGAAGCGAAAGCTATCGATTGAGAGGAAAAGAACATTTATAGTCACTCATGCCTTCGAAAGCCTTATTACTTGCTTAAAATTGTTTTACAATCTCATTATTTTTTTTAAATCAATTTTCTTACATTTTTGGTTAAAATAGATTATATTTAAATGTTTGTCTCGAGAAACGTGAAGCGAAAGCCATCGATTGACAAGAAACGTCCATTTATAGTCACTCATGCATTCGAAAGCCTCATTATTCACTTTAAATGATTTTATAATCTCATTATTGATTTTATGTTGAATTTTCTTACATTTTTAGTTAAAACAGACTATAATTGAATGTTTACCTCGGGAAACATGAAGGAAAAGCCATCGATTGAGAAGAAAAGACCATTTATAGTCACTCATGCCTTCGAAACCCTTATTGGTCACTTTAAATGGCTTTATGATTTGATTATTAACTTTAAGCTGAATTTTTTTACTTTTTTTGTTAAAACATATTATAATTGAATGTTTACCTCGAGAAAAGTGAAGCGAAAGCTATCGATTGGAAGGAAAAGAACATTTATAGTCACTCATGCCTTCGAAAGCCTCATTATCCACTTTAAATGATTTTATAATCTCATTATTGATTTTATGTTGAATTTTCTTACATTTTTAGTTAAAACAAACTATAATTGAATGTTTACCTCAGGAAACATGAAGCAAAAGCCATCGATTGAGAAGAAAATAACATTTATAGTCGCTAATGCGTTCGAAAGCCTTATTACTTGCTTAAAATTGTTTTACAATCTCATTATTTTTTTTAAAATGAATTTTCTTACATTTTTGGTTAAAATAGATTATATTCAAATGTTTGCCTCGAGAAATGTAAAGCGAAAGAAATCGATTGACCAGAAAAGTCCATTTGAAGTCACTTATGCCTTCGAAAGCCTCATTATTCACTTTAAATGATTTTATAATCTCATTATTGATTTTATGTTGAATTTTCTTACATTTTTAGTTAAAACAGACTATAATTGAATGTTTACCTTGGGAAACATGAAGCAAAAGCCATCGATTGAGAAGAAAATACCATTTATAGTCACTCATGCCCTCGAAAGCCTCATTATTCACTTTAAATGATTTTATAATCTCATTATTGATTTTATGTTGAATTTTCTTACATTTTTAGTTAAAACAGACTATAATTGAATGTTTACCTCTGGAAACATGAAGCAAAAGCCATCGATCGAGAAGAAAAGACCATTTATAGTCACTCATGCCTTCGAAACCCTTATTGCTCACTTTAAATGGCATTATGATTTGATTATTCACTTTAAGCTGAATTGTTTTACATTTTTTGTAAAAACATATTATAATTGAACTTTTACCTCGAGAAACGTGAAGCGAAAGCTATCGATTGAGAGGAAAAGAACATTTATAGTCACTCATGCCTTCGAAAGCCTTATCACTTGCTTAAAATTATTTTACAATCTCATTATTTTTTTTAAGTCAATTTTCTTACATTTTTGGTTAAAATAGATTATATTTAAATGTTAGTCTCGAGAAACGTGTAGCAAAAGCTATCGATTGACAAGAAAAGTCCATTTATAGTCACTCATGCTTCGAAAGCATCATTTTTCACTTTAAATGATTTGATGATCTCATTATTGATTTTATGTTGAATTTTCTTACATTTTTATTTAAAACAGACTATAATTGAATGTTTACCTCAGGAAACATGAAGGAAAAGCCATCGATCGAGAAGAAAAGACCATTTATAGTCACTCATGCCTTCGAAATCTTTATTGCTCACTTTAAATGGCTTTATGATTTGATTATTAACTTTAAGCTGAGTTTTTTTACATTTTTTGTTAAAACATATTATAATTGAATCTTTACCTCGAGAAACGTGAAGCGAAAGCTATCGATTGAGAGGAAAAGAACATTTATAGTCACTCATGCCTTCGAAAGCCTCATTATTCACTTTAAATGATTTTATAATCTCATTATTGATTTTATGTTGAATTTTCTTACATTTTTAGTTAAAACAGACTATAATTGAATGTTTACCTCAGGAAACATGAAGGAAAAGCCATCGATCGAGAAGAAAAGACCATTTATGGTCACTCATGCCTTCGAAACCCTTATTGCTCACTTAAAATGGCTTTATGATTTGATTATTACTTTAAGCTGAATTGTTTTACATTTTTTGTAAAAATATATTATAATTGAATGTTTACCTCGAGAAACGTGAAGCGAAAGCTATCGATTGAGAGGAAAAGAACATTTATAGTCACTCATGCCTTCGAAAGCCTTATCACTTGCTTAAAATTATTTTACAATCTCATTATTTTTTTTAAGTCAATATTCTTACATTTTTGGTTAAAATAGATTATATTTAAATGTTTGCCTCGAGAAGCGTGAAGCAAAAGCCATCGATTGACAAGAAAAGTCCATTTATAGTCACTCATGCTTTCGAAAGCCTCATTATTCACTTTAAATGATTTTATAATCTCATTATTGATTTTATGTTGTATTTTCTTACATTTTTAGTTAAAACAGACTATAATTGAATGTTTACCTCGGGAAACATGAAGGAAAAGCCATCGATTGAGAAGAAAATACCATTTATAGTCACTCATGCCTTGGAAACCCTTATTGCTCAATTTAAATGGCTTTATGATTTGATTATTAACTTTAAGCTGTATTTTTTTACATTTTTTGTTAAAACATATTATAATTGAATCCTTACCTCGAGAAACGTGATGCGAAAGCTATCGATTGAGAGGAAAAGAACATTTATAGTCACTCATGCCTTCGAAAGCCTCATTATTCACTTTAAATGATTTTATAATCTCATTATTGATTTTATGTTGAATTTTCTTACATTTTTAGATAAAACAGACTATAATTGAATGTTTACCTCAGGAAACATGAAGCAAAACCATCTATTGAGAAGAAAAGAACATTTATAGTCACTCATGCCTTCGAAAGCCTTATTACTTGCTTAAAATTGTTTTACAATCTCATTATTTTTTTTAAAATGAATTTTCTTACATTTTTGGCTAAAATAGATTATATTCAAATGTTTGCCTTGAGAAACGTGAAGTGAAAGCCATCGATTGACAAGAAAAGTCCATTTATAGTCACTCATGCCTTCGAAAGCCTCATTATTCACTTTAAATGATTTTATAATCTCATTATTGATTTTATGTTGAATTTTCTTACATTTTTAGTTAAAACTGACTATAATTGAATGTTTACCTCAGGAAACATGAACCAAAAGCCATCGATTGATAAGAAAAGACCATTTATAGTCACTCATGCCTTCAAAACCCTTATTGCTCACTTAAAATGGCTTTATGATTTGATTATTACTTTAAGCTGAATTGTTTTACATTTTTTGTAAAAATATATTATAATTGAATGTTTACCTCGAGAAACGTGAAGCGAAAGCTATCGATTGAGAGGAAAAGAACATTTATAGTCACTCATGCCTTCGAAAGCCTTATCACTTGCTTAAAATTATTTTACAATCTCATTATTTTTTTTAAGTCAATATTCTTACATTTTTGGTTAAAATAGATTATATTTAAATGTTTGCCTCGAGAAGCGTGAAGCAAAAGCCATCGATTGACAAGAAAAGTCCATTTATAGTCACTCATGCCTTCGAAAGCCTCATTATTCACTTTAAATGATTTTATAATCTCATTATTGATTTTATGTTGAATTTTCTTACATTTTTAGTTAAAACAGACTATAATTGAATGTTTACCTCCGGAAACATGAACCAAAAGCCATCGATTGAGAAGAAAAGACCATTTATGGTCACTCATGCCTTCAAAACCCTTATTGCTCACTTAAAATGGCTTTATGATTTGATTATTACTTTAAGCTGAATTGTTTTACATTTTTTGTAAAAATATATTATAATTGAATGTTTACCTCGAGAAACGTGAAGCGAAAGCTATCGATTGAGAGGAAAAGAACATTTATAGTCACTCATGCCTTCGAAAGCCTTATTACTTGCTTAAAATTGTTTTACAACCTCATTATTTTTTTTAAATCAATTTTCTTACATTTTTGGTTAAAATAGATTATATTTAAATGTTTGCCTCGAGAAGCGTGAAGCAAAAGCCATCGATTGACAAGAAAAGTCCATTTATAGTCACTCATGCCTTCGAAAGCCTCATTATTCACTTTAAATGATTTTATAATCTCATTATTGATTTTATGTTGAATTTTCTTACATTTTTAGTTAAAACAGACTATAATTGAATGTTTAACTCCGGAAACATGAACCAAAAGCCATCGATTGAGAAGAAAAGACCATTTATGGTCACTCATGCCTTCAAAACCCTTATTGCTCACTTAAAATGGCTTTATGATTTGATTATTACTTTAAGCTGAATTGTTTTACATTTTTTGTAAAAATATATTATAATTGAATGTTTACCTCGAGAAACGTGAAGCGAAAGCTATCGATTGAGAGGAAAAGAACATTTATAGTCACTCATGCCTTCGAAAGCCTTATCACTTGCTTAAAATTATTTTACAATCTCATTATTTTTTTTAAGTCAATATTCTTACATTTTTGGTTAAAATAGATTATATTTAAATGTTTGCGTCAAGAAGCGTGAAGCAAAAGCCATCGATTGACAAGAAAAGTCCATTTATAGTCACTCATGCCTTCGAAAGCCTCATTATTCACTTTAAATGATTTTATAATCTCATTATTGATTTTATGTTGTATTTTCTTACATTTTTAGTTAAAACAGACTATAATTGAATGTTTACCTCAGGAAACATGAACCAAAAGCCATCGATTGAGAAGAAAATACCATTTATAGCCACTCATGCCTTGGAAACCCTTATTGCTCACTTTAAATGGCTTTATGATTTGATTATTAACTTTAAGCTGAATTTTTTTACATTTTTTGTTAAAACATATTATAATTGAATTTTTACCTCGAGAAACGTGAAGCGAAAGCTATCGATTGAGAGGAAAAGAACATTTATAGTCACTCATGCCTTCGAAAGCCTTATTACTTGCTTAAAATTGTTTTACAATCTCATTATTTTTTTTAAATCAATTTTGTTACATTTTTGGTTAAAATAGATTATATTTAAATGTTTGTCTCGAGAAACGTGAAGCGAAAGCCATCGATTGACAAGAAAAGTCCATTTATAGTTACTCATGCTTCGAAAGCGTCATTATTCACTTTAAATGATTTTATAATCTCATTATTGATTTTATGTTGAATTTTCTTACATTTTTTGTTAAAACAGACTATAATTGAATGTTTACCTCGGGAAACATGAAGGAAAAGACATCGATTGAGAAAAAAAGACCATTTATAGTCACTCATGCCTTCGAAATCCTTATTGCTCACTTTAAATGGCTTTATGATTTGATTATTAACTTTAAGCTGAATTTTTTTACATGTTTTGTTAAAACATATTATAATTGAATGTTTACCTCGAGAAACGTGAAGCGAAAGCTATCGATTGAGAGGAAAAGAACATTTATAGTCACTCATGCCTTCGAAAGCCTCATTATTCACTTTAAATGATTTTATAATCTCATTATTGATTTTATGTTGAATTTTCTTACATTTTTTGTTAAAACAGACTATAATTGAATGTTTACCTCGGGAAACATGAACCAAAAGCCATCGATTGAGAAGAAAAGACCATTTATAGTCACTCATGCCTTCGAAACCCTTATTGCTCACTTTAAATGGCTTTATGATTTGATTATTACTTTAAGCTGAATTGTTTTACATTTTTTGTAAAAACATATTTTAATTGAATGTTTACCTCGAGAAACGTAAAGCGAAAGCTATCGATTGAGAGGAAAAGAACATTTATAGTCAGTCATGCCTTCGAAAGCCTTATCACTTGCTTAAAATTGTTTTACAATCTCATTATTTTTTTAAGTCAATTTTCTTACATTTTTGGTTAAAATAGATTATATTTAAATGTTTGTCTTGAGAAACGTGAAGCAAAAGCCATCGATTGACAAGAAAAGTCCATTTATAGTCACTCATGCCTTCGAAAGGCTCATTATTCACTTTAAATGATTTTATAATCTCATTATTGATTTTATGTTGAAGTTTCTTACATTTTTAGTTAAAACAGACTATAATTGAATGTTTACGTCGGGAAACATGAACCAAAAGCCATCGATTGAGAAGAAAAGACCATTTATAGTCACTCATGCCTTCGAAACCCTTATTGCTCACTTTAAATGGCTTTGTGATTTGATTATTACTTTAAGCTGAATTGTTTTACATTTTTTGTAAAAACATATTTTAATTGAATGTTTACCTCGAGAAACGTAAAGCGAAAGCTATCGATTGAGAGGAAAAGAACATTTATAGTCACTCATGCCTTCGAAAGCCTTATCACTTGCTTAAAATTGTTTTACAATCTCATTATTTTTTTTAAGTCAATTTTCTTACATTTTTGGTTAAAATAGATTATATTTAAATGTTTGTCTCGAGAAACGTGATGCAAAAGCCATCGATTGACAAGAAAAGTCCATTTATAGTCACTCATGCCTTCGAAAGCCTCATTATTCACTTTAAATGATTTTATAATCTCATTATGGATTTTATGTTGAATTTTCTTACATTTTTAGTTAAAACAGACTATAATTGAATGTTTACGTCGGGAAACATGAACCAAAAGCCATCGATTGAGAAGAAAATACCATTTATAGTCACTCATGCCTTGGAAACCCTTATTACTCACTTTAAATGGCTTTATGATTTGATTATTAACTTTAAGCTGAATTGTTTTACATTTTTTGTTAAAACATATTATAATTGAATGTTTACCTCGAGAAACGTGAAGCGAAAGCTATCGATTGAGAGGAAAAGAACATTTATAGTCACTCATGCCTTCGAAAGCCTTATCACTTGCTTAAAATTGTTTTACAATCTCATTATTTTTTTTAAATCAATTTTGTTACATTTTTGGTTAAAATAGATTATATTTAAATGTTTGTCTCGAGAAACGTGAAGCGAAGGCCATCGATTGACAAGAAAAGTCCATTTATAGGCACTCATGCTTCGAAAGGCTCATTATTCACTTTAAATGATTTTATAATCTCATTATTGATTTTATGTTGAATTTTCTTACATTTTTAGTTAAAACAGACTATAATTGAAAGTTTACCTCGGGAAACATGAAGGAAAAGCCATCGATTGAGAAGAAAAGAACATTTATAGTCACTCATGCCTTCGAAAGCCTCATTATTCTCTTTAAATGATTTTATAATCTCATTATTGATTTTATGTTGAATTTTCTTACATTTTCAGTTAAAACAGACTATAATTGAATGTTTACCTCAGGAAACATAAAGCAAAAGCCATCGATTGAGAAGAAAAGAACATTTATAGTCACTCATGCCTTCGAAAGCCTTATTACTTGCTTAAAATTGTTTTACAATCTCATTATTTTTTTAAACTCAATTTTCTTACATTTTTGGTTAAAATAGATTATATTTAAATGTTTGTCTCGAGAAACGTAAAGCGAAAGCCATCGATTGACAAGAAAAGTCCATTTATAGTCACTCATGCCTTCGAAAGCCTCATTATTCACTTTAAATGATTTTATAATCTCATTATTGATTTTATGTTAAATTTTCTTACATTTTTAGTTAAAACAGACTATAATTGAATGTTTACCTCGGGAAACATAAAGCAAAAGCCATCGATTGAGAAGAAAAGACCATTTATAGTCACTCATGCCTTCGAAACCCTTATTGCTCACTTTAAATTGCTTTATGATTTGATTATTGACTTTAAGCTGAATTTTTTTACATTTTTTGTTAAAACATATTATAATTGAATGTTTACCTCGAGAAACGTGAAGCAAAAGCTATCGATTGAGAGGAAAAGAACATTTATAGTCACTCATGCATTCGAAAGCCTTATTACTTGCTTAAAATTGTTTTACAATCTCATTAATTTTTTTTAAATCAATTTTCTTACATTTTTGGTTAAAATAGACTATATTTAAATGTTTGTCTTAAGAAACGTGAAGCGAAAGCCATCGATTGACAAGAAAAGTTCATTTATAGTCACTCATGCCTTCGAAAGCCTCATTATTCACTTTAAATGATTTTATAATCTCATTATTGATTTTATGTTGAATTTTCTTACAATTTTAGTTAAAACAGACTATAATTGAATGTTTACCTCGGGAAACATGAAGCAAAAGCCATCGATTGAGAAGTAAAGACCATTTATAGTCACCCATGCCTTCAAAACCCTTATTGCTCACTTTAAATGGCTTTATGATTTGATTATTAACTTTAAGCTGTATTTTTTTACATTTTTTGTTAAAACATATTATAATTGAATCTTTACCTCGAGAAACGTGATGCGAAAGCTATCGATTGAGAGGAAAAGAACATTTATAGTCACTCATGCCTTTGAAAGCCTCATTATTCACTTTAAATGATTTTATAATCTCATTAATGATTTTATGTTGAATTTTCTTACATTTTTAGTTAAAACAAACTATAATTGAATGTTTACCTCGGGAAACATGAACCAAAAGCCATCGATTGAGAAGAAAAGACCATTTATAGTCACTCATGCCTTCGATACCCTTATTGCTCACTTTAAATGGCTTTATGATTTGATTATTACTTTATGCTGAATTGTTTTACATTTTTTGTAAAAACATATTATAATTGAATGTTTACCTCGAGAAACGTAAAGCGAAAGCTATCGATTGACAGGAAAAGAACATTTATAGTCACTCATGGCTTCGAAAGCCTTATCACTTGCTTAAAATTGTTTTACAATCTCATTATTTTTTTTAAGTCAATTTTCTTACATTTTTGGTTAAAATAGATTATATTTAAATGTTTGTCTCGAGAAACGTGAAGCAAAAGCCATCGATTGACAAGAAAAGTCCATTTATAGTCACTCATGCCTTCGAAAGGCTCATTATTCACTTTAAATGATTTTATAATCTCATTATTGATTTTATGTTGAATTTTCTTACATTTTTAGTTAAAACAGACTATAATTGAATGTTTACGTCGGGAAACATGAACCAAAAGCCATCGATTGAGAAGAAAATACCATTTATAGTCACTCATACCTTGGAAACCCTTATTACTAACTTTAAATGGCTTTATGATTTGATTATTAACTTTAAGCTGAATTTTTTTACATTTTTTGTTAAAACATATTATAATTGAATGTTTACCTCGAGAAACGTGAAGCGAAAGCTATCGATTGAGAGGAAAAGAACATTTATAGTCACTCATGCCTTCGAAAGCCTTATCACTTGCTTAAAATTATTTTACAATCACATTTTTTTTTTAAGTCAATTTTCTTATATTTTTGGTTAAAATAGATTATATTTAAATGTTTGTCTCTAGAAACGTGAAGCGAAAGCCATCGATTGACAAGAAAAGTCCATTTATAGTCACTCATGCCTTCGAAAGCCTCATTATTCACTTTAAATGATTTTATAATCTCATTATTGATTTTATGTTAAATTTTCTTACATTTTTAGTTAAAACAGACTATAATTGAATGTTTACCCCAGAAAACATAAAGCAAAAGCCATCGATTGAGAGGAAAAGACCATTTTTAGTCACTCATGCTTTCGAAACCCTTATTGCTCTTTTTAAATTGCTTTATGATTTGATTATTAACTTTAAGCTGAATTTTTTTACATTTTTTGTTAAAACATATTATAATTGAATGTTTACCTCGAGAAACGTGAAGCAAAAGCTATCGATTGAGAGGAAAAGAACATTTATAGTCACTCATGCATTCGAAAGCCTTATTACTTGCTTAAAATTGTTTTACAATCTCATTAATTTTTTTTAAATCAATATTCTTACATTTTTGGTTAAAATAGATTATATTTAAATGTTTGTCTCGAGAAACGTGAAGCGAAAGCCATCGATTGACAAGAAAAGTCCATTTATAGTCACTCATGCTTCGAAAGCCTCATTATTCACTTTAAATGATTTTATAATCTCATTATTGATTTTATGTTGAATTTTCTTACATTTTTTGTTAAAACAGACTATAATTGAATGTTTACCTCGGGAAACATGAAGCAAAAGACATCGATTGAGAAAAAAAGACCATTTATAGTCACTCATGCCTTCGAAATCCTTATTCCTCACTTTAAATGGCTTTATGATTTGATTATTAACTTTAAGCTGAATTTTTTTACATTTTTTGTTAAAACATATTATAATTGAATGTTTACCTCGAGAAACGTGAAGCAAAAGCTATCGATTGAGCGGAAAAGAACATTTATAGTCACTCATGCATTCGAAAGCCTTATTACTTGCTTAAAATTGTTTTACAATCTCATTAATTTTTTTTAAATCAATATTCTTACATTTTTGGTTAAAATAGACTATATTTAAATGTTTGTCTTGAGAAACGTGAAGCGAAAGCCATCGATTGACAAGAAAAGTCCATTTATAGTCACTCATGCCTTCGAAAGCCTCATTATCCACTTTAAATGATTTTATAATCTCATTATTGATTTTATGTTGAATTGTCTTGCATTTTTAGTTAAAACAGACTTTAATTGAATGTTTACGTCGGGAAACATCAACCAAAAGCCATCGATTGAGAAGAAAATACCATTTATAGTCACTCATGCCTTGGAAACCCTTATTACTCACTTTAAATGGCTTTATGATTTGATTATTAACTTTAAGCTGAATTTTTTTACATTTTTTTGTTAAAACATATTATAATTGAATCTTTAGCTCGAGAAACGTGAAGCGAAAGCTATCGATTGAGAGGAAAAGAACATTTATAGTCACTCATGCCTTCGAAAGCCTCATTGTTCTCTTTAAATGATTTTATAATCTCATTATTGATTTTATGTTGAATTTTTTTACATTTTTAGTTAAAACAGACTATAATTGAATGTTTACCTCAGGAAACATGAAGCAAAAGCCATCGATTGAGAAGAAAAGAACATTTATAGTCACTCATGCCTTCGAAAGCCTTATTACTTGCTTAAAATTGTTTTACAATCTAATTATTTTTTTAAAATCAATTTTCTTACATTTTTGGTTAAAATAGATTATATTTAAATGTTTGTCTCGAGAAACGTGAAGCGAAAGCCATCGATTGACAAGAAAAGTCCATTTATAGTCACTCATGCCTTCGAAACCCTTATTGCTCACTTTAAATTGCTTTATGATTTGATTATTAACTTTAAGCTGAATTTTTTTACATTTTTTGTTAAAACATATTATAATTGAATGTTTACCTCGAGAAACGTGAAGCAAAAGCTATCGATTGAGAGGAAAAGAACATTTATAGTCACTCATGCATTCGAAAGCCTTATTACTTGCTTAAAATTGTTTTACAATCTCATTAATTTTTTTTAAATCAATTTTCTTACATTTTTGGTTAAAATAGACTATATTTAAATGTTTGTCTTAAGAAACGTGAAGCGAAAGCCATCGATTGACAAGAAAAGTTCATTTATAGTCACTCATGCATTCGAAAGCCTCATTATTCACTTTAAATGATTTTATAATCTCATTATTGATTTTATGTTGAATTTTCTTACATTTTTAGTTAAAACAGACTATAATTGAATGTTTACCTTGGGAAACTTGAAGCAAAAGCCATCGATTGAGAAGTAAAGACCATTTATAGTCACCCATGCCTTCAAAACCCTTATTGCTCACTTTAAATGGCTTTCTGATTTGATTATTAACTTTAAGCTGTATTTTTTTACATTTTTTGTTAAAACATATTATAATTGAATCTTTACCTCGAGAAACGTGATGCGAAAGCTATCGATTGAGAGGAAAAGAACATTAATAGTCACTCATGCCTTCGAAAGCCTCATTATTCACTTTAAATGATTTTATAATCTCATTATTGATTTTATGTTGAATTTTCTTACATTTTTAGTTAAAACAGACTATAATTGAATGTTTACCTCGGGAAACATGAACCAAAAGCCATCGATTGAGAAGAAAAGACTATTTATAGTCACTCATGCCTTCGAAACCCTTATTGCTCACTTTAAATGGCTTTATGATTTGATTATTACTTTAAGCTGAATTGTTTTACATTTTTTGTAAAAACATATTTTAATTGAATGTTTACCTCGAGAAACGTAAAGCGAAAGCTATCGATTGAGAGGAAAAGAACATTTATAGTCACTCATGCCTTCGAAAGCCTTATCACTTGCTTAAAATTGTTTTACAATCTCATTATTTTTTTTAAGTCAATTTTCTTACATTTTTGGTTAAAATAGATTATATTTAAATGTTTGTCTCGAGAAACGTGAAGCAAAAGCCATCGATTGACAAGAAAAGTCCATTTATAGTCACTCATGCCTTCGAAAGCCTCATTATTCACTTTAAATGATTTTATAATCTCATTATTGATTTTATGTTGAATTTTCTTACATTTTTAGTTAAAACAGACTATAATTGAATGTTTACGTCGGGAAACATGAACCAAAAGCCATCGATTGAGAAGAAAATACCATTTATAGTCACTCATGCCTTGGAAACCCTTATTACTCACTTTAAATGGCTTTATGATTTGATTATTAACTTTAAGCTGAATTTTTTTACATTTTTTGTTAAAACATATTATAATTGAATGTTTACCTCGAGAAACGTGAAGCGAAAGCTATCGATTGAGAGGAAAAGAACATTTATAGTCACTCATGCCTTCGAAAGCCTTATTACTTGCTTAAAATTGTTTTACAATCTCATTATTTTTTTTAAATCAATTTTGTTATATTTTTGGTTAAAATAGATTATATTTAAATGTTTGTCTCGAGAAACGTGAAGCGAAGGCCATCGATTGACAAGAAAAGTCCATTTATAGTCACTCATGCTTCGAAAGGCTCATTATTCACTTTAAATGATTTTATAATCTCATTATTGATTTTATGTTGAATTTTCTTACATTTTTAGTTAAAACAGACTATAATTGAATGTTTACCTCAGGAAACATGAAGGAAAAGCCATCGATTGAGAAGAAAAGAACATTTATAGTCACTCATGCCTTCGAAAGCCTCATTGTTCTCTTTAAATGATTTTATAATCTCATTATTGATTTTATGTTGAATTTTCTTACATTTTCAGTTAAAACAGACTCTAATTGAATGTTTACCTCAGGAAACATAAAGCAAAAGCCATCGATTGAGAAGAAAAGAACATTTATAGTCACTCATGCCTTCGAAAGCCTTATTACTTGCTTAAAATTGTTTTACAATCTCATTATTTTTTTAAACTCAATTTTCTTACATTTTTGGTTAAAATAGATTATATTTAAATGTTTGGCTCGAGAAACGTGAAGTGAAAGCCATCGATTGACAAGAAAAGTCCATTTATAGTCACTCATGCCTTCGAAAGCCTCATTATTCACTTTAAATGATTTTATAATCTTATTATTGACTTTATGTTAAATTTTCTTACATTTTTAGTTAAAACAGACTATAATTGAATGTTTACCTCGGGAAACATGAAGCAAAAGCCATCGATTGAGAAGTAAAGACCATTTATAGTCACCCATGCCTTCGAAACCCTTATTGCTCACTTTAAATGGCTTTATGATTTGATTATTAACTTTAAGCTGTATTTTTTTACATTTTTTGTTAAAACATATTATAATTGAATGTTTACCTCGAGAAACGTAAAGCGAAAGCTATCGATTGAGAGGAAAAGAACATTTATAGTCACTCATGCCTTCGAATGCCTTATCACTTGCTTAAAATTATTCTACAATCTCATTATTTTTTTAAACCAATTTTCTTACATTTTTGGTTAAAATAGATTATATTTAAAT
Organism: Theobroma cacao; assembly: GCF_053813885.1. NCBI lineage: Eukaryota > Viridiplantae > Streptophyta > Magnoliopsida > Malvales > Malvaceae > Theobroma > Theobroma cacao. Next base: position 26,193,597 of record NC_142640.1, on the reverse strand, counting down.
GTTTGTCTCGAGAAACGTGAAGCAAAAGCCATCGATTGACAAGAAAAATCCATTTATAGTCACTAATGGCTTCAAAAGCCTCATTATTCACTTTAAATGATTTTATAATCTCATTATTGATTTTATGTTGAATTTTCTTGCATTTTTAGTTAAAACAGACTTTAATTGAATGTTTACGTCGGGAAACATCAACCAAAAGCCATCGATTGAGAAGAAAATACCATTTATAGTCACTCATGCCTTGGAAACCCTTATTACTCACTTTAAATGGCTTTATGATTTGATTATTAACTTTAAGCTGAATTTTTTTACATTTTTTGTTAAAACATATTATAATTGAATCTTGAGCTCGAGAAACGTGAAGCGAAGGCTATCGATTGAGAAGAAAAGAACATTTATAGTCACTCGTGCCTTCGAAAGCCTCATTGTTCTCTTTAAATGATTTTATAATCTCATTATTGATTTTATGTTGAATTTTCTTGCATTTTTAGTTAAAACAGACTATAATTGAATGTTTACCTCAGGAAACATGAAGCAAAAGCCATCGATTGAGAAGAAAAGAACATTTATAGTCACTCATGCCTTCGAAAGCCTTATTACTTGGTTAAAATTGTTTTACAATCTCATTATTTTTTTAAAATCAATTTTCTTACATTTTTGGTTAAAATAGAATATATTTTAATGTTTGTCTCGAGAAACGTGAAGCGAAAGCCATCGATTGACAAGAAAAGTCCATTTATAGTCACTCATGCCTTCGAAACCCTTATTGCTCACTTTAAATTGCTTTATGATTTGATTATTAACTTTAAGCTGAATTTTTTTACATTTTTTGTTAAAACATATTATAATTGAATATTTACCTCGAGAAACGTGAAGCAAAAGCTATCGGTTGAGAGGAAAAGAACATTTATAGTCACTCATGCATTCGAAAGCCTTATAACTTGCTTAAAATTGTTTTACAATCTCATTAATTTTTTTTAAATCAATTTTCTTACATTTTTGGTTAAAATAGACTATATTTAAATGTTTGTCTTAAGAAACGTGAAGCGAAAGCCATCGATTGACAAGAAAAGTTCATTTATAGTCACTCATGCCTTCGAAAGCCTCATTATTCACTTTAAATGATTTTATAATCTCATTATTGATTTTATGTTGAATTTTCTTACATTTTTAGTTAAAACAGACTATAATTGAATGTTTACCTTGGGAAACTTGAAGCAAAAGCCATCGATTGAGAAGTAAAGACCATTTATAGTCACCCATGCCTTCAAAACCCTTATTGCTCACTTTAAATGGCTTTCTGATTTGATTATTAACTTTAAGCTGTATTTTTTTACATTTTTTGTTAAAACATATTATAATTGAATCTTTACCTCGAGAAACGTGATGCGAAAGCTATCGATTGAGAGGAAAAGAACATTAATAGTCACTCATGCCTTCGAAAGCCTCATTATTCACTTTAAATGATTTTATAATCTCATTATTGATTTTATGTTGAATTTTCTTACATTTTTAGTTAAAACAGACTATAATTGAATGTTTACCTCGGGAAACATGAACCAAAAGCCATCGATTGAGAAGAAAAGACTATTTATAGTCACTCATGCCTTCGAAACCCTTATTGCTCACTTTAAATGGCTTTATGATTTGATTATTACTTTAAGCTGAATTGTTTTACATTTTTTGTAAAAACATATTTTAATTGAATGTTTACCTCGAGAAACGTAAAGCGAAAGCTATCGATTGAGAGGAAAAGAACATTTATAGTCACTCATGCCTTCGAAAGCCTTATCACTTGCTTAAAATTGTTTTACAATCTCATTATTTTTTTTAAGTCAATTTTCTTACATTTTTGGTTAAAATAGATTATATTTAAATGTTTGTCTCGAGAAACGTGAAGCAAAAGCCATCGATTGACAAGAAAAGTCCATTTATAGTCACTCATGCCTTCGAAAGCCTCATTATTCACTTTAAATGATTTTATAATCTCATTATTGATTTTATGTTGAATTTTCTTACATTTTTAGTTAAAACAGACTATAATTGAATGTTTACGTCGGGAAACATGAACCAAAAGCCATCGATTGAGAAGAAAATACCATTTATAGTCACTCATGCCTTGGAAACCCTTATTACTCACTTTAAATGGCTTTATGATTTGATTATTAACTTTAAGCTGAATTTTTTTACATTTTTTGTTAAAACATATTATAATTGAATGTTTACCTCGAGAAACGTGAAGCGAAAGCTATCGATTGAGAGGAAAAGAACATTTATAGTCACTCATGCCTTCGAAAGCCTTATTACTTGCTTAAAATTGTTTTACAATCTCATTATTTTTTTTAAATCAATTTTGTTACATTTTTGGTTAAAATAGATTATATTTAAATGTTTGTCTCGAGAAACGTGAAGCGAAGGCCATCGATTGACAAGAAAAGTCCATTTATAGTCACTCATGCTTCGAAAGGCTCATTATTCACTTTAAATGATTTTATAATCTCATTATTGATTTTATGTTGAATTTTCTTACATTTTTAGTTAAAACAGACTATAATTGAATGTTTACCTCAGGAAACATGAAGGAAAAGCCATCGATTGAGAAGAAAAGAACATTTATAGTCACTCATGCCTTCGAAAGCCTCATTGTTCTCTTTAAATGATTTTATAATCTCATTATTGATTTTATGTTGAATTTTCTTACATTTTCAGTTAAAACAGACTCTAATTGAATGTTTACCTCAGGAAACATAAAGCAAAAGCCATCGATTGAGAAGAAAAGAACATTTATAGTCACTCATGCCTTCGAAAGCCTTATTACTTGCTTAAAATTGTTTTACAATCTCATTATTTTTTTAAACTCAATTTTCTTACATTTTTGGTTAAAATAGATTATATTTAAATGTTTGTCTCGAGAAACGTGAAGTGAAAGCCATCGATTGACAAGAAAAGTCCATTTATAGTCACTCATGCCTTCGAAAGCCTCATTATTCACTTTAAATGATTTTATAATCTTATTATTGACTTTATGTTAAATTTTCTTACATTTTTAGTTAAAACAGACTATAATTGAATGTTTACCTCGGGAAACATGAAGCAAAAGCCATCGATTGAGAAGTAAAGACCATTTATAGTCACCCATGCCTTCGAAACCCTTATTGCTCACTTTAAATGGCTTTATGATTTGATTATTAACTTTAAGCTGTATTTTTTTACATTTTTTGTTAAAACATATTATAATTGAATGTTTACCTCGAGAAACGTAAAGCGAAAGCTATCGATTGAGAGGAAAAGAACATTTATAGTCACTCATGCCTTCGAATGCCTTATCACTTGCTTAAAATTATTCTACAATCTCATTATTTTTTTAAACCAATTTTCTTACATTTTTGGTTAAAATAGATTATATTTAAATGTTTGTCTCGAGAAACGTGAAGCAAAAGCCATCGATTGACAAGAAAAATCCATTTATAGTCACTAATGGCTTCAAAAGCCTCATTATTCACTTTAAATGATTTTATAATCTCATTATTGATTTTATGTTGAATTTTCTTGCATTTTTAGTTAAAACAGACTTTAATTGAATGTTTACGTCGGGAAACATCAACCAAAAGCCATCGATTGAGAAGAAAATACCATTTATAGTCACTCATGCCTTGGAAACCCTTATTACTCACTTTAAATGGCTTTATGATTTGATTATTAACTTTAAGCTGAATTTTTTTACATTTTTTGTTAAAACATATTATAATTGAATCTTGAGCTCGAGAAACGTGAAGCGAAGGCTATCGATTGAGAAGAAAAGAACATTTATAGTCACTCGTGCCTTCGAAAGCCTCATTGTTCTCTTTAAATGATTTTATAATCTCATTATTGATTTTATGTTGAATTTTCTTACATTTTTAGTTAAAACAGACTATAATTGAATGTTTACCTCAGGAAACATGAAGCAAAAGCCATCGATTGAGAAGAAAAGAACATTTATAGTCACTCATGCCTTCGAAAGCCTTATTACTTGGTTAAAATTGTTTTACAATCTCATTATTTTTTTAAAATCAATTTTCTTACATTTTTGGTTAAAATAGAATATATTTTAATGTTTGTCTCGAGAAACGTGAAGCGAAAGCCATCGATTGACAAGAAAAGTCCATTTATAGTCACTCATGCCTTCGAAACCCTTATTGCTCACTTTAAATTGCTTTATGATTTGATTATTAACTTTAAGCTGAATTTTTTTACATTTTTTGTTAAAACATATTATAATTGAATATTTACCTCGAGAAACGTGAAGCAAAAGCTATCGGTTGAGAGGAAAAGAACATTTATAGTCACTCATGCATTCGAAAGCCTTATAACTTGCTTAAAATTGTTTTACAATCTCATTAATTTTTTTTAAATCAATTTTCTTACATTTTTGGTTAAAATAGACTATATTTAAATGTTTGTCTTAAGAAACGTGAAGCGAAAGCCATCGATTGACAAGAAAAGTTCATTTATAGTCACTCATGCCTTCGAAAGCCTCATTATTCACTTTAAATGATTTTATAATCTCATTATTGATTTTATGTTGAATTTTCTTACATTTTTAGTTAAAACAGACTATAATTGAATGTTTACCTTGGGAATCATGAAGCAAAAGCCATCGATTGAGAAGTAAAGACCATTTATAGTCACCCATGCCTTCAAAACCCTTATTGCTCACTTTAAATGGCTTTATGATTTGATTATTAACTTTAAGCTGTATTTTTTTACATTTTTTGTTAAAACATATTATAATTGAATCTTTACCTCGAGAAACGTGATGCGAAAGCTATCGATTGAGAGGAAAAGAACATTAATAGTCACTCATGCCTTCGAAAAGCCTCATTATTCACTTTAAATGATTTTATAATCTCATTATTGATTTTATGTTGAATTTTCTTACATTTTTAGTTAAAACAGACTATAATTGAATGTTTACCTCAGGAAACATGAAGCAAAAGCCATCGATTGAGAAGAAAAGAACATTTATAGTCACTCATGCCTTCGAAAGCCTTATTACTTGCTTAAAATTGTTTTACAATCTCATTATTTTTTCAAAATCAATTTTCTTACATTTTTGGTTAAAATAGATTATATTTAAATGTTTGTCTCGAGAAACGTGAAGCGAAAGCCATCGATTGACAAGAAAAGTCCATTTATAGTCACTCATGCCTTCGAAAGCCTCATTATTCACTTTAAATGATTTTATAATCTCATTATTGATTTTATGTTAAATTTTCTTACATTTTTAGTTAAAACAGACTATAATTGAATGTTTACCTCAGGATACATGAAGCAAAAGCCATCGATTGAGAAGAAAAGACCATTTATAGTCACTCATGCCTTCGAAACCCTTATTGCTCACTTTAAATTGCTTTATGATTTGATTATTAACTTTAAGCTGAATTGTTTTACATTTTTTGTAAAAACATGTTATAATTGAATGTTTACCTCGAGAAACGTAAAGCGAAAGCTATCGATTGAGAGGAAAAGAACATTTATAGTCACTCATGCCTTCGAAAGCCTTATCACTTGCTTAAAATTGTTTTACAATCTCATTATTTTTTTTAAGTCAATTTTCTTACATTTTTGGTTAAAATAGATTATATTTAAATGTCTGTCTCGAGAAACGTGAAGCAAAAGCCATCGATTGACAAGAAAAGTCCATTTATAGTCACTCATGCCTTCGAAAGCCTCATTATTCACTTTAAATGATTTTATAATCTCATTATTGATTTTATGTTGAATTTTCTTACATTTTTAGTTAAAACAGACTATAATTGAATGTTTACGTCGGGAAACATCAACCAAAAGCCATCGATTGAGAAGAAAATACCATTTATAGTCACTCATGCCTTGGAAACCCTTATTACTCACTTTAAATGGCTTTATGATTTGATTATTAACTTTAAGCTGAATTTTTTTACATTTTTTGTTAAAACATATTATAATTGAATGTTTACCTCGAGAAACGTGAAGCGAAAGCTATCGATTGAGAGGAAAAGAACATTTATAGTCACTCATGCCTTCGAAAGCCTCATTGTTCTCTTTAAATGATTTTATAATCTCATTATTGATTTTATGTTGAATTTTCTTACATTTTTAGTTAAAACAGACTATAATTGAATGTTTACCTCAGGAAACATGAAGCAAAAGCCATCGATTGAGAAGAAAAGAACATTTATAGTCACTCATGCCTTCGAAAGCCTTATTACTTGCTTAAAATTGTTTTACAATCTCATTATTTTTTCAAAATCAATTTTCTTACATTTTTGGTTAAAATAGATTATATTTAAATGTTTGTCTCGAGAAACGTGAAGCGAAAGCCATCGATTGACAAGAAAAGTCCATTTATAGTCACTCATGCCTTCGAAAGCCTCATTATTCACTTTAAATGATTTTATAATCTCATTATTGATTTTATGTTAAATTTTCTTACATTTTTAGTTAAAACAGACTATAATTGAATGTTTACCTCAGGATACATGAAGCAAAAGCCATCGATTGAGAAGAAAAGACCATTTATAGTCACTCATGCCTTCGAAACCCTTATTGCTCACTTTAAATTGCTTTATGATTTGATTATTAACTTTAAGCTGAATTTTTTTACATTTTTTGTTAAAACATATTATAATTGAATGTTTACATCGAGAAACGTGAAGCATAAGCTATCGATTGAGAGGAAAAGAACATTTATAAACACTCATGCATTCGAAAGCCTTATTACTTGCTTAAAATTGTTTTACAATCTCTTTAATTTTTTTTAAATCAATTTTCTTAAATTTTTGATTAAAATAGACTATATTTAAATGTTTGTCTTGAGAAACGTGAAGCGAAAGCCATCGATTGACAAGAAAAGTTCATTTATAGTCACTCATGCCTTCGAAAGCCTCATTATTCACTTTAAATGATTTTATAATCTCATTATTGATTTTATGTTGAATTTTCTTACATTTTTAGTTAAAACAGAGTATAATTGAATGTTTACCTCGGGAAACATAAAGCAAAAGCCATCGATTGAGAAGTAAAGATCATTTATAGTCACCCATGCCTTCGAAACCCTTATTGCTAACTTTAAATGGCTTTATGATTTGATTATTAACTTTAAGCTGTATTTTTTTACATTTTTTGTTAAAACATATTATAATTGAATCTTTACCTCGAGAAATGTGATGTGAAAGCTATCGATTGAGAGGAAAAGAACATTTATAGTCATTAATGCCTTCGAAAGCCTCATTATTCACTTTAAATGATTTTATAATCTCATTATTGATTTTATGTTGAATTTTCTTACATTTTTAGTTAAAACAGACTATAATTGAATGTTTACCTCGGGAAACATGAACCAAAAGCCATCGATTGAGAAGAAAAGACCATTTATAGTCACTCATGCCTTCGAAACCCTTATTGCTCACTTTAAATGGCTTTATGATTTGATTAGTACTTTAAGCTGAATTGTTTTACATTTTTTGTAAAAACATATTATAATTACCTCGAGAAACGTAAAGCGAAAGCTATCGATTGAGAGGAAAAGAACATTTATAGTCACTCATGCCTTCGAAAGCCTCATTGTTCTCTTTAAATGATTTTATAATCTCATTATTGATTTTATGTTGAATTTTCTTACATTTTTAGTTAAAACAGACTATAATTGAATGTTTACCTCGGGAAACATGAAGCAAAAGCCATCGATTGAGAAGAAAAGACCATTTATAGTCACTCATGCCTTCGAAAGCCTCATTATTCACTTTAAATGATTTTATAATATCATTATTGATTTTATGTTGAATTTTCTTACATTTTTAGTTAAAACAGACTATAATTGAATGTTGACCTCGGGAAACATGAAGCAAAAGCCATCGATTGAGAAGAAAATACCATTTATAGTCACTCATGCCTTCGAAACCCTTATTGCTCACTTTAAATGGCTTTATGATTTGATTATTACTTTAAGCTGAATTGTTTTACATTTTTTGTAAAATCATATTATAATTGAATGTTTACCTCGAGAAACGTAAAGCGAAAGCTATCGATTGAGAGGAAAAGAACATTTATAGTCACTCATGCCTTCGAAAGCCTTATCACTTGCTTAAAATTGTTTTACAATCTCATTATTTTTTTAACTCAATTTTCTTACATTTTTGGTTAAAATAGATTATATTTAAATGTTTGTCTCGAGAAACGTGAAGCAAAAGCCATCGATTGACAAGAAAAGTCCATTTATAGTCACTCATGCCTTCGAAAGCCTCATTATTCACTTTAAATGATTTTATAATCTCATTATTGATTTTATGTTGAATTTTCTTACATTTTTAGTTAAAACAAACTATAACTGAATGTTTACGTCGGGAAACATGAACCAAAAGCCATCGATTGAGAAGAAAATACCATTTATAGTCACTCATGCCTTGGAAACCCTTATTACTCACTTTAAATGGCTTTATGATTTGATTATTAACTTTAAGCTGAATTTTTTTACATTTTTTATTAAAACATATTATAATTGAATGTTTACCTCGAGAAACGTGAAGCGAAAGCTATCGATTGAGAGGAAAAGAACATTTATAGTCACTCATGCCTTCGAAAGCCTCATTGTTCTCTTTAAATGATTTTATAATCTCATTATTGATTTTATGTTGAATTTTCTTACATTTTTAGTTAAAACAGACTACAATTGAATGTTTACCTCAGGAAACATGAAGCAAAAGCCATCGATTGAGAAGAAAAGACCATTTATAGTCACTCATGCCTTCGAAAGCCTCATTATTCACTTTAAATGATTTTATAATATCATTATTGATTTTATGTTAAATTTTCTTACATTTTTAGTTAAAACAGACTATAATTGAATGTTTACCTCGGGAAACATGAAGCAAAAGCCATCGATTGAGAAGAAAAGACCATTTATAGTCACTCATGCCTTCGAAACCCTTATTGCTCACTTTAAATGGCTTAATGATTTGATTATTAACTTTAAGCCGAATTTTTTTACATTTTTTGTTAAAACATATTATAATTGAATGTTTACCTCGAGAAACGTGAAGCAAAAGCTATCGATTGAGAGGAAAAGAACATTTATAGTCACTCATGCATTCGAAAGCCTTATTACCTGCTTAAAATTGTTTTACAATCTCATTATTTTTTTTAAATCAATTTTCTTACATTTTTGGTTAAAATAGAATATATTTAAATGTTTGTCTCGAGAATCGTGAAGCGAAGGCCATCTATTGACAAGAAAAGTCCATTTATAGTCACTCATGCTTCGAAAGGCTCATTATTCACTTTAAATGATTTTATAATCTCATTATTGATTTTATGTTGAATTTTCTTACATTTTTAGTTAAAACAGACTTTAATTGAATGTTTACCTCGGGAAACATGAAGGAAAAGCCATCGATTGAGAAGAAAAGACCATTTATAGTCACTCATGCCTTCGAAATCCTTATTGCTCACTTTAAATGGCTTAATGATTTGATTATTAACTTTAAGCTGAATTTTTTTCCATTTTTTGTTAAAACATATTATAATTGAATCTTTAGCTCGAGAAACGTGAAGCGAAAGCTATCGATTGAGAGGAAAAGAACATTTATTGTCACTCATGCCTTCGAAAGCCTCATTGTTCTCTTTAAATGATTTTATAATCTCATTATTGATTTTATGTTGAATTTTCTTACATTTTTAGTTAAAACAGACTATAATTGAATGTTTACCTCGGGAAACATGAAGCAAAAGCCATCGATTGAGAAGAAAAGAACATTTATAGTCACTCATGCCTTCGAAAGCCTTATTACTTGCTTAAAATTGTTTTACAATCTCATTATTTTTTTAAAATCAATTTTCTTACATTTTTGGTTAAAATAGATTATATTTAAATGTTTGTCTCGAGAAACGTGAAGCGAAAGCCATCGATTGACAAGAAAAGTCCATTTATAGTCACTCATGCCTTCGAAAGCCTCATTATTCACTTTAAATGATTTTATAATCTCATTATTAATTTTATGTTAAATTTTCTTACATTTTTAGTTAAAACAGACTATAATTGAATGTTTACCTAGGGAAACATGAAGCAAAAGCCATCGATTGAGAAGAAAAGACCATTTATAGTCACTCATGCCTTCGAAACCCTTATTGCTCACTTTAAATTGCTTTATGATTTGATTATTAACTTTAAGCTGAATTTTTTTACATTTTTTGTTAAAACATATTATAATTGAATGTTTACCTCGAGAAACGTGAAGCAAAAGCTATCGATTGAGTGGAAAAGAACATTTATAGTCACTCATGCATTCGAAAGCCTTATTACTTGCTTAAAATTGTTTTACAATCTCTTTAATTTTTTTTAAATCAATTTTCTTACATTTTTGGTTCAAATAGACTATATTTAAATGTTTGTCTTGAGAAACGTGAAGCGAAAGCCATCGATTGACAAGAAAAGTTCATTTATAGTCACTCATGCCTTCGAAAGCCTCATTATTCACTTTAAATGATTTTATAATCTCATTATTGATTTTATATTGAATTTTCTTACATTTTTAGTTAAAACAGACTATAATTGAATGTTTACCTCGGGAAACATGAAGCAAAAGCCATCGATTGAGAAGTAAAGACCATTTATAGTCACCCATGCCTTCGAAACCCTTATTGCTCACTTTAAATGGCTTTATGATTTGATTATTAACTTTAAGCTATATTTTTTTACATTTTTTGTTAAAACATATTATAATTGAATCTTTACCTCGAGAAACGTGATGCGAAAGCTATCGATTGAGAGGAAAAGAACATTTATAGTCATTCATGCCTTCGAAAGCCTCATTATTCACTTTAAATGATTTTATAATCTCATTATTGATTTTATGTTGAATTTTCTTACATTTTTAGTTAAAACAGACTATAATTGAATGTTTACCTCGGGAAACATGAACCAAAAGCCATCGATTGAGAAGAAAAGACTATTTATAGTCACTCATGCCTTCGAAACCCTTATTGCTCACTTTAAATGGCTTTATGATTTGATTATTACTTTAAGCTGAATTGTTTTACATTTTTTGTAAAAACATATTATAATTGAATGTTTACCTCGAGAAACGTAAAGCGAAAGCTATCGATTGAGAGGAAAAGAACATTTATAGTCACTCATGCCTTCGAAAGCCTTATCACTTGCTTAAAATTGTTTTACAATCTCATTATTTTTTTTAACTCAATTTTCTTACATTTTTGGTTAAACTAGATTATATTTAAATGTTTGTCTCGAGAAACGTGAAGGAAAAGCCATCGATTGACAAGAAAAGTCCATTTATAGTCACTCATGCCTTCGAAAGCCTCATTATTCACTTTAAATGATTTTATAATCTCATTATTGATTTTATGTTGAATTTTCTTACATTTTTAGTTAAAACAGACTATAATTGAATGTTTACGTCGGGAAACATGAACCAAAAGCCATCGATTGAGAAGAAAATACCTATTATAGTCACTCATGCCTTGGAAACCCTTATTACTCACTTTAAATGGCATTATGATTTGATTATTAACTTTAAGCTGAATTTTTTTACATTTTTTGTTAAAACATATTATAATTGAATGTTTACCTCGAGAAACGTGAAGCGAAAGCTATCGATTGAGAGGAAAAGAACATTTATAGTCACTCATGCCTTCGAAAGCCTCATTGTTCTCTTTAAATGATTTTATAATCTCATTATTGATTTTATGTTGAATTTTCTTACATTTTTAGTTAAAACAGACTATAATTGAATGTTTACCTCAGGAAACATGAAGCAAAAGCCATCGATTGAGAAGAAAAGAACATTTATAGTCACTCATGCCTTCGAAAGCCTTATTACTTGCTTAAAATTGTTTTACAATCTCATTATTTTTTTAAAATCAATTTTCTTACATTTTTGGTTAAAATAGACTATATTTAAATGTTTGTCTTAAGAAACGTGAAGCGAAAGCCATCGATTGACAAGAAAAGTTCATTTATAGTCACTCATGCCTTCGAAAGCCTCATTATTCACTTTAAATGATTTTATAATCTCATTATTGATTTTATGTTGAATTTTCTTACAATTTTAGTTAAAACAGACTATAATTGAATGTTTACCTCGGGAAACATGAAGCAAAAGCCATCGATTGAGAAGTAAAGACCATTTATAGTCACCCATGCCTTCAAAACCCTTATTGCTCACTTTAAATGGCTTTATGATTTGATTATTAACTTTAAGCTGTATTTTTTTACATTTTTTGTTAAAACATATTATAATTGAATCTTTACCTCGAGAAACGTGATGCGAAAGCTATCGATTGAGAGGAAAAGAACATTAATAGTCACTCATGCCTTCGAAAGCCTCATTAGTCACTTTAAATGATTTTATAATCTCATTATTGATTTTATGTTGAATTTTCTTACATTTTTAGTTAAAACAGACTATAATTGAATGTTTACCTCAGGAAACATGAAGCAAAAGCCATCGATTGAGAAGAAAAGAACATTTATAGTCACTCATGCCTTCGAAAGCCTTATTACTTGCTTAAAATTGTTTTACAATCTCATTATTTTTTCAAAATCAATTTTCTTACATTTTTGGTTAAAATAGATTATATTTAAATGTTTGTCTCGAGAAACGTGAAGCGAAAGCCATCGATTGACAAGAAAAGTCCATTTATAGTCACTCATGCCTTCGAAAGCCTCATTATTCACTTTAAATGATTTTATAATCTCATTATTGATTTTATGTTAAATTTTCTTACATTTTTAGTTAAAACAGACTATAATTGAATGTTTACCTCAGGATACATGAAGCAAAAGCCATCGATTGAGAAGAAAAGACCATTTATAGTCACTCATGCCTTCGAAACCCTTATTGCTCACTTTAAATTGCTTTATGATTTGATTATTAACTTTAAGCTGAATTGTTTTACATTTTTTGTAAAAACATGTTATAATTGAATGTTTACCTCGAGAAACGTAAAGCGAAAGCTATCGATTGAGAGGAAAAGAACATTTATAGTCACTCATGCCTTCGAAAGCCTTATCACTTGCTTAAAATTGTTTTACAATCTCATTATTTTTTTTAAGTCAATTTTCTTACATTTTTGGTTAAAATAGATTATATTTAAATGTCTGTCTCGAGAAACGTGAAGCAAAAGCCATCGATTGACAAGAAAAGTCCATTTATAGTCACTCATGCCTTCGAAAGCCTCATTATTCACTTTAAATGATTTTATAATCTCATTATTGATTTTATGTTGAATTTTCTTACATTTTTAGTTAAAACAGACTATAATTGAATGTTTACGTCGGGAAACATCAACCAAAAGCCATCGATTGAGAAGAAAATACCATTTATAGTCACTCATGCCTTGGAAACCCTTATTACTCACTTTAAATGGCTTTATGATTTGATTATTAACTTTAAGCTGAATTTTTTTACATTTTTTGTTAAAACATATTATAATTGAATGTTTACCTCGAGAAACGTGAAGCGAAAGCTATCGATTGAGAGGAAAAGAACATTTATAGTCACTCATGCCTTCGAAAGCCTCATTGTTCTCTTTAAATGATTTTATAATCTCATTATTGATTTTATGTTGAATTTTCTTACATTTTTAGTTAAAACAGACTATAATTGAATGTTTACCTCAGGAAACATGAAGCAAAAGCCATCGATTGAGAAGAAAAGAACATTTATAGTCACTCATGCCTTCGAAAGCCTTATTACTTGGTTAAAATTGTTTTACAATCTCATTATTTTTTTAAAATCAATTTTCTTACATTTTTGGTTAAAATAGAATATATTTTAATGTTTGTCTCGAGAAACGTGAAGCGAAAGCCATCGATTGACAAGAAAAGTCCATTTATAGTCACTCATGCCTTCGAAACCCTTATTGCTCACTTTAAATTGCTTTATGATTTGATTATTAACTTTAAGCTGAATTTTTTTACATTTTTTGTTAAAACATGTTATAATTGAATGTTTACCTCGAGAAACGTAAAGCGAAAGCTATCGATTGAGAGGAAAAGAACATTTATAGTCACTCATGCATTCGAAAGCCTTATTACTTGCTTAAAATTGTTTTACAATCTCATTAATTTTTTTTAAATCAATTTTCTTACATTTTTGGTTAAAATAGACTATATTTAAATGTTTGTCTTAAGAAACGTGAAGCGAAAGCCATCGATTGACAAGAAAAGTTCATTTATAGTCACTCATGCCTTCGAAAGCCTCATTATTCACTTTAAATGATTTTATAATCTCATTATTGATTTTATGTTGAATTTTCTTACAATTTTAGTTAAAACAGACTATAATTGAATGTTTACCTCGGGAAACATGAAGCAAAAGCCATCGATTGAGAAGTAAAGACCATTTATAGTCACCCATGCCTTCAAAACCCTTATTGCTCACTTTAAATGGCTTTATGATTTGATTATTAACTTTAAGCTGTATTTTTTTACATTTTTTGTTAAAACATATTATAATTGAATCTTTACCTCGAGAAACGTGATGCGAAAGCTATCGATTGAGAGGAAAAGAACATTAATAGTCACTCATGCCTTCGAAAGCCTCATTATTCACTTTAAATGATTTTATAATCTCATTATTGATTTTATGTTGAATTTTCTTACATTTTTAGTTAAAACAGACTATAATTGAATGTTTACCTCAGGAAACATGAAGCAAAAGCCATCGATTGAGAAGAAAAGAACATTTATAGTCACTCATGCCTTCGAAAGCCTTATTACTTGCTTAAAATTGTTTTACAATCTCATTATTTTTTCAAAATCAATTTTCTTACATTTTTGGTTAAAATAGATTATATTTAAATGTTTGTCTCGAGAAACGTGAAGCGAAAGCCATCGATTGACAAGAAAAGTCCATTTATAGTCACTCATGCCTTCGAAAGCCTCATTATTCACTTTAAATGATTTTATAATCTCATTATTGATTTTATGTTAAATTTTCTTACATTTTTAGTTAAAACAGACTATAATTGAATGTTTACCTCAGGATACATGAAGCAAAAGCCATCGATTGAGAAGAAAAGACCATTTATAGTCACTCATGCCTTCGAAACCCTTATTGCTCACTTTAAATTGCTTTATGATTTGATTATTAACTTTAAGCTGAATTGTTTTACATTTTTTGTAAAAACATGTTATAATTGAATGTTTACCTCGAGAAACGTAAAGCGAAAGCTATCGATTGAGAGGAAAAGAACATTTATAGTCACTCATGCCTTCGAAAGCCTTATCACTTGCTTAAAATTGTTTTACAATCTCATTATTTTTTTTAAGTCAATTTTCTTACATTTTTGGTTAAAATAGATTATATTTAAATGTCTGTCTCGAGAAACGTGAAGCAAAAGCCATCGATTGACAAGAAAAGTCCATTTATAGTCACTCATGCCTTCGAAAGCCTCATTATTCACTTTAAATGATTTTATAATCTCATTATTGATTTTATGTTGAATTTTCTTACATTTTTAGTTAAAACAGACTATAATTGAATGTTTACGTCGGGAAACATCAACCAAAAGCCATCGATTGAGAAGAAAATACCATTTATAGTCACTCATGCCTTGGAAACCCTTATTACTCACTTTAAATGGCTTTATGATTTGATTATTAACTTTAAGCTGAATTTTTTTACATTTTTTGTTAAAACATATTATAATTGAATGTTTACCTCGAGAAACGTGAAGCGAAAACTATCGATTGAGAGGAAAAGAACATTTATAGTCACTCATGCCTTCGAAAGCCTCATTGTTCTCTTTAAATGATTTTATAATCTCATTATTGATTTTATGTTGAATTTTCTTACATTTTTAGTTAAAACAGACTATAATTGAATGTTTACCTCAGGAAACATGAAGCAAAAGCCATCGATTGAGAAGAAAAGAACATTTATAGTCACTCATGCCTTCGAAAGCCTTATTACTTGCTTAAAATTGTTTTACAATCTCATTATTTTTTCAAAATCAATTTTCTTACATTTTTGGTTAAAATAGATTATATTTAAATGTTTGTCTCGAGAAACGTGAAGCGAAAGCCATCGATTGACAAGAAAAGTCCATTTATAGTCACTCATGCCTTCGAAAGCCTCATTATTCACTTTAAATGATTTTATAATCTCATTATTGATTTTATGTTAAATTTTCTTACATTTTTAGTTAAAACAGACTATAATTGAATGTTTACCTCAGGATACATGAAGCAAAAGCCATCGATTGAGAAGAAAAGACCATTTATAGTCACTCATGCCTTCGAAACCCTTATTGCTCACTTTAAATTGCTTTATGATTTGATTATTAACTTTAAGCTGAATTTTTTTACATTTTTTGTTAAAACATATTATAATTGAATGTTTACATCGAGAAACGTGAAGCAAAAGCTATCGATTGAGAGGAAAAGAACATTTATAAACACTCATGCATTCGAAAGACTTATTACTTGCTTAAAATTGTTTTACAATCTCTTTAATTTTTTTTAAATCAATTTTCTTAAATTTTTGATTAAAATAGACTATATTTAAATGTTTGTCTTGAGAAACGTGAAGCGAAAGCCATCGATTGACAAGAAAAGTTCATTTATAGTCACTCATGCCTTCGAAAGCCTCATGATTCACTTTAAATGATTTTATAATCTCATTATTGATTTTATGTTGAATTTTCTTACATTTTTAGTTAAAACAGAGTATAATTGAATGTTTACCTCGGGAAACATAAAGCAAAAGCCATCGATTGAGAAGTAAAGATCATTTATAGTCACCCATGCCTTCGAAACCCTTATTGCTAACTTTAAATGGCTTTATGATTTGATTATTAACTTTAAGCTGTATTTTTTTACATTTTTTGTTAAAACATATTATAATTGAATCTTTACCTCGAGAAACGTGATGTGAAAGCTATCGATTGAGAGGAAAAGAACATTTATAGTCATTAATGCCTTCGAAAGCCTCATTATTCACTTTAAATGATTTTATAATCTCATTATTGATTTTATGTTGAATTTTCTTACATTTTTAGTTAAAACAGACTATAATTGAATGTTTACCTCGGGAAACATGAACCAAAAGCCATCGATTGAGAAGAAAAGACCATTTATAGTCACTCATGCCTTCGAAACACTTATTGCTCACTTTAAATGGCTTTATGATTTGATTATTACTTTAAGCTGAATTGTTTTACATTTTTTGTAAAAACATATTATAATTACCTCGAGAAACGTAAAGCGAAAGCTATCGATTGAGAGGAAAAGAACATTTATAGTCACTCATGCCTTCGAAAGCCTCATTGTTCTCTTTAAATGATTTTATAATCTCATTATTGATTTTATGTTGAATTTTCTTACATTTTTAGTTAAAACAGACTATAATTGAATGTTTACCTCGGGAAACATGAAGCAAAAGCCATCGATTGAGAAGAAAAGACCATTTATAGTCACTCATGCTTTCGAAAGCCTCATTATTCACTTTAAATGATTTTATAATATCATTATTGATTTTATGTTGAATTTTCTTACATTTTTAGTTAAAACAGACTATAATTGAATGTTGACCTCGGGAAACATGAAGCAAAAGCCATCGATTGAGAAGAAAATACCATTTATAGTCACTCATGCCTTCGAAACCCTTATTGCTCACTTTAAATGGCTTTATGATTTGATTATTACTTTAAGCTGAATTGTTTTACATTTTTTGTAAAATCATATTATAATTGAATGTTTACCTTGAGAAACGTAAAGCGAAAGCTATCGATTGAGAGGAAAAGAACATTTATAGTCACTCATGCCTTCGAAAGCCTTATCACTTGCTTAAAATTGTTTTACAATCTCATTAGTTTTCTAACTCAATTTTCTTACATTTTTGGTTAAAATAGATTATATTTAAATGTTTGTCTCGAGAAACGTGAAGCAAAAGCCATCGATTGACAAGAAAAGTCCATTTATAGTCACTCATGCCTTCGAAAGCCTCATTATTCACTTTAAATGATTTTATAATCTCATTATTGATTTTATGTTGAATTTTCTTACATTTTTAGTTAAAACAAACTATAACTGAATGTTTACGTCGGGAAACATGAACCAAAAGCCATCGATTGAGAAGAAAATACCATTTATAGTCACTCATGCCTTGGAAACCCTTATTACTCACTTTAAATGGCTTTATGATTTGATTATTAACTTTAAGCTGAATTTTTTTACATTTTTTACTAAAACATATTATAATTGAATGTTTACCTCGAGAAACGTGAAGCGAAAGCTATCGATTGAGAGGAAAAGAACATTTATAGTCACTCATGCCTTCGAAAGCCTCATTGTTCTCTTTAAATGATTTTATAATCTCATTATTGATTTTATGTTTAATTTTCTTACATTTTTAGTTAAAACAGACTACAATTGAATGTTTACCTCGAGAAACATGAAGCAAAAGCCATCGATTGAGAAGAAAAGACCATTTATAGTCACTCATGCCTTCGAAAGCCTCATTATTCACTTTAAATGATTTTATAATATCATTATTGATTTTATGTTAAATTTTCTAACATTTTTAGTTAAAACAGACTATAATTGAATGTTTACCTCGGGAAACATGAAGCAAAAGCCATCGATTGAGAAGAAAAGACCATTTATAGTCACTCATGCCTTCGAAACCCTTATTGCTCACTTTAAATGGCTTAATGATTTGATTATTAACTTTAAGCCGAATTTTTTTACATTTTTTGTTAAAACATATTATAATTGAATGTTTACCTCGAGAAACGTGAAGCAAAATCTATCGATTGAGAGGAAAAGAACATTTATAGTCACTCATGCATTCGAAAGCCTTATTACCTGCTTAAAATTGTTTTACAATCTCATTATTTTTTTTAAATCAATTTTCTTACATTTTTGGTTAAAATAGATTATATTTAAATGTTTGTCTCGAGAATCGTGAAGCGAAGGCCATCGATTGACAAGAAAAGTCCATTTATAGTCACTCATGCTTCGAAAGGCTCATTATTCACTTTAAATGATTTTATAATCTCATTATTGATTTTATGTTGAATTTTCTTACATTTTTAGTTAAAACAGACTTTAATTGAATGTTTACCTCGGGAAACATGAAGGAAAAGCCATCGATTGAGAAGAAAAGACCATTTATAGTCACTCATGCCTTCGAAATCCTTATTGCTCACTTTAAATGGCTTAATGATTTGATTATTAACTTTAAGCTGAATTTTTTTCCATTTTTTGTTAAAACATATTATAATTGAATCTTTAGCTTGAGAAACGTGAAGCGAAAGCTATCGATTGAGAGGAAAAGAACATTTATTGTCACTCATGCCTTCGAAAGCCTCATTGTTCTGTTTAAATGATTTTATAATCTCATTATTGATTTTATGTTGAATTTTCTTACATTTTTAGTTAAAACAGACTATAATTGAATGTTTACCTCGGGAAACATGAAGCAAAAGACATCGATTGAGAAGAAAAGAACATTTATAGTCACTCATGCCTTCGAAAGCCTTATTACTTGCTTAAAATTGTTTTACAATCTCATTATTTTTTTAAAATCAATTTTCTTACATTTTTGGTTAAAATAGATTATATTTAAATGTTTGTCTCGAGAAACGTGAAGCGAAAGCCATCGATTGACAAGAAAAGTCCATTTATAGTCACTCATGCCTTCGAAAGCCTCATTATTCACTTTAAATGATTTTATAATCTCATTATTAATTTTATGTTAAATTTTCTTACATTTTTAGTTAAAACAGACTATAATTGAATGTTTACCTAGGGAAACATGAAGCAAAAGCCATCGATTGAGAAGAAAAGACCATTTATAGTCACTCATGCCTTCGAAACCCTTATTGCTCACTTTAAATTGCTTTATGATTTGATTATTAACTTTAAGCTGAATTTTTTTACATTTTTTGTTAAAACATATTATAATTGAATGTTTACCTCGAGAAACGTGAAGCAAAAGCTATCGATTGAGTGGAAAAGAACATTTATAGTCACTCATGCATTCGAAAGCCTTATTACTTGCTTAAAATTGTTTTACAATCTCTTTAATTTTTTTTAAATCAATTTTCTTACATTTTTGGTTCAAATAGACTATATTTAAATGTTTGTCTTGAGAAACGTGAAGCGAAAGCCATCGATTGACAAGAAAAGTTCATTTATAGTCACTCATGCCTTCGAAAGCCTCATTATTCACTTTAAATGATTTTATAATCTCATTATTGATTTTATGTTGAATTTTCGTACATTTTTAGTTAAAACAGACTATAATTGAATGTTTACCTCGGGAAACATGAAGCAAAAGCCATCGATTGAGAAGTAAAGACCATTTATAGTCACCCATGCCTTCGAAACCCTTATTGCTCACTTTAAATGGCTTTATGATTTGATTATTAACTTTAAGCTATATTTTTTTACATTTTTTGTTAAAACATATTATAATTGAATCTTTACCTCGAGAAACGTGATGCGAAAGCTATCGATTGAGAGGAAAAGAACATTTATAGTCATTCATGCCTTCGAAAGCCTCATTATTCACTTTAAATGATTTTATAATCTCATTATTGATTTTATGTTGAATTTTCTTACATTTTTAGTTAAAACAGACTATAATTGAATGTTTACCTCGGGAAACATGAACCAAAAGCCATCGATTGAGAAGAAAAGACTATTTATAGTCACTCATGCCTTCGAAACCCTTATTGCTCACTTTAAATGGCTTTATGATTTGATTATTACTTTAAGCTGAATTGTTTTACATTTTTTGTAAAAACATATTATAATTGAATGTTTACCTCGAGAAACGTAAAGCGAAAGCTATCGATTGAGAGGAAAAGAACATTTATAGTCACTCATGCCTTCGAAAGCCTTATCACTTGCTTAAAATTGTTTTACAATCTCATTATTTTTTTTAACTCAATTTTCTTACATTTTTGGTTAAACTAGATTATATTTAAATGTTTGTCTCGAGAAACGTGAAGGAAAAGCCATCGATTGACAAGAAAAGTCCATTTATAGTCACTCATGCCTTCGAAAGCCTCATTATTCACTTTAAATGATTTTATAATCTCATTATTGATTTTATGTTGAATTTTCTTACATTTTTAGTTAAAACAGACTATAATTGAATGTTTACGTCGGGAAACATGAACCAAAAGCCATCGATTGAGAAGAAAATACCTATTATAGTCACTCATGCCTTGGAAACCCTTATTACTCACTTTAAATGGCATTATGATTTGATTATTAACTTTAAGCTGAATTTTTTTACATTTTTTGTTAAAACATATTATAATTGAATGTTTACCTCGAGAAACGTGAAGCGAAAGCTATCGATTGAGAGGAAAAGAACATTTATAGTCACTCATGCCTTCGAAAGCCTCATTGTTCTCTTTAAATGATTTTATAATCTCATTATTGATTTTATGTTGAATTTTCTTACATTTTTAGTTAAAACAGACTATAATTGAATGTTTACCTCAGGAAACATGAAGCAAAAGCCATCGATTGAGAAGAAAAGAACATTTATAGTCACTCATGCCTTCGAAAGCCTTATTACTTGCTTAAAATTGTTTTACAATCTCATTATTTTTTTAAAATCAATTTTCTTACATTTTTGGTTAAAATAGACTATATTTAAATGTTTGTCTTAAGAAACGTGAAGCGAAAGCCATCGATTGACAAGAAAAGTTCATTTATAGTCACTCATGCCTTCGAAAGCCTCATTATTCACTTTAAATGATTTTATAATCTCATTATTGATTTTATGTTGAATTTTCTTACAATTTTAGTTAAAACAGACTATAATTGAATGTTTACCTCGGGAAACATGAAGCAAAAGCCATCGATTGAGAAGAAAAGGCCATTTATAGTCACTCATGCCTTCGAAACCCTTATTGCTCACTTTAAATGGCTTTATGATTTGATTATTAACTTTAAGCTGAATTTTTTTACATTTTTTGTTAAAACATATTATAATTGAATGTTTACCTCGAGAAACGTGAAGTAAAAGCTATCGATTGAGAGGAAAAGAACATTTATAGTCACTCATGCATTCGAAAGCCTTATTACTTGCTTAAAATTGTTTTACAATCTCATTAATTTTTTTTAAATCAATTTTCTTACATTTTTGGTTAAAATAGACTATATTTAAATGTTTGTCTCGAGAAACGTGAAGAAAAGCCATCGATTGACAAGAAAAATCCATTTATAGTCACTCATGCCTTCGAAAGCCTCATTATTCACTTTAAATGATTTTATAATCTCATTATTGATTTTATGTTGAATTTTCTTGCATTTTTAGTTAAAACAGACTATAATTGAATGTTTACGTCGGGAAACATGAACCAAAAGCCATCGATTGAGAAGAAAACACCATTTATAGTCACTCATGCCTTGGAAACCCTTATTACTCACTTTAAATGGCTTTATGATTTGATTATTAACTTTAAGCTGAATTTTTTTACATTTTTTGTTAAAACATATTATAATTGAATGTTTACTTTGAGAAACGTGAAGCGAAAGCTATCGATTGAGAGGAAAAGAACATTTCTAGTCACTCATGCCTTCGAAAGCCTTATTACTTGCTTAAAATTGTTTTACAATCTCATTATTTTTTTTAAATCAATTTTCTTACATTTTTGGTTAAAATAGATTATATTTAAATGTTTGTCTCGAGAAACGTGAAGCGAAAGCCATCGATTGACAAGAAAAGTCCATTTATAGTCACTCATGCTTCGAAAGCCTCATTATTCACTTTAAATGATTTTATAGTCTCATTATTGATTTTATGTTGAAGTTTCTTACATTTTTAGTTAAAACAGACTATAATTGAATGTTTACCTCGGGAAACATGAAGAAAAAGCCATCGATTGAGAAGAAAAGACCATTTATAGTCACCCATGCCTTCGAAACCCTTATTGCTCACTTTAAATGGCTTTATGATTTGATTATTAACTTGAAGCTGTATTTTTTTACATTTTTTGTTAAAACATATTATAATTGAATGTTTACCTCGAGAAACGTGATGCGAAAGCTATCGATTGAGAGGAAAAGAATATTTATAGTCACTCATGCCTTCGAAAGCCTCATTATTCACTTTAAATGATGTTATAATCTCATTATTGATTTTATGTTGAATTTTCTTACATTTTTAGTTAAAACAGACTATAATTGAATGTTTACCTCAGGAAACATGAAGCAAAAGCCATCGATTGAGAAGAAAAGAACATTTATAGTCACTCATGCCTTCGAAAGCCTTATTACTTGCTTAAAATTGTTTTACAATCTCATTATTTTTTTTAAAATGAACTTTCTTACATTGTTGGTTACAATAGATTCTATTCAAATGTTTGTCTCGAGAAACGTGAAGCAAAAGCCATCGATTGACAAGAAAAGTCCATTTATAGTCACTCATGCTTCGAAAGGCTCATTATTCACTTTAAATGATTTTATAATCTCATTATTGATTTTATGTTGAATTTTCTTACATTTTTAGTTAAAACAGACTATAATTGAATGTTTACCTCGGGAAACATGAAGCAAAAGCCATCGATTGAGAAGAAAAGACCATTTATAGTCACTCATGCCTTCGAAAGCCTCATTATTCACTTTAAATGATTTTATAATCTCATTATTGATTTTATGTTAAATTTTCTTACATTTTTAGTTAAAACAGACTATAATTGAATGTTTACCTCGGGAAACATGAAGGAAAAGCCATCGATTGAGAAGAAAAGACCATTTATAGTCACTCATGCCTTCGAAATCCTTATTGCTCACTTTAAATAGTTTTATGATTTGATTATTAACTTTAAGCTGAATTTTTTTACATTTTTTGTTAAAACATATTATAATTGAATCTTTAGCTCGAGAAACGTGAAGCGAAAGCTATCGATTGAAAGGAAAAGAACATTTATAGTCACTCATGCCTTCGAAAGCCTAATTGTTCTCTTTAAATGATTTTATAATCTCATTATTGATTTTATGTTGAATTTTCTTACATTTTTAGTTAAAACAGACTATAATTGAATGTTTACCTCAGGAAACATGAAGCAAAAGCCATCGATTGAGAAGAAAAGAACATTTATAGTCACTCATGCCTTCGAAAGCCTTATTACTTGCTTAAAATTGTTTTACAATCTCATTATTTTTTTTAAAATCAATTTTCTTACATTTTTAGTTAAAATAGATTATATTTAAATGTTTGTCTCGAGAAACGTGAAACGAAAGCCATCGATTGACAAGAAAAGTCCATTTATAGTCACTCATGCCTTCGAAAGCCTCATTATTCACTTTAAATGATTTTATAATCTCATTATTGATTTTATGTTAAATTTTCTTACATTTTTAGTTAAAACAGACTATAATTGAATGTTTACCTAGGGAAACATGAAGCAAAAGCCATCGATTGAGAAGAAAAGACCATTTATAGTCACTCATGCCTTCGAAACTCTTATTGCTCACTTTAAATGGCTTTATGATTTGATTATTACTTTAAGCTGAATTGTTTTACATTTTTTGTAAAAACATATTATAATTGAATGTTTACCTCGAGAAACGTAAAGCGAAAGCTATCGATTGAGAGGAAAAGAACATTTATAGTCACTCATGCCTTCGAAAGCCTTATCACTTGCTTAAAATTGTTTTACAATCTCATTATTTTTTTTAACTCAATTTTTTTACATTTTTGGTTAAAATAGATTATATTTAAATGTTTGTCTCGAGAAACGTGAAGGAAAAGCCATCGATTGACAAGAAAAGTCCATTTATAGTCACTCATGCCTTCGAAAGCCTCATTATTCACTTTAAATGATTTTATAATCTCATTATTGATTTTATGTTGAATTTTCTTACATTTTTAGTTAAAACAGACTATAATTGAATGTTTACCTCGGGAAACATGAACCAAAAGCCATCGATTGAGAAGAAAAGACCATTTATAGTCACTCATGCCTTCGAAACCCTTATTGCTCACTTTAAATGGCTTTATGATTTGATTATTACTTTAAGCTGAATTGTTTTACATTTTTTGTAAAAACATATTATAATTGAATATTTACCTCGAGAAACGTGAAGCGAAAGCTATCGATTGAGAGGAAAAGAACATTTATAGTCACTCATGCCTTCGAAAGCCTCATTGATCTCTTTAAATGATTTTATAATCTCATTATTGATTTTATGTTGAATTTCCTTACATTTTTAGTTAAAACAGACTATAATTGAATGTTTACCTCAGGAAACATGAAGCAAAAGCCATCGATTGAGAGGAAAAGAACATTTCTAGTCACTCATGCCTTCGAAAGCCTTATTACTTGCTTAAAATTGTTTTACAATCTCATTATTTTTTTTAAATCAATTTTCTTACATTTTTGGTTAAAATAGATTATATTTAAATGTTTGTCTCGAGAAACGTGAAGCGAAAGCCATCGATTGACAAGAAAAGTCCATTTATAGTCACTCATGCTTCGAAAGCCTCATTATTCACTTTAAACGATTTTATAATCTCATTATTGATTTTATGTTGAATTTTCTTACATTTTTAGTTAAAACAGACTATAATTGAATGTTTACCTCGGGAAACATGAAGCAAAAGCCATCGATTGAGAAGAAAAGACCATTTATAGTCACTCATGCCTTCGAAAGCCTCATTATTCACTTTAAATGATTTTATAATCTCATTATTGATTTTATGTTAAATTTTCTTACATTTTTAGTTAAAACAGACTATAATTGAATGTTTACCTCGGGAAACATGAAGCAAAAGCCATCGATTGAGAAGAAAAGACCATTTATAGTCACTCATGCCTTCGAAACCCTTATTGCTCACTTTAAATGGCTTTATGATTTGATTATTAACTTTAAGCTGAATTTTTTTACATTTTTTGTTAAAACATATTATAATTGAATCTTTAGCTCGAGAAACGTGAAGTGAAAGCTATCGATTGAGAGGAAAAGAACATTTATAGTCACTCATGCCTTCGAAAGCCTCATTGTTCTCTTTAAATGATTTTATAATCTCATTATTGATTTTATGTTGAATTTTCTTACATTTTTAGTTAAAACAGACTATAATTGAATGTTTACCTTAGGAAACATGAAGCAAAAGCCATCGATTGAGAAGAAAAGAACATTTATAGTCACTCATGCCTTCGAAAGCCTTATTACTTGCTTAAAATTGTTTTACAATCTCATTATTTTTTTAAAATCAATTTTCTTACATTTTTGGTTAAAATAGATTATATTTAAATGTTTGTCTCGAGAAACGTGAAGCGAAGGCCATCGATTGACAAGAAAAGTCCATTTATAGTTACTCATGCCTTCGAAAGCCTCATTATTCACTTTAAATGATTTTATAATCTCATTATTGATTTTATGTTAAATTTTCTTACATTTTTAGTTAAAACAGACTATAATTGAATGTTTACCTAGGGAAACATGAAGCAAAAGCCATCGATTGAGAAGAAAAGACCATTTATAGTCACTCATGCCTTCGAAACCCTTATTGCTCACTTTAAATGGATTTATGATTTGATTATTAACTTTAAGCTGAATTTTTTTACATTTTTTGTTAAAACATATTATAATTGAATGTTTACCTCGAGAAACATGAAGCAAAAGCTATCGATTGAGAGGAAAAGAACATTTATAGTCACTCATGCATTCGAAAGCCTCATTATTCACTTTAAATGATTTTATAATCTCATTATTGATTTTATATTGAATTTTCTTACATTTTTAGTTAAAACAGACTATAATTGAATGTTTACCTCGGGAAACATGAAGAAAAAGCCATCGATTGAGAAGAAAAGACCATTTATAGTCACCCATGCCTTCGAAACCCTTATTGCTCACTTTAAATGGCTTTATGATTTGATTATTAACTTGAAGCTGTATTTTTTTACATTTTTTGTTAAAACATATTATAATTGAATGTTTACCTCGAGAAACGTGATGCGAAAGCTATCGATTTAGAGGAAAAGAACATTTATAGTCACTCATGCCTTCGAAAGCCTCATTATTCACTTTAAATGATTTTATAATCTCATTATTGATTTTATGTTGAATTTTCTTACATTTTTAGTTAAAACAGACTATAATTGAATGTTTACCTCAGGAAACATTAAGCAAAAGCCATCGATTGAGAAGAAAAGAACATTTATAGTCACTCATGCCTTCGAAAGCCTTATTACTTGCTTAAAATTGTTTTACAATCTCATTATTTTTTTTAAAATGAATTTTCTTACATTTTTGGTTAAAATAGATTCTATTCAAATGTTTGTCTCGAGAAACGTGAAGCAAAAGCCATCGATTGACAAGGAAAGTCCATTTATAGTCACTCATGCTTCGAAAGCCTCATTATTCACTTTAAATGATTTTATAATCTCATTATTGATTTTATGTTGAATTTTCTTACATTTTTAGTTAAAACAGACTATAATTGAATGTTTACCTCGGGAAACATGAAGCCAAAGCCATCGATTGAGAAGAAAAGACCATTTATAGTCACTCATGCCTTCGAAAGCCTCATTATTCACTTTAAATGATTTTATAATCTCATTATTGATTTTATGTTAAATTTTCTTACATTTTTAGTTAAAACAGACTATAATTGAATGTTTACCTCGGGAAACATGAAGCAAAAGCCATCGATTCAGAAGAAAAGACCATTTATAGTCACTCATGCCTTCGAAACCCTTATTGCTCACTTTAAATGGCTTTATGATTTGATTATTAACTTTAAGCTGAATTTTTTTACATTTTTTGTTAAAACATATTATAATTGAATGTTTACCTCGAGAAACGTGAAGCAAAAGCTATCGATTGAGAGGAAAAGAACATTTATAGTCACTCATGCATTCGAAAGCCTTATTACTTGCTTAAAATTGTTTTACAATCTCATTATATTTTTTAAATCAATTTTCTTACATTTTTGGTTAAAATAGATTATATTTAAATGTTTGTCTCGAGAAACGTGAAGCAAAAGCCATCGATTGACAAGAAAAGTCCATTTATAGTCACTCATGCTTCGAAAGGCTCATTATTCACTTTAAATGATTTTATAATCTCATTATTGATTTTATGTTGAATTTTCTTACATTTTTAGTTAAAACAGACTATAATTGAATGTTTACCTCGGGAAACATGAAGGAAAAGCCATCGATTGAGAAGAAAAGACCATTTATAGTCACTCATGCCTTCGAAATCCTTATTGCTCACTTTAAATGGCTTTATGATTTGATTATTAACTTAAAGCTGAATTTTTTTACATTTTTTGTTAAAACATATTATAATTGAATCTTTAGCTCGAGAAACGTGAAGCGAAAGCTATCGATTGAGAGGAAAAGAACATTTATAGTCACTCATGCCTTCGAAAGCCTCATTGTTCTCTTTAAATGATTTTATAATCTCATTATTGATTTTATGTTGAATTTTCTTACATTTTTAGTTAAAACAGACTATAATTGAATGTTTACCTCAGGAAACATGAAGCAAAAGCCATCGATTGAGAAGAAAAGAACATTTATAGTCACTCATGCCTTCGAAAGCCTTATTACTTGCTTAAAATTGTTTTACAATCTCATTATTTTTTTAAAATCAATTTTCTTACATTTTTGGTTAAAATAGATTATATTTAAATGTTTGTCTCGAGAAACGTGAAGCGAAAGCCATCGATTGACAAGAAAAGTCCATTCATAGTCACTCATGCCTTCGAAAGCCTCATTATTCACTTTAAATGATTTTATAATCTCATTATTGATTTTATGTTGAATTTTCTTACATTTTTAGTTAAAACAGACTATAATTGAATGTTTACCTCGGGAAACATGAACCAAAAGCCATCGATTGAGAAGAAAAGACCATTTATAGTCACTCATGCCTTCGAAACCCTTATTGCTCACTTTAAATTGCTTTATGATTTGATTATTAACTTTAAGCTGAATTTTTTTACATTTTTTGTTAAAACATATTATAATTGAATGTTTACCTCGAGAAACGTGAAGCAAAAGCTATCGATTGAGAGGGAAAGAACATTTATAGTCACTCATGCATTCGAAAGCCTTATTACTTGCTTAAAATTGTTTTACAATCTCTTTAATTTTTTTTAAATCAATTTTCTTACATTTTTGGTTAAAATAGACTATATTTAAATGTTTGTCTTGAGAAACGCGAAGCGAAAGCCATCGATTGACAAGAAAAGTTCATTTATAGTCACTCATGCCTTCGAAAGCCTCATTATTCACTTTAAATGATATTACAATCTCATTATTGATTTTATGTTGAATTTTCTTACATTTTTAGTTAAAACAGACTATAATTGAATGTTTACCTCGGGAAACATGAAGCAAAAGCCATCGATTGAGAAGTAAAGACCATTTATAGTCACCCATGCCTTCGAAACCCTTATTGCTCACTTTAAATGGCTTTATGATTTGATTATTAACTTTAAGCTATATTTTTTTACATTTTTTGTTAAAACATATTATAATTGAATCTTTACCTCGAGAAACGTGAAGCGAAAGCTATCGATTGAGAGGAAAAGAACATTTATAGTCATTCATGCCTTCGAAAGCCTCATTATTCACTTTAAATGATTTTATAATCTCATTATTGATTTTATGTTGAATTTTCTTACATTTTTAGTTAAAACAGACTATAATTGAATGTTTACCTCGAGAAACATGAACCAAAAGCCATCGATTGAGAAGAAAAGACCATTTATAGTCACTCATGCCTTCGAAACCCTTATTGCTCACTTTAAATGGCTTTATGATTTGATTATTACTTTAAGCTGAATTGTTTTACATTTTTTGTAAAAACATATTATAATTGAATGTTTACCTCGAGAAACGTAAAGCGAAAGCTATCGATTGAGAGGAAAAGAACATTTATAGTCACTCATGCCTTCGAAAGCCTTATCACTTGCTTAAAATTGTTTTACAATCTCATTATTTTTTTATGTCAATTTTCTTACATTTTTGGTTAAAATAGATTATATTTAAATGTTTGTCTTGAGAAACGCGAAGGAAAAGCCATCGATTGAGAAGAAAAGTCCATTTATAGTCACTCATGCCTTCGAAAGCCTCATTATTCACTTTAAATGATTTTATAATCTCATTATTGATTTTATGTTGAATTTTCTTACATTTTTAGTTAAAACAGACTATAATTGAATGTTTACGTCGGGAAACATGAACCAAAAGCCATCGATTGAGAAGAAAATACCATTTATAGTCACTCATGCCTTGGAAACCCTTATTACTCACTTTAAATGGCTTTATGATTTGATTATTAACTTTAAGCTGAATTTTTTTACATTTTTTGTTAAAACATATTATAGTTGAATGTTTACCTCGAGATACGTAAAGCGAAAGCTATCGATTGAGAGGAAAAGAACATTTATAGTCACTCATGCCTTCGAAAGCCTCATTGTTCTCTTTAAATGATTTTATAATCTCATTATTGATTTTATGTTGAATTTTCTTACATTTTTAGTTAAAACAAACTATAATTGAATGTTTACCTCAGGAAACATGAAGCAAAAGCCATCGATTGAGAAGAAAAGAACATTTATAGTCACTCATGCCTTCGAAAGCCTTATTACTTGCTTAAAATTTTTTTACAATCTCATTATTTTTTTAAAATCAATTTTCTTACGTTTTTGGTTAAAATAGATTATATTTAAATATTTGTCTCGAGAAACGTGAAGCGAAAGCCATCGATTGACAAGAAAAGTCCATTTATAGTCACTCATGCCTTCGAAAGCCTCATTATTCACTTTAAATGATTTTATAATCTCATTATTGATTTTATGTTGAATTTTCTTGCATTTTTAGTTAAAACAGACTATAATTGAATGTTTACGTCGGGAAACATGAACCAAAAGCCATCGATTGAGAAGAAAACACCATTTATAGTCACTCATGCCTTGGAAACCCTTATTACTCACTTTAAATGGCTTTATGATTTGATTATTAACTTTAAGCTGAATTGTTTTACATTTTTTGTTAAAACATATTATAATTGAATGTTTACCTCGAGAAACGGGAAGCGAAAGCTATCGATTGAGAGGAAAAGAACATTTCTAGTCACTCATGCCTTCGAAAGCCTTATTACTTGCTTAAAATTGTTTTACAATCTCATTATTTTTTTTAAATCAATTTTCTTACATTTTTGGTTAAAATAGATTATATTTAAATGTTTATCTCGAGAAACGTGAAACGAAAGCCATCGATTGACAAGAAAAGTCCATTTATAGTCACTCATGCTTCGAAAGCCTCATTATTCACTTTAAATGATTTTATAATCTCATTATTGATTTTATGTTGAATTTTCTTACATTTTTAGTTAAAATAGACTATAATTGAATGTTTACCTCGGGAAACATGAAGAAAAAGCCATCGATTGAGAAGAAAAGTCCATTTATAGTCACCCATGCCTTCGAAACCCTTATTGCTCACTTTAAATGGCTTTATGATTTGATTATTAACTTTAAGCTATATTTTTTTACATTTTTTGTTAAAACATATTATAATTGAATGTTTACCTCGAGAAACGTGATGCGAAAGCTATCGATTGAGAGGAAAAGAACATTTATAGTCACTCATGCCTTCGAAAGCCTCATTATTCACTTTAAATGATTTTATAATCTCATTATTGATTTTATGTTGAATTTCTTACATTTTTAGTTAAAACAGACTATAATTGAATGTTTACCTCAGGAAACATAAAGCAAAAGCCATCGATTGAGAAGAAAAGAACATTTATAGTCACTCATGCCTTCGAAAGCCTTATTACTTGCTTAAAATTGTTTTACAATCTCATTATTTTTTTTAAAATGAATTTTCTTACATTTTTGGTTAAAATAGATTCTATTCAAATGTTTGTCTCGAGAAACGTGAAGCAAAAGCCATCGATTGACAAGAAAAGTCCATTTATAGTCACTCATGCCTTCGAAAGCCTCATTATTCACTTTAAATGATTTTATAATCTCATTATTGATTTTATGTTGAATTTTCTTACATTTCTAGTTAAAACAGACTATAAGTGAATGTTTACGTCGGGAAACATGAACCAAAAGCCATCGATTGAGAAGAAAATACCATTTATAGTCACTCATGCCTTGGAAACCCTTATTACTCACTTTAAATGGCTTTATGATTTGATTATTAACTTTAAGCTGAATTTTTTTACATTTTTTGTTAAAACATATTATAATTGAATGTTTACCTCGAGAAACGTGAAGCGAAAGCTATCGATTGAGAGGAAAAGAACATTTATAGTCACTCATGCCTTCGAAAG
Source organism: Theobroma cacao (assembly GCF_053813885.1). Lineage (NCBI taxonomy): Eukaryota > Viridiplantae > Streptophyta > Magnoliopsida > Malvales > Malvaceae > Theobroma > Theobroma cacao. Next base: position 26,161,274 of record NC_142640.1, on the reverse strand, counting down.
CCTTATTACTTGCTTAAAATTGTTTTACAATCTCATTATATTTTTTAAATCAATTTTCTTACATTTTTGGTTAAAATAGATTATATTTAAATGTTTGTCTCGAGAAACGTGAAGCGAAGGCCATCGATTGACAAGAAAAGTCCATTTATAGTCACTCATGCTTCGAAAGGCTCATTATTCACTTTAAATGATTTTATAATCTCATTATTGATTTTATGTTGAATTTTCTTACATTTTTAGTTAAAACAGACTATAATTGAATGTTTACCTCGGGAAACATGAAGGAAAAGCCATCGATTGAGAAGAAAAGGCCATTTATAGTCACTCATGCCTTCGAAATCCTTATTGCTCACTTTAAATGGCTTTATGATTTGATTATTAACTTTAAGCTGAATGTTTTTACATTTTTTGTTAAAACATATTATAATTGAATCTTTAGCTCGAGAAACGTGAAGCGAAAGCTATCGATTGAGAGGAAAAGTACATTTATAGTCACTCATGCCTTCGAAAGCCTCATTGTTCTCTTTAAATGATTTTATAATCTCATTATTGATTTTATGTTGAATTTTCTTACATTTTTAGTTAAAACAGACTATAATTGAATGTTTACCTCAGGAAACATGAAGCAAAAGCCATCGATTGACAAGAAAAGTTCATTTATAGTCACTCATGCCTTCGAAAGCCTCATTATTCACTTTAAATGATTTTATAATCTCATTATTGATTTTATGTTGAATTTTCTTACATTTTTAGTTAAAACAGACTATAATTGAATGTTTACCTCGGGAAACATGAAGCAAAAGCCATCGATTGAGAAGTAAAGACCATTTATAGTCACCCATGCCTTCGAAACCCTTATTGCTCACTTTAAATGGCTTTATGATTTGATTATTAACTTTAAGCTGTGTTTTTTTACATTTTTTGTTAAAACATATTATAATTGAATCTTTACCTCGAGAAACGTGATGCGAAAGCCATCGATTGAGAGGAAAAGAACATTTATAGTCATTCATGCCTTCGAAAGCCTCATTATTCACTTTAAATGATTTTATAATCTCATTATTGATTTTATGTTGAATCTTCTTACATTTTTAGTTAAAACAGACTATAATTGAATGTTTACCTCGGGAAACATGAACCAAAAGCCATCGATTGAGAAGAAAAGACCATTTATGGTCACTCATGCCTTCGAAACCCTTATTGCTCACTTTAAATGGCTTTATGATTTGATTATTACTTTAAGCTGAATTGTTTTACATTTTTTGTAAAAACATATTATAATTGAATGTTTACCTCGAGAAACGTAAAGCGAAAGCTATCGATTGAGAGGAAAAGAACATTTATAGTCACTCATGCCTTCGAAAGCCTTATCACTTGCTTAAAATTGTTTTACAATCTCATTATTTTTTTTATGTCAATTTTCTTACATTTTTGGTTAAAATAGATTATATTTAAATGTCTGTCTCGAGAAACGTGAAGGAAAAGCCATCGATTGACAAGAAATGTCCATTTATAGTCACTCATGCCTTCGAAAGCCTCATTATTCACTTTAAATGATTTTATAATCTCATTATTGATTTTATGTTGAATTTTATTACATTTTTAGTTAAAACAGACTATAATTGAATGTTTACGTCGGGAAACATGAACCAAAAGCCATCGATTGAGAAGAAAATACCATTTATAGTCACTGATGCCTTGGAAACCCTTATTACTCACTTTAAATGGCTTTATGATTTGATTATTAACTTTAAGCTGAATTTTTTTACATTTTTTGTTAAAACATATTATAATTGAATGTTTACCTCGAGAAACGTGAAGCGAAAGCTATCGATTGAGAGGAAAAGAACATTTATAGTCACTCATGCCTTCGAAAGCCTCATTGTTCTCTTTAAATGATTTTATAATCTCATTATTGATTTTATGTTGAATTTTCTTACGTTTTTAGTTAAAACATACTATAATTGAATGTTTACCTCAGGAAACATGAAGCAAAAGCCATCGATTGAGAAGAAAAGAACATTTATAGTCACTCATGCCTTCGAAAGCCTTATTACTTGCTTAAAATTGTTTTACAATCTCATTATTTTTTTAAAATCAATTTTCTTACATTTTTGGTTAAAATAGATTATATTTAAATGTTTGTCTCGAGAAACGTGAAGCGAAAGCCATCGATTGACAAGAAAAGTCCATTTATAGTCACTCATGCCTTCGAAAGCCTCATTATGCACTTTAAATGATTTTATAATCTCATTATTGATTTTATGTTAAATTTTCTTACATTTTTAGTTAAAACAGACTATAATTGAATGTTTACCTCGGGAAACATGAAGCAAAAGCCATCGATTGAGAAGAAAAGACCATTTATATTCACTCATGCCTTCGAAACCCTTATTGCTCACTTTAAATGGCTTTATGATTTGATTATTAACTTTAAGCTGAATTTTTTTACATTTTTTGTTAAAACATATTATAATTGAATGTTTACCTCGAGAAACGTGAAGTAAAAGCTATCGATTGAGAGGAAAAGAACATTTATAGTCACTCATGCATTCGAAAGCCTTATTACTTGCTTAAAATTGTTTTACAATCTCATTAATTATTTTTAAATCAATTTTCTTACATTTTTGGTTAAAATAGACTATATTTAAATGTTTGTCTCGAGAAACGTGAAGCAAAAGCCATCGATTGACAAGAAAAATCCATTTATAGTCACTCATGCCTTCGAAAGCCTCATTATTCACTTTAAATGATTTTATAATCTCATTATTGATTTTATGTTGAATTTTCATGCATTTTTAGTTAAAACAAACTATAATTGAATGTTTACGTCGGGAAACATGAACCAAAAGCCATCGATTGAGAAGAAAACACCATTTATAGTCACTCACGCCTTGGAAACCCTTATTACTCACTTTAAATGGCTTTATGATTTGATTATTAACTTTAAGCTGAATTTTTTTACATTTTTTGTTAAAACATATTATAATTGAATGTTTACCTCGAGAAACGTGAAGCGAAAGCTATCGATTGAGAGGAAAAGAACATTTCTAGTCACTCATGCCTTCGAAAGCCTTATTACTTGCTTAAAATTGTTTTACAATCTCATTATTTTTTTTAAATCAATTTTCTTACATTTTTCGTTAAAATAGATTATATTTAAATGTTTGTCCCGAGAAACGTGAAGCGAAAGCCATCGATTGACAAGAAAAGTCCATTTATAGTCACTCATGCTTCAAAAGCCTCATTATTCACTTTAAATGATTTTATAATCTCATTATTGATTTTATGTTGAATTTTCTTACATTTTTAGTTAAAACAGACTATAATTGAATGTTTACCTCGGGAAACATGAAGAAAAAGCCATCGATTGAGAAGAAAAGACCATTTATAGTCACCCATGCCTTCGAAAACCTTATTGCTCACTTTAAATGGCTTTATGATTTGATTATTAACTTTAAGCTTTATTTTTTTACATTTTTTGTTAAAACATATTATAATTGAATGTTTACCTCGAGAAACGTGATGCGAAAGCTATCGATTGAGAGGAAAAGAACATTTATAGTCACTCATGCCTTCGAAAACCTCATTATTCACTTTAAATGATTTTATAATCTCATTATTGATTTTATTTTGAATTTTCTTACATTTTTAGTTAAAACAGACTATAATTGAATGTTTACCTCAGGAAACATAAAGCAAAAGCCATCGATTGAGAAGAAAAGAACATTTATAGTCACTCATGCCTTCGAAAGCCTTATTACTTGCTTAAAATTGTTTTACAATCTCATTATTTTTTTTAAAATGAATTTTCTTACATTTTTGGTTAAAATAGATTCTATTCAAATGTTTGTCTCAAGAAACGTGAAGCAAAAGCCATCGATTGACAAGAAAAGTCCATTTATAGTCACTCATGCCTTCGAAAGCCTCATTATTCACTTTAAATGATTTTATAATCTCATTATTGATTTTATGTTGAATTTTCTTACATTTTTAGTTAAAACAGACTATAAGTGAATGTTTACGTCGGGAAACATGAACCAAAAGCCATCGATTGAGAAGAAAATACCATTTATAGTCACTCATGCCTTGGAAACCCTTATTACTCACTTTAAATGGCTTTATGATTTGATTATTAACTTTAAGCTGAATTTTTTTACATTTTTTGTTAAAACATATTATAATTGAATGTTTACCTCGAGAAACGTGAAGCGAAAGCTATCGATTGAGAGGAAAAGAACATTTATAGTCACTCATGCCTTCGAAAGCCTTATTACTTGCTTAAAATTGTTTTACAATCTCATTATTTTTTTTAAATCAATTTTCTTACATTTTTGGTTAAAATAGATTATATTTAAATGTTTGTCTCGAGAAACGTGAAGCGAAGGCCATCGATTGACAAGAAAAGTCCATTTACAGTCTCTCATGCTTCGAAAGGCTCATTATTCACTTTAAATGATTTTATAATCTCATTATTGATTTTATGTTGAATTTTCTTACATTTTTAGTTAAAACAGACTATAATTGAATGTTTACCTTAGGAAACATGAAGCAAAAGCCATCGATTGAGAAGAAAAGAACATTTATAGTCACTCATGCCTTCGAAAGCCTTATTACTTGCTTAAAATTGTTTTACAATCTCATTATTTTTTTAAAATCAATTTTCTTACATTTTTGATTAAAATAGATTATATTTAAATGTTTGTCTCGAGAAACGTGAAGTGAAAGCCATCGATTGATAAGAAAAGTCCATTTATAGTCACTCATGCCTTCGAAAGCCTCATTATTCACTTTAAATGATTTTATAATCTCATTATTGATTTTATGTTAAATTTTCTTACATTTTTAGTTAAAACAGACTATAATTGAATGTTTACCTCGGGAAACATGAAGCAAAAGCCATCGATTGAGAAGAAAAGACCATTTATAGTCACTCATGCCTTCGAAACACTTATTGCTAACTTTAAATGGCTTTATGATTTGATTATTAACTTTAAGCTGAATTGTTTTACATTTTTTGTTAAAACATATTATAATTGAATGTTTACCTCAAGAAACGTGAAGCAAAAGCTATCGATTGAGAGGAAAAGAACATTTATAGTCACTCATGCATTCGAAAGCCTTATTACTTGCTTAAAATTGTTTTACAATCACATTAATTTTTTTTAAATCAAGTTTCTTACATTTTTGGATAAAATAGACTATATTTAAATGTTTGTCTCGAGAAACGTGAAGCAAAAGCCATCGATTGACAAGAAAAATCCATTTATAGTCACTCATGCCTTCGAAAGCCTCATTATTCACTTTAAATGATTTTATAATCTCATTATTGATTTTATGTTGAATTTTCTTGCATTTTTAGTTAAAACAGACTATAATTGAATGTTTACGTCGGGAAACATGAACCAAAAGCCATCGATTGAGAAGAAAACACCATTTATAGTCACTCATGCCTTGGAAACCCTTATTACTCACTTTAAATGGCTTTATGATTTGATTATTAACTTTAAGCTGAATTTTTTTACATTTTTTGTTAAAACATATTATAATTGAATGTTTACCTCGAGAAACGTGAAGCGAAAGCTATCGATTGAGAGGAAAAGAACATTTATAGTCACTCATGCCTTCGAAAGCCTTATTACTTGCTTAAAATTGTTTTACAATCTCATTATTTTTTTTCAATCAATTTTCTTACATTTTTGGTTAAAATAGATTATATTTAAATGTTTGTCTCGAGAAACGTGAAGCGAAAGCCATCGATTGACAAGAAAAGTCCATTTATAGTCACTCATGCTTCGAAAGCCTCATTATTCACTTTAAATGATTTTATAATCTCATTATTGATTTTATGTTGAATTTTCTTACATTTTTGGTTAAAACAGACTATAATTGAATGTTTACCTCTGGAAACATGAAGAAAAAGCCATCGATTGAGAAGAAAAGACCATTTATAGTCACCCATGCCTTCGAAACCCTTATTGCTCACTTTAAATGGCTTTATGATTTGATTATTAACTTTAAGCTGTATTTTTTTACATTTTTTGTTAAAACATATTATAATTGAATGTTTACCTCGAGAAACGTGAAGCGAAAGCTATCGATTGAGAGGAAAAGAACATTTATAGTCACTCATGCCTTCGAAAGCCTCATTATTCACTTTAAATGATTTTATAATCTCATTATTGATTTTATGTTGAATTTTCTTACATTTTTAGTTAAAACAGACTATAATTGAATGTTTACCTCAGGAAACATGAAGCAAAAGCCATCGATTGAGAAGAAAAGAACATTTATAGTCACTCATGCCTTCGAAAGCCTCATTACTTGCTTAAAATTGTTTTACAATCTCATTATTTTTTTTAAAATGAATTTTCTTACATTTTTGGTTAAAATAGATTCTATTCAAATGTTTGTCTTGAGAAACATGAAGCGAAAGCCATCGATTGACAAGAAAAATCCATTTTAGTCACTCATGCCTTCGAAAGCTTCATTATTCACTTTAAATGATTTTATAATCTCATTATTGATTTTTTGTTGAATTTTCTTACATTTTTAGTTAAAACAGACTATAATTGAATGTTTCCCTCGGGAAACATGAAGCAAAAGCCATCGATCGAGAAGAAAAGACCATTTATAGTCACTCATGCCTTCGAAACCCTAATTGCTCACTTTAAATGGCTTTATGATTTGATTATTAACTTTAAGCTGAATTTTTTTACATTTTTTGTTAAAACAGATTATAATTCAATGTTTACCTCAAGAAACGTGAAGCGAAAGCTATCGATTGAGAGGAAAAGAACATTTATAGTCACTCATGCCTTCGAAAGCCTTATTACTTGCTTAAAATTGTTTTACAATCTCATTATTTTTTTTAAATAAATTTTCTTACATTTTTGGTTAAAATAGATTATATTTAAATGTTTGTCTTGAGAAACGTGAAGCGAAAGCCATCGATTGACAAGAAAAGTCCATTATAGTCACTCATGCCTTCGAAAGCCTCATTATTCACTTTAAATAATTTTATAATCTCATTATTGATTTTATGTTGAATTTTCTTACATTTTTAGTTAAAACGGACTATAATTGAATGTTTACCTTAGGAAACATGAAGCAAAAGCCATCGATTGAGAAGAAAAGAACGTTTATAGTCACTCATGCCTTCGAAACCCTTATTGCTCACTTTAAATGGCTTTATGATTTGATTATTAACTTTAAGCTGAATTTTTTTACATTTTTTGTTAAAACATATTATAATTGAATGTTTACCTCGAGAAACGTGAAGCGAAAGCTATCGATTGAGAGGAAAAGAACATTTATAGTCACTCATGCCTTCGAAAGCCTCATTATCCACCTTAAATGATTTTATAATCTCATTATTGATTTTATGTTGAATTTTCTTACATTTTTAGTTAAAACAGACTATAATTGAATGTTTACCTCAGGAAACATGAAGCAAAAGCCATCGATTGAGAAGAAAAGAACATTTATAGTCACTCATGCCTTCGAAAGCCTTAATACTTGCTTAACATTGTTTTTTAATCTCATTATTTTTTTAAAAATGAATTTTCTTACATTTTTGGTTAAAATAGATTATATTCAAATGTTTTTCTCGAGAAACGTGAAGCGAAAGCCATCGATTGACAAGAAAAGTCCATTTAAAGTCACTCATGCCTTCGAAAGCCTCATTATTCATTTTAAATGATTTTATAATCTCATTATTGATTTTATGTTGAATTTTCTTACATTTTTAGTTAAAACATACTATAATTGAATGTTTACCTCGGGAAACATGAAGCAAAAGCCATCGATTGAGAAGAAAAGACCATTTATAGTCACTCATGCCTTCGAAAGCCTCATTATTCACTTTAAATGATTTTATAATCTCATTATTGATTTTATGTTGAATTTTCTTACATTTTTAGTTAAAACAGACTATAATTGAATGTTTAACTCAGGAAACATGATGCAAAAGCCATCGATCGAGAAGAAAAGACCATTTATAGTCACTCATGCCTTCGAAACCCTTATTGCTCACTTTCAATGGCTTTATGATTTGATTATTAACTTTAAGCTGAATTTTTTTACATTTTTTGTTAAAACAGATTATAATTGAATGTTTACCTCGAGAAACGTGAAGCGAAAGCTATCGATTGAGAGGAAAAGAACATTTATAGTCACTCATGCCTTCGAAAGCCTCATTATCCACTTTAAATGATTTTATAATCTCATTATTGATTTTATGTTGAATTTTCTTGCATTTTTAGTTAAAACAGACTATAATTGAATGTTTACCTCAGGAAACATGAAGCAAAAGCCATCGATTCAGAAGAAAAGAACATTTATAGTCACTCATGCCTTCGAAAGCCTTAATACTTGCTTAACATTGTTTTACAATCTCATTATTTTTTTTAAAATGAATTTTCTTACATTTTTGGTTAAAATAGATTATATTCAAATGTTTGTCTCGAGAAACGTGAAGCGAAAGCCATCGATTGACAAGAAAAGTCCATTTGAAGTCACTCATGCCTTCGAAAGCCTCATTATTCACTTTAAATGATTTTATAATCTCATTATTGATTTTATGTTGAATTTTCTTACATTTTTAGTTAAAACATACTATAATTGAATGTTTACCTCGGGAAACATGAAGCAAAAGCCATCAATTGAGAAGAAAAGACCATTTATAGTCACTCATGCCTTCGAAAGCCTCATTATTCACTGTAAATGATTTTATAATCTCATTATTGATTTTATGTTGAATTTTCTTACATTTTTAGTTAAAACAGACTATAATTGAATGTTTAACTCAGGAAACATGAAGCAAAAGCCATCGATCGAGAAGAAAATACCATTTATAGTCACTCATGCCTTCGAAACCCTTATTGCTCACTTTCAATGGCTTTATGATTTGATTATTAACTTTAAGTTGAATTTTTTTACATTTTTTGTTAAAACAGATTATAATTGAATGTTTACCTCGAGAAACGTGAAGCGAAAGCTATCGAATGAGAGGAAAAGAACATTTATAGTCACTCATGCCTTCGAAAGCCTCATTATCCACTTTAAATGATTTTATAATCTCATTATTGATTTTATGTTGAATTTTCTTGCATTTTTAGTTAAAACAGACTATAATTGAATGTTTACCTCAGGAAACATGAAGCAAAAGCCATCGATTCAGAAGAAAAGAACATTTATAGTCACTCATGCCTTCGAAAGCCTTAATACTTGCTTAACATTGTTTTACAATCTCATTATTTTTTTTAAAATGAATTTTCTTACATTTTTGGTTAAAATAGATTATATTCAAATGTTTGTCTCGAGAAACGTGAAGCGAAAGCCATCGATTGACAAGAAAAGTCCATTTGAAGTCACTCATGCCTTCGAAAGCCTCATTATTCACTTTAAATGATTTTATAATCTCATTATTGATTTTATGTTGAATTTTCTTACATTTTTAGTTAAAACATACTATAATTGAATGTTTACCTCGGGAAACATGAAGCAAAAGCCATCAATTGAGAAGAAAAGACCATTTATAGTCACTTATGCCTTCGAAAGCCTCATTATTCACTTTAAATGATTTTATAATCTCATTATTGATTTTATGTTGAATTTTCTTACATTTTTAATTAAAACAGACTATAATTGAATGTTTAACTCAGGAAACATGAAGCAAAAGCCATCGATCGAGAAGAAAAGTCCATTTATAGTCACTCATGCCTTCGAAACCCTTATTGCTCACTTTCAATGGCTTTATGATTTGATTATTAACTTTAACCTGAATTTTTTTACATTTTTAGTTAAAACAGACTACAATTGAATGTTTACCTCAGGAAACATGAAGCAAAAGCCATTGATTGAGAAGAAAAGAACATTTATAGTCACTCATACCTTCGAAAGCCTTATTACTTGCATAAAATTGTTTTACAATCTCATTATTTTTTTTAAATGAATTTTCTTACATTTTTGGTTAAAATAGATTATATTTAAATGTTTGTCTTGAGAAACGTGAAGCGAAAGCCATCGATTGACAAGAAAAGTCCATTATAGTCACTCATGCCTTCGAAAGCCTCATTATTCACTTTAATTGATTTTATAATCTCATTATTGATTTTATGTTGAATTTTCTTACATTTTTAGTTAAAACAGACTATAATTGAATGTTTACCTTGGGAAACATGAAGCAAAAGCCATCAATTGAGAAGAAAAGACCATTTATAGTCACTCATGCCTTTGAAACTCTTATTGCTCAATTTAAAAGGCTTTATGATTTGATTATTAACTTTAAGCTGAATTTTTTTACATTTTTTGTTAAAACAGATTATAATTGAATGTTTACCTCAAGAAACGTGAAGTAAAAGCCAACGATTGAAAAGAAAAGAACATTTATAGTCACTCATGCCTTCGAAAGCCTTATTACTTGCTTAAGATTGTTTTACAATCTCATTATTTTTTTTAAAATGAATTTTCTTACATTTTTTGTTAAAATAGGTTATATTTAAATTTTTGTCTTGAGAAACGTGAAGCGAAAGCCATCGATTGACAAGAAAAGTCCATTATAGTAACTCATGCCTTCGAAAGCCTCATTATTCACTTTAAATGATTTTATAATCTCATTATTGATTTTATGTTGAATTTTCTTACATTTTTAGTTAAAACAGACTATAATTGAATGTTTACCTCGTGAAACATGAAGCAAAAGCCATCAATTGAGAAGAAAAGACCATTTATAGTCACTCATGCCTCCGTAACGCTTATTGCTCCGTTTAAATGGCTTTATGATTTGATTATTAACTTTAAGTTGAATTTTTTTACATTTTTTGTTAAAATAGATTATAATTGAATGTTTACCTCGAGAAACGTGAAGCGAAAGCCATCGATTGAGAAGAAAAGAACATTTTTAGTCACTCATGCCTTCAAAAGCCTTATTAATTGCTTAAAATTGTTTTACAATCTCATTATTATTTTTAAATAAATTTTCTTACATTTTTCATTAAAATAGATTATATTTAAATGTTTGTCTTGAGAAACGTGAAGCGAAAGCCATCGATTGACAAGAAAAGTCCATTATAGTCACTCATGCCTTCGAAAGCCTCATTATTCACTTTAAATGATTTTATAATCTCATTATTGATTCTATGTTGAATTTTCTTACATTTTTAGTTAAAACAGACTATAATTGAATGTTTACCTCGGGAAACATGAAGCAAAAGCCATCAATTGAGAAGAAAAGACCATTTATAGTCACTCATGCCTCCGTAACGCTTATTCCTCCGTTTAAATGGCTTTACGATTTGATTATTAACTTTAAGTTGAATTTTTTTACATTTTTTGTTAAAATAGATTATAATTGAATGTTTACCTCGAGAAACGTGAAGCGAAAGCCATCGATTGAGAAGAAAAGAATATTTTTAGTCACTCATGCCTTCGAAAGCCTTATTACTTGCTTAAAATTGTTTTACAATCTCATTATTTTTTTTAAATAAATTTTCTTACATTTTTCGTTAAAATAGATTATATTTAAATGTTTGTCTTGAGAAACGTGAAGCGAAAGCCATCGATTGACAAGAAAAGTCCATTATAGTCACTCATGCCTTCGAAAGCCTCATTATTCACTTTAAATGATTTTATAATCTCATTATTGATTTTATGTTGAATTTTCTTACATTTATAGTTAAAACAGACTATAATTGAATGTTTACCTCGGGAAACATGAAGCAAAAGCCATCAATTGAGAAGAAAAGACAATTTATAGTCACTCATGCCTCCGTAACGCTTATTGCTCCGTTTAAATGGCTTTATGATTTGATTATTAACTTTAAGTTGAATTTTTTTACATTTTTTGTTAAAATAGATTATAATTGAATGTTTACCTCGAGAAACGTGAAGCGAAAGCCATCGATTGAGAAGAAAAGAACATTTTTAGTCACTCATGCCTTCGAAAGCCTTATTGGTCACTTTAAATGGCTTTGTGATTTGATTATTAACTTTAAGCTGAATTTTTTTGCATTTTTTGTTAAAACAGATTATAATTGAATGTTTACCTCGAGAAACGTGAAGCGAAAGCTATCGATTGAGAGGAAAAGAACATTTATAGTCACTCATACCTTCGAAAGCCTCATTATTCACTTTAAATGATTTTATAATGTCATTATTGATTTTCTGTTGAATTTTCTTACATTTTTAGTTAAAACAGACTACAATTGAATGTTTACCTGAGGAAACATGAAACAAAAGCCATCGATTGAGAAGAAAATAACATTTATAGACACTCATGCCTTCAAAAGCCTTATTAATTGCTTAAAATTGTTTTACAATCTCATTATTATTTTTACATAAATTTTCTTACATTTTTCATTAAAATAGATTATATTTAAATGTTTGTCTCGAGAAACGTGAAGCGAAAGCCATCGATTGACAAGAAAAGTCCATTATAGTCACTCATGCCTTCGAAAGCCTCATTATTCACTTTAAATGATTTTATAATCTCATTATTGATTCTATGTTGAATTTTCTTACATTTTTAGTTAAAACAGACTATAATTGAATGTTTACCTCGGGAAACATAAAGCAAAAGCCATCAATTGAGAAGAAAAGACCATTTATAGTCACTCATGCCTCCGTAACGCTTATTGCTCCGTTTAAATGGCTTTACGATTTGATTATTAACTTTAAGTTGAATTTTTTTACATTTTTTGTTAAAATAGATTATAATTGAATGTTTACCTCGAGAAACGTGAAGCGAAAGCCATCGATTGAGAAGAAAAGAACATTTTTAGTCACTCATGCCTTCGAAAGCCTTATTACTTGCTTAAAATTGTTTTACAATCTCATTATTTTTTTTAAATGAATTTTCTTACATTTTTGGTTAAAATAGATTATATTTAAATGTTTGTCTTGAGAAACGTGAAGCGAAAGCCATCGATTGACAAGAAAAGTCCATTATAGTCACTCATGCCTTCGAAAGCCTCATTATTCACTTTAAATGATTTTATAATCTCATTATTGATTTTCTGTTGAATTTTCTTACATTTATAGTTAAAACAGACTATAATTGAATGTTTACCTCGGGAAACATGAAGCAAAAGCCATCAATTGAGAAGAAAAGACAATTTATAGTCACTCATGCCTCCGTAACGCTTATTGCTCCGTTTAAATGGCTTTATGATTTGATTATTAACTTTAAGTTGAATTTTTTTACATTTTTTGTTAAAATAGATTATAATTGAATGTTTACCTCGAGAAACGTGAAGCGAAAGCCATCGATTGAGAAGAAAAGAACATTTTTAGTCACTCATGCCTTCGAAAGCCTTATTGGTCACTTTAAATGGCTTTGTGATTTGATTATTAACTTTAAGCTGAATTTTTTTGCATTTTTTGTTAAAACAGATTATAATTGAATGTTTACCTCGAGAAACGTGAAGCGAAAGCTATCGATTGAGAGGAAAAGAACATTTATAGTCACTCATACCTTCGAAAGCCTCATTATTCACTTTAAATGATTTTATAATGTCATTATTGATTTTATGTTGAATTTTCTTACATTTTTAGTTAAAACAGACTACAATTGAATGTTTACCTGAGGAAACATGAAACAAAAGCCATCGATTGAGAAGAAAATAACATTTATAGACACTCATGCCTTCAAAAGCCTTATTAATTGCTTAAAATTGTTTTACAATCTCATTATTATTTTTACATAAATTTTCTTACATTTTTCATTAAAATAGATTATATTTAAATGTTTGTCTCGAGAAACGTGAAGCGAAAGCCATCGATTGACAAGAAAAGTCCATTATAGTCACTCATGCCTTCGAAAGCCTCATTATTCACTTTAAATGATTTTATAATCTCATTATTGATTCTATGTTGAATTTTCTTACATTTTTAGTTAAAACAGACTATAATTGAATGTTTACCTCGGGAAACATAAAGCAAAAGCCATCAATTGAGAAGAAAAGACCATTTATAGTCACTCATGCCTCCGTAACGCTTATTGCTCCGTTTAAATGGCTTTACGATTTGATTATTAACTTTAAGTTGAATTTTTTTACATTTTTTGTTAAAATAGATTATAATTGAATGTTTACCTCGAGAAACGTGAAGCGAAAGCCATCGATTGAGAAGAAAAGAACATTTTTAGTCACTCATGCCTTCGAAAGCCTTATTACTTGCTTAAAATTGTTTTACAATCTCATTATTTTTTTTAAATAAATTTTCTTACATTTTTCGTTAAAATAGATTATATTTAAATGTTTGTCTTGAGAAACGTGAAGCGAAAGCCATCGATTGACAAGAAAAGTCCATTATAGTCACTCATGCCTTCGAAAGCCTCATTATTCACTTTAAATGATTTTATAATCTCATTATTGATTTTATGTTGAATTTTCTTACATTTATAGTTAAAACAGACTATAATTGAATGTTTACCTCGGGAAACATGAAGCAAAAGCCATCAATTGAGAAGAAAAGACAATTTATAGTCACTCATGCCTCCGTAACGCTTATTGCTCCGTTTAAATGGCTTTATGATTTGATTATTAACTTTAAGTTGAATTTTTTTACATTTTTTGTTAAAATAGATTATAATTGAATGTTTACCTCGATAAACGTGAAGCGAAAGCCATCGATTGAGAAGAAAAGAACATTTTTAGTCACTCATGCCTTCGAAAGCCTTATTGGTCACTTTAAATGGCTTTGTGATTTGATTATTAACTTTAAGCTGAATTTTTTTGCATTTTTTGTTAAAACAGATTATAATTGAATGTTTACCTCGAGAAACGTGAAGCGAAAGCTATCGATTGAGAGGAAAAGAACATTTATAGTCACTCATACCTTCGAAAGCCTCATTATTCACTTTAAATGATTTTATAATGTCATTATTGATTTTATGTTGAATTTTCTTACATTTTTAGTTAAAACAGACTACAATTGAATGTTTACCTGAGGAAACATGAAACAAAAGCCATCGATTGAGAAGAAAATAACATTTATAGACACTCATGCCTTCGAAAGCCTTATTACTTGCATAAAATTGTTTTACAATCTCATTATTTTTTTTTAAATGAATTTTCTTACATTTTTGGTTAAAATAGATTATATTTAAATGTTTGTCTTGAGAAACGTGAAGCGAAAGCCATCGATTGACAAGAAAAGTCCATTATAGTCACTCATGCCTTCGAAAGCCTCATTATTCACTTTAAATGATTTTATAATCTCATTATTGATTCTATGTTGAATTTTCTTACATTTTTAGTTAAAACAGACTATAATTGAATGTTTACCTCGGGAAACATAAAGCAAAAGCCATCAATTGAGAAGAAAAGACCATTTATAGTCACTCATGCCTCCGTAACGCTTATTGCTCCGTTTAAATGGCTTTACGATTTGATTATTAACTTTAAGTTGAATTTTTTTACATTTTTTGTTAAAATAGATTATAATTGAATGTTTACCTCGAGAAACGTGAAGCGAAAGCCATCGATTGAGAAGAAAAGAACATTTATAGTCACTCATGCCTTCGAAAGCCTTATTACTTGCTTAAAATTGTTTTGCAATCTCATTATTTTTTTTTAAATAAATTTTCTTACATTTTTGGTTAAAATAGATTATATTTAAATGTTTGTCTTGAGAAACGTGAAGCGAAAGCCATCGATTGACAAGAAAAGTCTATTATAGTCACTCATGCCTTCGAAAGCCTCATTATTCACTTTAAATGATTTTATAATCTCATTATTGATTTTATGTTGAATTTTCTTACATTTTTAGTTAAAACAGACTATAATTGAATGTTTACCTCGAGAAACATGAAGCAAAAGCCATCAATTGAGAAGAAAAGACCATTTATAGTCACTCATGCCTCCGTAACGCTTATTGCTCCCGTTTAAATGGCTTTATGATTTGATTATCAACTTGAAGTTGAATTTTTTTACATTTTTTGTTAAAATAGATTATAATTGAATGTTTACCTCGAGAAACGTGAAACGAAAGCCATCGATTGAGAAGAAAAGAACATTTTTAGTCACTCATGCCTTCGAAAGCCTTATTGGTCACTTTAAATGGCTTTATGATTTGATTATTAACTTTAAGCTGAATTTTTTTACATTTTTTGTTAAAACAGATTAAAATTGAATGTTTCCCTCGAGAAACGTGAAGCGAAAGCTATCGATTGAGAGGAAAAGAACATTTATAGTCACTCATACCTTCGAAAGCCTCATTATTCACTTTAAAAGATTTTATAATGTCATTATTGATTTTATGTTGAATTTTCTTACATTTTTAGTTAAAACAGACTACAATTGAATGTTTACCTGAGGAAACATGAAACAAAAGCCATCGATTGAGAAGAAAATAACATTTATAGACACTCATGCCTTCGAAAGCCTTATTACTTGCATAAAATTGTTTTACAATCTCATTATTTTTTTTTAAATGAATTTTCTTACATTTTTGGTTAAAATAGATTATATTTAAATGTTTGTCTTGAGAAACGTGAAGCGAAAGCCATCGATTGACAAGAAAAGTCCATTATAGTCACTCATGCCTTCGAAAGGCTCATTATTCACTTTAATTGATTTTATAATCTCATTATTGATTTTATGTTGAATTTTCTTACATTTTTAGTTAAAACAGACTATAATTCAATGTTTACCTTGGGAAACATGAAGCAAAAGCCATCAATTGAGAAGAAAAGACCATTTATAGTCACTCATGCCTTTGAAACCCTTATTGCTCAATTTAAATGGCTTTATGATTTGATTATTAACTTTAAGCAGAATTTTTTTACATTTTTTGTTAAAACAGATTATAATTGAATGTTTACCTCGAGAAACGTGAAGCGAAAGCTATCGATTGAGAGGAAAAGAACATTTATAGTCACTCATACCTTCGAAAGCCTCATTATTCACTTTAAATGATTTTATAATGTCATTGTTGATTTTATGTTGAATTTTCTTACATTTTTAGTTAAAACAGACTACAATTGAATGTTTACCTCAGGAAACATGAAGCAAAAGCCATCGATTGAGAAGAAAAGAACATTTATAGTCACTCTTGCCTTCGAAAGCCTTATTACTTGCATAAAATTGTTTTACAATCTCATTATTTTTTTTAAATGAATTTTCTTACATTTTTGGTTAAAATAGATTATATTTAAATGTTTGTCTTGAGAAACGTGAAGCGAAAGCCATCGATTGACAAGAAAAGTCCATTATAGTCACTCATGCCTTCGAAAGCCTCATTATTCACTTTAAATGATTTTATAATCTCATTATTGATTTTCTGTTGAATTTTCTTACATTTATAGTTAAAACAGACTATAATTGAATGTTTACCTCGGGAAACATGAAGCAAAAGCCATCAATTGAGAAGAAAAGACAATTTATAGTCACTCATGCCTCCGTAACGCTTATTGCTCCGTTTAAATGGCTTTATGATTTGATTATTAACTTTAAGTTGAATTTTTTTACATTTTTTGTTAAAATAGATTATAATTGAATGTTTACCTCGAGAAACGTGAAGCGAAAGCCATCGATTGAGAAGAAAAGAACATTTTTAGTCACTCATGCCTTCGAAAGCCTTATTGGTCACTTTAAATGGCTTTGTGATTTGATTATTAACTTTAAGCTGAATTTTTTTGCATTTTTTGTTAAAACAGATTATAATTGAATGTTTACCTCGAGAAACGTGAAGCGAAAGCTATCGATTGAGAGGAAAAGAACATTTATAGTCACTCATACCTTCGAAAGCCTCATTATTCACTTTAAATGATTTTATAATGTCATTATTGATTTTCTGTTGAATTTTCTTACATTTTTAGTTAAAACAGACTACAATTGAATGTTTACCTGAGGAAACATGAAACAAAAGCCATCGATTGAGAAGAAAATAACATTTATAGACACTCATGCCTTCAAAAGCCTTATTAATTGCTTAAAATTGTTTTACAATCTCATTATTATTTTTACATAAATTTTCTTACATTTTTCATTAAAATAGATTATATTTAAATGTTTGTCTCGAGAAACGTGAAGCGAAAGCCATCGATTGACAAGAAAAGTCCATTATAGTCACTCATGCCTTCGAAAGCCTCATTATTCACTTTAAATGATTTTATAATCTCATTATTGATTCTATGTTGAATTTTCTTACATTTTTAGTTAAAACAGACTATAATTGAATGTTTACCTCGGGAAACATAAAGCAAAAGCCATCAATTGAGAAGAAAAGACCATTTATAGTCACTCATGCCTCCGTAACGCTTATTGCTCCGTTTAAATGGCTTTACGATTTGATTATTAACTTTAAGTTGAATTTTTTTACATTTTTTGTTAAAATAGATTATAATTGAATGTTTACCTCGAGAAACGTGAAGCGAAAGCCATCGATTGAGAAGAAAAGAACATTTTTAGTCACTCATGCCTTCGAAAGCCTTATTACTTGCTTAAAATTGTTTTACAATCTCATTATTTTTTTTAAATGAATTTTCTTACATTTTTGGTTAAAATAGATTATATTTAAATGTTTGTCTTGAGAAACGTGAAGCGAAAGCCATCGATTGACAAGAAAAGTCCATTATAGTCACTCATGCCTTCGAAAGCCTCATTATTCACTTTAAATGATTTTATAATCTCATTATTGATTTTCTGTTGAATTTTCTTACATTTATAGTTAAAACAGACTATAATTGAATGTTTACCTCGGGAAACATGAAGCAAAAGCCATCAATTGAGAAGAAAAGACAATTTATAGTCACTCATGCCTCCGTAACGCTTATTGCTCCGTTTAAATGGCTTTATGATTTGATTATTAACTTTAAGTTGAATTTTTTTACATTTTTTGTTAAAATAGATTATAATTGAATGTTTACCTCGAGAAACGTGAAGCGAAAGCCATCGATTGAGAAGAAAAGAACATTTTTAGTCACTCATGCCTTCGAAAGCCTTATTGGTCACTTTAAATGGCTTTGTGATTTGATTATTAACTTTAAGCTGAATTTTTTTGCATTTTTTGTTAAAACAGATTATAATTGAATGTTTACCTCGAGAAACGTGAAGCGAAAGCTATCGATTGAGAGGAAAAGAACATTTATAGTCACTCATACCTTCGAAAGCCTCATTATTCACTTTAAATGATTTTATAATGTCATTATTGATTTTATGTTGAATTTTCTTACATTTTTAGTTAAAACAGACTACAATTGAATGTTTACCTGAGGAAACATGAAACAAAAGCCATCGATTGAGAAGAAAATAACATTTATAGACACTCATGCCTTCAAAAGCCTTATTAATTGCTTAAAATTGTTTTACAATCTCATTATTATTTTTACATAAATTTTCTTACATTTTTCATTAAAATAGATTATATTTAAATGTTTGTCTCGAGAAACGTGAAGCGAAAGCCATCGATTGACAAGAAAAGTCCATTATAGTCACTCATGCCTTCGAAAGCCTCATTATTCACTTTAAATGATTTTATAATCTCATTATTGATTCTATGTTGAATTTTCTTACATTTTTAGTTAAAACAGACTATAATTGAATGTTTACCTCGGGAAACATAAAGCAAAAGCCATCAATTGAGAAGAAAAGACCATTTATAGTCACTCATGCCTCCGTAACGCTTATTGCTCCGTTTAAATGGCTTTACGATTTGATTATTAACTTTAAGTTGAATTTTTTTACATTTTTTGTTAAAATAGATTATAATTGAATGTTTACCTCGAGAAACGTGAAGCGAAAGCCATCGATTGAGAAGAAAAGAACATTTTTAGTCACTCATGCCTTCGAAAGCCTTATTACTTGCTTAAAATTGTTTTACAATCTCATTATTTTTTTTAAATAAATTTTCTTACATTTTTCGTTAAAATAGATTATATTTAAATGTTTGTCTTGAGAAACGTGAAGCGAAAGCCATCGATTGACAAGAAAAGTCCATTATAGTCACTCATGCCTTCGAAAGCCTCATTATTCACTTTAAATGATTTTATAATCTCATTATTGATTTTATGTTGAATTTTCTTACATTTATAGTTAAAACAGACTATAATTGAATGTTTACCTCGGGAAACATGAAGCAAAAGCCATCAATTGAGAAGAAAAGACAATTTATAGTCACTCATGCCTCCGTAACGCTTATTGCTCCGTTTAAATGGCTTTATGATTTGATTATTAACTTTAAGTTGAATTTTTTTACATTTTTTGTTAAAATAGATTATAATTGAATGTTTACCTCGATAAACGTGAAGCGAAAGCCATCGATTGAGAAGAAAAGAACATTTTTAGTCACTCATGCCTTCGAAAGCCTTATTGGTCACTTTAAATGGCTTTGTGATTTGATTATTAACTTTAAGCTGAATTTTTTTGCATTTTTTGTTAAAACAGATTATAATTGAATGTTTACCTCGAGAAACGTGAAGCGAAAGCTATCGATTGAGAGGAAAAGAACATTTATAGTCACTCATACCTTCGAAAGCCTCATTATTCACTTTAAATGATTTTATAATGTCATTATTGATTTTATGTTGAATTTTCTTACATTTTTAGTTAAAACAGACTACAATTGAATGTTTACCTGAGGAAACATGAAACAAAAGCCATCGATTGAGAAGAAAATAACATTTATAGACACTCATGCCTTCGAAAGCCTTATTACTTGCATAAAATTGTTTTACAATCTCATTATTTTTTTTTAAATGAATTTTCTTACATTTTTGGTTAAAATAGATTATATTTAAATGTTTGTCTTGAGAAACGTGAAGCGAAAGCCATCGATTGACAAGAAAAGTCCATTATAGTCACTCATGCCTTCGAAAGCCTCATTATTCACTTTAAATGATTTTATAATCTCATTATTGATTCTATGTTGAATTTTCTTACATTTTTAGTTAAAACAGACTATAATTGAATGTTTACCTCGGGAAACATAAAGCAAAAGCCATCAATTGAGAAGAAAAGACCATTTATAGTCACTCATGCCTCCGTAACGCTTATTGCTCCGTTTAAATGGCTTTACGATTTGATTATTAACTTTAAGTTGAATTTTTTTACATTTTTTGTTAAAATAGATTATAATTGAATGTTTACCTCGAGAAACGTGAAGCGAAAGCCATCGATTGAGAAGAAAAGAACATTTATAGTCACTCATGCCTTCGAAAGCCTTATTACTTGCTTAAAATTGTTTTGCAATCTCATTATTTTTTTTTAAATAAATTTTCTTACATTTTTGGTTAAAATAGATTATATTTAAATGTTTGTCTTGAGAAACGTGAAGCGAAAGCCATCGATTGACAAGAAAAGTCTATTATAGTCACTCATGCCTTCGAAAGCCTCATTATTCACTTTAAATGATTTTATAATCTCATTATTGATTTTATGTTGAATTTTCTTACATTTTTAGTTAAAACAGACTATAATTGAATGTTTACCTCGAGAAACATGAAGCAAAAGCCATCAATTGAGAAGAAAAGACCATTTATAGTCACTCATGCCTCCGTAACGCTTATTGCTCCCGTTTAAATGGCTTTATGATTTGATTATCAACTTGAAGTTGAATTTTTTTACATTTTTTGTTAAAATAGATTATAATTGAATGTTTACCTCGAGAAACGTGAAACGAAAGCCATCGATTGAGAAGAAAAGAACATTTTTAGTCACTCATGCCTTCGAAAGCCTTATTGGTCACTTTAAATGGCTTTATGATTTGATTATTAACTTTAAGCTGAATTTTTTTACATTTTTTGTTAAAACAGATTAAAATTGAATGTTTCCCTCGAGAAACGTGAAGCGAAAGCTATCGATTGAGAGGAAAAGAACATTTATAGTCACTCATACCTTCGAAAGCCTCATTATTCACTTTAAAAGATTTTATAATGTCATTATTGATTTTATGTTGAATTTTCTTACATTTTTAGTTAAAACAGACTACAATTGAATGTTTACCTGAGGAAACATGAAACAAAAGCCATCGATTGAGAAGAAAATAACATTTATAGACACTCATGCCTTCGAAAGCCTTATTACTTGCATAAAATTGTTTTACAATCTCATTATTTTTTTTTAAATGAATTTTCTTACATTTTTGGTTAAAATAGATTATATTTAAATGTTTGTCTTGAGAAACGTGAAGCGAAAGCCATCGATTGACAAGAAAAGTCCATTATAGTCACTCATGCCTTCGAAAGGCTCATTATTCACTTTAATTGATTTTATAATCTCATTATTGATTTTATGTTGAATTTTCTTACATTTTTAGTTAAAACAGACTATAATTCAATGTTTACCTTGGGAAACATGAAGCAAAAGCCATCAATTGAGAAGAAAAGACCATTTATAGTCACTCATGCCTTTGAAACCCTTATTGCTCAATTTAAATGGCTTTATGATTTGATTATTAACTTTAAGCAGAATTTTTTTACATTTTTTGTTAAAACAGATTATAATTGAATGTTTACCTCGAGAAACGTGAAGCGAAAGCTATCGATTGAGAGGAAAAGAACATTTATAGTCACTCATACCTTCGAAAGCCTCATTATTCACTTTAAATGATTTTATAATGTCATTGTTGATTTTATGTTGAATTTTCTTACATTTTTAGTTAAAACAGACTACAATTGAATGTTTACCTCAGGAAACATGAAGCAAAAGCCATCGATTGAGAAGAAAAGAACATTTATAGTCACTCTTGCCTTCGAAAGCCTTATTACTTGCATAAAATTGTTTTACAATCTCATTATTTTTTTTAAATGAATTTTCTTACATTTTTGGTTAAAATAGATTATATTTAAATGTTTGTCTTGAGAAACGTGAAGCGAAAGCCATCGATTGACAAGAAAAGTCCATTATAGTCACTCATGCCTTCGAAAGCCTCATTATTCACTTTAATTGATTTTATAATCTCATTATTGATTTTCTGTTGAATTTTCTTACATTTTTAGTTAAAACAGACTATAATTGAATGTTTACCTTGGGAAACATGAAGCAAAAGCCATCAATTGAGAAGAAAAGACCGTTTATAGTCACTCATGCCTTCGAAACCCTTATTTCTCAATTTAAATGGCTTTATGATTTGATTATTAACTTTAAGCTGAATTTTTTTACATTTTTTTTTAAAACAGATTATAATTGAATGTTTACCTTGAGAAACGTGAAGCGAAAGCCATCGATTGAGAAGAAAAGAACATTTATAGTCACTCATACCTTCGAAAGCCTTATTACTTGCTTAAAATTATTTTACAATCTCATTATGTTTTTTAAAATGACTTTTCTTACATTTTTTGTTAAAATAGATTATATTTAAATGTTTGTCTTGAGAAACTTGAAGCGAAAGCGATCGATTGACAAGAAAAGTCCATTATAGTCACTCATGCCTTCGAAAGCCTCATTATTCACTTTAAATGATTTTATAATCTCATTATTGATTTTATGTTGAATTTTCTTACATTTTTAGTTAAAACAGACTATAATTGAATGTTTACCTCGAGAAACATGAAGCAAAAGCCATCAATTGAGAAGAAAAGACCATTTATAGTCACTTATGCCTCCGTAACGCTTATTGCTCCCATTTAAATGGCTTTATGATTTGATTATCAACTTGAAGTTGAATTTTTTTACATTTTTTGTTAAAATAGATTATAATTGAATGTTTACCTCGAGAAACGTGAAGCGAAAGCCATCGATTGAGAAGAAAAGAACATTTTTAGTCACTCATGCCTTCGAAAGCCTTATTGGTCACTTTAAATGGCTTTATGATTTGATTATTAACTTTAAGCTGAATTTTTTTACATTTTTTGTTAAAACAGATTAAAATTGAATGTTTACCTCGAGAAACGTGAAGCGAAAGCTATCGATTGAGAGGAAAAGAACATTTATAGTCACTCATACCTTCGAAAGCCTCATTATTCACTTTAAAAGATTTTATAATGTCATTATTGATTTTATGTTGAATTTTCTTACATTTTTAGTTAAAACAGACTACAATTGAATGTTTACCTCAGGAAACATGAAGCAAAAGCCATCGATTGAGAAGAAAAGAACATTTATAGTCACTCATGCCTTCGAAAGCCTTATTACTTGCATAAAATTGTTTTACAATCTCATTATTTTTTTTAAATGAATTTTCTTACATTTTTGGATAAAATAGATTATATTTAAATGTTTGTCTTGAGAAACGTGAAGCGAAAGCCATCGATTGACAAGAAAAGTCCATTATAGTCACTCATGCCTTCGAAAGCCTCATTATTCACTTTAAATGATTTTATAATCTCATTATTGATTTTATGTTCAATTTTCTTACATTCTTAGTTAAAACAGACTATAATTGAATGTTTACCTTGCGAAACATGAAGCAAAAGCCATCAATTGAGAACAAAAGACCATTTATAGTCACTCATGCCTTCGAAACCCTTATTGCTCAATTTAAATGGCTTTATGATTTGATTATTAACTTTAAGTTGAATTTTTTTACATTTTTTGTTAAAATAGATTATAATTGAATGTTTACCTCGACAAACGTGAAGCGAAGGCCATCGATTGAGAAGAAAAGAACATTTATAGTCACTCATGCCTTTGAAACCCTTATTGCTCAATTTAAATGGCTTTATGATTTGATTATTAACTTTAAGCTGAATTTTTTTACATTTTTTGTTAAAACAGATTATAATTGAATGTTTACCTCGAGAAACGTGAAGCGAAAGCTATCGATTGAGAGGAAAAGAACATTTATAGTCACTCATACCTTCGAAAGCCTCATTATTCACTTTAAATGATTTTATAATGTCATTGTTGATTTTATGTTGAATTTTCTTACATTTTTAGTTAAAACAGACTATAATTCAATGTTTACCTTGGGAAACATGAAGCAAAAGCCATCAATTGAGAAGAAAAGACCATTTATAGTCACTCATGCCTTTGAAACCCTTATTGCTCAATTTAAATGGCTTTATGATTTGATTATTAACTTTAAGCTGAATTTTTTTACATTTTTTGTTAAAACAGATTATAATTGAATGTTTACCTCGAGAAACGTGAAGCGAAAGCTATCGATTGAGAGGAAAAGAACATTTATAGTCACTCATACCTTCGAAAGCCTCATTATTCACTTTAAATGATTTTATAATGTCATTGTTGATTTTATGTTGAATTTTCTTACATTTTTAGTTAAAACAGACTACAATTGAATGTTTACCTCAGGAAACATGAAGCAAAAGCCATCGATTGAGAAGAAAAGAACATTTATAGTCACTCTTGCCTTCGAAAGCCTTATTACTTGCATAAAATTGTTTTACAATCTCATTATTTTTTTTAAATGAATTTTCTTACATTTTTGGTTAAAATAGATTATATTTAAATGTTTATCTTGAGAAACGTGAAGCGAAAGCCATCGATTGACAAGAAAAGTCCATTATAGTCACTCATGCCTTCGAAAGCCTCATTATTCACTTTAATTGATTTTATAATCTCATTATTGATTTTCTGTTGAATTTTCTTACATTTTTAGTTAAAACAGACTATAATTGAATGTTTACCTTGGGAAACATGAAGCAAAAGCCATCAATTGAGAAGAAAAGACCGTTTATAGTCACTCATGCCTTCGAAACCCTTATTGCTCAATTTAAATGGCTTTATGATTTGATTATTAACTTTAAGCTGAATTTTTTTACATATTTTGTTAAAACAGATTATAATTCAATGTTTACCTTGAGAAACGTGAAGCGAAAGCCATCGATTGAGAAGAAAAGAACATTTATAGTCACTCATACCTTCGAAAGCCTTATTACTTGCTTAAAATTATTTTACAATCTCATTATGTTTTTTAAAATGAATTTTCTTACATTTTTTGTTAAAATAGATTATATTTAAATGTTTGTCTTGAGAAACATGAAGCGAAAGCGATCGATTGACAAGAAAAGTCCATTATAGTCACTCATGCCTTCGAAAGCCTCATTATTCACTTTAAATGATTTTATAATCTCATTATTGATTTTATGTTGAATTTTCTTACATTTTTAGTTAAAACAGACTATAATTGAATGTTTACCTTGGGAAACATGAAGCAAAAGCCATCAATTGAGAAGAAAAGACCATTTATAGTCACTCATGCCTTCGAAACCCTTATTGCTCAATTTAAATGGCTTTATTATTGGATTATTAACTTTAAGCTAAATTTTTTTATATTTTTTTTTAAAACAGATTATAATTGAATGTTTACCTCGAGAAACGTGAAGCGAAAGCCATCGATTGAGAAGAAAAGAACATTTATAGTCACTCATGCCTTCGAAAGCCTTATTACTTGCTTAAAATTGTTTTGCAATCTCATTATTTTTTTTTAAATAAATTTTCTTACATTTTTGGTTAAAATAGATTATATTTAAATGTTTGTCTTGAGAAACGTGAAGCGAAAGCCATCGATTGACAAGAAAAGTCTATTATAGTCACTCATGCCTTCGAAAGCCTCATTATTCACTTTAAATGATTTTATAATCTCATTATTGATTTTATGTTGAATTTTCTTACATTTTTAGTTAAAACAGACTATAATTGAATGTTTACCTCGAGAAACATGAAGCAAAAGCCATCAATTGAGAAGAAAAGACCATTTATAGTCACTCATGCCTCCGTAACGCTTATTGCTCCCGTTTAAATGGCTTTATGATTTGATTATCAACTTGAAGTTGAATTTTTTTACATTTTTTGTTAAAATAGATTATAATTGAATGTTTACCTCGAGAAACGTGAAACGAAAGCCATCGATTGAGAAGAAAAGAACATTTTTAGTCACTCATGCCTTCGAAAGCCTTATTGGTCACTTTAAATGGCTTTATGATTTGATTATTAACTTTAAGCTGAATTTTTTTACATTTTTTGTTAAAACAGATTAAAATTGAATGTTTCCCTCGAGAAACGTGAAGCGAAAGCTATCGATTGAGAGGAAAAGAACATTTATAGTCACTCATACCTTCGAAAGCCTCATTATTCACTTTAAAAGATTTTATAATGTCATTATTGATTTTATGTTGAATTTTCTTACATTTTTAGTTAAAACAGACTACAATTGAATGTTTACCTGAGGAAACATGAAACAAAAGCCATCGATTGAGAAGAAAATAACATTTATAGACACTCATGCCTTCGAAAGCCTTATTACTTGCATAAAATTGTTTTACAATCTCATTATTTTTTTTTAAATGAATTTTCTTACATTTTTGGTTAAAATAGATTATATTTAAATGTTTGTCTTGAGAAACGTGAAGCGAAAGCCATCGATTGACAAGAAAAGTCCATTATAGTCACTCATGCCTTCGAAAGGCTCATTATTCACTTTAATTGATTTTATAATCTCATTATTGATTTTATGTTGAATTTTCTTACATTTTTAGTTAAAACAGACTATAATTCAATGTTTACCTTGGGAAACATGAAGCAAAAGCCATCAATTGAGAAGAAAAGACCATTTATAGTCACTCATGCCTTTGAAACCCTTATTGCTCAATTTAAATGGCTTTATGATTTGATTATTAACTTTAAGCTGAATTTTTTTACATTTTTTGTTAAAACAGATTATAATTGAATGTTTACCTCGAGAAACGTGAAGCGAAAGCTATCGATTGAGAGGAAAAGAACATTTATAGTCACTCATACCTTCGAAAGCCTCATTATTCACTTTAAATGATTTTATAATGTCATTGTTGATTTTATGTTGAATTTTCTTACATTTTTAGTTAAAACAGACTACAATTGAATGTTTACCTCAGGAAACATGAAGCAAAAGCCATCGATTGAGAAGAAAAGAACATTTATAGTCACTCTTGCCTTCGAAAGCCTTATTACTTGCATAAAATTGTTTTACAATCTCATTATTTTTTTTAAATGAATTTTCTTACATTTTTGGTTAAAATAGATTATATTTAAATGTTTATCTTGAGAAACGTGAAGCGAAAGCCATCGATTGACAAGAAAAGTCCATTATAGTCACTCATGCCTTCGAAAGCCTCATTATTCACTTTAATTGATTTTATAATCTCATTATTGATTTTCTGTTGAATTTTCTTACATTTTTAGTTAAAACAGACTATAATTGAATGTTTACCTTGGGAAACATGAAGCAAAAGCCATCAATTGAGAAGAAAAGACCGTTTATAGTCACTCATGCCTTCGAAACCCTTATTGCTCAATTTAAATGGCTTTATGATTTGATTATTAACTTTAAGCTGAATTTTTTTACATATTTTGTTAAAACAGATTATAATTCAATGTTTACCTTGAGAAACGTGAAGCGAAAGCCATCGATTGAGAAGAAAAGAACATTTATAGTCACTCATACCTTCGAAAGCCTTATTACTTGCTTAAAATTATTTTACAATCTCATTATGTTTTTTAAAATGAATTTTCTTACATTTTTTGTTAAAATAGATTATATTTAAATGTTTGTCTTGAGAAACATGAAGCGAAAGCGATCGATTGACAAGAAAAGTCCATTATAGTCACTCATGCCTTCGAAAGCCTCATTATTCACTTTAAATGATTTTATAATCTCATTATTGATTTTATGTTGAATTTTCTTACATTTTTAGTTAAAACAGACTATAATTGAATGTTTACCTTGGGAAACATGAAGCAAAAGCCATCAATTGAGAAGAAAAGACCATTTATAGTCACTCATGCCTTCGAAACCCTTATTGCTCAATTTAAATGGCTTTATTATTGGATTATTAACTTTAAGCTAAATTTTTTTATATTTTTTTTTAAAACAGATTATAATTGAATGTTTACCTCGAGAAACGTGAAGCGAAAGCCATCGATTGAGAAGAAAAGAACATTTATAGTCACTCATGCCTTCGAAAGCCTTATTACTTGCTTAAAATTGTTTTGCAATCTCATTATTTTTTTTAAATAAATTTTCTTACATTTTTGGTTAAAATAGATTATATTTAAATGTTTGTCTTGAGAAACGTGAAGCGAAAGCCATCGATTGACAAGAAAAGTCTATTATAGTCACTCATGCCTTCGAAAGCCTCATTATTCACTTTAAATGATTTTATAATCTCATTATTGATTTTATGTTGAATTTTCTTATATTTTTAGTTAAAACAGACTATAATTGAATGTTTACCTCGAGAAACATGAAGCAAAAGCCATCAATTGAGAAGAAAAGACCATTTATAGTCACTCATGCCTCCGTAACGCTTATTGCTCCCGTTTAAATGGCTTTATGATTTGATTATCAACTTGAAGTTGAATTTTTTTACATTTTTTGTTAAAATAGATTATAATTGAATGTTTACCTCGAGAAACGTGAAGCGAAAGCCATCGATTGAGAAGAAAAGAACATTTTTAGTCACTCATGCCTTCGAAAGCCTTATTACTTGCATAAAATTGTTTTACAATCTCATTATTTTTTTTTAAATGAATTTTCTTACATTTTTGGATAAAATAGATTATATTTAAATGTTTGTCTTGAGAAACATGAAGCGAAAGCCATCGATTGACAAGAAAAGTCCATTATAGTCACTCATGCCTTCGAAAGCCTCATTATTCACTTTAAATGATTTTATAATCTCATTATTCATTTTATGTTGAATTTTCTTACATTCTTAGTTAAAACAGACTATAATTGAATGTTTACCTTGCGAAACATGAAGCAAAAGCCATCAATTGAGAACAAAAGACCATTTATAGTCACTCATGCCTTCGAAACCCTTATTGCTCAATTTAAATGGCTTTATGATTTGATTATTAACTTTAAGTTGAATTTTTTTACATTTTTTGTTAAAATAGATTATAATTGAATGTTTACCTCGACAAACGTGAAGCGAAGGCCATCGATTGAGAAGAAAAGAACATTTATAGTCACTCATGCCTTCGAAAGCCTTATTAGTTGCATAAAATTGTTTTACAATCTCATTATTTTTTTTTAAATGAATTTTCTTACATTTTTGGTTAAAACAGATTATATTTAAATGTTTGTCTTGAGAAACGTGAAGCGAAAGCCATCAATTGACAAGAAAAGTCCATTATAGTCACTCATGCCTTCGAAAGCCTCATTATTCACTTTAAATGATTTTATAATCTCATTATTGATTTTATGTTGAATTTTCTTACATTTTTAGTTAAAACAGACTATAATTGAATGTTTACCTCGGGAAACATGAAGCAAAAGCCATCAATTGAGAAGAAAAGACCATTTATAGTCACTCATGCCTCCGTAACGCTTATTGCTCCGTTTAAATGGCTTTATGATTTGATTATTAACTTTAAGTTGAATTTTTTTACATGTTTTGTTAAAATAGATTATAATTGAATGTTTACCTCGAGAAACGTGAAGCGAAAGCCATCGATTGAGAAGAAAAGAACATTTTTAGTCACTCATGCCTTCGAAAGCCTTATTGGTCACTTTAAATGGCTTTGTGATTTGATTATTAACTTTAAGCTGAATTTTTTTGCATTTTTTGTTAAAACAGATTATAATTGAATGTTTACCTCGAGAAACGTGAAGCGAAAGCTATCGATTGAGAGGAAAAGAACATTTATAGTCACTCATACCTTCGAAAGCCTCATTATTCACTTTAAATGATTTTATAATGTCATTATTGATTTTATGTTGAATTTTCTTACATTTTTAGTTAAAACAGACTACAATTGAATGTTTACCTGAGGAAACATGAAGCAAAAGCCATCGATTGAGAAGAAAATAACATTTATAGTCACTCATGCCTTCGAAAGCCTTATTACTTGCATAAAATTGTTTTACAATCTCATTATTTTTTTTAAAATGAATTTTCTTACATTTTTGGTTAAAATAGATTATATTTAAATGTTTGTCTTGAGAAACGTGAAGCGAAAGCCAACGATTGACAAGAAAAGTCCATTATAGTCACTCATGCCTTCGAAAGCCTCATTATTCACTTTAAATGATTTTATAATCTCATTATTGATTTTATGTTGAATTTTCTTACATTCTTAGTTAAAACAGACTATAATTGAATGTTTACCTCGCGAAACATGAAGCAAAAGCCATCAATTGAGAAGAAAAGACCATTTATAGTCACTCATGCCTTTGAAACCCTTATTGCTCAATTTAAATGGCTTTATGATTTGATTATTAACTTTAAGCTGAATTTTTTTACATTTTTTGTTAAAACAGATTATAATTGAATGTTTACCTCGAGAAACGTGAAGCGAAAGCTATCGATTGAGAGGAAAAGAACATTTATAGTCACTCATACCTTCGAAAGCCTCATTATTCACTTTAAATGATTTTATAATGTCATTGTTGATTTTATGTTGAATTTTCTTATATTTTTAGTTAAAACAGACTACAATTGAATGTTTACCTCAGGAAACATGAAGCAAAAGCCATCGATTGAGAAGAAAAGAACATTTATAGTCACTCTTGCCTTCGAAAGCCTTATTACTTGCATAAAATTGTTTTACAATCTCATTATTTTTTTTAAATGAATTTTCTTACATTTTTGGTTAAAATAGATTATATTTAAATGTTTGTCTTGAGAAACGTGAAGCGAAAGCCATCGATTGACAAGAAAAGTCCATTATAGTCACTCAAGCCTTCGAAAGCCTCATTATTCACTTTAATTGATTTTATAATCTCATTATTGATTTTCTGTTGAATTTTCTTACATTTTTAGTTAAAACAGACTATCATTGAATGTTTATCTTGGGAAACATGAAGCAAAAGCCATCAATTGAGAAGAAAAGACCGTTTATAGTCACTCATGCCTTCGAAACCCTTATTGCTCAATTTAAATGGCTTTATGATTTGATTATTAACTTTAAGCTGAATTTTTTTTACATTTTTTGTTAAAACAGATTATAATTGAATGTTTACCTTGAGAAACGTGAAGCGAAAGCCATCTATTGAGAAGAAAAGAACATTTATAGTCACTCATACCTTCGAAAGCCTTATTACTTGCTTAAAATTATTTTACAATCTCATTATGTTTTTTAAAATGAATTTTCTAACATTTTTTGTTAAAATAGATTATATTTAAATGTTTGTCTTGAGAAACGTGAAGCGAAAGCGATCGATTGACAAGAAAAGTCCATTATAGTCACTCATGCCTTCGAAAGCCTCATTATTCACTTTAAATGATTTTATAATCTCATTATTGATTTTATGTTGAATTTTCTTACATTTTTAGTTAAAACAGACTATAATTGAATGTTGACCTTGGGAAACATGAAGCAAAAGCCATCAATTGAGAAGAAAAGACCATTTATAGTCACTCATGCCTTCGAAACCCTTATTGCTCAATTTAAATGGCTTTATGATTGGATTATTAACTTTAAGCTAAATTTTTTTATATTTTTTTTTAAAACAAATTATAATTGAATGTTTACCTCGAGAAACGTGAAGCGAAAGCCATCGATTGAGAAGAAAAGAACATTTATAGTCACTAATGCCTTCGAAAGCCTTATTACTTGCTTAAAATTGTTTTACAATCTCATTATTTTTTTTAAATAAATTTTCTTACATTTTTGGTTAAAATAGATTATATTTAAATGTTTGTCTTGAGAAACGTGAAGCGAAAGCCATCGATTGACAAGAAAAGTCCATTATAGTCACTCATGCATTCGAAAGCCTCATTATTCACTTTAAATGATTTTATAATCTCATTATTGATTTTATGTTGAATTTTCTTACATTTTTAGTTAAAACAGACTATAATTGAATGTTTACCTCGAGAAACATGAAGCAAAAGCCATCAATTGAGAAGAAAAGACCATTTATAGTCACTCATGCCTCCGTAACGCTTATTACTCCCGTTTAAATGGCTTTATGATTTGATTATCAACTTGAAGTTGAATTTTTTTACATTTTTTGTTAAAATAGATTATAATTGAATGTTTACCTCGAGAAACGTGAAGCGAAAGCCATCGATTGAGAAGAAAAGAACATTTTTAGTCACTCATGCCTTCGAAAGCCTTATTGGTCACTTTAAATGGCTTTATGATTTGATTATTAACTTTAAGCTGAATTTTTTTACATTTTTTGTTAAAACAGATTAAAATTGAATGTTTACCTCGAGAAACGTGAAGCGAAAGCTATCGATTGAGAGGAAAAGCACATTTATAGTCACTCATACCTTCGAAAGCCTCATTATTCACTTTAAAAGATTTTATAATGTCATTATTGATTTTATGTTGAATTTTCTTACATTTTTAGTTAAAACAGACTAGAATTGAATGTTTACCTCAGGAAACATGAAGCAAAAGCCATCGATTGAGAAGAAAATAACATTTATAGTCACTCATGCCTTCGAAAGCCTTATTACTTGCATAAAATTGTTTTACAATCTCATTATTTTTTTTTAAATGAATTTTCTTACATTTTTGGTTAAAATAGATTATATTTAAATGTTTGTCTTGAGAAACGTGAAGCGAAAGCCAACGATTGACAAGAAAAGTCCATTATAGTCACTCATGCCTTCGAAAGGCTCATTATTCACTTTAATTGATTTTATAATCTCATTATTGATTTTATGTTGAATTTTCTAACATTTTTAGTTAAAACAGACTATAATTCAATGTTTACCTTGGGAAACATGAAGCAAAAGGCATCAATTGAGAAGAAAAGACCATTTATAGTCACTCATGCCTTTGAAACCCTTATTGCTCAATTTAAATGGCTTTATGATTTGATTATTAACTTTAAGCTGAATTTTTTTACATTTTTTGTTAAAACAGATTATAATTGAATGTTTACCTCGAGAAACGTGAAGCGAAAGCTATCGATTGAGAGGAAAAGAACATTTATAGTCACTCATACCTTCGAAAGCCTCATTATTCACTTTAAATGATTTTATAATGTCATTGTTGATTTTATGTTGAATTTTCTTACATTTTTAGTTAAAACAGACTACAATTGAATGTTTACCTCAGGAAACATGAAGCAAAAGCCATCGATTGAGAAGAAAAGAACATTTATAGTCACTCTTGCCTTCGAAAGCCTTATTACTTGCATAAAATTGTTTTACAATCTCATTATTTTTTTTAATTGAATTTTCTTACATTTTTGGTTAAAATAGATTATATTTAAATGTTTGTCTTGAGAAACGTGAAGCGAAAGCCATCGATTGACAAGAAAACTCCATTATAGTCACTCATGCCTTCGAAAGCCTCATTATTCACTTTAATTGATTTTATAATCTCATTATTGATTTTCTGTTGAATTTTCTTACATTTTTAGTTAAAACAGACTATAATTGAATGTTTACCTTGGGAAACATGAAGCAAAAGCCATCAATTGAGAAGAAAAGACCGTTTATAGTCACTCATGCCTTCGAAACCCTTATTGCTCAATTTAAATGGCTTTATGATTTGATTATTAACTTTAAGCTGAATTTTTTTTACATTTTTTGTTAAAACAGATTATAATTGAATGTTTACCTTGAGAAACGTGAAGCGAAAGCCATCGATTGAGAAGAAAAGAACATTTATAGTCACTCATACCTTCGAAAGCCCTATTACTTGCTTATATTTATTTTACAATCTCATTATGTTTTTTAAAATGAATTTTCTTACATTTTTTGTTAAAATAGATTATATTTAAATGTTTGTCTTGAGAAACGTGAAGCGAAAGCGATCGATTGACAAGAAAAGTCCATTATAGTCACTCATGCCTTCGAAAGCCTCATTATTCACTTTAAATGATTTTATAATCTCATTATTGATTTTATGTTGAATTTTCTTACATTTTTAGTTAAAACAGACTATAATTGAATGTTGACCTTGGGAAACATGAAGCAAAAGCCATCAATTGAGAAGAAAAGACCATTTATAGTCACTCATGCCTTCGAAACCCTTATTGCTCAATTTAAATGGCTTTATGATTGGATTATTAACTTTAAGCTAAATTTTTTTATATTTTTTTTTAAAACAGATTATAATTGAATGTTTACCTTGAGAAACGTGAAGCAAAAGCCATCGATTGAGAAGAAAAGAACATTTATAGTCACTCATGCCTTCGAAAGCCTTATTACTTGCTTAAAATTGTTTTACAATCTCATTATTTTTTTTAAATAAATTTTCTTACATTTTTGGTTAAAATAGATTATATTTAAATGTTTGTCTCAAGAAACATGAAGCGAAAGCCATCGATTGACAAGAAAAGTCCATTATAGTCACTCATGCATTCGAAAGCCTCATTATTCACTTTAAATGATTTTATAATCTCATTATTGATTTTATGTTGAATTTTCTTACATTTTTAGTTAAAACAGACTATAATTGAATGTTTACCTCGAGAAACATGAAGCAAAAGCCATCAATTGAGAAGAAAAGACCATTTATAGTCACTCATGCCTCCGTAACGCTTATTGCTCCCGTTTAAATGGCTTTATGATTTGATTATCAACTTGAAGTTGAATTTTTTTACATTTTTTGTTAAAATAGATTATAATTGAATGTTTACCTCGAGAAACATGAAGCGAAAGCCATCGATTGAGAAGAAAAGAACATTTTTAGTCACTCATGCCTTCGAAAGCCTTATTGGTCACTTTAAATGGCTTTATGATTTGATTATTAACTTTAAGCTGAATTTTTTTACATTTTTTGTTAAAACAGATTAAAATTGAATGTTTACCTCGAGAAACGTGAAGCGAAAGCTATC
Organism: Theobroma cacao; assembly: GCF_053813885.1. Taxonomy (NCBI): domain Eukaryota; kingdom Viridiplantae; phylum Streptophyta; class Magnoliopsida; order Malvales; family Malvaceae; genus Theobroma; species Theobroma cacao. The sequence goes on along the minus strand of NC_142640.1, from coordinate 26,125,646 downwards.
GATTGAGAGGGAAAGAACATTTATAGTCACTCATACATTCGAAAGCCTCATTATTCACTTTAAAAGATTTTATAATGTCATTATTGATTTTATGTTGAATTTTCTTACATTTTTAGTTAAAACAGACTAGAATTGAATGTTTACCTCAGGAAACATGAAGCAAAAGCCATCGATTGAGAAGAAAAGAACATTTATAGTCACTCATGCCTTCGAAAGCCTTATTACTTGCATAAAATTGTTTTACAATCTCATTATTTTTTTTTAAATGAATTTTCTTACATTTTTGGTTAAAATAGATTATATTTAAATGTTTGTCTTGAGAAACGTGAAGCGAAAGCCATCGATTGACAAGAAAAGTCCATTATAGTCACTCATGCCTTCAAAAGGCTCATTATTCACTTTAATTGATTTTATAATCTCATTATTGATTTTATGTTGAATTTTCTTACATTTTTAGTTAAAACAGACTATAATTCAATGTTTACCTTGGGAAACATGAAGCAAAAGGCATCAATTGAGAAGAAAAGACCATTTATAGTCACTCATGCCTTTGAAACCCTTATTGCTCAATTTAAATGGCTTTATGATTTGATTATTAACTTTAAGCTGAATTTTTTTACATTTTTCGTTAAAACAGATTATAATTGAATGTTTACCTTGAGAAACGTGAAGCAAAAGCCATCGATTGAGAAGAAAAGAACATTTATAGTCACTCATGCCTTCGAAAGCCTTATTACTTGCTTAAAATTGTTTTACAATCTCATTATTTTTTTTAAATAAATTTTCTTACATTTTTGGTTAAAATAGATTATATTTAAATGTTTGTCTCAAGAAACATGAAGCGAAAGCCATCGATTGACAAGAAAAGTCCATTATAGTCACTCATGCATTCGAAAGCCTCATTATTCACTTTAAATGATTTTATAATCTCATTATTGATTTTATGTTGAATTTTCTTACATTTTTAGTTAAAACAGACTATAATTGAATGTTTACCTCGAGAAACATGAAGCAAAAGCCATCAATTGAGAAGAAAAGACCATTTATAGTCACTCATGCCTCCGTAACGCTTATTGCTCCCGTTTAAATGGCTTTATGATTTGATTATCAACTTGAAGTTGAATTTTTTTACATTTTTTGTTAAAATAGATTATAATTGAATGTTTACCTCGAGAAACGTGAAGGGAAAGCCATCGATTGAGAAGAAAAGAACATTTTTAGTCACTCATGCCTTCGAAAGCCTTATTGGTCACTTTAAATGGCTTTATGATTTGATTATTAACTTTAAGCTGAATTTTTTTACATTTTTTGTTAAAACAGATTAAAATTGAATGTTTACCTCGAGAAACGTGAAGCGAAAGCTATCGATTGAGAGGGAAAGAACATTTATAGTCACTCATACCTTCGAAAGCCTCATTATTCACTTTAAAAGATTTTATAATGTCATTATTGATTTTATGTTGAATTTTCTTACATTTTTAGTTAAAACAGACTAGAATTGAATGTTTACCTCAGGAAACATGAAGCAAAAGCCATCGATTGAGAAGAAAAGAACATTTATAGTCACTCATACCTTCGAAAGCCTTATTACTTGCATAAAATTGTATTACAATCTCATTATTTTTTTTAAATGAATTTTCTTACATTTTTGGATAAAATAGATTATATTTAAATGTTTGTCTTGAGAAACGTGAAGCGAAAGCCATCGATTGACAAGAAAAGTCCATTATAGTCACTCATGCCTTCGAAAGCCTCATTATTCACTTTAAATGATTTTATAATCTCATTATTGATTTTATGTTGAATTTTCTTACATTCTTAGTTACAACAGACTATAATTGAATGTTTACCTTGCGAAACATGAAGCAAAAGCCATCAATTGAGAACAAAAGACCATTTATAGTCACTCATGCCTTCGAAACCCTTATTGCTCAATTTAAATGGCTTTATGATTTGATTATTAACTTTAAGTTGAATTTTTTTACATTTTTTGTTAAAATAGATTATAATTGAATGTTTACCTCGACAAACGTGAAGCGAAGGCCATCGATTGAGAAGAAAAGAACATTTATAGTCACTCATGCCTTCGAAAGCCTTATTACTTGCATAAAATTTTTTTACAATCTCATTATTTTTTTTTAAATGAATTTTCTTACATTTTTGGTTAAAATAGATTATATTTAAATGTTTGTCTTGAGAAACGTGAAGCGAAAGCCATCGATTGACAAGAAAAGTCCATTATAGTCACTCATGCCTTCGAAAGTCTCATTATTCACTTTAAATGATTTTATAATCTCATTAATGATTTTATGTTGAATTTTCTTACATTTTTAGTTAAAACAGACTATAATTGAATGTTTACCTCGGGAAACAGGAAGCAAAAGCCATCAATTGAGAAGAAAAGACCATTTATAGTCACTCATGCCTCTGTAACGCTTATTGCTCCGTTTAAATGGCTTTATGATTTGATTATTAACTTTAAGTTGAATTTTTTTACATGTTTTGTTAAAATAGATTATAATTGAATGTTTACCTCGAGAAACGTGAAGCGAAAGCCATCGATTGAGAAGAAAAGAACATTTTTAGTCACTCATGCCTTCGAAAGCCTTATTGGTCACTTTAAATGGCTTTGTGATTTGATTATTAACTTTAAGCTGAATTTTTTTGCATTTTTTGTTAAAACAGATTAAAATTGAATGTTTACCTCGAGAAACGTGAAGCGAAAGCTATCGATTGAGAGGAAAAGAACATTTATAGTCACTCATACCTTCGAAAGCCTCATTATTCACTTTAAATGATTTTATAATGTCATTATTGATTTTATGTTGAATTTTCTTACATTTTTAGTTAAAACATACTACAATTGAATGTTTACTTGAGGAAACATGAAGCAAAAGCCATCGATTGAGAAGAAAATAACATTTATAGTCACTCATGCCTTCGAAAGCCTTATTACTTGCATAAAATTGTTTTACAATCTCATTATTTTTTTTTAAATGAATTTTCTTACATTTTTGGTTAAAATAGATTATATTTAAATGTTTGTCTTGAGAAACGTGAAGCGAAAGCCAACGATTGACAAGAAAAGTCCATTATAGTCACTCATGCCTTCGAAAGGCTCATTATTCACTTTAATTGATTTTATAATCTCATTATTGATTTTATGTTGAATTTTCTTACATTTTTAGTTAAAACAGACTATAATTCAATGTTTACCTTGGGAAACATGAAGCAAAAGCCATCAATTGAGAAGAAAAGACCATTTATAGTCACTCATGCCTTTGAAACCCTTATTGCTCAATTTAAATGGCTTTATGATTTGATTATTAACTTTAAGCTGAATTTTTTTACATTTTTTGTTAAAACAGATTATAATTGAATGTTTACCTCGAGAAACGTGAAGCGAAAGCTATCGATTGAGAGGAAAAGAACATTTATAGTCACTCATACTTTCGAAAGCCTCATTATTCACTTTAAATGATTTTATAATGTCATTGTTGATTTTATGTTGAATTTTCTTACATATTTAGTTAAAACAGACTACAATTGAATGTTTACCTCAGGAAACATGAAGCAAAAGCCATCGATTGAGAAGAAAAGAACATTTATAGTCACTCATGCCTTCGAAAGCCTTATTACTTGCATAAAATTGTTTTACAATCTCATTATTTTTTTAAAATGAATTTTCTAACATTTTTGGATAAAATAGATTATATTTAAATGTTTGTCTTGAGAAACGTGAAGCAAAAGCCATCGATTGACAAGAAAAGTCCATTATAGTCACTCATGCCTTCGAAAGCCTCATTATTCACTTTAAATGATTTTATAATCTCATTATTCATTTTATGTTGAATTTTCTTACATTCTTAGTTAAAACAGACTATAATTGAATGTTTACCTCGGGAAACATGAAGCAAAAGCCATCAATTGAGAAGAAAAGACCATTTATAGTCACTCATGCCTCCGTAACGCTTATTGCTCAATTTAAATGGCTTTATGATTTCATTATTAACTTTAAGTTGAATTTTTTTACATTTTTTGTTAAAACAGATTATAATTGAATGTTTACCTTGAGAAACGTGAAGCGAAAGCCATTGATTGAGAAGAAAAGAACATTTATAGTCACTCATGCCTTCGAAAGCCTTATTACTTGCTTAAAATTATTTTACAATCTCATTATGTTTTTTAAAATGAATTTTCTTACATTTTTGGTTAAAATAGATTATATTTAAATGTTTGTCTTGAGAAACGTGAAGCGAAAGCCATCGATTGACAAGAAAAGCCCATTATAGTCACTCATGCCTTCGAAAGCCTCATTATTCAATTTAAATGACTTTATAATCTCATTATTGATTTTATGTTGAATTTTCTTACATTTTTAGTTAAAACAGACTATAATTGAATGTTTACCTCGAGAAACATGAAGCAAAAGCCATCAATTGAGAAGAAAAGACCATTTATAGTCACTCATGCCTCCGTAACGCTTATTGCTCCGTTTAAATGGCTTTATGATTTGATTATTAACTTTAAGTTGAATTTTTTTACATTTTTTGTTAAAATAGATTAGAGTTGAATGTTTACCTCGAGAAACGTGAAGCGAAGGCCATCGATTGAGAAGAAAAGAACATTTATAGTCACTCATGCCTTCGAAAGCCTTATTACTTGCATAAAATTGTTTTACAATCTCAATATTTTTTTTAAATGAATTTTCTTACATTTTTGGTTAAAATATATTATATTTAAATGTTTGTCTTGAGAAACGTGAAGCGAAAGCCATCGATTGACAAGAAAAGTCCATTATAGTCACTCATGCCTTCGAAAGCCTCATTATTCACTTTAAATGATTTTATAATCTCATTATTAATTTTATGTTGAATTTTCTTGCATTTTTAGTTAAAACAGACTATAATTGAATGTTTACCTCGGGAAACATGAAGCAAAAGCCATCAATTGGGAAGAAAAGACCATTTATAGTCACTCATGCCTCCGTAACGCTTATTGCTCCGTTTAAATGGCTTTATGATTTGATTATTAACTTTAAGTTGAATTTTTTTTACATTTTTTGTTAAAATAGATTATAATTGAATGTTTACCTCGAGAAACGTGAAGCGAAAGCCATCGATTGAGAAGAAAAGAACATTTTTAGTCACTCATGCCTTCGAAAGCCTTATTGGTCACTTTAAATGGCTTTATGATTTGATTATTAACTTTAAGCTGAATTTTTTTACATTTTTTGTTAAAACTGATTAAAATTGAATGTTTACCTCGAGAAACGTGAAGCGAAAGCTATCGATTGAGAGGAAAAGAACATTTGTAGTCACTCATACCTTCGAAAGCCTCATTATTCACTTTAAAAGATTTTATAATGTCATTAATGATTTTATGTTGAATTTTCTTACATTTTTTGTTAAAACAGACTACAATTGAATGTTTACCTCAGGAAACATGAAGCAAAAGCCATCGATTGAGAAGAAAAGAACATTTATAGTCACTCATGCCTTCGAAAGCCTTATTACTTGCATAAAATTGTTTTACAATCTCATTATTTTTTTTAAATGAATTTTCTTACATTTTTGGATAAAATAGATTATATTTAAATGTTTGTCTTGAGAAACGTGAAGCGAAAGCCATCGATTGACAAGAAAAGTCCATTATAGTCACTCATGCCTTCGAAAGCCTCATTATTCACTTTAAATGATTTTATAATCTCATTATTAATTTTATGTTGAATTTTCTTACATTTTTAGTTAAAACAGACTATAATTGAATGTTTACCTCTGGAAACATGAAGCAAAACCCATCAATTGAGAAGAAAAGACCATTTATAGTCACTCATGCCTCCGTAACGCTTATTGCTCCGTTTAAATGGCTTTATGATTTGATTATTAACTTTCAGTAGAATTTTTTTACATTTTTTGTTAAAATAGATTATAATTGAATGTTTACCTCAAGAAACGTGAAGCGAAAGCCATCGATTGAGAAGAAAAGAACATTTTTAGCCACTCATGCCTTCGAAAGTCTTATTGGTCACCTTAAATGGCTTTATGATTTGATTATTAACTTTAAGCTGAATTTTTTTACATTTTTTGTTAAAACAGATTAAAATTGAATGTTTACCTCGAGAAACGTGAAGCGAAAGCTATCGATTGAGAGGAAAAGAACATTTATAGTCATTCATACCTTCGAAAGCCTCATTATTCACTTTAAAAGATTTTATAATGTCATTATTGATTTTATGTTGAATTTTCTTACATTTTTAGTTAAAACAGACTACAATTGAATGTTTACCTCAGGAAACATGAAGCAAAAGCCATCGATTGAGAAGAAAAGAACATTTATAGTCACTCATGCCTTCGAAAGCCTTATTACTTGCATAAAATTGTTTTACAATCTCATTATTTTTTTTAAATGAATTTTCTTACATTTTTGGATAAAATAGATTATATTTAAATGTTTCTCTTGAGAAACGTGAAGCGAAAGCCATCGATTGACAAGAAAAGTCCATTATAGTTACTCATGCCTTCGAAAGCCTCATTATTCACTTTAAATGATTTTATAATCTCATTATTAATTTTATGTTGAATTTTCTTACATTCTTAGTTAAAACAGACTATAATTGAATGTTTACCTTGCGAAACATGAAGCAAAAGCCATCAATTGAGAAGAAAAGACCATTTATAGTCACTCATGCCTTCGAAACCCTTATTGCTCAATTTAAATGGCTTTATGATTTGATTATTAACTTTAAGTTGATTTTTTTTACATTTTTTGTTAAAATAGATTATAATTGAATGTTTACCTCGAGAAACGTGAAGCGAAGGCCATCGATTGAGAAGAAAAGAACATTTATAGCCACTCATGCCTTCAAAAGCCTTATTACTTGCATAAAATTGTTTTACAATCTCAATATTTTTTTTAAATGAATTTTCTTACATTTTTGGTTAAAATATATTATATTTAAATGTTTGTCTTGAGAAACGTGAAGCGAAAGCCATCGATTGACAAGAAAAGTCCATTATAGTCACTCATGCCTTCGAAAGCCTCATTATTCACTTTAAATGATTTTATAATCTCATTATTGATTTTATGTTGAATTTTCTTACATTTTTAGTTAAAACAGACTATAATTGAATGTTTACCTCGGGAAACATGAAGCAAAAGCCATCAATTGGGAAGAAAAGACCATTTATAGTCACTCATGCCTCCGTAACGCTTATTGCTCCGTTTAAATGGCTTTATGATTTGATTATTAACTTTAAGTTGAATTTTTTTTACATTTTTTGTTAAAATAGATTATAATTGAATGTTTACCTCGAGAAACGTGAAGCGAAAGCCATCGATTGAGAAGAAAAGAACATTTTTAGTCACTCATGCCTTCGAAAGCCTTATTGGTCACTTTAAATGGCTTTATGATTTGATTATTAACTTTGAGCTGAATTTTTTTACATTTTTTGTTAAAACTGATTAAAATTGAATGTTTACCTCGAGAAACGTGAAGCGAAAGCTATCGATTGAGAGGAAAAGAACATTTGTAGTCACTCATACCTTCGAAAGCCTCATTATTCACTTTAAAAGATTTTATAATGTCATTATTGATTTTATGTTGAATTTTCTTACATTTTTTGTTAAAACAGACTACAATTGAATGTTTACCTCAGGAAACATGAAGCAAAAGCCATCGATTGAGAAGAAAAGAACATTTATAGTCACTCATGCCTTCGAAAGCCTTATTACTTGCATAAAATTGTTTTACAATCTCATTATTTTTTTTAAATGAATTTTCTTACATTTTTGGATTAAATAGATTATATTTAAATGTTTGTCTTGAGAAACGTGAAGCGAAAGCCATCGATTGACAAGAAAAGTCCATTATAGTCACTCATGCCTTCGAAAGCCTCATTATTCACTTTAAATGATTTTATAATCTCATTATTGATTTTATGTTGAATTTTCTTACATTCTTAGTTAAAACAGACTATAATTGAATGTTTACCTTGCGAAACATGAAGCAAAAGCCATCAATTGAGAAGAAAAGACCATTTATAGTCACTCATGCCTTTGAAACCCTTATTGCTCAATTTAAATGGCTTTATGATTTGATTATTAACTTTAAGTTGAATTTTTTTACATTTTTTGTTAAAATAGATTATAATTGAATGTTTACCTCGAGAAACGTGAAGCGAAGGCCATCGATTGAGAAGAAAAGAACATTTATAGTCACTCATGCCTTCGAAAGCCTTATTACTTGCATAAAATTGTTTTACAATCTCATTATTTTTTTTAAATGAATTTTCTTACATTTTTGGATAAAATAGATTATATTTAAATGTTTGTCTTGAGAAACGTGAAGCGAAAGCCATCGATTGACAAGAAAAGTCCATTATAGTCACTCATGCCTTCGAAAGCCTCATTATTCACTTTAAATGATTTTATAATCTCATTATTAATTTTATGTTGAATTTTCTTACATTTTTAGTTAAAACAGACTATAATTGAATGTTTACCTCGGGAAACATGAAGCAAAAGCCATCAATTGGGAAGAAAAGACCATTTATAGTCACTCATGCCTCCGTAACGCTTATTGCTCCGTTTAAATGGCTTTATGATTTGATTATTAACTTTAAGTTGAATTTTTTTTACATTTTTTGTTAAAATAGATTATAATTGAATGTTTACCTCGAGAAACGTGAAGCGAAAGCCATCGATTGAGAAGAAAAGAACATTTTTAGTCACTCATGCCTTCGAAAGCCTTATTGGTCACTTTAAATGGCTTTATGATTTGATTATTAACTTTAAGCTGAATTTTTTTACATTTTTTGTTAAAACTGATTAAAATTGAATGTTTACCTCGAGAAACGTGAAGCGAAAGCTATCGATTGAGAGGAAAAGAACATCTGTAGTCACTCATACCTTCGAAAGCCTCATTATTCACTTTAAAAGATTTTATAATGTCATTATTGATTTTATGTTGAATTTTCTTACATTTTTTGTTAAAACAGACTACAATTGAATGTTTACCTCAGGAAACATGAAGCAAAAGCCATCGATTGAGAAGAAAAGAACATTTATAGTCACTCATGCCTTCGAAAGCCTTATTACTTGCATAAAATTGTTTTACAATCTCATTATTTTTTTTAAATGAATTTTCTTACATTTTTGGATAAAATAGATTATATTTAAATGTTTGTCTTGAGAAACGTGAAGCGAAAGCCATCGATTGACAAGAAAAGTCCATTATAGTCACTCATGCCTTCGAAAGCCTCATTATTCACTTTAAATGATTTTATAATCTCATTATTGATTTTATGTTGAATTTTCTTACATTTTTAGTTAAAATAGACTATAATTGAATGTTTACCTCGGGAAACATGAAGCAAAACCCATCAATTGAGAAGAAAAGACCATTTATAGTCACTCATGCCTTTGAAACCCTTATTGCTCAATTTAAATGGCTTTATGATTTGATTATTAACTTTAAGTTGAATTTTTTTACATTTTTTGTTAAAATAGATTATAATTGAAGGTTTACCTCGAGAAACGTGAAGCGAAGGCCATCGATTGAGAAGAAAAGAACATTTATAGTCACTCATGCCTTCGAAAGCCTTATTACTTGCATAAAATTGTTTTACAAACTCATTATTTTTTTTTAAATGAATTTTCTTACATTTTTGGTTAAAATAGATTATATTTAAATGTTTGTCTTGAGAAACGTGAAGCGAAAGCCATCGATTGACAAGAAAAGTCCATTATAGTCACTCATGCCTTCGAAAGCCTCATTATTCACTTTAAATGATTTTATAATCTCATTATTGATTTTATGTTGAATTTTCTTACATTTTTAGTTAAAACAGACTATAATTGAATGTTTACCTCGGGAAACATGAAGCAAAACCCATCAATTGAGAAGAAAAGACCATTTATAGTCACTCATGCCTCCGTAACGCTTATTGCTCCGTTTAAATGGCTTTATGATTTGATTATTAACTTTCAGTAGAATTTTTTTACATTTTTTGTTAAAATAGATTATAATTGAATGTTTACCTCGAGAAACGTGAAGCGAAAGCCATCGATTGAGAAGAAAAGAACATTTTTAGTCACTCATGCCTTCGAAAGCCTTATTGGTCACCTTAAATGGCTTTATGATTTGATTATTAACTTTAAGCTGAATTTTTTTACATTTTTTGTTAAAACAGATTAAAATTGAATGTTTACCTCGAGAAACGTGAAGCGAAAGCTATCGATTGAGAGGAAAAGAACATTTATAGTCACTCATACCTTCGAAAGCCTCATTATTCACTTTAAAAGATTTTATAATGTCATTATTGATTTTATGTTGAATTTTCTTACATTTTTAGTTAAAACAGACTACAATTGAATGTTTACCTCAGGAAACATGAAGCAAAAGCCATCGATTGAGAAGAAAAGAACATTTATAGTCACTCATGCCTTCGAAAGCCTTATTACTTGCATAAAATTGTTTTACAATCTCATTATTTTTTTTAAATGAATTTTCTTACATTTTTGGATAAAATAGATTATATTTAAATGTTTCTCTTGAGAAACGTGAAGCGAAAGCCATCGATTGACAAGAAAAGTCCATTATAGTTACTCATGCCTTCGAAAGCCTCATTATTCACTTTAAATGATTTTATAATCTCATTATTAATTTTATGTTGAATTTTCTTACATTCTTAGTTAAAACAGACTATAATTGAATGTTTACCTTGCGAAACATGAAGCAAAAGCCATCAATTGAGAAGAAAAGACCATTTATAGTCACTCATGCCTTCGAAACCCTTATTGCTCAATTTAAATGGCTTTATGATTTGATTATTAACTTTAAGTTGATTTTTTTTACATTTTTTGTTAAAATAGATTATAATTGAATGTTTACCTCGAGAAACGTGAAGCGAAGGCCATCGATTGAGAAGAAAAGAACATTTATAGCCACTCATGCCTTCAAAAGCCTTATTACTTGCATAAAATTGTTTTACAATCTCAATATTTTTTTTAAATGAATTTTCTTACATTTTTGGTTAAAATATATTATATTTAAATGTTTGTCTTGAGAAACGTGAAGCGAAAGCCATCGATTGACAAGAAAAGTCCATTATAGTCACTCATGCCTTCGAAAGCCTCATTATTCACTTTAAATGATTTTATAATCTCATTATTGATTTTATGTTGAATTTTCTTACATTTTTAGTTAAAACAGACTATAATTGAATGTTTACCTCGGGAAACATGAAGCAAAAGCCATCAATTGGGAAGAAAAGACCATTTATAGTCACTCATGCCTCCGTAACGCTTATTGCTCCGTTTAAATGGCTTTATGATTTGATTATTAACTTTAAGTTGAATTTTTTTTACATTTTTTGTTAAAATAGATTATAATTGAATGTTTACCTCGAGAAACGTGAAGCGAAAGCCATCGATTGAGAAGAAAAGAACATTTTTAGTCACTCATGCCTTCGAAAGCCTTATTGGTCACTTTAAATGGCTTTATGATTTGATTATTAACTTTGAGCTGAATTTTTTTACATTTTTTGTTAAAACTGATTAAAATTGAATGTTTACCTCGAGAAACGTGAAGCGAAAGCTATCGATTGAGAGGAAAAGAACATTTGTAGTCACTCATACCTTCGAAAGCCTCATTATTCACTTTAAAAGATTTTATAATGTCATTATTGATTTTATGTTGAATTTTCTTACATTTTTTGTTAAAACAGACTACAATTGAATGTTTACCTCAGGAAACATGAAGCAAAAGCCATCGATTGAGAAGAAAAGAACATTTATAGTCACTCATGCCTTCGAAAGCCTTATTACTTGCATAAAATTGTTTTACAATCTCATTATTTTTTTTAAATGAATTTTCTTACATTTTTGGATTAAATAGATTATATTTAAATGTTTGTCTTGAGAAACGTGAAGCGAAAGCCATCGATTGACAAGAAAAGTCCATTATAGTCACTCATGCCTTCGAAAGCCTCATTATTCACTTTAAATGATTTTATAATCTCATTATTGATTTTATGTTGAATTTTCTTACATTCTTAGTTAAAACAGACTATAATTGAATGTTTACCTTGCGAAACATGAAGCAAAAGCCATCAATTGAGAAGAAAAGACCATTTATAGTCACTCATGCCTTTGAAACCCTTATTGCTCAATTTAAATGGCTTTATGATTTGATTATTAACTTTAAGTTGAATTTTTTTACATTTTTTGTTAAAATAGATTATAATTGAATGTTTACCTCGAGAAACGTGAAGCGAAGGCCATCGATTGAGAAGAAAAGAACATTTATAGTCACTCATGCCTTCGAAAGCCTTATTACTTGCATAAAATTGTTTTACAATCTCATTATTTTTTTTAAATGAATTTTCTTACATTTTTGGATAAAATAGATTATATTTAAATGTTTGTCTTGAGAAACGTGAAGCGAAAGCCATCGATTGACAAGAAAAGTCCATTATAGTCACTCATGCCTTCGAAAGCCTCATTATTCACTTTAAATGATTTTATAATCTCATTATTAATTTTATGTTGAATTTTCTTACATTTTTAGTTAAAACAGACTATAATTGAATGTTTACCTCGGGAAACATGAAGCAAAAGCCATCAATTGGGAAGAAAAGACCATTTATAGTCACTCATGCCTCCGTAACGCTTATTGCTCCGTTTAAATGGCTTTATGATTTGATTATTAACTTTAAGTTGAATTTTTTTTACATTTTTTGTTAAAATAGATTATAATTGAATGTTTACCTCGAGAAACGTGAAGCGAAAGCCATCGATTGAGAAGAAAAGAACATTTTTAGTCACTCATGCCTTCGAAAGCCTTATTGGTCACTTTAAATGGCTTTATGATTTGATTATTAACTTTAAGCTGAATTTTTTTACATTTTTTGTTAAAACTGATTAAAATTGAATGTTTACCTCGAGAAACGTGAAGCGAAAGCTATCGATTGAGAGGAAAAGAACATCTGTAGTCACTCATACCTTCGAAAGCCTCATTATTCACTTTAAAAGATTTTATAATGTCATTATTGATTTTATGTTGAATTTTCTTACATTTTTTGTTAAAACAGACTACAATTGAATGTTTACCTCAGGAAACATGAAGCAAAAGCCATCGATTGAGAAGAAAAGAACATTTATAGTCACTCATGCCTTCGAAAGCCTTATTACTTGCATAAAATTGTTTTACAATCTCATTATTTTTTTTAAATGAATTTTCTTACATTTTTGGATAAAATAGATTATATTTAAATGTTTGTCTTGAGAAACGTGAAGCGAAAGCCATCGATTGACAAGAAAAGTCCATTATAGTCACTCATGCCTTCGAAAGCCTCATTATTCACTTTAAATGATTTTATAATCTCATTATTGATTTTATGTTGAATTTTCTTACATTTTTAGTTAAAATAGACTATAATTGAATGTTTACCTCGGGAAACATGAAGCAAAACCCATCAATTGAGAAGAAAAGACCATTTATAGTCACTCATGCCTTTGAAACCCTTATTGCTCAATTTAAATGGCTTTATGATTTGATTATTAACTTTAAGTTGAATTTTTTTACATTTTTTGTTAAAATAGATTATAATTGAAGGTTTACCTCGAGAAACGTGAAGCGAAGGCCATCGATTGAGAAGAAAAGAACATTTATAGTCACTCATGCCTTCGAAAGCCTTATTACTTGCATAAAATTGTTTTACAAACTCATTATTTTTTTTTAAATGAATTTTCTTACATTTTTGGTTAAAATAGATTATATTTAAATGTTTGTCTTGAGAAACGTGAAGCGAAAGCCATCGATTGACAAGAAAAGTCCATTATAGTCACTCATGCCTTCGAAAGCCTCATTATTCACTTTAAATGATTTTATAATCTCATTATTGATTTTATGTTGAATTTTCTTACATTTTTAGTTAAAACAGACTATAATTGAATGTTTACCTCGGGAAACATGAAGCAAAACCCATCAATTGAGAAGAAAAGACCATTTATAGTCACTCATGCCTCCGTAACGCTTATTGCTCCGTTTAAATGGCTTTATGATTTGATTATTAACTTTCAGTAGAATTTTTTTACATTTTTTGTTAAAATAGATTATAATTGAATGTTTACCTCGAGAAACGTGAAGCGAAAGCCATCGATTGAGAAGAAAAGAACATTTTTAGTCACTCATGCCTTCGAAAGCCTTATTGGTCACCTTAAATGGCTTTATGATTTGATTATTAACTTTAAGCTGAATTTTTTTACATTTTTTGTTAAAACAGATTAAAATTGAATGTTTACCTCGAGAAACGTGAAGCGAAAGCTATCGATTGAGAGGAAAAGAACATTTATAGTCACTCATACCTTCGAAAGCCTCATTATTCACTTTAAAAGATTTTATAATGTCATTATTGATTTTATGTTGAATTTTCTTACATTTTTAGTTAAAACAGACTACAATTGAATGTTTACCTCAGGAAACATGAAGCAAAAGCCATCGATTGAGAAGAAAAGAACATTTATAGTCACTCATGCCTTCGAAAGCCTTATTACTTGCATAAAATTGTTTTACAATCTCATTATTTTTTTTAAATGAATTTTCTTACATTTTTGGATAAAATAGATTATATTTAAATGTTTCTCTTGAGAAACGTGAAGCGAAAGCCATCGATTGACAAGAAAAGTCCATTATAGTTACTCATGCCTTCGAAAGCCTCATTATTCACTTTAAATGATTTTATAATCTCATTATTAATTTTATGTTGAATTTTCTTACATTCTTAGTTAAAACAGACTATAATTGAATGTTTACCTTGCGAAACATGAAGCAAAAGCCATCAATTGAGAAGAAAAGACCATTTATAGTCACTCATGCCTTCGAAACCCTTATTGCTCAATTTAAATGGCTTTATGATTTGATTATTAACTTTAAGTTGATTTTTTTTACATTTTTTGTTAAAATAGATTATAATTGAATGTTTACCTCGAGAAACGTGAAGCGAAGGCCATCGATTGAGAAGAAAAGAACATTTATAGCCACTCATGCCTTCAAAAGCCTTATTACTTGCATAAAATTGTTTTACAATCTCAATATTTTTTTTAAATGAATTTTCTTACATTTTTGGTTAAAATATATTATATTTAAATGTTTGTCTTGAGAAACGTGAAGCGAAAGCCATCGATTGACAAGAAAAGTCCATTATAGTCACTCATGCCTTCGAAAGCCTCATTATTCACTTTAAATGATTTTATAATCTCATTATTGATTTTATGTTGAATTTTCTTACATTTTTAGTTAAAACAGACTATAATTGAATGTTTACCTCGGGAAACATGAAGCAAAAGCCATCAATTGGGAAGAAAAGACCATTTATAGTCACTCATGCCTCCGTAACGCTTATTGCTCCGTTTAAATGGCTTTATGATTTGATTATTAACTTTAAGTTGAATTTTTTTTACATTTTTTGTTAAAATAGATTATAATTGAATGTTTACCTCGAGAAACGTGAAGCGAAAGCCATCGATTGAGAAGAAAAGAACATTTTTAGTCACTCATGCCTTCGAAAGCCTTATTGGTCACTTTAAATGGCTTTATGATTTGATTATTAACTTTGAGCTGAATTTTTTTACATTTTTTGTTAAAACTGATTAAAATTGAATGTTTACCTCGAGAAACGTGAAGCGAAAGCTATCGATTGAGAGGAAAAGAACATTTGTAGTCACTCATACCTTCGAAAGCCTCATTATTCACTTTAAAAGATTTTATAATGTCATTATTGATTTTATGTTGAATTTTCTTACATTTTTTGTTAAAACAGACTACAATTGAATGTTTACCTCAGGAAACATGAAGCAAAAGCCATCGATTGAGAAGAAAAGAACATTTATAGTCACTCATGCCTTCGAAAGCCTTATTACTTGCATAAAATTGTTTTACAATCTCATTATTTTTTTTAAATGAATTTTCTTACATTTTTGGATTAAATAGATTATATTTAAATGTTTGTCTTGAGAAACGTGAAGCGAAAGCCATCGATTGACAAGAAAAGTCCATTATAGTCACTCATGCCTTCGAAAGCCTCATTATTCACTTTAAATGATTTTATAATCTCATTATTGATTTTATGTTGAATTTTCTTACATTCTTAGTTAAAACAGACTATAATTGAATGTTTACCTTGCGAAACATGAAGCAAAAGCCATCAATTGAGAAGAAAAGACCATTTATAGTCACTCATGCCTTTGAAACCCTTATTGCTCAATTTAAATGGCTTTATGATTTGATTATTAACTTTAAGTTGAATTTTTTTACATTTTTTGTTAAAATAGATTATAATTGAATGTTTACCTCGAGAAACGTGAAGCGAAGGCCATCGATTGAGAAGAAAAGAACATTTATAGTCACTCATGCCTTCGAAAGCCTTATTACTTGCATAAAATTGTTTTACAATCTCATTATTTTTTTTAAATGAATTTTCTTACATTTTTGGATAAAATAGATTATATTTAAATGTTTGTCTTGAGAAACGTGAAGCGAAAGCCATCGATTGACAAGAAAAGTCCATTATAGTCACTCATGCCTTCGAAAGCCTCATTATTCACTTTAAATGATTTTATAATCTCATTATTAATTTTATGTTGAATTTTCTTACATTTTTAGTTAAAACAGACTATAATTGAATGTTTACCTCGGGAAACATGAAGCAAAAGCCATCAATTGGGAAGAAAAGACCATTTATAGTCACTCATGCCTCCGTAACGCTTATTGCTCCGTTTAAATGGCTTTATGATTTGATTATTAACTTTAAGTTGAATTTTTTTTACATTTTTTGTTAAAATAGATTATAATTGAATGTTTACCTCGAGAAACGTGAAGCGAAAGCCATCGATTGAGAAGAAAAGAACATTTTTAGTCACTCATGCCTTCGAAAGCCTTATTGGTCACTTTAAATGGCTTTATGATTTGATTATTAACTTTAAGCTGAATTTTTTTACATTTTTTGTTAAAACTGATTAAAATTGAATGTTTACCTCGAGAAACGTGAAGCGAAAGCTATCGATTGAGAGGAAAAGAACATCTGTAGTCACTCATACCTTCGAAAGCCTCATTATTCACTTTAAAAGATTTTATAATGTCATTATTGATTTTATGTTGAATTTTCTTACATTTTTTGTTAAAACAGACTACAATTGAATGTTTACCTCAGGAAACATGAAGCAAAAGCCATCGATTGAGAAGAAAAGAACATTTATAGTCACTCATGCCTTCGAAAGCCTTATTACTTGCATAAAATTGTTTTACAATCTCATTATTTTTTTTAAATGAATTTTCTTACATTTTTGGATAAAATAGATTATATTTAAATGTTTGTCTTGAGAAACGTGAAGCGAAAGCCATCGATTGACAAGAAAAGTCCATTATAGTCACTCATGCCTTCGAAAGCCTCATTATTCACTTTAAATGATTTTATAATCTCATTATTGATTTTATGTTGAATTTTCTTACATTTTTAGTTAAAATAGACTATAATTGAATGTTTACCTCGGGAAACATGAAGCAAAACCCATCAATTGAGAAGAAAAGACCATTTATAGTCACTCATGCCTTTGAAACCCTTATTGCTCAATTTAAATGGCTTTATGATTTGATTATTAACTTTAAGTTGAATTTTTTTACATTTTTTGTTAAAATAGATTATAATTGAAGGTTTACCTCGAGAAACGTGAAGCGAAGGCCATCGATTGAGAAGAAAAGAACATTTATAGTCACTCATGCCTTCGAAAGCCTTATTACTTGCATAAAATTGTTTTACAAACTCATTATTTTTTTTTAAATGAATTTTCTTACATTTTTGGTTAAAATAGATTATATTTAAATGTTTGTCTTGAGAAACGTGAAGCGAAAGCCATCGATTGACAAGAAAAGTCCATTATAGTCACTCATGCCTTCGAAAGCCTCATTATTCACTTTAAATGATTTTATAATCTCATTATTGATTTTATGTTGAATTTTCTTACATTTTTAGTTAAAACAGACTATAATTGAATGTTTACCTCGGGAAACATGAAGCAAAACCCATCAATTGAGAAGAAAAGACCATTTATAGTCACTCATGCCTCCGTAACGCTTATTGCTCCGTTTAAATGGCTTTATGATTTGATTATTAACTTTCAGTAGAATTTTTTTACATTTTTTGTTAAAATAGATTATAATTGAATGTTTACCTCGAGAAACGTGAAGCGAAAGCCATCGATTGAGAAGAAAAGAACATTTTTAGTCACTCATGCCTTCGAAAGCCTTATTGGTCACCTTAAATGGCTTTATGATTTGATTATTAACTTTAAGCTGAATTTTTTTACATTTTTTGTTAAAACAGATTAAAATTGAATGTTTACCTCGAGAAACGTGAAGCGAAAGCTATCGATTGAGAGGAAAAGAACATTTATAGTCACTCATACCTTCGAAAGCCTCATTATTCACTTTAAAAGATTTTATAATGTCATTATTGATTTTATGTTGAATTTTCTTACATTTTTAGTTAAAACAGACTACAATTGAATGTTTACCTCAGGAAACATGAAGCAAAAGCCATCGATTGAGAAGAAAAGAACATTTATAGTCACTCATGCCTTCGAAAGCCTTATTACTTGCATAAAATTGTTTTACAATCTCATTATTTTTTTTAAATGAATTTTCTTACATTTTTGGATAAAATAGATTATATTTAAATGTTTCTCTTGAGAAACGTGAAGCGAAAGCCATCGATTGACAAGAAAAGTCCATTATAGTTACTCATGCCTTCGAAAGCCTCATTATTCACTTTAAATGATTTTATAATCTCATTATTAATTTTATGTTGAATTTTCTTACATTCTTAGTTAAAACAGACTATAATTGAATGTTTACCTTGCGAAACATGAAGCAAAAGCCATCAATTGAGAAGAAAAGACCATTTATAGTCACTCATGCCTTCGAAACCCTTATTGCTCAATTTAAATGGCTTTATGATTTGATTATTAACTTTAAGTTGATTTTTTTTACATTTTTTGTTAAAATAGATTATAATTGAATGTTTACCTCGAGAAACGTGAAGCGAAGGCCATCGATTGAGAAGAAAAGAACATTTATAGCCACTCATGCCTTCAAAAGCCTTATTACTTGCATAAAATTGTTTTACAATCTCAATATTTTTTTTAAATGAATTTTCTTACATTTTTGGTTAAAATATATTATATTTAAATGTTTGTCTTGAGAAACGTGAAGCGAAAGCCATCGATTGACAAGAAAAGTCCATTATAGTCACTCATGCCTTCGAAAGCCTCATTATTCACTTTAATTGATTTTATAATCTCATTATTGATTTTATGTTGAATTTTCTTACATTTTTAGTTAAAACAGAATATAATTGAATGTTTACCTTGGGAAACATGAAGCAAAAGCCATCAATTGAGAAGAAAAGACCATTTATAGTCACTCATGCCTTCGAAACCCTTATTGCTCAATTTAAATGGCTTTATGATTTGATTATTAACTTTAAGTTGAATTTTTTTACATTTTTTGTTAAAACAGATTATAATTGAATGTTTACCTTGAGAAACGTGAAGCGAAAGCCATCGATTGAGAAGAAAAGAACATTTATAGTCACTCATGCCTTCGAAAGCCTTATTACTTGCTTAAAATTATTTTACAATCTCATTATGTTTTTTAAAATGAATTTTCTTACATTTTTTGTTAAAATAGATTATATTTAAATGTTTGTCTTGAGAAACGTGAAGCGAAAGCCATCGATTGACAAGAAAAGTCAATTATAGTCACTCATGCCTTCGAAAGACTCATTATTCAATTTAAATGATTTTATAATCTCATTATTGATTTTATGTTGAATTTTCTTACATTTTTAGTTAAAATAGACTATAATTGAATGTTTACCTTGGGAAACATGAAGCAAAACCCATCAATTGAGAAGAAAAGACCATTTATAGTCACTCATGCCTCCGTAACGCTTATTGCTCCGTTTAAATGGCTTTATGATTTGATTATTAACTTTAAGTTGAATTTTTTTGCATTTTTTGTTAAAATAGATTATAATTGAATGCTTACCTCGAGAAACGTGAAGCGAAAGCCATCGATTGAGAAGAAAAGAACATTTTTAGTCACTCATGCCCTCGAAAGCCTTATTGGTCACTTTAAATGGCTTTATGATTTGATTATTAACTTTAAGCTGAATTTTTTTACATTTTTTGTTAAAACAGATTAAAATTGAATGTTTACCTCGAGAAACGTGAAGCGAAAGCTATCGATTGAGAGGAAAAGAACATTTATAGTCACTCATACCTTCGAAAGCCTCATTATTCACTTTAAAAGATTTTATAATGTCATTATTGATTTTATGTTGAATTTTCTTACATTTTTAGTTAAAACAGACTACAATTGAATGTTTACCTCAGGAAACATGAAGCAAAAGCCATCGATTGAGAAGAAAAGAACATTTATAGTCACTCATGCCTTCGAAAGCCTTATTACTTGCATAAAATTGTTTTACAATCTCATTATTTTTTTTAAACGAATTTTCTTACATTTTTGGATAAAATAGATTATATTTAAAGGTTTGTCTTGAGAAACGTGAAGCGAAAGCCATCGATTGACAAGAAAAGTCCATTATAGTCACTCATGCCTTCGAAAGCCTCATTATTCACTTTAAATGATTTTATAATCTCATTATTGATTTTATGTTGAATTTTCTTACATTCTTAGTTAAAACAGACTATAATTGAATGTTTACCTTGGGAAACATGAAGCAAAAGCCATCAATTGAGAAGAAAAGACCATTTATAGTCACTCATGCCTTCAAAACCCTTATTGCTCAATTTAAATGGCTTTATGATTTGATTATTAACTTTAAGTTGAATTTTTTTACATTTTTTGTTGAAACAGATTATAATTGAATGTTTACCTTGAGAAACGTGAAGCGAAAGCCATCGATTGAGAAGAAAAGAACATTTATAGTCACTCATGCCTTCGAAAGCCTTATTACTTGTTTAAAATTATTTTACAATCTCATTATGTTTTTTAAAATGAATTTTCTTACATTTTTTGTTAAAATAGATTATATTTAAATGTTTGTCTTGAGAAACGTGAAGCGAAAGCCATCGATTGACAAGAAAAGTCCATTATAGTCACTCATGCCTTCGAAAGCCTCATTATTCAATTTAAATGATTTTATAATCTCATTATTGATTTTATGTTGAATTTTCTTACATTTTTAGTTAAAATAGACTATAATTGAATGTTTACCTCGAGAAACATGAAGCAAAACCCATCAATTAAGAAGAAAAAACCATTTATAGTCACTCAAGCCTCCGTAACGCTTATTGCTCCGTTTAAATGGCTTTATGATTTGATTATTAACTTTAAGTTGAATTTTTTTACATTTTTTATTAAAATAGATTATAATTGAATGTTTACCTCGAGAAACGTGAAGCGAAAGCCATCGATTGAGAAGAAAAGAACATTTTTAGTCACTCATGCCTTCGAAAGCCTTATTGGTCACTTTAAATGGGTTTATGATTTGATTATTAACTTTAAGCTGAATTTTTTTACATTTTTTGTTAAAACAGATTAAAATTGAATGTTTACCTTGAGAAACGTGAAGCGAAAGCTATCGATTGAGAGGAAAAGAACATTTATAGTCACTCATACCTTCGAAAACCTCATTATTCACTTTAAAAGATTTTATAATGTCATTATTGATTTTATGTTGAATTTTCTTACATTTTTAGTTAAAACAGACTACAATTGAATGTTTACCTCAGGAAACATGAAGCAAAAGCCATCGATTGAGAAGAAAAGAACATTTATAGCCACTCATGCCTTCGAAAGCCTTATTACTTGCATAAAATTGTTTTACAATCTCATTATTTTTTTTAAATGAATTTTCTTACATTTTTGGATAAAATAGATTATATTTAAATGTTTGTCTTGAGAAACGTGAAGCGAAAGCCATCGATTGACAAGAAAAGTCCGTTATAGTCACTCATGCCTTCGAAAGCCTCATTATTCACTTTAAATGATTTTATAATCTCATTATTGATTTTATGTTGAATTTTCTTACATTCTTAGTTAAAACAGACTATAATTGAATGTTTACCTTGCGAAACATGAAGCAAAAGCCATCAATTGAGAAGAAAAGACCATTTATAGTCACTCATGCCTTCGAAACCCTTATTGCTCAATTTAAATGGCTTTATGATTTGATTATTTACTTTAAGTTGAATTTTTTTACATTTTTTATTAAAATAGATTATAATTGAATGTTTACCTCGAGAAACGTGAAGCGAAGGCCATCGATTGAGAAGAAAAGAACATTTATAGTCACTCATGCCTTCGAAAGCCTTATTACTTGCATAAAATTGTTTTACAATCTCATTATTTTTTTTTAAATCAATTTTCTTACATTTTTGGTTAAAATAGATTATATTTAAATGTTTGTCTTGAGAAACGTGAAGCGAAAGCCATCGATTGACAAGAAAAGTCCATTATAGTCACTCATGCCTTCGAAAGCCTCATTATTCACTTTAATTGATTTTATAATCTCATTATTGATTTTATGTTGAATTTTCTTACATTTTTAGTTAAAACAGAATATAATTGAATGTTTACCTTGGGAAACATGAAGCAAAAGCCATCAATTGAGAAGAAAAGACCATTTATAGTAACTCATGCCTTCGAAACCCTTATTGCTCAATTTAAATGGCTTTATGATTTGATTATTAACTTTAAGCTGAATTTTTTTATATTTTTTGTTAAAACAGATTATAATTGAATGTTTACCTTGAGAAACGTGAAGCGAAAGCCATCGATTGAGAAGAAAAGAACATTTATAGTCAGTCATGCCTTCGAAAGCCTTATTACTTGCTTAAAATTATTTTACAATCTCATTATGTTTTTTAAAATGAATTTTCTTACATTTTTTGTTAAAATAGATTATTTTTAAATGTTTGTCTTGAGAAACGTGAAGCGAAAGCCATCGATTGACAAGAAAAGTCCATTATAGTCACTCATGCCTTCGAAAGCCTCATTATTCACTTTAAATGATTTTATAATCTCATTATTGATTTTATGTTGAATTTTCTTACATTTTTAGTTAAAATAGACTATAATTGAATGTTTACCTCGGGAAACATGAAGCAAAAGCCATCAATTGAGAAGAAAAGACCATTTATAGTCACTCATGCCTCCGTAACGCTTATTGCTCCGTTTAAATGGCTTTATGATTTGATTATTAACTTTAAGTTGAATTTTTTTACATTTTTTGTTAAAATAGATTATAATTGAATGTTTACCTCGAGAAACGTGAAGCGAAAGCCATCGATTGAAAAGAAAAGAACATTTTTAGTCACTCATGCCTTCGAAAGCCTTATTTATCACTTTAAATGGCTTTATGTTTGATTATTAACTTTAAGCTGAATTTTTTTACATTTTTTGTTAAAACAGATTAAAATTGAATGTTTACCTCGAGAAACGTGAAGCGAAAGCTATCGATTGAGAGGAAAAGAACATTTATAGTCACTCATACCTTCGAAAGCCTCATTATTCACTTTAAAAGATTTTATAATGTCATTATTGCTTTTATGTTGAATTTTCTTACATTTTTAGTTAAAACAGACTACAATTGAATGTTTACCTCAGGAAACATGAAGCAAAAGCCATCGATTGAGAAGAAAAGAACATTTATAGTCATTCATGCCTTCGAAAGCCTTATTACTTGCATAAAATTGTTTTACAATCTCATTATTTTTTTTAAATGAATTTTCTTACATTTTTGGATAAAATAGATTATATTTAAATGTTTGTCTTGAGAAACGTGAAGCGAAAGCCATCGATTGACAAGAAAAGTCCATTATAGTCACTCATGCCTTCGAAAGCCTCATTATTCACTTTAAATGATTTTATAATCTCATTATTGATTTTACGTTGAATTTTCTAACATTTTTAGTTAAAACAGACTATAATTGAATGTTTACCTCGGGAAACATGAAGCAAAAGCCATCAATTGAGAAGAAAAGACCATTTATAGTCACTCATGCCTCCGTAACGCTTATTGCTCCGTTTAAATGGCTTTATGATTTGATTATTAACTTTAAGTTGAATTTTTTTATATTTTTTGTTAAAATAGATTATAATTGAATGTTTACCTCGAGAAACGTGAAGCGAAAGCCATCGATTGAGAAGAAAAGAACATTTTTAGTCACTCATGCCCTCGAAAGCCTTATTATTCACTTTAATTGATTTTATAATCTCATTATTGATTTTATGTTGAATTTTCTTACATTTTTAGTTAAAACAGAATATAATTGAATGTTTACCTTGGGAAACATGAAGCAAAAGCCATCAATTGAGAAGAAAAGACCATTTATAGTCACTCATGCCTTCGAAACCCTTATTGCTCAATTTAAATGGCTTTATGATTTGATTATTAACTTTAAGTTGAATTTTTTTACATTTTTTGTTAAAACAGATTATAATTGAATGTTTACCTTGAGAAACGTGAAGCGAAAGCCATCGATTGAGAAGAAAAGAACATTTATAGTCACTCATGCCTTCGAAAGCCTTATTACTTGCTTAAAATTATTTTACAATCTCATTATGTTTTTTAAAATGAATTTTCTTACATTTTTTGTTAAAATAGATTATATTTAAATGTTTGTCTTGAGAAACGTGAAGCGAAAGCCATCGATTGACAAGAAAAGTCCATTATAGTCACTCATGCCTTCGAAAGACTCATTATTCAATTTAAATGATTTTATAATCTCATTATTGATTTTATGTTGAATTTTCTTACATTTTTAGTTAAAATAGACTATAATTGAATGTTTACCTTGGGAAACATGAAGCAAAACCCATCAATTGAGAAGAAAAGACCATTTATAGTCACTCATGCCTCCGTAACGCTTATTGCTCCGTTTAAATGGCTTTATGATTTGATTATTAACTTTAAGTTGAATTTTTTTGCATTTTTTGTTAAAATAGATTATAATTGAATGCTTACCTCGAGAAACGTGAAGCGAAAGCCATCGATTGAGAAGAAAAGAACATTTTTAGTCACTCATGCCCTCGAAAGCCTTATTGGTCACTTTAAATGGCTTTATGATTTGATTATTAACTTTAAGCTGAATTTTTTTACATTTTTTGTTAAAACAGATTAAAATTGAATGTTTACCTCGAGAAACGTGAAGCGAAAGCTATCGATTGAGAGGAAAAGAACATTTATAGTCACTCATACCTTCGAAAGCCTCATTATTCACTTTAAAAGATTTTATAATGTCATTATTGATTTTATGTTGAATTTTCTTACATTTTTAGTTAAAACAGACTACAATTGAATGTTTACCTCAGGAAACATGAAGCAAAAGCCATCGATTGAGAAGAAAAGAACATTTATAGTCACTCATGCCTTCGAAAGCCTTATTACTTGCATAAAATTGTTTTACAATCTCATTATTTTTTTTAAACGAATTTTCTTACATTTTTGGATAAAATAGATTATATTTAAAGGTTTGTCTTGAGAAACGTGAAGCGAAAGCCATCGATTGACAAGAAAAGTCCATTATAGTCACTCATGCCTTCGAAAGCCTCATTATTCACTTTAAATGATTTTATAATCTCATTATTGATTTTATGTTGAATTTTCTTACATTCTTAGTTAAAACAGACTATAATTGAATGTTTACCTTGGGAAACATGAAGCAAAAGCCATCAATTGAGAAGAAAAGACCATTTATAGTCACTCATGCCTTCAAAACCCTTATTGCTCAATTTAAATGGCTTTATGATTTGATTATTAACTTTAAGTTGAATTTTTTTACATTTTTTGTTGAAACAGATTATAATTGAATGTTTACCTTGAGAAACGTGAAGCGAAAGCCATCGATTGAGAAGAAAAGAACATTTATAGTCACTCATGCCTTCGAAAGCCTTATTACTTGCTTAAAATTATTTTACAATCTCATTATGTTTTTTAAAATGAATTTTTTTACATTTTTTGTTAAAATAGATTATATTTAAATGTTTGTCTTGAGAAACGTGAAGCGAAAGCCATCGATTGACAAGAAAAGTCCATTATAGTCACTCATGCCTTCGAAAGCCTCATTATTCAATTTAAATGATTTTATAATCTCATTATTGATTTTATGTTGAATTTTCTTACATTTTTAGTTAAAATAGACTATAATTGAATGTTTACCTCGGGAAACATGAAGCAAAACCCATCAATTAAGAAGAAAAGACCATTTATAGTCACTCATGCCTCCGTAACGCTTATTGCTCCGTTTAAATGGCTTTATGATTTGATTATTAACTTTAAGTTGAATTTTTTTACATTTTTTATTAAAATAGATTATAATTGAATGTTTACCTCGAGAAACGTGAAGCGAAAGCCATCGATTGAGAAGAAAAGAACATTTTTAGTCACTCATGCCTTCGAAAGCCTTATTGGTCACTTTAAATGGGTTTATGATTTGATTATTAACTTTAAGCTGAATTTTTTTACATTTTTTGTTAAAACAGATTAAAATTGAATGTTTACCTTGAGAAACGTGAAGCGAAAGCTATCGATTGAGAGGAAAAGAACATTTATAGTCACTCATACCTTCGAAAACCTCATTATTCACTTTAAAAGATTTTATAATGTCATTATTGATTTTATGTTGAATTTTCTTACATTTTTAGTTAAAACAGACTACAATTGAATGTTTACCTCAGGAAACATGAAGCAAAAGCCATCGATTGAGAAGAAAAGAACATTTATAGCCACTCATGCCTTCGAAAGCCTTATTACTTGCATAAAATTGTTTTACAATCTCATTATTTTTTTTAAATGAATTTTCTTACATTTTTGGATAAAATAGATTATATTTAAATGTTTGTCTTGAGAAACGTGAAGCGAAAGCCATCGATTGACAAGAAAAGTCCGTTATAGTCACTCATGCCTTCGAAAGCCTCATTATTCACTTTAAATGATTTTATAATCTCATTATTGATTTTATGTTGAATTTTCTTACATTCTTAGTTAAAACAGACTATAATTGAATGTTTACCTTGCGAAACATGAAGCAAAAGCCATCAATTGAGAAGAAAAGACCATTTACAGTCACTCATGCCTTCGAAACCCTTATTGCTCAATTTAAATGGCTTTATGATTTGATTATTTACTTTAAGTTGAATTTTTTTACATTTTTTATTAAAATAGATTATAATTGAATGTTTACCTCGAGAAACGTGAAGCGAAGGCCATCGATTGAGAAGAAAAGAACATTTATAGTCACTCATGCCTTCGAAAGCCTTATTACTTGCATAAAATTGTTTTACAATCTCATTATTTTTTTTTAAATCAATTTTCTTACATTTTTGGTTAAAATAGATTATATTTAAATGTTTGTCTTGAGAAACGTGAAGCGAAAGCCATCGATTGACAAGAAAAGTCCATTATAGTCACTCATGCCTTCGAAAGCCTCATTATTCACTTTAATTGATTTTATAATCTCATTATTGATTTTATGTTGAATTTTCTTACATTTTTAGTTAAAACAGAATATAATTGAATGTTTACCTTGGGAAACATGAAGCAAAAGCCATCAATTGAGAAGAAAAGACCATTTATAGTAACTCATGCCTTCGAAACCCTTATTGCTCAATTTAAATGGCTTTATGATTTGATTATTAACTTTAAGCTGAATTGTTTTACATTTTTTGTTAAAACAGATTATAATTGAATGTTTACCTTGAGAAACGTGAAGCGAAAGCCATCGATTGAGAAGAAAAGAACATTTATAGTCAGTCATGCCTTCGAAAGCCTTATTACTTGCTTAAAATTATTTTACAATCTCATTATGTTTTTTAAAATGAATTTTCTTACATTTTTTGTTAAAATAGATTATTTTTAAATGTTTGTCTTGAGAAACGTGAAGCGAAAGCCATCGATTGACAAGAAAAGTCCATTATAGTCACTCATGCCTTCGAAAGCCTCATTATTCACTTTAAATGATTTTATAATCTCATTATTGATTTTATGTTGAATTTTCTTACATTTTTAGTTAAAATAGACTATAATTGAATGTTTACCTCGGGAAACATGAAGCAAAAGCCATCAATTGAGAAGAAAAGACCATTTATAGTCACTCATGCCTCTGTAACGCTTATTGCTCCGTTTAAATGGCTTTATGATTTGATTATTAACTTTAAGTTGAATTTTTTTACATTTTTTGTTAAAATAGATTATAATTGAATGTTTACCTCGAGAAACGTGAAGCGAAAGCCATCGATTGAAAAGAAAAGAACATTTTTAGTCACTCATGCCTTCGAAAGCCTTATTTATCACTTTAAATGGCTTTATGTTTGATTATTAACTTTAAGCTGAATTTTTTTACATTTTTTGTTAAAACAGATTAAAATTGAATGTTTACCTCGAGAAACGTGAAGCGAAAGCTATCGATTGAGAGGAAAAGAACATTTATAGTCACTCATACCTTCGAAAGCCTCATTATTCACTTTAAAAGATTTTATAATGTCATTATTGCTTTTATGTTGAATTTTCTTACATTTTTAGTTAAAACAGACTACAATTGAATGTTTACCTCAGGAAACATGAAGCAAAAGCCATCGATTGAGAAGAAAAGAACATTTATAGTCATTCATGCCTTCGAAAGCCTTATTACTTGCATAAAATTGTTTTACAATCTCATTATTTTTTTTAAATGAATTTTCTTACATTTTTGGATAAAATAGATTATATTTAAATGTTTGTCTTGAGAAACGTGAAGCGAAAGCCATCGATTGACAAGAAAAGTCCATTATAGTCACTCATGCCTTCGAAAGCCTCATTATTCACTTTAAATGATTTTATAATCTCATTATTGATTTTACGTTGAATTTTCTAACATTTTTAGTTAAAACAGACTATAATTGAATGTTTACCTCGGGAAACATGAAGCAAAAGCCATCAATTGAGAAGAAAAGACCATTTATAGTCACTCATGCCTCCGTAACGCTTATTGCTCCGTTTAAATGGCTTTATGATTTGATTATTAACTTTAAGTTGAATTTTTTTATATTTTTTGTTAAAATAGATTATAATTGAATGTTTACCTCGAGAAACGTGAAGCGAAAGCCATCGATTGAGAAGAAAAGAACATTTTTAGTCACTCATGCCCTCGAAAGCCTTATTATTCACTTTAATTGATTTTATAATCTCATTATTGATTTTATGTTGAATTTTCTTACATTTTTAGTTAAAACAGAATATAATTGAATGTTTACCTTGGGAAACATGAAGCAAAAGCCATCAATTGAGAAGAAAAGACCATTTATAGTCACTCATGCCTTCGAAACCCTTATTGCTCAATTTAAATGGCTTTATGATTTGATTATTAACTTTAAGTTGAATTTTTTTACATTTTTTGTTAAAACAGATTATAATTGAATGTTTACCTTGAGAAACGTGAAGCGAAAGCCATCGATTGAGAAGAAAAGAACATTTATAGTCACTCATGCCTTCGAAAGCCTTATTACTTGCTTAAAATTATTTTACAATCTCATTATGTTTTTTAAAATGAATTTTCTTACATTTTTTGTTAAAATAGATTATATTTAAATGTTTGTCTTGAGAAACGTGAAGCGAAAGCCATCGATTGACAAGAAAAGTCCATTATAGTCACTCATGCCTTCGAAAGACTCATTATTCAATTTAAATGATTTTATAATCTCATTATTGATTTTATGTTGAATTTTCTTACATTTTTAGTTAAAATAGACTATAATTGAATGTTTACCTTGGGAAACATGAAGCAAAAGCCATCAATTGAGAAGAAAAGACCATTTATAGTCACTCATGCCTCCGTAACGCTTATTGCTCCGTTTAAATGGCTTTATGATTTGATTATTAACTTTAAGTTGAATTTTTTTGCATTTTTTGTTAAAATAGATTATAATTGAATGCTTACCTCGAGAAACGTGAAGCGAAAGCCATCGATTGAGAAGAAAAGAACATTTTTAGTCACTCATGCCCTCGAAAGCCTTATTGGTCACTTTAAATGGCTTTATGATTTGATTATTAACTTTAAGCTGAATTTTTTTACATTTTTTGTTAAAACAGATTAAAATTGAATGTTTACCTCGAGAAACGTGAAGCGAAAGCTATCGATTGAGAGGAAAAGAACATTTATAGTCACTCATACCTTCGAAAGCCTCATTATTCACTTTAAAAGATTTTATAATGTCATTATTGATTTTATGTTGAATTTTCTTACATTTTTAGTTAAAACAGACTACAATTGAATGTTTACCTCAGGAAACATGAAGCAAAAGCCATCGATTGAGAAGAAAAGAACATTTATAGTCACTCATGCCTTCGAAAGCCTTATTACTTGCATAAAATTGTTTTACAATCTCATTATTTTTTTTAAACGAATTTTCTTACATTTTTGGATAAAATAGATTATATTTAAAGGTTTGTCTTGAGAAACGTGAAGCGAAAGCCATCGATTGACAAGAAAAGTCCATTATAGTCACTCATGCCTTCGAAAGCCTCATTATTCACTTTAAATGATTTTATAATCTCATTATTGATTTTATGTTGAATTTTCTTACATTCTTAGTTAAAACAGACTATAATTGAATGTTTACCTTGGGAAACATGAAGCAAAAGCCATCAATTGAGAAGAAAAGACCATTTATAGTCACTCATGCCTTCAAAACCCTTATTGCTCAATTTAAATGGCTTTATGATTTGATTATTAACTTTAAGTTGAATTTTTTTACATTTTTTGTTGAAACAGATTATAATTGAATGTTTACCTTGAGAAACGTGAAGCGAAAGCCATCGATTGAGAAGAAAAGAACATTTATAGTCACTCATGCCTTCGAAAGCCTTATTACTTGCTTAAAATTATTTTACAATCTCATTATGTTTTTTAAAATGAATTTTCTTACATTTTTTGTTAAAATAGATTATATTTAAATGTTTGTCTTGAGAAACGTGAAGCGAAAGCCATCGATTGACAAGAAAAGTCCATTATAGTCACTCATGCCTTCGAAAGCCTCATTATTCAATTTCAATGATTTTATAATCTCATTATTGATTTTATGTTGAATTTTCTTACATTTTTAGTTAAAATAGACTATAATTGAATGTTTACCTCGGGAAACATGAAGCAAAACCCATCAATTAAGAAGAAAAGACCATTTATAGTCACTCATGCCTCCGTAACGCTTATTGCTCCGTTTAAATGGCTTTATGATTTGATTATTAACTTTAAGTTGAATTTTTTTACATTTTTTATTAAAATAGATTATAATTGAATGTTTACCTCGAGAAACGTGAAGCGAAAGCCATCGATTGAGAAGAAAAGAACATTTTTAGTCACTCATGCCTTCGAAAGCCTTATTGGTCACTTTAAATGGGTTTATGATTTGATTATTAACTTTAAGCTGAATTTTTTTACATTTTTTGTTAAAACAGATTAAAATTGAATGTTTACCTTGAGAAACGTGAAGCGAAAGCTATCGATTGAGAGGAAAAGAACATTTATAGTCACTCATACCTTCGAAAACCTCATTATTCACTTTAAAAGATTTTATAATGTCATTATTGATTTTATGTTGAATTTTCTTACATTTTTAGTTAAAACAGACTACAATTGAATGTTTACCTCAGGAAACATGAAGCAAAAGCCATCGATTGAGAAGAAAAGAACATTTATAGCCACTCATGCCTTCGAAAGCCTTATTACTTGCATAAAATTGTTTTACAATCTCATTATTTTTTTTAAATGAATTTTCTTACATTTTTGGATAAAATAGATTATATTTAAATGTTTGTCTTGAGAAACGTGAAGCGAAAGCCATCGATTGACAAGAAAAGTCCGTTATAGTCACTCATGCCTTCGAAAGCCTCATTATTCACTTTAAATGATTTTATAATCTCATTATTGATTTTATGTTGAATTTTCTTACATTCTTAGTTAAAACAGACTATAATTGAATGTTTACCTTGCGAAACATGAAGCAAA
Source organism: Theobroma cacao (assembly GCF_053813885.1). Lineage (NCBI taxonomy): Eukaryota > Viridiplantae > Streptophyta > Magnoliopsida > Malvales > Malvaceae > Theobroma > Theobroma cacao. Next base: position 26,093,576 of record NC_142640.1, on the reverse strand, counting down.
AGCCATCAATTGAGAAGAAAAGACCATTTATAGTCACTCATGCCTTCGAAACCCTTATTGCTCAATTTAAATGGCTTTATGATTTGATTATTAACTTTAAGTTGAATTTTTTTACATTTTTTATTAAAATAGATTATAATTGAATGTTTACCTCGAGAAACGTGAAGCGAAGGCCATCGATTGAGAAGAAAAGAACATTTATAGTCACTCATGCCTTCGAAAGCCTTATTACTTGCATAAAATTGTTTTACAATCTCATTATTTTTTTTTAAATCAATTTTCTTACATTTTTGGTTAAAATAGATTATATTTAAATGTTTGTCTTGAGAAACGTGAAGCGAAAGCCATCGATTGACAAGAAAAGTCCATTATAGTCACTCATGCCTTCGAAAGCCTCATTATTCACTTTAATTGATTTTATAATCTCATTATTGATTTTATGTTGAATTTTCTTACATTTTTAGGTAAAACAGAATATAATTGAATGTTTACCTTGGGAAACATGAAGCAAAAGCCATCAATTGAGAAGAAAAGACCATTTATAGTAACTCATGCCTTCGAAACCCTTATTGCTCAATTGAAATGGCTTTATGATTTGATTATTAACTTTAAGCTGAATTTTTTTACATTTTTTGTTAAAACAGATTATAATTGAATGTTTACCTTGAGAAACGTGAAGCGAAAGCCATCGATTGAGAAGAAAAGAACATTTATAGTCAGTCATGCCTTCGAAAGCCTTATTACTTGCTTAAAATTATTTTACAATCTCATTATGTTTTTTAAAATGAATTTTCTTACATTTTTTGTTAAAATAGATTATTTTTAAATGTTTGTCTTGAGAAACGTGAAGCGAAAGCCATCGATTGACAAGAATAGTCCATTATAGTCACTCATGCCTTCGAAAGCCTCATTATTCACTTTAAATGATTTTATAATCTCATTATTGATTTTATGTTGAATTTTCTTACATTTTTAGTTAAAATAGACTATAATTGAATGTTTACCTCGGGAAACATGAAGCAAAAGCCATCAATTGAGAAGAAAAGACCATTTATAGTCACTCATGCCTCCGTAACGCTTATTGCTCCGTTTAAATGGCTTTATGATTTGATTATTAACTTTAAGTTGAATTTTTTTACATTTTTTGTTAAAATAGATTATAATTGAATGTTTACCTCGAGAAACGTGAAGCGAAAGCCATCGATTGAAAAGAAAAGAACATTTTTAGTCACTCATGCCTTCGAAAGCCTTATTTATCACTTTAAATGGCTTTATGTTTGATTATTAACTTTAAGCTGAATTTTTTTACATTTTTTGTTAAAACAGATTAAAATTGAATGTTTACCTCGAGAAACGTGAAGCGAAAGCTATCGATTGAGAGGAAAAGAACATTTATAGTCACTCATACCTTCGAAAGCCTCATTATTCACTTTAAAAGATTTTATAATGTCATTATTGCTTTTATGTTGAATTTTCTTACATTTTTAGTTAAAACAGACTACAATTGAATGTTTACCTCAGGAAACATGAAGCAAAAGCCATCGATTGAGAAGAAAAGAACATTTATAGTCATTCATGCCTTCGAAAGCCTTATTACTTGCATAAAATTGTTTTACAATCTCATTATTTTTTTTAAATGAATTTTCTTACATTTTTGGATAAAATAGATTATATTTAAATGTTTGTCTTGAGAAACGTGAAGCGAAAGCCATCGATTGACAAGAAAAGTCCATTATAGTCACTCATGCCTTCGAAAGCCTCATTATTCACTTTAAATGATTTTATAATCTCATTATTGATTTTACGTTGAATTTTCTAACATTTTTAGTTAAAACAGACTATAATTGAATGTTTACCTCGGGAAACATGAAGCAAAAGCCATCAATTGAGAAGAAAAGACCATTTATAGTCACTCATGCCTCCGTAACGCTTATTGCTCCGTTTAAATGGCTTTATGATTTGATTATTAACTTTAAGTTGAATTTTTTTATATTTTTTGTTAAAATAGATTATAATTGAATGTTTACCTCGAGAAACGTGAAGCGAAAGCCATCGATTGAGAAGAAAAGAACATTTTTAGTCACTCATGCCTTTGAAAGCCTTATTGGTCACTTTAAATGGCTTTATGACTTGATTATTAACTTTAAGCTGAATTTTTTTATATTTTTTGTTAAAACAGATTAAAATTGAATGTTTACCTCGAGAAACGTGAAGCGAAAGCTATCGATTGAGAGGAAAAGAACATTTATAGTCACTCATACCTTCGAAAGCCTCATTATTCACTTTAAATGATTTTATAATGTCATTATTGATTTTATGTTGAATTTTCTTACATTTTTAGTTAAAACAGACTACAATTGAATGTTTACCTCAGGAAATATGAAGCAAAAGCCATCGATTGAGAAGAAAAGAACATTTATAGTCACTCATGCCTTCGAAAGCCTTATTACTTGCTTAAAATTGTTTTACAAGCTCATAATTTTTTTTAAAATTAATTTTCTTACATTTTTTGTTAAAATAGATTATATTTAAATGTTTGTCTTGAGAAACGTGAAGCAAAAGCCATCGATTGATAAGAAAAGTCCATTATAGTCACTCATGCCTTCGAAAGCCTCATTATTCACTTTAAATGATTTTATAATCTCATTATTGATTTTATGTTGAATTTTCTTACATTCTTAGTTAAAACAGACTATAATTGAATGTTTACCGTGCGAAACATGAAGCAAAAGCCATCAATTGAAAAGAAAAGACCATTTATATTCACTCATGCCTTCGAAACCCTTATTGCTCAATTTAAATGGCTTTATGATTTGATTATTAACTTTAAGCTGAATTTTTTTACATTTTTTGTTAAAACAGATTATAATTGAATGTTTACCTTGAGAAACGTGAAGCGAAAGCCATCGATTGAGAAGAAAAGAACATTTATAGTCACTCATGCCTTCGAAAGCCTTATTTATCACTTTAAATGGCTTTATGTTTGATTATTAACTTTAAGCTGAATTTTTTTACATTTTTTGTTAAAACAGATTAAAATTGAATGTTTACCTCGAGAAACGTGAAGCGAAAGCTATCGATTGAGAGGAAAAGAACATTTATAGTCACTCATACCTTCGAAAGCCTCATTATTCACTTTAAAAGATTTTATAATGTCATTATTGCTTTTATGTTGAATTTTCTTACATTTTTAGTTAAAACAGACTACAATTGAATGTTTACCTCAGGAAACATGAAGCAAAAGCCATCGATTGAGAAGAAAAGAACATTTATAGTCATTCATGCCTTCGAAAGCCTTATTACTTGCATAAAATTGTTTTACAATCTCATTATTTTTTTTAAATGAATTTTCTTACATTTTTGGATAAAATAGATTATATTTAAATGTTTGTCTTGAGAAACGTGAAGCGAAAGCCATCGATTGACAAGAAAAGTCCATTATAGTCACTCATGCCTTCGAAAGCCTCATTATTCACTTTAAATGATTTTATAATCTCATTATTGATTTTACGTTGAATTTTCTAACATTTTTAGTTAAAACAGACTATAATTGAATGTTTACCTCGGGAAACATGAAGCAAAAGCCATCAATTGAGAAGAAAAGACCATTTATAGTCACTCATGCCTCCGTAACGCTTATTGCTCCGTTTAAATGGCTTTATGATTTGATTATTAACTTTAAGTTGAATTTTTTTATATTTTTTGTTAAAATAGATTATAATTGAATGTTTACCTCGAGAAACGTGAAGCGAAAGCCATCGATTGAGAAGAAAAGAACATTTTTAGTCACTCATGCCCTCGAAAGCCTTATTATTCACTTTAATTGATTTTATAATCTCATTATTGATTTTATGTTGAATTTTCTTACATTTTTAGTTAAAACAGAATATAATTGAATGTTTACCTTGGGAAACATGAAGCAAAAGCCATCAATTGAGAAGAAAATACCATTTATAGTCACCCATGCCTTCGAAACCCTTATTGCTCAATTTAAATGGCTTTATGATTTGATTATTAACTTTAAGTTGAATTTTTTTACATTTTTTGTTAAAACAGATTATAATTGAATGTTTACCTTGAGAAACGTGAAGCGAAAGCCATCGATTGAGAAGAAAAGAACATTTATAGTCACTCATGCCTTCGAAAGCCTTATTACTTGCTTAAAATTATTTTACAATCTCATTATGTTTTTTAAAATGAATTTTCTTACATTTTTTGTTAAAATAGATTATATTTAAATGTTTGTCTTGAGAAACGTGAAGCGAAAGCCATCGATTGACAAGAAAAGTCCATTATAGTCACTCATGCCTTCGAAAGACTCATTATTCAATTTAAATGATTTTATAATCTCATTATTGATTTTATGTTGAATTTTCTTACATTTTTAGTTAAAATAGACTATAATTGAATGTTTACCTTGGGAAACATGAAGCAAAACCCATCAATTGAGAAGAAAAGACCATTTATAGTCACTCATGCCTCCGTAACGCTTATTGCTCCGTTTAAATGGCTTTATGATTTGATTATTAACTTTAAGTTGAATTTTTTTGCATTTTTTGTTAAAATAGATTATAATTGAATGCTTACCTCGAGAAACGTGAAGCGAAAGCCATCGATTGAGAAGAAAATAACATTTTTAGTCACTCATGCCCTCGAAAGCCTTATTGGTCACTTTAAATGGCTTTATGATTTGATTATTAACTTTAAGCTGAATTTTTTTACATTTTTTGTTAAAACAGATTAAAATTGAATGTTTACATCGAGAAACGTGAAGCGAAAGCTATCGATTGAGAGGAAAAGAACATTTATAGTCACTCATACCTTCGAAAGCCTCATTATTCACTTTAAAAGATTTTATAATGTCATTATTGATTTTATGTTGAATTTTCTTACATTTTTAGTTAAAACAGACTACAATTGAATGTTTACCTCAGGAAACATGAAGCAAAAGCCATCGATTGAGAAGAAAAGAACATTTATAGTCACTCATGCCTTCGAAAGCCTTATTACTTGCATAAAATTGTTTTACAATCTCATTATTTTTTTTAAACGAATTTTCTTACATTTTTGGATAAAATAGATTATATTTAAAGGTTTGTCTTGAGAAACGTGAAGCGAAAGCCATCGATTGACAAGAAAAGTCCATTATAGTCACTCATGCCTTCGAAAGCCTCATTATTCACTTTAAATGATTTTATAATCTCATTATTGATTTTATGTTGAATTTTCTTACATTCTTAGTTAAAACAGACTATAATTGAATGTTTACCTTGGGAAACATGAAGCAAAAGCCATCAATTGAGAAGAAAAGACCATTTATAGTCACTCATGCCTTCAAAACCCTTATTGCTCAATTTAAATGGCTTTATGATTTGATTATTAACTTTAAGTTGAATTTTTTTACATTTTTTGTTGAAACAGATTATAATTGAATGTTTACCTTGAGAAACGTGAAGCGAAAGCCATCGATTGAGAAGAAAAGAACATTTATAGTCACTCATGCCTTCGAAAGCCTTATTACTTGCTTAAAATTATTTTACAATCTCATTATGTTTTTTAAAATGAATTTTCTTACATTTTTTGTTAAAATAGATTATATTTAAATGTTTGTCTTGAGAAACGTGAAGCGAAAGCCATCGATTGACAAGAAAAGTACATTATAGTCACTCATGCCTTCGAAAGCCTCATTATTCAATTTAAATGATTTTATAATCTCATTATTGATTTTATGTTGAATTTTCTTACATTTTTAGTTAAAATAGACTATAATTGAATGTTTACCTCGGGAAACATGAAGCAAAACCCATCAATTAAGAAGAAAAGACCATTTATAGTCACTCATGCCTCCGTAACGCTTATTGCTCCGTTTAAATGGCTTTATGATTTGATTATTAACTTTAAGTTGAATTTTTTTACATTTTTTATTAAAATAGATTATAATTGAATGTTTACCTCGAGAAACGTGAAGCGAAAGCCATCGATTGAGAAGAAAAGAACATTTTTAGTCACTCATGCCTTCGAAAGCCTTATTGGTCACTTTAAATGGGTTTATGATTTGATTATTAACTTTAAGCTGAATTTTTTTACATTTTTTGTTAAAACAGATTAAAATTGAATGTTTACCTTGAGAAACGTGAAGCGAAAGCTATCGATTGAGAGGAAAAGAACATTTATAGTCACTCATACCTTCGAAAACCTCATTATTCACTTTAAAAGATTTTATAATGTCATTATTGATTTTATGTTGAATTTTCTTACATTTTTAGTTAAAACAGACTACAATTGAATGTTTACCTCAGGAAACATGAAGCAAAAGCCATCGATTGAGAAGAAAAGAACATTTATAGCCACTCATGCCTTCGAAAGTCTTATTACTTGCATAAAATTGTTTTACAATCTCATTATTTTTTTTAAATGAATTTTCTTACATTTTTGGATAAAATAGATTATATTTAAATGTTTGTCTTGAGAAACGTGAAGCGAAAGCCATCGATTGACAAGAAAAGTCCGTTATAGTCACTCATGCCTTCGAAAGCCTCATTATTCACTTTAAATGATTTTATAATCTCATTATTGATTTTATGTTGAATTTTCTTACATTCTTAGTTAAAACAGACTATAATTGAATGTTTACCTTGCGAAACATGAAGCAAAAGCCATCAATTGAGAAGAAAAGACCATTTATAGTCACTCATGCCTTCGAAACCCTTATTGCTCAATTTAAATGGCTTTATGATTTGATTATTAACTTTAAGTTGAATTTTTTTACATTTTTTATTAAAATAGATTATAATTGAATGTTTACCTCGAGAAACGTGAAGCGAAGGCCATCGATTGAGAAGAAAAGAACATTTATAGTCACTCATGCCTTCGAAAGCCTTATTACTTGCATAAAATTGTTTTACAATCTCATTATTTTTTTTTAAATCAATTTTCTTACATTTTTGGTTAAAATAGATTATATTTAAATGTTTGTCTTGAGAAACGTGAAGCGAAAGCCATCGATTGACAAGAAAAGTCCATTATAGTCACTCATGCCTTCGAAAGCCTCATTATTCACTTTAATTGATTTTATAATCTCATTATTGATTTTATGTTGAATTTTCTTACATTTTTAGTTAAAACAGAATATAATTGAATGTTTACCTTGGGAAACATGAAGCAAAAGCCATCAATTGAGAAGAAAAGACCATTTATAGTAACTCATGCCTTCGAAACCCTTATTGCTCAATTTAAATGGCTTTATGATTTGATTATTAACTTTAAGCTGAATTTTTTTACATTTTTTGTTAAAACAGATTATAATTGAATGTTTACCTTGAGAAACGTGAAGCGAAAGCCATCGATTGAGAAGAAAAGAACATTTATAGTCAGTCATGCCTTCGAAAGCCTTATTACTTGCTTAAAATTATTTTACAATCTCATTATGTTTTTTAAAATGAATTTTCTTACATTTTTTGTTAAAATAGATTATTTTTAAATGTTTGTCTTGAGAAACGTGAAGCGAAAGCCATCGATTGACAAGAAAAGTCCATTATAGTCACTCATGCCTTCGAAAGCCTCATTATTCACTTTAAATGATTTTATAATCTCATTATTGATTTTATGTTGAATTTTCTTACATTTTTAGTTAAAATAGACTATAATTGAATGTTTACCTCGGGAAACATGAAGCAAAAGCCATCAATTGAGAAGAAAAGACCATTTATAGTCACTCATGCCTCCGTAACGCTTATTGCTCCGTTTAAATGGCTTTATGATTTGATTATTAACTTTAAGTTGAATTTTTTTACATTTTTTGTTAAAATAGATTATAATTGAATGTTTACCTCGAGAAACGTGAAGCGAAAGCCATCGATTGAAAAGAAAAGAACATTTTTAGTCACTCATGCCTTCGAAAGCCTTATTTATCACTTTAAATGGCTTTATGTTTGATTATTAACTTTAAGCTGAATTTTTTTACATTTTTTGTTAAAACAGATTAAAATTGAATGTTTACCTCGAGAAACGTGAAGCGAAAGCTATCGATTGAGAGGAAAAGAACATTTATAGTCACTCATACCTTCGAAAGCCTCATTATTCACTTTAAAAGATTTTATAATGTCATTATTGCTTTTATGTTGAATTTTCTTACATTTTTAGTTAAAACAGACTACAATTGAATGTTTACCACAGGAAACATGAAGCAAAAGCCATCGATTGAGAAGAAAAGAACATTTATAGTCATTCATGCCTTCGAAAGCCTTATTACTTGCATAAAATTGTTTTACAATCTCATTATTTTTTTTAAATGAATTTTCTTACATTTTTGGATAAAATAGATTATATTTAAATGTTTGTCTTGAGAAACGTGAAGCGAAAGCCATCGATTGACAAGAAAAGTCCATTATAGTCACTCATGCCTTCGAAAGCCTCATTATTCACTTTAAATGATTTTATAATCTCATTATTGATTTTACGTTGAATTTTCTAACATTTTTAGTTAAAACAGACTATAATTGAATGTTTACCTCGGGAAACATGAAGCAAAAGCCATCAATTGAGAAGAAAAGACCATTTATAGTCACTCATGCCTCCGTAACGCTTATTGCTCCGTTTAAATGGCTTTATGATTTGATTATTAACTTTAAGTTGAATTTTTTTATATTTTTTGTTAAAATAGATTATAATTGAATGTTTACCTCGAGAAACGTGAAGCGAAAGCCATCGATTGAGAAGAAAAGAACATTTTTAGTCACTCATGCCTTTGAAAGCCTTATTGGTCACTTTAAATGGCTTTATGACTTGATTATTAACTTTAAGCTGAATTTTTTTATATTTTTTGTTAAAACAGATTAAAATTGAATGTTTACCTCGAGAAACGTGAAGCGAAAGCTATCGATTGAGAGGAAAAGAACATTTATAGTCACTCATACCTTCGAAATCCTCATTATTCACTTTAAATGATTTTATAATGTCATTATTGATTTTATGTTGAATTTTCTTACATTTTTAGTTAAAACAGACTACAATTGAATGTTTACCTCAGGAAATATGAAGCAAAAGCCATCGATTGAGAAGAAAAGAACATTTATAGTCACTCATGCCTTCGAAAGCCTTATTACTTGCTTAAAATTGTTTTACAAGCTCATAATTTTTTTTTAAAATTAATTTTCTTACATTTTTTGTTAAAATAGATTATATTTAAATGTTTGTCTTGAGAAACGTGAAGCAAAAGCCATCGATTGATAAGAAAAGTCCATTATAGTCACTCATGCCTTCGAAAGCCTCATTATTCACTTTAAATGATTTTATAATCTCATTATTGATTTTATGTTGAATTTTCTTACATTCTTAGTTAAAACAGACTATAATTGAATGTTTACCGTGCGAAACATGAAGCAAAAGCCATCAATTGAAAAGAAAAGACCATTTATATTCACTCATGCCTTCGAAACCCTTATTGCTCAATTTAAATGGCTTTATGATTTGATTATTAACTTTAAGCTGAATTTTTTTACATTTTTTGTTAAAACAGATTATAATTGAATGTTTACCTTGAGAAACGTGAAGCGAAAGCCATCGATTGAGAAGAAAAGAACATTTATAGTCACTCATGCCTTCGAAAGCCTTATTTATCACTTTAAATGGCTTTATGTTTGATTATTAACTTTAAGCTGAATTTTTTTACATTTTTTGTTAAAACAGATTAAAATTGAATGTTTACCTCGAGAAACGTGAAGCGAAAGCTATCGATTGAGAGGAAAAGAACATTTATAGTCACTCATACCTTCGAAAGCCTCATTATTCACTTTAAAAGATTTTATAATGTCATTATTGCTTTTATGTTGAATTTTCTTACATTTTTAGTTAAAACAGACTACAATTGAATGTTTACCTCAGGAAACATGAAGCAAAAGCCATCGATTGAGAAGAAAAGAACATTTATAGTCATTCATGCCTTCGAAAGCCTTATTACTTGCATAAAATTGTTTTACAATCTCATTATTTTTTTTAAATGAATTTTCTTACATTTTTGGATAAAATAGATTATATTTAAATGTTTGTCTTGAGAAACGTGAAGCGAAAGCCATCGATTGACAAGAAAAGTCCATTATAGTCACTCATGCCTTCGAAAGCCTCATTATTCACTTTAAATGATTTTATAATCTCATTATTGATTTTACGTTGAATTTTCTAACATTTTTAGTTAAAACAGACTATAATTGAATGTTTACCTCGGGAAACATGAAGCAAAAGCCATCAATTGAGAAGAAAAGACCATTTATAGTCACTCATGCCTCCGTAACGCTTATTGCTCCGTTTAAATGGCTTTATGATTTGATTATTAACTTTAAGTTGAATTTTTTTATATTTTTTGTTAAAATAGATTATAATTGAATGTTTACCTCGAGAAACGTGAAGCGAAAGCCATCGATTGAGAAGAAAAGAACATTTTTAGTCACTCATGCCCTCGAAAGCCTTATTATTCACTTTAATTGATTTTATAATCTCATTATTGATTTTATGTTGAATTTTCTTACATTTTTAGTTAAAACAGAATATAATTGAATGTTTACCTTGGGAAACATGAAGCAAAAGCCATCAATTGAGAAGAAAATACCATTTATAGTCACTCATGCCTTCGAAACCCTTATTGCTCAATTTAAATGGCTTTATGATTTGATTATTAACTTTAAGTTGAATTTTTTTACATTTTTTGTTAAAACAGATTATAATTGAATGTTTACCTTGAGAAACGTGAAGCGAAAGCCATCGATTGAGAAGAAAAGAACATTTATAGTCACTCATGCCTTCGAAAGCCTTATTACTTGCTTAAAATTATTTTACAATCTCATTATGTTTTTTAAAATGAATTTTCTTACATTTTTTGTTAAAATAGATTATATTTAAATGTTTGTCTTGAGAAACGTGAAGCGAAAGCCATCGATTGACAAGAAAAGTCCATTATAGTCACTCATGCCTTCGAAAGACTCATTATTCAATTTAAATGATTTTATAATCTCATTATTGATTTTATGTTGAATTTTCTTACATTTTTAGTTAAAATAGACTATAATTGAATGTTTACCTTGGGAAACATGAAGCAAAACCCATCAATTGAGAAGAAAAGACCATTTATAGTCACTCATGCCTCCGTAACGCTTATTGCTCCGTTTAAATGGCTTTATGATTTGATTATTAACTTTAAGTTGAATTTTTTTGCATTTTTTATTAAAATAGATTATAATTGAATGCTTACCTCGAGAAACGTGAAGCGAAAGCCATCGATTGAGAAGAAAAGAACATTTTTAGTCACTCATGCCCTCGAAAGCCTTATTGGTCACTTTAAATGGCTTTATGATTTGATTATTAACTTTAAGCTGAATTTTTTTACATTTTTTGTTAAAACAGATTAAAATTGAATGTTTACATCGAGAAACGTGAAGCGAAAGCTATCGATTGAGAGGAAAAGAACATTTATAGTCACTCATACCTTCGAAAGCCTCATTATTCACTTTAAAAGATTTTATAATGTCATTATTGATTTTATGTTGAATTTTCTTACATTTTTAGTTAAAACAGACTACAATTGAATGTTTACCTCAGGAAACATGAAGCAAAAGCCATCGATTGAGAAGAAAAGAACATTTATAGTCACTCATGCCTTCGAAAGCCTTATTACTTGCATAAAATTGTTTTACAATCTCATTATTTTTTTTAAACGAATTTTCTTACATTTTTGGATAAAATAGATTATATTTAAAGGTTTGTCTTGAGAAACGTGAAGCGAAAGCCATCGATTGACAAGAAAAGTCCATTATAGTCACTCATGCCTTCGAAAGCCTCATTATTCACTTTAAATGATTTTATAATCTCATTATTGATTTTATGTTGAATTTTCTTACATTCTTAGTTAAAACAGACTATAATTGAATGTTTACCTTGGGAAACATGAAGCAAAAGCCATCAATTGAGAAGAAAAGACCATTTATAGTCACTCATGCCTTCAAAACCCTTATTGCTCAATTTAAATGGCTTTATGATTTGATTATTAACTTTAAGTTGAATTTTTTTACATTTTTTGTTGAAACAGATTATAATTGAATGTTTACCTTGAGAAACGTGAAGCGAAAGCCATCGATTGAGAAGAAAAGAACATTTATAGTCACTCATGCCTTCGAAAGCCTTATTACTTGCTTAAAATTATTTTACAATCTCATTATGTTTTTTAAAATGAATTTTCTTACATTTTTTGTTAAAATAGATTATATTTAAATGTTTGTCTTGAGAAACGTGAAGCGAAAGCCATCGATTGACAAGAAAAGTACATTATAGTCACTCATGCCTTCGAAAGCCTCATTATTCAATTTAAATGATTTTATAATCTCATTATTGATTTTATGTTGAATTTTCTTACATTTTTAGTTAAAATAGACTATAATTGAATGTTTACCTCGGGAAACATGAAGCAAAACCCATCAATTAAGAAGAAAAGACCATTTATAGTCACTCATGCCTCCGTAACGCTTATTGCTCCGTTTAAATGGCTTTATGATTTGATTATTAACTTTAAGTTGAATTTTTTTACATTTTTTATTAAAATAGATTATAATTGAATGTTTACCTCGAGAAACGTGAAGCGAAAGCCATCGATTGAGAAGAAAAGAACATTTTTAGTCACTCATGCCTTCGAAAGCCTTATTGGTCACTTTAAATGGGTTTATGATTTGATTATTAACTTTAAGCTGAATTTTTTTACATTTTTTGTTAAAACAGATTAAAATTGAATGTTTACCTTGAGAAACGTGAAGCGAAAGCTATCGATTGAGAGGAAAAGAACATTTATAGTCACTCATACCTTCGAAAACCTCATTATTCACTTTAAAAGATTTTATAATGTCATTATTGATTTTATGTTGAATTTTCTTACATTTTTAGTTAAAACAGACTACAATTGAATGTTTACCTCAGGAAACATGAAGCAAAAGCCATCGATTGAGAAGAAAAGAACATTTATAGCCACTCATGCCTTCGAAAGCCTTATTACTTGCATAAAATTGTTTTACAATCTCATTATTTTTTTTAAATGAATTTTCTTACATTTTTGGATAAAATAGATTATATTTAAATGTTTGTCTTGAGAAACGTGAAGCGAAAGCCATCGATTGACAAGAAAAGTCCGTTATAGTCACTCATGCCTTCGAAAGCCTCATTATTCACTTTAAATGATTTTATAATCTCATTATTGATTTTATGTTGAATTTTCTTACATTCTTAGTTAAAACAGACTATAATTGAATGTTTACCTTGCGAAACATGAAGCAAAAGCCATCAATTGAGAAGAAAAGACCATTTATAGTCACTCATGCCTTCGAAACCCTTATTGCTCAATTTAAATGGCTTTATGATTTGATTATTAACTTTAAGTTGAATTTTTTTACATTTTTTATTAAAATAGATTATAATTGAATGTTTACCTCGAGAAACGTGAAGCGAAGGCCATCGATTGAGAAGAAAAGAACATTTATAGTCACTCATGCCTTCGAAAGCCTTATTACTTGCATAAAATTGTTTTACAATCTCATTATTTTTTTTTAAATCAATTTTCTTACATTTTTGGTTAAAATAGATTATATTTAAATGTTTGTCTTGAGAAACGTGAAGCGAAAGCCATCGATTGACAAGAAAAGTCCATTATAGTCACTCATGCCTTCGAAAGCCTCATTATTCACTTTAATTGATTTTATAATCTCATTATTGATTTTATGTTGAATTTTCTTACATTTTTAGTTAAAACAGAATATAATTGAATGTTTACCTTGGGAAACATGAAGCAAAAGCCATCAATTGAGAAGAAAAGACCATTTATAGTAACTCATGCCTTCGAAACCCTTATTGCTCAATTTAAATGGCTTTATGATTTGATTATTAACTTTAAGCTGAATTTTTTTACATTTTTTGTTAAAACAGATTATAATTGAATGTTTACCTTGAGAAACGTGAAGCGAAAGCCATCGATTGAGAAGAAAAGAACATTTATAGTCAGTCATGCCTTCGAAAGCCTTATTACTTGCTTAAAATTATTTTACAATCTCATTATGTTTTTTAAAATGAATTTTCTTACATTTTTTGTTAAAATAGATTATTTTTAAATGTTTGTCTTGAGAAACGTGAAGCGAAAGCCATCGATTGACAAGAAAAGTCCATTATAGTCACTCATGCCTTCGAAAGCCTCATTATTCACTTTAAATGATTTTATAATCTCATTATTGATTTTATGTTGAATTTTCTTACATTTTTAGTTAAAATAGACTATAATTGAATGTTTACCTCGGGAAACATGAAGCAAAAGCCATCAATTGAGAAGAAAAGACCATTTATAGTCACTCATGCCTCCGTAACGCTTATTGCTCCGTTTAAATGGCTTTATGATTTGATTATTAACTTTAAGTTGAATTTTTTTACATTTTTTGTTAAAATAGATTATAATTGAATGTTTACCTCGAGAAACGTGAAGCGAAAGCCATCGATTGAAAAGAAAAGAACATTTTTAGTCACTCATGCCTTCGAAAGCCTTATTTATCACTTTAAATGGCTTTATGTTTGATTATTAACTTTAAGCTGAATTTTTTTACATTTTTTGTTAAAACAGATTAAAATTGAATGTTTACCTCGAGAAACGTGAAGCGAAAGCTATCGATTGAGAGGAAAAGAACATTTATAGTCACTCATACCTTCGAAAGCCTCATTATTCACTTTAAAAGATTTTATAATGTCATTATTGCTTTTATGTTGAATTTTCTTACATTTTTAGTTAAAACAGACTACAATTGAATGTTTACCTCAGGAAACATGAAGCAAAAGCCATCGATTGAGAAGAAAAGAACATTTATAGTCATTCATGCCTTCGAAAGCCTTATTACTTGCATAAAAATGTTTTACAATCTCATTATTTTTTTTAAATGAATTTTCTTACATTTTTGGATAAAATAGATTATATTTAAATGTTTGTCTTGAGAAACGTGAAGCGAAAGCCATCGATTGACAAGAAAAGTCCATTATAGTCACTCATGCCTTCGAAAGCCTCATTATTCACTTTAAATGATTTTATAATCTCATTATTGATTTTACGTTGAATTTTCTAACATTTTTAGTTAAAACAGACTATAATTGAATGTTTACCTCGGGAAACATGAAGCAAAAGCCATCAATTGAGAAGAAAAGACCATTTATAGTCACTCATGCCTCCGTAACGCTTATTGCTCCGTTTAAATGGCTTTATGATTTGATTATTAACTTTAAGTTGAATTTTTTTATATTTTTTGTTAAAATAGATTATAATTGAATGTTTACCTCGAGAAACGTGAAGCGAAAGCCATCGATTGAGAAGAAAAGAACATTTTTAGTCACTCATGCCTTTGAAAGCCTTATTGGTCACTTTAAATGGCTTTATGACTTGATTATTAACTTTAAGCTGAATTTTTTTATATTTTTTGTTAAAACAGATTAAAATTGAATGTTTACCTCGAGAAACGTGAAGCGAAAGCTATCGATTGAGAGGAAAAGAACATTTATAGTCACTCATACCTTCGAAAGCCTCATTATTCACTTTAAATGATTTTATAATGTCATTATTGATTTTATGTTGAATTTTCTTACATTTTTAGTTAAAACAGACTACAATTGAATGTTTACCTCAGGAAATATGAAGCAAAAGCCATCGATTGAGAAGAAAAGAACATTTATAGTCACTCATGCCTTCGAAAGCCTTATTACTTGCTTAAAATTGTTTTACAAGCTCATA
Organism: Theobroma cacao; assembly: GCF_053813885.1. Lineage (NCBI taxonomy): Eukaryota > Viridiplantae > Streptophyta > Magnoliopsida > Malvales > Malvaceae > Theobroma > Theobroma cacao. Next base: position 26,077,789 of record NC_142640.1, on the reverse strand, counting down.
ATTTTTTTTAAAATTAATTTTCTTACATTTTTTGTTAAAATAGATTATATTTAAATGTTTGTCTTGAGAAACGTGAAGCAAAAGCCATCGATTGATAAGAAAAGTCCATTATAGTCACTCATGCCTTCGAAAGCCTCATTATTCACTTTAAATGATTTTATAATCTCATTATTGATTTTATGTTGAATTTTCTTACATTCTTAGTTAAAACAGACTATAATTGAATGTTTACCGTGCGAAACATGAAGCAAAAGCCATCAATTGAAAAGAAAAGACCATTTATATTCACTCATGCCTTCGAAACCCTTATTGCTCAATTTAAATGGCTTTATGATTTGATTATTAACTTTAAGCTGAATTTTTTTACATTTTTTGTTAAAACAGATTATAATTGAATGTTTACCTTGAGAAACGTGAAGCGAAAGCCATCGATTGAGAAGAAAAGAACATTTATAGTCACTCATGCCTTCGAAAGCCTTATTACTTGCTTAAAATTGTTTTACAATCTCATTATGTTTTTTAAAATGAATTTTCTTACATTTTTTGTTAAAATAGATTATATTTAAATGTTTGTCTTGAGAAACGTGAAGCGAAAGCGATCGATTGACAAGAAAAGTCCATTATAGTCACTCATGCCTTCGAAAGCCTCATTATTCACTTTAAATGATTTTATAATCTCATTATTGATTTTATGTTGAATTTTCTTACACTTTTAGTTAAAACAGACTATAATTGAATGTTTACCTCGGGAAACATGAAGCAAAAGCCATTAATTGAGAAGAAAAGACCATTTATAGTCACTCATGCCTTCGAAACCCTTATTGCTCAGTTTAAATGGCTTTATGATTTGATTATTAACTTTAAGTTGACTTTTTTTACATTTTTTGTTAAAATAGATTATAATTGAATGTTTACCTCGAGAAACATGAAGCGAAGGCCATCGATTGAGAAGAAAAGAACATTTATAGTCACTCATGCCTTCGAAAGCCTTATTACTTACATAAAATTGTTTTACAATCTCATTATTTTTTTTAAATGAATTTTCTTACATTTTTGGTTAAAATAGATTATATTTAAATGTTTGTCTTGAGAAACGTGAAGCGAAAGCCATCGATTGACAAGAAAAGTCCATTATAGTCACTCATGCCTTCGAAAGCCTCATTATTCACTTTAATTGATTTTATAATCTCATTATTGATTTTATGTTGAATTTTCTTACATTTTTAGTTAAAACAGACTATAATTGAATGTTTACCTCGGGAAACATGAAGCAAAAGCCATCAATTGAGAAGAAAAGACCATTTATAGTCACTCATGCCTCCGTAACGCTTATTGCTCCGTTTAAATGGCTTTATGATTTGATTATTAACTTTAAGTTGAATTTTTTTACATTTTTTGTTAAAATAGATTATAATTGAATGTTTACCTCGAGAAACGTGAAGCGAAAGCCATCGATTGAGAAGAAAAGAACATTTTTAGTCACTCATGCCTTCGAAAGCCTTATTGGTCACTTTAAATGGCTTTATGATTTGATTATTAACTTTAAGCTAAATTTTTTTACATTTTTTGTTAAAACAGATTAAAATTGAATGTTTACCTCGAGAAACGTGAAGCGAAAGCTATCGATTGAGAGGAAAAGAACATTTATAGTCACTCATACCTTCGAAAGCCTCATTATTCACTTTAAAAGATTTTATAATGTCATTATTGATTTTATGTTGAATTTTCTTACATTTTTAGTTAAAACAGACTACAATTGAATGTTTACCTCAGGAAACATGAAGCAAAAGCCATCGATTGAGAAGAAAAGAACATTTATAGTCACTCATGCCTTCGAAAGCCTTATTACTTGCTTAAAATTGTTTTACAAGCTCATTATTTTTTTTAAAATTAATTTTCTTACATTTTTTGTTAAAATAGATTATATTTAAATGTTTGTCTTGAGAAACGTGAAGCGAAAGCCATCGATTGACAAGAAAAGTCCATTATAGTCACTCATGCCTTCGAAAGCCTCATTATTCACTTTAAATGATTTTATAATCTCATTATTGATTTTATGTTGAATTTTCTTACATTTTTAGTTAAAACAGACTATAATTCAATATTTACCTCGGGAAACATGAAGCAAAAGCCATCAATTGAGAAGAAAAGACCATTTATAGTCACTCATGCCTCCGTAACGCTTATTGCTCTGTTTAAATGGCTTTATGATTTGATTATTAACTTTAAGTTGATTTTTTTTACATTTTTTGTTAAAATAGATTATAATTGAATGTTTACCTCGAGAAACGTGAAGCGAAAGCCATCGATTCAGAAGAAAAGAACATTTTTAGTCACTCATGCCTTCGAAAGCCTTATTGGTCACTTTAAATGGCTTTATGATTTGATTATTAACTTTAAGCTGAATTTTTTTAAATTTTTTGTTAAAACAGATTAAAATTGAATGTTTACCTCGAGAAACGTTAAGCGAAAGCTATCGATTGAGAGGAAAAGAACATTTATAGTCACTCATACCTTCGAAAGCCTCATTATTCACTTTAAATGATTTTATAATGTCAGTATTGATTTTATGTTGAATTTTCTTACATTTTTAGTTAAAACATACTACAATTGAATGTTTACCTCAGGAAACATGAAGCAAAAGCCATCGATTGAGAAGAAAAGAACATTTATAGTCACTCATGCCTTCGAAAGCCTTATTACTTGCTTAAAATTGTTTTACAAGCTCATTATTTTTTTTAAAATTAATTTTTTTACATTTTTTGTTAAAATAGATTATATTTAAATGTTTGTCTTGAGAAACGTGAAGCGAAAGCCATCGATTGACAAGAAAAGTCCATTATAGTCACTCATGCCTTCGAAAGCCTCATTATTCACTTTAAATGATTTTATAATCTCATTATTGATTTTATGTTGAATTTTCTTACATTTTTAGTTAAAACAGAATATAATTGAATGTTTACCTTGGGAAACATGAAGCAAAAGCCATCAATTGAGAAGAAAAGACCATTTATAGTCACTCATGCCTCCGTAACGCTTATTGCTCAATTTAAATGGCTTTATGATTTGATTATTAACTTTAAGTTGAATTTTTTTACATTTTTTGTTAAAATAGATTATAATTGAATTTTTACCTCGAGAAACGTGAAGCGAAAGCCATCGATTGAGAAGAAAAGAACCTTTTTAGTCACTCATGCCTTCGAAAGCCATATTACTTGCTTAAAATTGTTTTACAAGCTCATTATTTTTTTTAAAATTAATTTTCTTACATTTTTTGTTAAAATAGATTATATTTAAATGTTTGTCTTGAGAAACGTGAAGCGAAAGCCATCGATTGACAAGAAAAGTCCATTATAGTCACTCATGCCTTCGAAAGCCTCATTATTCACTTTAATTGATTTTATAATCTCATTATTGATTTTATGTTGAATTTTCTTACATTTTTAGTTAAAACAGAATATAATTGAATGTTTACCTTGGAAAACATGAAGCAAAAGCCATCAATTGAGAAGAAAAGACCATTTATAGTCACTCATGCTTTCGAAACCCTTATTGCTCAATTTAAATGGCTTTATGATTTGATTATTAACTTTAAGCTGAATTTTTTTACATTTTTTGTTAAAACAAATTATAATTGAATGTTTACCTCGAAAACGTGAAGCGAAAGCCATCGATTGAGAAGAAAAGAATATTTATAGTCACTCATGCCTTCGAAAGCCATATTACTTGCTTAAAATTGTTTTACAAGCTCATTATTTTTTTTAAAATTAATTTTCTTACATTTTTTGTTAAAATATATTATATTTAAATATTTGTCTTGAGAAACGTGAAGCGAAAGCCATCGATTGACAAGAAAAGTCCATTATAGTCACTCATGCCTTCGAAAGCCTCATTATTCACTTTAAATGATTTTATAATGTCATTATTGATTTTATGTTGAATTTTCTTACATTTTTAGTTAAAACAGACTACAATTGAATGTTTACCTCAGGAAACATGAAGCAAAAGCCATCGATTGAGAAGAAAAAAACATTTATAGTCACTCATGCCTTCGAAAGCCTTATTACTTGCTTAAAATTGTTTTACAATCTCATTATTTTTTTTAAAATTAATATTCTTACATTTTTTGTTAAAATAGATTATATTTAAATGTTTGTCTTAAGAAACGTGAAGCGAAAGCCATCGATTGACAAGAAAAGTCCATTCTAGTCACTCATGCCTTCGAAAGCCTCATTATTCACTTTAATTGATTTTATAATCTCATTATTTATTTTATGTTGAGTTTTCTTACATGTTTAGTTAAAACAGAATATAATTGAATGTTTACCTTGGAAAACATGAAGCAAAAGCCATCAATTGAGAAGAAAAGACCATTTATAGTCACTCATGCTTTCGAAACCCTTATTGCTCAATTTAAATGGCTTTATGATTTGATTATTAACTTTAAGCTGAATTTTTTTACATTTTTTGTTAAAACAGATTATAATTGAATGTTTACCTCAAGAAACGTGAAGCGAAAGCCATCGATTGAGAAGAAAAGAATATTTATAGTCACTCATGCCTTCGAAAGCCATATTACTTGCTTAAAATTGTTTTACAAGCTCATTATTTTTTTTAAAATTAATTTTCTTACATTTTTTGTTAAAATAGATTATATTTAAATGTTTGTCTTGAGAAACGTGAAGCGAAAGCCATCGATTGACAAGAAAAGTCCATTATAGTCACTCATGCCTTCGAAAGCCTCATTATTCACTTTAAATGATTTTATAATCTCATTATTGATTTTATGTTGAATTTTCTTACATTTTTAGTTAAAACAGACTATAATTGAATGTTTACCTCGGGAAACATGAAGCAAAAGCCATCAATTGAGAAGAAAAGACCATTTATAGTCACTCATGCCTCCGTAACGCTTATTGCTCTGTTTAAATGGCTTTATGATTTGATTTTTAACTTTAAGTTGAATTTTTTTACAGTTTTTGTTAAAATAGATTATAATTGAATGTTTACCTCGAGAAACGTGAAGCGAAAGCCATCGATTGAGAAGAAAAGAATATTTTTAGTCACTCATGCCTTCGAAAGCCTTATTGGTCACTTTAAATGGCTTTATGATTTGATTATTAACTTTAAGCTGAATTTTTTTATATTTTTTGTTAAAACAGATTAAAATTGAATGTTTACCTTGAGAAACGTGAAGCGAAAGCTATCGATTGGGAGGAAAAGAACATTTATAGTCACTCATACCTTCGAAAGCCTCGTTATTCACTTTAAATGATTTTATAATGTCATTATTGATTTTATGTTGAATTTTCTTACATTTTTAGTTAAAACAGACTACAATTGAATGTTTACCTCAGGAAACATGAAGCAAAAGCCATCGATTGAGAAGAAAAGAACATTTATAGTCACTCATGCCTTCGAAAGCCTTATTACTTGCTTAAAATTGTTTTACAATCTCATTATTTTTTTTAGAATTAATATTCTTACATTTTTTGTTAAAATAGATTATATTTAAATGTTTGTCTTGAGAAACGTGAAGCGAAAGCCATCGATTGACAAGAAAAGTCCATTATAGTCACTCATGCCTTCGAAAGCCTCATTATTCACTTTAATTGATTTTATAATCTCATTATTGATTTTATGTTGAATTTTCTTACATTTTTAGTTAAAACAGAATATAATTGAATGTTTACCTTGGAAAACATGAAGCAGAAGCCATCAATTGAGAAGAAAAGACCATTTATAGTCACTCATGCTTTCGAAACCCTTATTGCTCAATTTAAATGGCTTTATGATTTGATTATTAACTTTAAGCTGAATTGTTTTACATTTTTTGTTAAAACAGATTATAATTGAATGTTTACCTCGAGAAACGTGAAGCGAAAGCCATCGATCGAGAAGAAAAGAATATTTATAGTCACTCATGCCTTCGAAAGCCATATTACTTGCTTAAAATTGTTTTACAAGCTCATTATTTTTTTTAAAATTAATTTTCTTACATTTTTTGTTAAAATAGATTATATTTAAATGTTTGTCTTGAGAAACGTGAAGCGAAAGCCATCGATTGACAAGAAAAGTCCATTATAGTCACTCATGCCTTCGAAAGCTTCATTATTCACTTTAATTGATTTTATAATCTCATTATTGATTTTATGTTGAATTTTCTTACATTTTTAGTTAAAACAGAATATAATTGAATGTTTACCTTGGAAAACATGAAGCAAAAGCCATCAATTGAGAAGAAAAGACCATTTATAGTCACTCATGCTTTCGAAACCCTTATTGCTCAATTTAAATGGCTTTATGATTTGATTATTAACTTTAAGCTGAATTTTTTTACATTTTTTGTTAAAACAGATTATAATTGAATGTTTACCTCGAGAAACGTGAAGCGAAAGCCATCGATTGAGAAGAAAAGAATATTTATAGTCACTCATGCCTTCGAAAGCCATATTACTTGCTTAAAATTGTTTTACAAGCTCATTATTTTTTTTAAAATTAATTTTCTTACATTTTTTGTTAAAATAGATTATATTTAAATGTTTGTCTTGAGAAACGTGAAGCGAAAGCCATCGATTGACAAGAAAAGTCCATTATAGTCACTCATGCCTTCGAAAGCCTCATTATTCACTTTAAATGATTTTATAATCTCATTATTGATTTTATGTTGAATTTTCTTACATTTTTAGTTAAAACAGACTATAATTGAATGTTTACCTCGGGAAACATGAAGCAAAAGCCATCAATTGAGAAGAAAAGACCATTTATAGTCACTCATGCCTCCGTAACGCTTATTGCTCTGTTTAAATGGCTTTATGATTTGATTATTAACTTTAGGTTGAATTTTTTTACATTTTTTGTTAAAATAGATTAAATTGAATGTTTACCTCGAGAAACGTGAAGCGAAAGCCATCGATTGAGAAGAAAAGAACATTTTTAGTCACTCATGCCTTCGAAAGCCTTATTGGTCACTTTAAATGGCTTTATGATTTGATTATTAACTTTAAGCTGAATTTTTTTATATTTTTTGTTAAAACAGATTAAAATTGAATGTTTACCTCGAGAAACGTGAAGCGAAAGCTATCGATTGGGAGGAAAAGAACATTTATAGTCACTCATACCTTCGAAAGCCTCATTATTCACTTTAAATGATTTTATAATGTCATTATTGATTTTATGTTGAATTTTCTTACATTTTTAGTTAAAACAGACTACAATTGAATGTTTACCTCAGGAAACATGAAGCAAAAGCCATGATTGAGAAGAAAAGAACATTTATAGTCACTCATGCCTTCGAAAGCCTTATTACTTGCTTAAAATTGTTTTACAATCTCATTATTTTTTTTAAAATTAATTTTCTTACATTTTTTGTTAAAATAGATTATATTTAAATGTTTGTCTTGAGAAACGTGAAGCGAAAGCCATCGATTGACAAGAAAAGTCCATTATAGTCACTCATGCCTTCGAAAGCCTCATTATTCACTTTAATTGATTTTATAATCTCATTATTGATTTTATGTTGAATTTTCTTACATTTTTAGTTAAAACAGAATATAATTGAATGTTTACCTTGGAAAACATGAAGCAGAAGCCATCAATTGAGAAGAAAAGACCATTTATAGTCACTCATGCTTTCGAAACCCTTATTGCTCAATTTAAATGGCTTTATGATTTGATTATTAACTTTAAGCTGAATTGTTTTACATTTTTTGTTAAAACAGATTATAATTGAATGTTTACCTCAAGAAACGTGAAGCGAAAGCCATCGATCGAGAAGAAAAGAATATTTATAGTCACTCATGCCTTCGAAAGCCATATTACTTGCTTAAAATTGTTTTACAAGCTCATTATTTTTTTTAAAATTAATTTTCTTACATTTTTTGTTAAAATAGATTATATTTAAATGTTTGTCTTGAGAAACGTGAAGCGAAAGCCATCGATTGACAAGAAAAGTCCATTATAGTCACTCATGCCTTCGAAAGCTTCATTATTCACTTTAATTGATTTTATAATCTCATTATTGATTTTATGTTGAATTTTCTTACATTTTTAGTTAAAACAGAATATAATTGAATGTTTACCTTGGAAAACATGAAGCAAAAGCCATCAATTGAGAAGAAAAGACCATTTATAGTCACTCATGCTTTCGAAACCCTTATTGCTCAATTTAAATGGCTTTATGATTTGATTATTAACTTTAAGCTGAATTTTTTTACATTTTTTGTTAAAACAGATTATAATTGAATGTTTACCTCGAGAAACGTGAAGCGAAAGCCATCGATTGAGAAGAAAAGAATATTTATAGTCACTCATGCCTTCGAAAGCCATATTACTTGCTTAAAATTGTTTTACAAGCTCATTATTTTTTTTAAAATTAATTTTCTTACATTTTTTGTTAAAATAGATTATATTTAAATGTTTGTCTTGAGAAATGTGAAGCGAAAGCCATCGATTGACAAGAAAAGTCCATTATAGTCACTCATGCCTTCGAAAGCCTCATTATTCACTTTAAATGATTTTATAATCTCATTATTGATTTTATGTTGAATTTTCTTACATTTTTAGTTAAAACAGACTATAATTGAATGTTTACCTCGGGAAACATGAAGCAAAAGCCATCAATTGAGAAGAAAAGACCATTTATAGTCACTCATGCCTCCGTAACGCTTATTGCTCCGTTTAAATGGCTTTATGATTTGATTATTAACTTTAAGTTGAATTTTTTTACATTTTTTGTTAAAATAGATTATAATTGAATGTTTACCTCGAGAAACGTGAAGCGAAAGCCATCGATTGAGAAGAAAAGAACATTTTTAGTCACTCATGCCTTCGAAAGCCTTATTGGTCACTTTAAATGGCTTTATGATTTGATTATTAACTTTAAGCTGAATTTTTTTATATTTTTTGTTAAAAGAGATTAAAATTGAATGTTTACCTCGAGAAATGTGAAGCGAAAGCTATCGATTGGGAGGAAAAGAACATTTATAGTCACTCATACCTTCGAAAGCCTCATTATTCACTTTAAATGATTTTATAATGTCATTATTGATTTTATGTTGAATTTTCTTACATTTTTAGTTAAAACAGACTACAATTGAATGTTTACCTCAGGAAACATGAAGCAAAAGCCATGATTGAGAAGAAAAGAACATTTATAGTCACTCATGCCTTCGAAAGCCTTATTACTTGCTTAAAATTGTTTTACAATCTCATTATTTTTTTTAAAATTAATATTCTTACATTTTTTGTTAAAATAGATTATATTTAAATGTTTGTCTTGAGAAACGTGAAGCGAAAGCCATCGATTGACAAGAAAAGTCCATTATAGTCACTCATGCCTTCGAAAGCCTCATTATTCACTTTAATTGATTTTATAATGTCATTATTGATTTTATGTTGAATTTTCTTACATTTTTAGTTAAAACAGAATATAATTGAATGTTTACCTTGGAAAACATGAAGCAAAAGCCATCAATTGAGAAGAAAAGACCATTTATAGTCACTCATACTTTCGAAACCCTTATTGCTCAATTTAAATGGCTTTATGATTTGATTATTAACTTTAAGCTGAATTTTTTTACATTTTTTGTTAAAACAGATTATAATTCAATGTTTACCTCGAAAACGTGAAGCGAAAGCCATCGATTGAGAAGAAAAGAAGATTTATAGTCACTCATGCCTTCGAAAGCCATATTACTTGCTTAAAATTGTTTTACACGCTCATTATTTTTTTTAAAATTAATTTTCTTACATTTTTTGTTAAAATAGATTATATTTAAATGTTTGTCTTGAGAAACGTGAAGCGAAAGCCATCGATTGACAAGAAAAGTCCATTATAGTCACTCATGCCTTCGAAAGCCTCATTATTCACTTTAAATGATTTTATAATGTCATTATTGATTTTATGTTGAATTTTCTTACATTTTTAGTTAAAACAGACTACAATTGAATGTTTACCTCAGGAAACATGAAGCAAAAGCCATCGATTGAGAAGAAAAGAACATTTATAGTCACTCATGCCTTCGAAAGCCTTATTACTTGCTTAAAATTGTTTTACAATCTCATTATTTTTTTTAAAATTAATATTCTTACATTTTTTGTTAAAATAGATTATATTTAAATGTTTGTATTGAGAAACGTGAAGCGAAAGCCATCGATTGACAAGAAAAGTCCATTATAGTCACTCATGCCTTCGAAAGCCTCATTATTCACTTTAATTGATTTTATAATCTCATTATTGATTTTATGTTGAATTTTCTTACATTTTTAGTTAAAACAGAATATAATTGAATGTTTACCTTGGAAAACATGAAGCAAAAGCCATCAATTCAGAAGAAAAGACCATTTATAGTCACTCATGCTTTCGAAACCCTTGTTGCTCAATTTAAATGGCTTTATGATTTGATTATTAACTTTAAGCTGAATTTTTTTACATTTTTTGTTAAAACAGATTATAATTGAATATTTACCTCGAGAAACGTGAAGCGAAAGCCATCGATTGAGAAGAAAAGAATATTTATAGTCACTCATGCCTTCGAAAGCCTTATTACTTGCTTAAAATTGTTTTACAAGCTCATTATTTTTTTTAAAATTAATTTTCTTACATTTTTTGTTAAAATAGATTATATTTAAATGTTTGTCTTGAGAAACGTGAAGCGAAAGCCATCGATTGACAAGAAAAGTCCATTATAGTCACTCATGCCTTCGAAACCCTCATTATTCACTTTAAATGATTTTATAATGTCATTATTGATTTTATGTTGAATTTTCTTACATTTTTAGGTAAAACAGACTATAATTGAATGTTTACCTCGGGAGACATGAAGCAAAAGCCATTAATTGAGAAGAAAAGACCATTTATAGTCACTCATGCCTTCGAAACCCTTATTGCTCAGTTTAAATGGCTTTATGATTTGATTATTAACTTTAAGTTGAATTTTTTTACATTTTTTGTTAAAATAGATTATAATTGAATGTTTACCTCGAGAAACATGAAGCGAAGGCCATCGATTGAGAAGAAAAGAACATTTATAGTCACTCATGCCTTCGAAAGCCTTATTACTTGCATAAAAATGTTTTACAATCTCATTATTTTTTTTAAATGAATTTTGTTACATTTTTGGTTAAAATATATTATATTTAAATGTTTGTCTTGAGAAACGTGAAGCGAAAGCCATCGATTGACAAGAAAAGTCCATTATAGTCATTCATGCCTTCGAAAGCCTCATTATTCACTTTAATTGATTTTATAATCTCATTATTGATTTTATGCTGAATTTTCTTACATTTTTAGTTAAAACAGAATATAATTGAATGTTTACCTTGGGAAACATGAAGCAAAAGCCATCAATTGAGAAGAAAAGACCATTTATAGTCACTCATGCCTTCGAAACCCTTATTGCTCAATTTAAATGGCTTTACGATTTGATAATTAACTTTAAGCTGAATTTTTTTACATTTTTTGTTAAAACAGATTATAATTGAATGTTTACCTTGAGAAACGTGAAGCAAAAGCCATCGATTGAGAAGAAAAGAACATTTATAGTCACTCATGCCTTCGAAAGCCTTATTACTTGCTTAAAATTATTTTACAATCTCATTATGCTTTTTAAAATGAATTTTCTTACATTTTTTGTTAAAACAGATTATATTTAAATGTTTGTCTTGAGAAACGTGAAGCGAAAGCCATCGATTTACAAGAAAAGTCCATTATAGTCACTCATGCCTTCGAAAGCCTCATTATTCACTTTAAATGATTTTATAATCTCATTATTGATTTTATGTTGAATTTTCTTACATTTTTAGTTAAAACAGACTATAATTGAATGTTTACCTCGGGAAACATGAAGCAAAAGCCATTAATTGAGAAGAAAAGACCATTTATAGTCACTCATGCCTTCGAAACCCTTATTGCTCAGTTTAAATGGCTTTATGATTTGATTATTAACTTTAAGTTGAATTTTTTTACATTTTTTGTTAAAATAGATTATAATTGAATGTTTACCTCGAGAAACATGAAGCGAAGGCCATCGATTGAGAAGAAAAGAACATTTATAGTCACTCATGCCTTCGAAAGCCTTATTACTTGCATAAAATTGTTTTACAATCTCATTATTGTTTTTAAATGAATTTTCTTACATTTTTGGTTAAAATAGATTATATTTAAATGTTTGTCTTGAGAAACGTGAAGCGAAAGCCATCGATTGACAAGAAAAGTCCATTATAGTCACTCATGCCTTCGAAAGCCTCATTATTCACTTTAATTGATTTTATAATCTCATTATTGATTTTATGTTGAATTTTCTTACATTTTTAGTTAAAACAGAATATAATTGAATGTTTACCTAGGGAAACATGAAGCAAAAGCCATCAATTGAGAAAAAAAGACCATTTATAGTCACTCATGCCTTCGAAACCCTTATTGCTCAATTTAAATGGCTTTATGATTTGATAATTAACTTTAAGCTGAATTTTTTTACATTTTTTGTTAAAACAGATTATAATTGAATGTTTACCTTGAGAAACGTGAAGCAAAAGCCATCGATTGAGAAGAAAAGAACATTTATAGTCACTCATGCCTTCGAAAGCCTTATTACTTGCTTAAAATTATTTTACAATCTCATTATGCTTTTTAAAATGAATTTTCTTACATTTTTTGTTAAAATAGATTATATTTAAATGTTTGTCTTGAGAAACGTGAAGCGAAAGCCATCGATTGACAAGAAAAGTCCATTATAGTCACTCATGCCTTTGAAAGCCTCATTATTCAATTTAAATGATTTTATAATCTCATTATTGATTTTATGTTGAATTTTCTTACATTTTTAGTTAAAACAGACTATAATTGAATGTTTACCTCGGGAAACATGAAGCAAAAGCCATCAATTGAGAAGAAAAGACCATTTATAGTCACTCATGCCTCCGTAACGCTTATTGCTCCGTTTAAATGGCTTTATGATTTGATTATTAACTTTAAGTTGAATTTTTTTAAATTTTTTGTTAAAATAGATTATAATTGAATGTTTACCTCGAGAAACGTGAAGCGAAAGCCATCGATTGAGAAGAAAAGAACATTTTTATTCACTCATGCCTTCGAAAGCCTTATTGGTCACTTTAAATGGCTTTATGATTTGATTATTAACTTTAAGCTGAATTTTTTTACATTTTTTGTTAAAACAGATTAAAATTGAATGTTTACCTCGAGAAACGTGAAGCGAAAGCTATCGATTGAGAGGAAAAGAACATTTATAGTCACTCATACCTTCGAAAGCCTCATTATTCACTTTAAAAGATTTTATAATGTCATTATTGATTTTATGTTGAATTTTCTTACATTTTTAGTTAAAACAGACTACAATTGAATGTTTACCTCAGGAAACATGAAGCAAAAGCCATCGATTGAGCAGAAAAGAACATTTATAGTCACTCATGCCTTCGAAAGCCTTATTACTTGCATAAAATTGTTTTACAATCTTATTTTTTTTTAAATGAATTTTCTTACATTTTTGGATAAAATAGATTATATTTAAATGTTTGTCTTCAGAAACGTGAATCGAAAGCCATCGATTGACAAGAAAAGTCCATTATAGTCACTCATGCCTTCGAAAGCCTCATTATTCACTTTAAATGATTTTATAATCTCATTATTGATTTTATGTTGAATTTTCTTACATTCTTAGTTAAAACAGACTATAATTGAATGTTTACCTTCGGAAACATGAAGCAAAAGCCATCAATTGAGAAGAAAAGACCATTTATAGTCACTCATCCCTTCGAAACCCTTATTGCTCAATTTAAATGGCTTTATGATTTGATTATTAACTTTAAGCTGAATTTTTTTAGATATTTTTTTAAAACAGATTATAATTGAATGTTTACCTCGAGAAACGTGAAGCGAAAGCCATTGATTGAGAAGAAAAGAACATTTATAGTCACTCATGCCTTCCAAAGCCTTATTACTTGCTTAAAATTGTTTTAGGGGCTCATTATTTTTTTTAAAATTCATTTTCTTACATTTTTTGTTAAAATAGATTATATTTAAATGTTTGTCTTGAGAAACGTGAAGCGAAAGCCATCGATTGACAAGAAAAGTCCATTATAGTCACTCATGCCTTCGAAAGCCTCATTATTCACTTTAAATGATTTTATAATCTCATTATTGATTTTATGTTTAATTTTCTTACATTTTTCGTTAAAACAGACTATAATTGAATGTTTACCTCAGGAAACATGAAGCAAAGGCCATCAATTGAGAAGAAAAGACCATTTATAGTCACTCATGCCTCCGTAACGCTTATTGCTCCGTTTAAATGGTTTTATGATTTGATTATTAACTTTAAGTTGAATTTTTTTTACATTTTTTGTTAAAATAGATTATAATTGAATGTTTACCTCGAGAAACGTGAAGCGAAAGCCATCGATTGAGAAGAAAAGAACATTTTTAGTCACTCATGCCTTCGAAAGCCTTATTGGTCACTTTAAATGGCTTTATGATTTGATTATTAACTTTAAGCTGAATTTTTTTAAATTTTTTGTTAAAACAGATTAAAATTGAATGTTTACCTCGAGAAACGTTAAGCGAAAGCTATCGATTGAGAGGAAAAGAACATTTATAGTCACTCATACCTTCGAAAGCCTCATTATTCACTTTAAATGATTTTATAATGTCATTATTGATTTTATGTTGAATTTTCTTACATTTTTAGTTAAAACATACTACAATTGAATGTTTACCTCAGGAAACATGAAGCAAAAGCCATCGATTGAGAAGAAAAGAACATTTATAGTCACTCATGCCTTCGAAAGCCTTATTACTTGCTTAAAATTGTTTTACAAGCTCATTATTTTTTTTAAAATTAATTTTTTTACATTTTTTGTTAAAATAGATTATATTTAAATGTTTGTCTTGAGAAACGTGAAGCGAAAGCCATCGATTGACAAGAAAAGTCCATTATAGTCACTCATGCCTTCGAAAGCCTCATTATTCACTTTAAATGATTTTATAATCTCATTATTGATTTTATGTTGAATTTTCTTACATTTTTAGTTAAAACAAAATATAATTGAATGTTTACCTTGGGAAACATGAAGCAAAAGCCATCAATTGAGAAGAAAAGACCATTTATAGTCACTCATGCCTTCGAAACCCTTATTGCTCAATTTAAATGGCTTTATGATTTGATTATTAACTTTAAGCTGAATTTTTTTATATATTTTTTTAAAACTGATTATAATTGAATGTTTACCTCGAGAAACGTGAAGCGAAAGCCATCGATTGAGAAACAAAGAACATTTTTAGTCACTCATGCGTTCGAAAGCCTTATTGGTCACTTTAAATGGCTTTATGATTTGATTATTAACTTTAAGCTGAATTTTTTTAAATTTTTTTTTAAAACAGATTAAAATTGAATGTTTACCTCGAGAAACGTGAAGCGAAAGCTATTGATTGAGAGGAAAAGAACATTTATAGTCACTCATACCTTCGAAAGCCTTATTATTCACTTTAAATGATTTTATAATGTCATTATTGATTTTATGTTGAATTTTCTTACATTTTTAGTTAAAACAGACTACAATTGAATGTTTACCTCAGGAAACATGAAGCAAAAGCCATCGATTGAGAAGAAAAGAACATTTATAGTCACTCATGCCTTCGAAAGCCTTATTACTTGCTTAAAATTGTTTTACAAGCTCATTATTTTTTTTAAAATTAATTTTCTTACGTTTTTTGTTAAAATAGATTATATTTAAATGTTTGTCTTGAGAAACGTGAAGCGAAAGCCATCGATTGACAAGAAAAGTCCATTATAGTCACTCATGCCTTCGAAAGCCTCATTATTCACTTTAAATGATTTTATAATCTCATTATTGATTTTATGTTGAATTTTCTTACATTTTTAGTTAAAACAGACTATAATTGAATGTTTACGTCGGGACACATGAAGCAAAAGCCATCAATTGAGAAGAAAAGACCATTTATAGTCACTCATGCCTCCGTAACGCTTATTGCTCCGTTTAAATGGCTTTATAATTTGATTATTAACTTTAAGTTGAATTTTTTTACATTTTTTGTTAAAATAGATTATAATTGAATGTTTACCTCGAGAAACATGAAGCAAAAGCCATCGATTCAGAAGAAAAGAACATTTTTAGTCACTCATGCCTTCGAAAGCCTTATTGGTCACTTTAAATGGCTTTATGATTTGATTATTAACTTTAAGCTGAATTTTTTTATATTTTTTGTTAAAACAGATTAAAATTGAATGTTTACCTCGAGAAACGTGAAGCGAAAGCTATCGATTAAGAGGAAAAGAACATTTATAGTCACTCATACCTTCGAAAGCCTCATTATTCACTTTAAATGATTTTATAATGTCATTATTGATTTTATGTTGAATTTTCTTACATTTTTAGTTAAAACAGACTACAATTGAATGTTTACCTCAGGAAACATGAAGCAAAAGCCATCGATTGAGAAGAAAAGAACATTTATAGTCACTCATGCCTTCGAAAGCCTTATTACTTGCTTAAAATTGTTTTACAATCTCATTATTTTTTTTACAATTAATATTCTTACATTTTTTGTTAAAATAGATTATATTTAAATGTTTGTCTTGAGAAACGTGAAGCGAAAGCCATCGATTGACAAGAAAAGTCCATTATAGTCACTCATGCCTTCGAAAGCCTCATTATTCACTTTAATTGATTTTATAATGTCATTATTGATTTTATGTTGAATTTTCTTACATTTTTAGTTAAAACAGAATATAATTGAATGTTTACCTTGGAAAACACGAAGCAAAAGCCATCAATTGAGAAGAAAAGACCATTTATAATCACTCATGCTTTCGAAACCCTTATTGCTCAATTTAAATGGCTTTATGATTTGATTATTAACTTTAAGCTGAATTTTTTTACATTTTTTGTTAAAACAGATTATAATTGAATGTTTACCTCGAGAAACGTGAAGCGAAAGCCATCGATTGAGAAGAAAAGAATATTTATAGTCACTCATGCCTTCGAAAGCCATATTACTTGCTTAAAATTGTTTTACAAGCTCATTATTTTTTTTAAAATTAATTTTCTTACATTTTTTGTTAAAATAGATTATATTTAAATGTTTGTCTTGAGAAACGTGAAGCGAAAGCCATCGATTGACAAGAAAAGTCCATTATAGTCACTCATGCCTTCGAAAGCCTCATTATTCACTTTAATTGATTTTATAATCTCATTATTGATTTTATGTTGAATTTTCTTACATTTTTAGTTAAAACAGAATATAATTGAATGTTTACCTTGGAAAACATGAAGCAAAAGCCATCAATTGAGAAGAAAAGACCATTTATAGTCACTCATACTTTCGAAACCCTTATTGCTCAATTTAAATGGCTTTATGATTTGATTATTAACTTTAAGCTGAATTTTTTTACATTTTTTGTTAAAACAGATTATAATTGAATGTTTACCTCGAGAAACGTGAAGCGAAAGCCATCGATTGAGAAGAAAAGAATATTTATAGTCACTCATGCCTTCGAAAGCCATATTACTTGCTTAAAATTGTTTTACAAGCTCATTATTTTTTTTAAAATTAATTTTCTTACATTTTTTGTTAAAATAGATTATATTTAAATGTTTGTCTTGAGAAACGTGAAGCGAAAGCCATCGATTGACAAGAAAAGTCCATTATAGTCACTCATACCTTCGAAAGCCTCATTATTCACTTTAAATGATTTTATAAGCTCATTATTGATTTTATTTTGAATTTTCTTACATTTTTAGTTAAAACAGACTATAATTGAATGTTTACCTCGGGAAACATGAAGCAAAAGCCATCAATTGAGAAGAAAAGACCATTTATAGTCACTCATGCCTCCGTAACGCTTATTGCTCTGTTTAAATGGCTTTATGATTTGATTATTAACTTTAAGTTGAATTTTTTTACATTTTTTGTTAAAATAGATTATAATTGAATGTTTACCTCGAGAAACGTGAAGCGAAAGCCATCGATTGAGAAGAAAAGAACCTTTTTAGTCACTCATGCCTTCGAAAGCCATATTACTTGCTTAAAATTGTTTTACAAGCTCATTATTTTTTTTAAAATTAATTTTCTTACATTTTTTGTTAAAATAGATTATATTTAAATGTTTGTCTTGAGAAACGTGAAGCGAAAGCCATCGATTGACAAGAAAAGTCTATTATAGTCACTCATGCCTTCGAAAGCCTCATTATTCACTTTAAATGATTTTATAATGTCATTATTGATTTTATGTTGAATTTTCTTACATTTTTAGTTAAAACAGACTACAATTGAATGTTTACCTCAGGAAACATGAAGCAAAAGCCATCGATTGAGAAGAAAAGAACATTTATAGTCACTCATGCCTTCGAAAGCCTTATTACTTGCTTAAAATTGTTTTACAATCTCATTATTTTTTTTAAAATTAATATTCTTACATTTTTTGTTAAAATAGATTATATTTAAATGTTTGTCTTGAGAAACGTGAAGCGAAAGCCATCGATTGACAAGAAAAGTCCATTATAGTCACTCATGCCTTCGGAAGCCTCATTATTCACTTTAATTGATTTTATAATCTCATTATTGATTTTATGTTGAATTTTTTTACATTTTTAGTTAAAACAGAATATAATTGAATGTTTACCTTGGAAAACATGAAGCAAAAGCCATCAATTGAGAAGAAAAGACCATTTATAGTCACTCATGCTTTCGAAACCCTTATTGCTCAATTTAAATGGCTTTATGATTTGATTATTAACTTTAAGCTGAATTTTTTTACATTTTTTGTTAAAACAGATTATAATTGAAGGTTTACCTCGAGAAACGTGAAGCGAAAGCCATCGATTGAGAAGAAAAGAATATTTATAGTTACTCATGCCTTCGAAAGCCATATTACTTGCTTAAAATTGTTTTACAAGCTCATTATTTTTTTTAAAATTAATTTTCTTACATTTTTTGTTAAAATAGATTATATTTAAATGTTTGTCTTGAGAAACGTGAAGCGAAAGCCATCGATTGACAAGAAAAGTCCATTATAGTCACTCATGCCTTCGAAAGCCTCATTATTCACTTTAAATGATTTTATAATCTCATTATTGATTTTATGTTGAATTTTCTTACATTTTTAGTTAAAACAGACTATAATTGAATGTTTACCTCGGGAAACATGAAGCAAAAGCCATCAATTGAGAAGAAAAGACCATTTATAGTCACTCATGCCTCCGTAACGCTTATTGCTCTGTTTAAATGGCTTTATGATTTGATTATTAACTTTAAGTTGAATTTTTTTACATTTTTTGTTAAAATAGATTATAATTGAATGTTTACCTCGAGAAACGTGAAGCGAAAGCCATCGATTGAGACGAAAAGAACATTTTTAGTCACTCATGCCTTCGAAAGCCTTATTGGTCACTTTAAATGGCTTTATGATTTGATTATTAACTTTAAGCTGAATTTTTTTAAATTTTTTGTTAAAACAGATTAAAATTGAATGTTTACCTCGAGAAACGTTAAGCGAAAGCTATCGATTGAGAGGAAAAGAACATTTATAGTCACTCATACCTTCGAAAGCCTCATTATTCACTTTAAATGATTTTATAATGTCATTATTGATTTTATGTTGAATTTTCTTACATTTTTAGTTAAAACATACTACAATTGAATGTTTACCTCAAGAAACATGAAGCAAAAGCCATCGATTGAGAAGAAAAGAACATTTATAGTCACTCATGCCTTCGAAAGCCTTATTACTTGCTTAAAATTGTTTTACAAGCTCATTATTTTTTTTAAAATTAATTTTTTTACATTTTTTGTTAAAATAGATTATATTTAAATGTTTGTCTTGAGAAACGTGAAGCGAAAGCCATCGATTGACAAGAAAAGTCCATTATAGTCACTCATGCCTTCGAAAGCCTCATTATTCACTTTAAATGATTTTATAATCTCATTATTGATTTTATGTTGAATTTTCTTACATTTTTAGTTAAAACAGACTATAATTGAATGTTTACCTCATGAAACATGAAGCAAAAGCCATCAATTGAGAAGAAAAGACCATTTATAGTCACTCATGCCTCCGTAACGCTTATTGCTCTGTTTAAATGGCTTTATGATTTGATTATTAACTTTAAGTTGAATTTTTTTACATTTTTTGTTAAAATAGATTATAATTGAATGTTTACCTCGAGAAACGTGAAGCGAAAGCCATCGATTGAGAAGAAAAGAACCTTTTTAGTCACTCATGCCTTCGAAAGCCATATTACTTGCTTAAAATTGTTTTACAAGCTCATTATTTTTTTTAAAATTAATTTTCTTACATTTTTTGTTAAAATAGATTATATTTAAATGTTTGTCTTGAGAAACGTGAAGCGAAAGCCATCGATTGACAAGAAAAGTCCATTATAGTCACTCATGCCTTCGAAAGCCTCATTATTCACTTTAAATGATTTTATAATGTCATTATTGATTTTATGTTGAATTTTCTTATATTTTTAGTTAAAACAGACTACAATTGAATGTTTACCTCAGGAAACATGAAGCAAAAGCCATCGATTGAGAAGAAAAGAACATTTATAGTCACTCATGCCTTCGAAAGCCTTATTACTTCCTTAAAATTGTTTTACAATCTCATTATTTTTTTTAAAATTAATATTCTTACATTTTTTGTTAAAATAGATTATATTTAAATGTTTGTCTTGAGAAACGTGAAGCGAAAGCCATCGATTGACAAGAAAAGTCCATTATAGTCACTCATGCCTTCGAAAGCCTCATTATTCACTTTAATTGATTTTATAATCTCATTATTGATTTTATGTTGAATTTTCTTACATTTTTAGTTAAAACAGAATATAATTGAATGTTTACCTTGGAAAACATGAAGCAAAAGCCATCAATTGAGAAGAAAAGACCATTTATAGTCACTCATGCTTTCGAAACCCTTATTGCTCAATTTAAATGGCTTTATGATTTGATTATTAACTTTAAGCTGAATTTTTTTACATTTTTTGTTAAAACAGATTATAATTGAATGTTTACCTCGAGAAACGTGACGCGAAAGCCATCGATTGAGAAGAAAAGAATATTTATAGTCACTCATGCCTTCGAAAGCCATATTACTTGCTTAAAATTGTTTTACAAGCTCATTATTTTTTTTAAAATTAATTTTCTTACATTTTTTGTTAAAATAGATTATATTTAAATGTTTGTCTTGAGAAACGTGAAGCGAAAGCCATCGATTGACAAGAAAAGTCCATTATAGTCACTCATACCTTCGAAAGCCTCATTATTCACTTTAAATGATTTTATAAGCTCATTATTGATTTTATTTTGAATTTTCTTACATTTTTAGTTAAAACAGACTATAATTGAATGTTTACCTCGGGAAACATGAAGCAAAAGCCATCAATTGAGAAGAAAAGACCATTTATAGTCACTCATGCCTCCGTAACGCTTATTGCTCTGTTTAAATGGCTTTATGATTTGATTATTAACTTTAAGTTGAATTTTTTTACATTTTTTGTTAAAATAGATTATAATTGAATGTTTACCTCGAGAAACGTGAAGCGAAAGCCATCGATTGAGAAGAAAAGAACCTTTTTAGTCACTCATGCCTTCGAAAGCCATATTACTTGCTTAAAATTGTTTTACAAGCTCATTATTTTTTTTAAAATTAATTTTCTTACATTTTTTGTTAAAATAGATTATATTTAAATGTTTGTCTTGAGAAACGTGAAGCGAAAGCCATCGATTGACAAGAAAAGTCTATTATAGTCACTCATGCCTTCGAAAGCCTCATTATTCACTTTAAATGATTTTATAATGTCATTATTGATTTTATGTTGAATTTTCTTACATTTTTAGTTAAAACAGACTACAATTGAATGTTTACCTCAGGAAACATGAAGCAAAAGCCATCGATTGAGAAGAAAAGAACATTTATAGTCACTCATGCCTTCGAAAGCCTTATTACTTGCTTAAAATTGTTTTACAATCTCATTATTTTTTTTAAAATTAATATTCTTACATTTTTTGTTAAAATAGATTATATTTAAATGTTTGTCTTGAGAAACGTGAAGCGAAAGCCATCGATTGACAAGAAAAGTCCATTATAGTCACTCATGCCTTCGGAAGCCTCATTATTCACTTTAATTGATTTTATAATCTCATTATTGATTTTATGTTGAATTTTTTTACATTTTTAGTTAAAACAGAATATAATTGAATGTTTACCTTGGAAAACATGAAGCAAAAGCCATCAATTGAGAAGAAAAGACCATTTATAGTCACTCATGCTTTCGAAACCCTTATTGCTCAATTTAAATGGCTTTATGATTTGATTATTAACTTTAAGCTGAATTTTTTTACATTTTTTGTTAAAACAGATTATAATTGAAGGTTTACCTCGAGAAACGTGAAGCGAAAGCCATCGATTGAGAAGAAAAGAATATTTATAGTTACTCATGCCTTCGAAAGCCATATTACTTGCTTAAAATTGTTTTACAAGCTCATTATTTTTTTTAAAATTAATTTTCTTACATTTTTTGTTAAAATAGATTATATTTAAATGTTTGTCTTGAGAAACGTGAAGCGAAAGCCATCGATTGACAAGAAAAGTCCATTATAGTCACTCATGCCTTCGAAAGCCTCATTATTCAGTTTAAATGATTTTATAATCTCATTATTGATTTTATGTTGAATTTTCTTACATTTTTAGTTAAAACAGACTATAATTGAATGTTTACCTCGGGAAACATGAAGCAAAAGCCATCAATTGAGAAGAAAAGACCATTTATAGTCACTCATGCCTCCGTAACGCTTATTGCTCTGTTTAAATGGCTTTATGATTTGATTATTAACTTTAAGTTGAATTTTTTTACATTTTTTGTTAAAATAGATTATAATTGAATGTTTACCTCGAGAAACGTGAAGCGAAAGCCATCGATTGAGACGAAAAGAACATTTTTAGTCACTCATGCCTTCGAAAGCCTTATTGGTCACTTTAAATGGCTTTATGATTTGATTATTAACTTTAAGCTGAATTTTTTTAAATTTTTTGTTAAAACAGATTAAAATTGAATGTTTACCTCGAGAAACGTTAAGCGAAAGCTATCGATTGAGAGGAAAAGAACATTTATAGTCACTCATACCTTCGAAAGCCTCATTATTCACTTTAAATGATTTTATAATGTCATTATTGATTTTATGTTGAATTTTCTTACATTTTTAGTTAAAACATACTACAATTGAATGTTTACCTCAGGAAACATGAAGCAAAAGCCATCGATTGAGAAGAAAAGAACATTTATAGTCACTCATGCCTTCGAAAGCCTTATTACTTGCTTAAAATTGTTTTACAAGCTCATTATTTTTTTTAAAATTAATTTTTTTACATTTTTTGTTAAAATAGATTATATTTAAATGTTTGTCTTGAGAAACGTGAAGCGAAAGCCATCGATTGACAAGAAAAGTCCATTATAGTCACTCATGCCTTCGAAAGCCTCATTATTCACTTTAAATGATTTTATAATCTCATTATTGATTTTATGTTGAATTTTCTTACATTTTTAGTTAAAACAAAATATAATTGAATGTTTACCTTGGGAAACATGAAGCAAAAGCCATCAATTGAGAAGAAAAGACCATTTATAGTCACTCATGCCTTCGAAACCCTTATTGCTCAATTTAAATGGCTTTATGATTTGATTATTAACTTTAAGCTGAATTTTTTTATATATTTTTTTAAAACTGATTATAATTGAATGTTTACCTCGAGAAACGTGAAGCGAAAGCCATCGATTGAGAAACAAAGAACATTTTTAGTCACTCATGCGTTCGAAAGCCTTATTGGTCACTTTAAATGGCTTTATGATTTGATTATTAACTTTAAGCTGAATTTTTTTAAATTTTTTTTTAAAACAGATTAAAATTGAATGTTTACCTCGAGAAACGTGAAGCGAAAGCTATTGATTGAGAGGAAAAGAACATTTATAGTCACTCATACCTTCGAAAGCCTTATTATTCACTTTAAATGATTTTATAATGTCATTATTGATTTTATGTTGAATTTTCTTACATTTTTAGTTAAAACAGACTACAATTGAATGTTTACCTCAGGAAACATGAAGCAAAAGCCATCGATTGAGAAGAAAAGAACATTTATAGTCACTCATGCCTTCGAAAGCCTTATTACTTGCTTAAAATTGTTTTACAAGCTCATTATTTTTTTTAAAATTAATTTTCTTACGTTTTTTGTTAAAATAGATTATATTTAAATGTTTGTCTTGAGAAACGTGAAGCGAAAGCCATCGATTGACAAGAAAAGTCCATTATAGTCACTCATGCCTTCGAAAGCCTCATTATTCACTTTAAATGATTTTATAATCTCATTATTGATTTTATGTTGAATTTTCTTACATTTTTAGTTAAAACAGACTATAATTGAATGTTTACGTCGGGACACATGAAGCAAAAGCCATCAATTGAGAAGAAAAGACCATTTATAGTCACTCATGCCTCCGTAACGCTTATTGCTCCGTTTAAATGGCTTTATAATTTGATTATTAACTTTAAGTTGAATTTTTTTACATTTTTTGTTAAAATAGATTATAATTGAATGTTTACCTCGAGAAACATGAAGCAAAAGCCATCGATTCAGAAGAAAAGAACATTTTTAGTCACTCATGCCTTCGAAAGCCTTATTGGTCACTTTAAATGGCTTTATGATTTGATTATTAACTTTAAGCTGAATTTTTTTATATTTTTTGTTAAAACAGATTAAAATTGAATGTTTACCTCGAGAAACGTGAAGCGAAAGCTATCGATTAAGAGGAAAAGAACATTTATAGTCACTCATACCTTCGAAAGCCTCATTATTCACTTTAAATGATTTTATAATGTCATTATTGATTTTATGTTGAATTTTCTTACATTTTTAGTTAAAACAGACTACAATTGAATGTTTACCTCAGGAAACATGAAGCAAAAGCCATCGATTGAGAAGAAAAGAACATTTATAGTCACTCATGCCTTCGAAAGCCTTATTACTTGCTTAAAATTGTTTTACAATCTCATTATTTTTTTTACAATTAATATTCTTACATTTTTTGTTAAAATAGATTATATTTAAATGTTTGTCTTGAGAAACGTGAAGCGAAAGCCATCGATTGACAAGAAAAGTCCATTATAGTCACTCATGCCTTCGAAAGCCTCATTATTCACTTTAATTGATTTTATAATGTCATTATTGATTTTATGTTGAATTTTCTTACATTTTTAGTTAAAACAGAATATAATTGAATGTTTACCTTGGAAAACACGAAGCAAAAGCCATCAATTGAGAAGAAAAGACCATTTATAGTCACTCATGCCTCCGTAACGCTTATTGCTCTGTTTAAATGGCTTTATGATTTGATTATTAACTTTAAGTTGAATTTTTTTACATTTTTTGTTAAAATAGATTATAATTGAATGTTTACCTCGAGAAACGTGAAGCGAAAGCCATCGATTGAGACGAAAAGAACATTTTTAGTCACTCATGCCTTCGAAAGCCTTATTGGTCACTTTAAATGGCTTTATGATTTGATTATTAACTTTAAGCTGAATTTTTTTAAATTTTTTGTTAAAACAGATTAAAATTGAATGTTTACCTCGAGAAACGTTAAGCGAAAGCTATCGATTGAGAGGAAAAGAACATTTATAGTCACTCATACCTTCGAAAGCCTCATTATTCACTTTAAATGATTTTATAATGTCATTATTGATTTTATGTTGAATTTTCTTACATTTTTAGTTAAAACATACTACAATTGAATGTTTACCTCAGGAAACATGAAGCAAAAGCCATCGATTGAGAAGAAAAGAACATTTATAGTCACTCATGCCTTCGAAAGCCTTATTACTTGCTTAAAATTGTTTTACAAGCTCATTATTTTTTTTAAAATTAATTTTTTTACATTTTTTGTTAAAATAGATTATATTTAAATGTTTGTCTTGAGAAACGTGAAGCGAAAGCCATCGATTGACAAGAAAAGTCCATTATAGTCACTCATGCCTTCGAAAGCCTCATTATTCACTTTAAATGATTTTATAATCTCATTATTGATTTTATGTTGAATTTTCTTACATTTTTAGTTAAAACAGACTATAATTGAATGTTTACCTCATGAAACATGAAGCAAAAGCCATCAATTGAGAAGAAAAGACCATTTATAGTCACTCATGCCTCCGTAACGCTTATTGCTCTGTTTAAATGGCTTTATGATTTGATTATTAACTTTAAGTTGAATTTTTTTACATTTTTTGTTAAAATAGATTATAATTGAATGTTTACCTCGAGAAACGTGAAGCGAAAGCCATCGATTGAGAAGAAAAGAACCTTTTTAGTCACTCATGCCTTCGAAAGCCATATTACTTGCTTAAAATTGTTTTACAAGCTCATTATTTTTTTTAAAATTAATTTTCTTACATTTTTTGTTAAAATAGATTATATTTAAATGTTTGTCTTGAGAAACGTGAAGCGAAAGCCATCGATTGACAAGAAAAGTCCATTATAGTCACTCATGCCTTCGAAAGCCTCATTATTCACTTTAAATGATTTTATAATGTCATTATTGATTTTATGTTGAATTTTCTTATATTTTTAGTTAAAACAGACTACAATTGAATGTTTACCTCAGGAAACATGAAGCAAAAGCCATCGATTGAGAAGAAAAGAACATTTATAGTCACTCATGCCTTCGAAAGCCTTATTACTTGCTTAAAATTGTTTTACAATCTCATTATTTTTTTTAAAATTAATATTCTTACATTTTTTGTTAAAATAGATTATATTTAAATGTTTGTCTTGAGAAACGTGAAGCGAAAGCCATCGATTGACAAGAAAAGTCCATTATAGTCACTCATGCCTTCGAAAGCCTCATTATTCACTTTAATTGATTTTATAATCTCATTATTGATTTTATGTTGAATTTTCTTACATTTTTAGTTAAAACAGAATATAATTGAATGTTTACCTTGGAAAACATGAAGCAAAAGCCATCAATTGAGAAGAAAAGACCATTTATAGTCACTCATGCTTTCGAAACCCTTATTGCTCAATTTAAATGGCTTTATGATTTGATTATTAACTTTAAGCTGAATTTTTTTACATTTTTTGTTAAAACAGATTATAATTGAATGTTTACCTCGAGAAACGTGAAGCGAAAGCCATCGATTGAGAAGAAAAGAATATTTATAGTCACTCATGCCTTCGAAAGCCATATTACTTGCTTAAAATTGTTTTACAAGCTCATTATTTTTTTTAAAATTAATTTTCTTACATTTTTTGTTAAAATAGATTATATTTAAATGTTTGTCTTGAGAAACGTGAAGCGAAAGCCATCGATTGACAAGAAAAGTCCATTATAGTCACTCATGCCTTCGAAAGCCTCATTATTCACTTTAATTGATTTTATAATCTCATTATTGATTTTATGTTGAATTTTCTTACATTTTTAGTTAAAACAGAATATAATTGAATGTTTACCTTGGAAAACATGAAGCAAAAGCCATCAATTGAGAAGAAAAGACCATTTATAGTCACTCATACTTTCGAAACCCTTATTGCTCAATTTAAATGGCTTTATGATTTGATTATTAACTTTAAGCTGAATTTTTTTACATTTTTTGTTAAAACAGATTATAATTGAATGTTTACCTCGAGAAACGTGAAGCGAAAGCCATCGATTGAGAAGAAAAGAATATTTATAGTCACTCATGCCTTCGAAAGCCATATTACTTGCTTAAAATTGTTTTACAAGCTCATTATTTTTTTTAAAATTAATTTTCTTACATTTTTTGTTAAAATAGATTATATTTAAATGTTTGTCTTGAGAAACGTGAAGCGAAAGCCATCGATTGACAAGAAAAGTCCATTATAGTCACTCATACCTTCGAAAGCCTCATTATTCACTTTAAATGATTTTATAAGCTCATTATTGATTTTATTTTGAATTTTCTTACATTTTTAGTTAAAACAGACTATAATTGAATGTTTACCTCGGGAAACATGAAGCAAAAGCCATCAATTGAGAAGAAAAGACCATTTATAGTCACTCATGCCTCCGTAACGCTTATTGCTCTGTTTAAATGGCTTTATGATTTGATTATTAACTTTAAGTTGAATTTTTTTACATTTTTTGTTAAAATAGATTATAATTGAATGTTTACCTCGAGAAACGTGAAGCGAAAGCCATCGATTGAGAAGAAAAGAACCTTTTTAGTCACTCATGCCTTCGAAAGCCATATTACTTGCTTAAAATTGTTTTACAAGCTCATTATTTTTTTTAAAATTAATTTTCTTACATTTTTTGTTAAAATAGATTATATTTAAATGTTTGTCTTGAGAAACGTGAAGCGAAAGCCATCGATTGACAAGAAAAGTCCATTATAGTCACTCATGCCTTCGAAAGCCTCATTATTCACTTTAAATGATTTTATAATGTCATTATTGATTTTATGTTGAATTTTCTTACATTTTTAGTTAAAACAGACTACAATTGAATGTTTACCTCAGGAAACATGAAGCAAAAGCCATCGATTGAGAAGAAAAGAACATTTATAGTCACTCATGCCTTCGAAAGCCTTATTACTTGCTTAAAATTGTTTTACAATCTCATTATTTTTTTTAAAATTAATATTCTTACATTTTTTGTTAAAATAGATTATATTTAAATGTTTGTCTTGAGAAACGTGAAGCGAAAGCCATCGATTGACAAGAAAAGTCCATTATAGTCACTCATGCCTTCGAAAGCCTCATTATTCACTTTAAATGATTTTATAATGTCATTATTGATTTTATGTTGAATTTTCTTACATTTTTAGTTAAAACAGACTACAATTGAATGTTTACCTCAGGAAACATGAAGCAAAAGCCATCAATTGAGAAGAAAAGAACATTTATAGTCACTCATGCTTTCGAAACCCTTATTGCTCAATTTAAATGGCTTTATGATTTGATTATTAACTTTAAGTTGAATTTTTTTACATTTTTTGTTAAAACAGATTATAATTGAATGTTTACCTCGAGAAACGTGAAGCGAAAGCCATCGATTGAGAAGAAAAGAACATTTTTAGTCACTCATGCCTTCGAAAGCCTTATTGGTCACTTTAAATGGCTTTATGATTTGATTATTAACTTTAAGCTGAATTTTTTTACATTTTTTGTTAAAACAGATTAAAATTGAATGTTTACCTCGAGAAACGTGAAGCGAAAGCTATCGATTGGGAGGAAAAGAACATTTATAGTCACTCATACCTTCGGAAGCCTCATTATTCACTTTAATTGATTTTATAATCTCATTATTGATTTTATGTTGAATTTTCTTACATTTTTAGTTAAAACAGAATATAATTGAATGTTTACCTTGGAAAACATGAAGCAAAAGCCATCAATTGAGAAGAAAAGACCATTTATAGTCACTCATGCTTTCGAAACCCTTATTGCTCAATTTAAATGGCTTTATGATTTGATTATTAACTTTAAGCTGAATTTTTTTACATTTTTTGTTAAAACAGATTATAATTGCATGTTTACCTCGAAAACGTGAAGCGAAAGCCATCGATTGAAAAGAAAAGAACATTTTTAGTCACTCATGCCTTCGAAAGCCATATTACTTGCTTAAAATTGTTTTACAAGCTCATTATTTTTTTTAAAATTAATTTTCTTACATTTTTTGTTAAAATAGATTATATTTAAATGTTTGTCTTGAGAAACGTGAAGCGAAAGCCATCGATTGACAAGAAAAGTCCATTATAGTCACTCATGCCTTCGAAAGCCTCATTATTCACTTTAAATGATTTTATAATCTCATTATTGATTTTATGTTGAATTTTCTTACATTTTTAGTTAAAACAGACTATAATTGAATGTTTGCCTTGGGAAACATGAAGCAAAAGCCATCAATTGAGAAGAAAAGACCATTTATAGTCACTCATGCCTCCGTAACGCTTATTGCTCTGTTTAAATGGCTTTATGATTTGATTATTAACTTTAAGTTGAATTTTTTTACATTTTTTGTTAAAATAGATTATAATTGAATGTTTACCTCGAGAAACGTGAAGCGAAAGCCATCGATTGAGAAGAAAAGAACATTTTTAGTCACTCATGCCTTCGAAAGCCTTATTGGTCACTTTAAATGGCTTTATGATTTGATTATTAACTTTAAGCTGAATTTTTTTATATTTTTTGTTAAAACAGATTAAAATTGAATGTTTACCTCGAGAAACGTGAAGCGAAAGCTATCGATTGAGAGGAAAAGAACATTTATAGTCACTCATACCTTCGAAAGCCTCATTATTCACTTTAAATGATTTTATAATGTCATTATTGATTTTATGTTGAATTTTCTTACATTTTTAGTTAAAACAGACTACAATTGAATGTTTACCTCAGGAAACATGAAGCAAAAGCCATCGATTGAGAAGAAAAGAACATTTATAGTCACTCATGCCTTCGAAAGCCTTATTACTTGCTTAAAATTGTTTTACAATCTCATTATTTTTTTTAAAATTAATATTCTTACATTTTTTGTTAAAATAAATTATATTTAAATGTTTGTCTTGAGAAACGTGAAGCGAAAGCCATCGATTGACAAGAAAAGTCCATTATAGTCACTCATGCCTTCGAAAGCCTCATTATTCACTTTAATTGATTTTATAATCTCATTTTTGATTTTATGTTGAATTTTCTTACATTTTTAGTTAAAACAGAATATAATTGAATGTTTACCTTGGAAAACATGAAGCAAAAGCCATCAATTGAGAAGAAAAGACCATTTATAGTCACTCATGCTTTCGAAACCCTTATTGCTCAATTTAAATGGCTTTATGATTTGATTATTAACTTTAAGTTGAATTTTTTTACATTTTTTGTTCAAACAGATTATAATTGAATGTTTACCTCGAGAAACGTGAAGCGAAAGCCATCGATTGAGAAGAAAAGAACATTTTTAGTCACTCATGCCTTTGAAAGCCTTATTGGTCACTTTAAATGGCTTTATGATTTGATTATTAACTTTAAGCTGAATTTTTTTGTATTTTTTGTTAAAACAGATTAAAATTGAATGTTTACCTCGAGAAACGTGAAGCGAAAGCTATCGATTGGGAGGAAAAGAACATTTATAGTCACTCATACCTTCGAAAGCCTCATTATTCACTTTAATTGATTTTATAATCTCATTATTGATTTTATGTTGAATTTTGTTACATTTTTAGTTAAAACAGAATATAATTGAATGTTTACCTTGGAAAACATGAAGCAAAAGCCATCAATTGAGAAGAAAAGACCATTTATAGTCACTCATGCTTTCGAAACCCTTATTGCTCAATTTAAATGGCTTTATGATTTGATTATTAACTTTAAGCTGAATTTTTTTACATTTTTTGTTAAAACAGATTATAATTGAATGTTTACCTCGAAAACGTGAAGCGAAAGCCATCGATTGAGAAGAAAAGAACATTTTTAGTCACTCATGCCTTCGAAAGCCATATTACTTGCTTAAAATTGTTTTACAAGCTCATTATTTTTTTTAAAATTAATTTTCTTACATTTTTTGTTAAAATAGATTATATTTAAATGTTTGTCTTGAGAAACATGAAGCGAAAGCCATCGATTGACAAGAAAAGTCCATTATAGTCACTCATGCCTTCGAAAGCCTCATTATTCACTTTAAATGATTTTATAATGTCATTATTGATTTTATGTTGAATTTTCTTACATTTTTAGTTAAAACAGACTACAATTGAATGTTTACCTCAGGAAACATGAAGCAAAAGCCATCGATTGAGAAGAAAAGAACATTTATAGTCACTCATGCCTTCGAAAGCCTTATTACTTGCTTAAAATTGTTTTACAATCTCATTATTTTTTTTAAAATTAATATTCTTACATTTTTTGTTAAAATAGATTATATTTAAATGTTTGTCTTGAGAAACGTGAAGCGAAAGCCATCGATTGACAAGAAAAGTCCATTATAGTCACTCATGCCTTCGAAAGCCTCATTATTCACTTTAATTGATTTTATAATCTCATTATTGATTTTATGTTGAATTTTTTTACATTTTTAGTTAAAACAGAATATAATTGAATGTTTACCTTGGAAAACATGAAGCAAAAGCCATCAATTGAGAAGAAAAGACCATTTATAGTCACTCATGCTTTCGAAACCCTTATTGCTCAATTTAAATGGCTTTATGATTTGATTATTAACTTTAAGCTGAATTTTTTTACATTTTTTGTTAAAACAGATTATAATTGAAGGTTTACCTCGAGAAACGTGAAGCGAAAGCCATCGATTGAGAAGAAAAGAATATTTATAGTTACTCATGCCTTCGAAAGCCATATTACTTGCTTAAAATTGTTTTACAAGCTCATTATTTTTTTTAAAATTAATTTTCTTACATTTTTTGTTAAAATAGATTATATTTAAATGTTTGTCTTGAGAAACGTGAAGCGAAAGCCATCGATTGAGAAGAAAAGAATATTTATAGTCACTCATGCCTTCGAAAGCCATATTACTTGCTTAAAATTGTTTTACAAGCTCATTACTTTTTTTAAAATTAATTTTCTTACATTTTTTGTTAAAATAGATTATATTTAAATGTTTGTCTTGAGAAACGTGAAGCGAAAGCCATCGATTGACAAGAAAAGTCCATTATAGTCACTCATGCCTTCGAAAGCCTCATTATTCACTTTAAATGATTTTATAATCTCATTATTGATTTTATGTTGAATTTTCTTACATTTTTAGTTAAAACAGACTATAATTGAATGTTTACCTCGGGAGACATGAAGCAAAAGCCATCAATTGAGAAGAAAAGACCATTTATAGTCACTCATGCCTCCGTAACGCTTATTGCTCTGTTTAAATGGCTTTATGATTTGATTATTAACTTTAAGTTGAATTTTTTTACATTTTTTTTTAAAATAGATTATAATTGAATGTTTACCTCGAGAAACGTGAAGCGAAAGCCATCGATTGAGAAGAAAAGAACATTTTTAGTCACTCATGCCTTCGAAAGCCTTATTGGTCACTTTAAATGGCTTTATGATTTGATTATTAACTTTAAGCTGAATTTTTTTATATTTTTTGTTAAAACAGATTAAAATTGAATGTTTACCTCGAGAA
Source organism: Theobroma cacao (assembly GCF_053813885.1). Classification (NCBI taxonomy): domain Eukaryota; kingdom Viridiplantae; phylum Streptophyta; class Magnoliopsida; order Malvales; family Malvaceae; genus Theobroma; species Theobroma cacao. The sequence continues at coordinate 26,044,612 of NC_142640.1, read as the reverse complement.
ACGTGAAGCGAAAGCTATCGATTGAGAGGAAAAGAACATTTATAGTCACTCATACCTTCGAAAGCCTCATTATTCACTTTAAATGATTTTATAATGTCATTATTGATTTTATGTTGAATTTTCTTGCATTTTTAGTTAAAACAGACTACAATTGAATGTTTACCTCAGGAAACATGAAGCAAAAGCCATCGATTGAGAAGAAAAGAACATTTATAGTCACTCATGCCTTCGAAAGCCTTATTACTTGCTTAAAATTGTTTTACAATCTCATTATTTTTTTTAAAATTAATATTCTTACATTTTTTGTTAAAATAAATTATATTTAAATGTTTGTCTTGAGAAACGTGAAGCGAAAGCCATCGATTGACAAGAAAAGTCCATTATAGTCACTCATGCCTTCGAAAGCCTCATTATTCACTTTAATTGATTTTATAATCTCATTTTTGATTTTATGTTGAATTTTCTTACATTTTTAGTTAAAACAGAATATAATTGAATGTTTACCTTGGAAAACATGAAGCAAAAGCCATCAATTGAGAAGAAAAGACCATTTATAGTCACTCATGCTTTCGAAACCCTTATTGCTCAATTTAAATGGCTTTATGATTTGATTATTAACTTTAAGCTGAATTTTTTTACATTTTTTGTTAAAACAGATTATAATTGAAGGTTTACCTCGAGAAACGTGAAGCGAAAGCCATCGATTGAGAAGAAAATAATATTTATAGTTACTCATGCCTTCGAAAGCCATATTACTTGCTTAAAATTGTTTTACAAGCTCATTATTTTTTTTAAAATTAATTTTCTTACATTTTTTGTTAAAATAGATTATATTTAAATGTTTGTCTTGAGAAACGTGAACCGAAAGCCATCGATTGACAAGAAAAGTCCATTATAGTCACTCATGCCTTCGAAAGCCTCATTATTCACTTTAAATGATTTTATAAGCTCATTATTGATTTTATTTTGAATTTTCTTACATTTTTAGTTAAAACAGACTATAATTGAATGTTTACCTCGGGAAACATGAAGCAAAAGCCATCAATTGAGAAGAAAAGACCATTTATAGTCACTCATGCCTCCGTAACGCTTATTGCTCTGTTTAAATGGCTTTATGATTTGATTATTAACTTTAAGTTAAATTTTTTTACATTTTTTGTTAAAATAGATTATAATTGAATGTTTACCTCGAGAAACGTGAAGCGAAAGCCATCGATTGAGAAGAAAAGAACCTTTTTAGTCACTCATGCCTTCGAAAGCCATATTACTTGCTTAAAATTGTTTTACAAGCTCATTATTTTTTTTAAAATTAATTTTCTTACATTTTTTGTTAAAATAGATTATATTTAAATGTTTGTCTTGAGAAACGTGAAGCGAAAGCCATCGATTGACAAGAAAAGTCCATTATAGTCACTCATGCCTTCGAAAGCCTCATTATTCACTTTAAATGATTTTATAATGTCATTATTGATTTTATGTTGAATTTTCTTACATTTTTAGTTAAAACAGACTACAATTGAATGTTTACCTCAGGAAACATGAAGCAAAAGCCATCGATTGAGAAGAAAAGAACATTTATAGTCACTCATGCCTTCGAAAGCCTTATTACTTGGTTAAAATTGTTTTACAATCTCATTATTTTTTTTAAAATTAATATTCTTACATTTTTTGTTAAAATAGATTATATTTAAATGTTTGTCTTGAGAAACGTGACGCGAAAGCCATCGATTGACAACAAAAGTCCATTATAGTCACTCATGCCTTCGAAAGCCTCATTATTCACTTTAATTGATTTTATAATCTCATTATTGATTTTATGTTGAATTTTTTTACATTTTTAGTTAAAACAGAATATAATTGAATGTTTACCTTGGAAAACATGAAGCAAAAGCCATCAATTGAGAAGAAAAGACCATTTATAGTCACTCATGCTTTCGAAACCCTTATTGCTCAATTTAAATGGCTTTATGATTTGATTATTAACTTTAAGCTGAATTTTTTTACATTTTTTGTTAAAACAGATTATAATTGAAGGTTTACCTCGAGAAACGTGAAGCGAAAGCCATCGATTGAGAAGAAAAGAATATTTATAGTTACTCATGCCTTCGAAAGCCATATTACTTGCTTAAAATTGTTTTACAAGCTCATTATTTTTTTTAAAATTAATTTTCTTACATTTTTTGTTAAAATAGATTATATTTAAATGTTTGTCTTGAGAAACGTGAAGCGAAAGCCATCGATTGAGAAGAAAAGAATATTTATAGTCACTCATGCCTTCGAAAGCCATATTACTTGCTTAAAATTGTTTTACAAGCTCATTATTTTTTTTAAAATTAATTTTCTTACATTTTTTGTTAAAATAGATTATATTTAAATGTTTGTCTTGAGAAACGTGAAGCGAAAGCCATCGATTGACAAGAAAAGTCCATTATAGTCACTCATGCCTTCGAAAGCCTCATTATTCACTTTAAATGATTTTATAATCTCATTATTGATTTTATGTTGAATTTTCTTACATTTTTAGTTAAAACAGACTATAATTGAATGTTTACCTCGGGAAACATGAAGCAAAAGCCATCAATTGAGAAGAAAAGACCATTTATAGTCACTCATGCCTCCGTAACGCTTATTGCTCTGTTTAAATGGCTTTATGATTTGATTATTAACTTTAAGTTGAATTTTTTTACATTTTTTGTTAAAATAGATTATAATTGAATGTTTACCTCGAGAAACGTGAAGCGAAAGCCATCGATTGAGAAGAAAAGAACATTTTTAGTCACTCATGCCTTCGAAAGCCTTATTGGTCACTTTAAATGGCTTTATGATTTGATTATTAACTTTAAGCTGAATTTTTTTATATTTTTTGTTAAAACAGATTAAAATTGAATGTTTACCTCGAGAAACGTGAAGCGAAAGCTATCGATTGAGAGGAAAAGAACATTTATAGTCACTCATACCTTCGAAAGCCTCATTATTCACTTTAAATGATTTTATAATGTCATTATTGATTTTATGTTGAATTTTCTTACATTTTTAGTTAAAACAGACTACAATTGAATGTTTACCTCAGGAAACATGAAGCAAAAGCCATCGATTGAGAAGAAAAGAACATTTATAGTCACTCATGCCTTCGAAAGCCTTATTACTTGCTTAAAATTGTTTTACAATCTCATTATTTTTTTTAAAATTAATATTCTTACATTTTTTGTTAAAATAGATTATATTTAAATGTTTGTCTTGAGAAACGTGAAGCGAAAGCCATCGATTGACAAGAAAAGTCCATTATAGTCACTCATGCCTTCGAAAGCCTCATTATTCACTTTAATTGATTTTATAATCTCATTATTGATTTTTTGTTGAATTTTCTTACATTTTTAGTTAAAACAGAATATAATTGAATGTTTACCTTGGAAAACATGAAGCAAAAGCCATCAATTGAGAAGAAAAGACCATTTATAGTCACTCATGCTTTCGAAACCCTTATTGCTCAATTTAAATGGCTTTATGATTTGATTATTAACTTTAAGCTGAATTTTTTTACATTTTTTGTTAAAACAGATTATAATTGAATGTTTACCTCGAGAAACGTGAAGCGAAAGCTATCGATTGAGAAGAAAAGAATATTTATAGTCACTCATGCCTTCGAAAGCCATATTACTTGCTTAAAATTGTTTTACAAGCTCATTATTTTTTTTAAAATTAATTTTCTTACATTTTTTGTTAAAATAGATTATATTTAAATGTTTGTCTTGAGAAACGTGAAGCGAAAGCCATCGATTGACAAGAAAAGTCCATTATAGTCACTCATGCCTTCGAAAGCCTCATTATTCACTTTAAATGATTTTATAAGCTCATTATTGATTTTATTTTGAATTTTCTTACATTTTTAGTTAAAACAGACTATAATTGAATGTTTACCTCGGGAAACATGAAGCAAAAGCCATCAATTGAGAAGAAAAGACCATTTATAGTCACTCATGCCTCCGTAACGCTTATTGCTCTGTTTAAATGGCTTTATGATTTGATTATTAACTTTAAGTTGAATTTTTTTACATTTTTTGTTAAAATAGATTATAATTGAATGTTTACCTCGAGAAACGTGAAGCGAAAGCCATCGATTGAGAAGAAAAGAACCTTTTTAGTCACTCATGCCTTCGAAAGCCATATTACTTGCTTAAAATTGTTTTACAAGCTCATTATTTTTTTTAAAATTAATTTTCTTACATTTTTTGTTAAAATAGATTATATTTAAATGTTTGTCTTGAGAAACGTGAAGCGAAAGCCATCGATTGACAAGAAAAGTCCATTATAGTCACTCATGCCTTCGAAAGCCTCATTATTCACTTTAAATGATTTTATAATGTCATTATTGATTTTATGTTGAATTTTCTTACATTTTTAGTTAAAACAGACTACAATTGAATGTTTACCTCAGGAAACATGAAGCAAAAGCCATCGATTGAGAAGAAAAGAACATTTATAGTCACTCATGCCTTCGAAAGCCTTATTACTTGCTTAAAATTGTTTTACAATCTCATTATTTTTTTTAAAATTAATATTCTTACATTTTTTGTTAAAATAGATTATATTTAAATGTTTGTCTTGAGAAACGTGAAGCGAAAGCCATCGATTGACAAGAAAAGTCCATTATAGTCACTCATGCCTTCGAAAGCCTCATTATTCACTTGAATTGATTTTATAATGTCATTATTGATTTTATGTTGAATTTTTTTACATTTTTAGTTAAAACAGAATATAATTGAATGTTTACCTTGGAAAACATGAAGCAAAAGCCATCAATTGAGAAGAAAAGACCATTTATAGTCACTCATGCTTTCGAAACCCTTATTGCTCAATTTAAATGGCTTTATGATTTGATTATTAACTTTAAGTTGAATTTTTTTACATTTTTTGTTAAAACAGATTATAATTGAAGGTTTACCTCGAGAAACGTGAAGCGAAAGCCATCGATTGAGAAGAAAAGAATATTTATAGTTACTCATGCCTTCGAAAGCCATATTACTTGCTTAAAATTGTTTTACAAGCTCATTATTTTTTTTAAAATTAATTTTCTTACATTTTTTGTTAAAATAGATTATATTTAAATGTTTGTCTTGAGAAACGTGAAGCGAAAGCCATCGATTGAGAAGAAAAGAATATTTATAGTCACTCATGCCTTCGAAAGCCATATTACTTGCTTAAAATTGTTTTACAAGCTCATTATTTTTTTTAAAATTAATTTTCTTACATTTTTTGTTAAAATAGATTATATTTAAATGTTTGTCTTGAGAAACGTGAAGCGAAAGCCATCGATTGACAAGAAAAGTCCATTATAGTCACTCATGCCTTCGAAAGCCTCATTATTCACTTTAAATGATTTTATAATCTCATTATTGATTTTATGTTGAATTTTCTTACATTTTTAGTTAAAACAGACTATAATTGAATGTTTACCTCGGGAAACATGAAGCAAAAGCCATCAATTGAGAAGAAAAGACCATTTATAGTCACTCATGCCTCCGTAACGCTTATTGCTCTGTTTAAATGGCTTTATGATTTGATTATTAACTTTAAGTTGAATTTTTTTACATTTTTTGTTAAAATAGATTATAATTGAATGTTTACCTCGAGAAACGTGAAGCGAAAGCCATCGATTGAGAAGAAAAGAACATTTTTAGTCACTCATGCCTTCGAAAGCCTTATTGGTCACTTTAAATGGCTTTATGATTTGATTATTAACTTTAAGCTGAATTTTTTTATATTTTTTGTTAAAACAGATTAAAATTGAATGTTTACCTCGAGAAACGTGAAGCGAAAGCTATCGATTGAGAGGAAAAGAACATTTATAGTCACTCATACCTTCGAAAGCCTCATTATTCACTTTAAATGATTTTATAATGTCATTATTGATTTTATGTTGAATTTTCTTACATTTTTAGTTAAAACAGACTACAATTGAATGTTTACCTCAGGAAACATGAAGCAAAAGCCATCGATTGAGAAGAAAAGAACATTTATAGTCACTCATGCCTTCGAAAGCCTTATTACTTGCTTAAAATTGTTTTACAATCTCATTATTTTTTTTAAAATTAATATTCTTACATTTTTTGTTAAAATAAATTATATTTAAATGTTTGTCTTGAGAAACGTGAAGCGAAAGCCATCGATTGACAAGAAAAGTCCATTATAGTCACTCATGCCTTCGAAAGCCTCATTATTCACTTTAATTGATTTTATAATCTCATTATTGATTTTATGTTGAATTTTCTTACATTTTTAGTTAAAACAGAATATAATTGAATGTTTACCTTGGAAAACATGAAGCAAAAGCCATCAATTGAGAAGAAAAGACCATTTATAGTCACTCATGCTTTCGAAACCCTTATTGCTCAATTTAAATGGCTTTATGATTTGATTATTAACTTTAAGCTGAATTTTTTTACATTTTTTGTTAAAACAGATTATAATTGAAGGTTTACCTCGAGAAACGTGAAGCGAAAGCCATCGATTGAGAAGAAAATAATATTTATAGTTACTCATGCCTTCGAAAGCCTTATTACTTGCTTAAAATTGTTTTACAATCTCATTATTTTTTTTAAAATTAATATTCTTACATTTTTTGTTAAAATAGATTATATTTAAATGTTTGTCTTGAGAAACGTGAAGCGAAAGCCATCGATTGACAAGAAAAGTCCATTATAGTCACTCATGCCTTCGAAAGCCTCATTATTCACTTTAAATGATTTTATAATGTCATTATTGATTTTATGTTGAATTTTCTTACATTTTTAGTTAAAACAGACTACAATTGAATGTTTACCTCAGAAAACATGAAGCAAAAGCCATCGATTGAGAAGAAAAGAACATTTATAGTCACTCGTGCCTTCGAAAGCCTTATTACTTGCTTAAAATTGTTTTACAATCTCATTATTTTTTTAAAATTAATATTCTTACATTTTTTGTTAAAATAGATTGTATTTAAATGTTTGTCTTGAGAAACGTGAAGCGAAAGCCATCGATTGACAAGAAAAGTCCATTATAGTCACTCATGCCTTCGAAAGCCTCATTATTCACTTTAATTGATTTTATAATCTCATTATTGATTTTATGTTGAATTTTTTTACATTTTTAGTTAAAACAGAATATAATTGAATGTTTACCTTGGAAAACATGAAGCAAAAGCCATCAATTGAGAAGAAACGACCATTTATAGTCACTCATGCCTCCATAACGCTTATTGCTCTGTTTAAATGGCTTTATGATTTGATTATTAACTTTAAGTTGAATTTTTTTACATTTTTTGTTAAAATAGATTATAATTGAATGTTTACCTCGAGAAACGTGAAGCGAAAGCCATCGATTGAGAAGAAAAGAACATTTTTAGTCACTCATGCCTTCGAAAGCCTTATTGGTCACTTTAAATGGCTTTATGATTTGATTATTAACTTTAAGCTGAATTTTTTTATATTTTTTGTTAAAACAAATTAAAATTGAATGTTTACCTCGAGAAACGTGAAGCGAAAGCTATCGATTGAGAGGAAAAGAACATTTATAGTCACTCATACCTTCGAAAGCCTCATTATTCACTTTAAATGATTTTATAATGTCATTATTGATTTTATGTTGAATTTTCTTACATTTTTAGTTAAAACAGACTACAATTGAATGTTTACCTCAGGAAACATGAAGCAAAAGCCATCGATTGAGAAGAAAAGAACATTTATAGTCACTCATGCCTTCGAAAGCCTTATTACTTGCTTAAAATTGTTTTACAATCTCATTATTTTTTTTAAAATTAATACTCTTACATTTTTTGTTAAAATAGATTATATTTAAATGTTTGTCTTGAGAAACGTGAAGCGAAAGCCATCGATTGACAAGAAAAGTCCATTATAGTCACTCATGCCTTCGAAAGCCTCATTATTCACTTTAATTGATTTTATAATCTCATTATTGATTTTATGTTGAATTTTCTTACATTTTTAGTTAAAACAGAATATAATTGAATGTTTACCTTGGAAAACATGAAGCAAAAGCCATCAATTGAGAAGAAAAGACCATTTATAGTCACTCATGCTTTCGAAACCCTTATTGCTCAATTTAAATGGCTTTATGATTTGATTATTAACTTTAAGTTGAATTTTTTTACATTTTTTGTTAAAACAGATTATAATTGAATGTTTACCTCGAGAAACGTGAAGCGAAAGCCATCGATTGAGAAGAAAAGAACATTTTTAGTCACTCAAGCCTTCGAAAGCCTTATTGGTCACTTTAAATGGCTTTATGATTTGATTATTAACTTTAAGCTGAATTTTTTTACATTTTTTGTTAAAACAGATTAAAATTGAATGTTTACCTCGAGAAACGTGAAGTGAAAGCTATCGATTGGGAGGAAAAGAACATTTATAGTCACTCATACCTTCGGAAGCCTCATTATTCACTTTAATTGATTTTATAATCTCATTATTGATTTTATGTTGAATTTTCTTACATTTTTAGTTAAAACAGAATATAATTGAATGTTTACCTTGGAAAACATGAAGCAAAAGCCATCAATTGAGAAGAAAAGACCATTTATAGTCACTCATGCTTTCGAAACCCTTATTGCTCAATTTAAATGGCTTTATGATTTGATTATTAACTTTAAGCTGAATTTTTTTACATTTTTTGTTAAAACAGATTATAATTGCATGTTTACCTCGAAAACGTGAAGCGAAGGCCATCGATTGAAAAGAAAAGAATATTTTTAGTCACTCATGCCTTCGAAAGCCATATTACTTGCTTAAAATTGTTTTACAAGCTCATTATTTTTTTTAAAATTAATTTTCTTACATTTTTTGTTAAAATAGATTATATTTAAATGTTTGTCTTGAGAAACGTGAAGCGAAAGCCATCGATTGACAAGAAAAGTCCATTATAGTGACTCATGCCTTCGAAAGCCTCATTATTCACTTTAAATGATTTTATAATCTCATTATTGATTTTATGTTGAATTTTCTTACATTTTTAGTTAAAACAGACTATAATTGAATGTTTACCTCGGGAAACATGAAGCAAAAGCCATCAATTGAGAAGAAAAGACCATTTATAGTCACTCATGCCTCCGTAACGCTTATTGCTCTGTTTAAATGGCTTTATGATTTGATTATTAACTTTAAGTTGAATTTTTTTACATTTTTTGTTAAAATAGATTATAATTGAATGTTTACCTCGAGAAACGTGAAGCGAAAGCCATCGATTGAGAAGAAAAGAACCTTTTTAGTCACTCATGCCTTCGAAAGCCATATTACTTGCTTAAAATTGTTTTACAAGCTCATTATTTTTTTTAAAATTAATTTTCTTACATTTTTTGTTAAAATAGATTATATTTAAATGTTTGTCTTGAGAAACGTGAAGCGAAAGCCATCGATTGACAAGAAAAGTCCATTATAGTCACTCATGCCTTCGAAAGCCTCATTATTCACTTTAAATGATTTTATAATGTCATTATTGATTTTATGTTGAATTTTCTTACATTTTTAGTTAAAACAGACTACAATTGAATGTTTACCTCAGGAAACATGAAGCAAAAGCCATCGATTGAGAAGAAAAGAACATTTATAGTCACTCATGCCTTCGAAAGCCTTATTACTTGGTTAAAATTGTTTTACAATCTCATTATTTTTTTTAAAATTAATATTCTTACATTTTTTGTTAAAATAGATTATATTTAAATGTTTGTCTTGAGAAACGTGAAGCGAAAGCCATCGATTGACAAGAAAAGTCCATTATAGTCACTCATGCCTTCGAAAGCCTCATTATTCACTTTAATTGATTTTATAATCTCATTATTGATTTTATGTTGAATTTTTTTACATTTTTAGCTAAAACAGAATATAATTGAATGTTTACCTTGGAAAACATGAAGCAAAAGCCATCAATTGAGAAGAAAAGACCATTTATAGTCACTCATGCTTTCGAAACCCTTATTGCTCAATTTAAATGGCTTTATGATTTGATTATTAACTTTAAGCTGAATTTTTTTACATTTTTTGTTAAAACAGATTATAATTGAAGGTTTACCTCGAGAAACGTGAAGCGAAAGCCATCGATTGAGAAGAAAAGAATATTTATAGTTACTCATGCCTTCGAAAGCCATATTACTTGCTTAAAATTGTTTTACAAGCTCATTATTTTTTTTAAAATTAATTTTCTTACATTTTTTGTTAAAATAGATTATATTTAAATGTTTGTCTTGAGAAACGTGAAGCGAAAGCCATCGATTGACAAGAAAAGTCCATTATAGTGACTCATGCCTTCGAAAGCCTCATTATTCACTTTAAATGATTTTATAATCTCATTATTGATTTTATGTTGAATTTTCTTACATTTTTAGTTAAAACAGACTATAATTGAATGTTTACCTCGGGAAACATGAAGCAAAAGCCATCAATTGAGAAGAAAAGACCATTTATAGTCACTCATGCCTCCGTAACGCTTATTGCTCTGTTTAAATGGCTTTATGATTTGATTATTAACTTTAAGTTGAATTTTTTTACATTTTTTGTTAAAATAGATTATAATTGAATGTTTACCTCGAGAAACGTGAAGCGAAAGCCATCGATTGAGAAGAAAAGAACATTTTTAGTCACTCATGCCTTCGAAAGCCTTATTGGTCACTTTAAATGGCTTTATGATTTGATTATTAACTTTAAGCTGAATTTTTTTATATTTTTTGTTAAAACAGATTAAAATTGAATGTTTACCTCGAGAAACGTGAAGCGAAAGCTATCGATTGAGAGGAAAAGAACATTTATAGTCACTCATACCTTCGAAAGCCTCATTATTCACTTTAAATGATTTTATAATGTCATTATTGATTTTATGTTGAATTTTCTTACATTTTTAGTTAAAACAGACTACAATTGAATGTTTACCTCAGGAAACATGAAGCAAAAGCCATCGATTGAGAAGAAAAGAACATTTATAGTCACTCATGCCTTCGAAAGCCTTATTACTTGCTTAAAATTGTTTTACAATCTCATTATTTTTTTTAAAATTAATATTCTTACATTTTTTGTTAAAATAAATTATATTTAAATGTTTATCTTGAGAAACGTGAAGCGAAAGCCATCGATTGACAAGAAAAGTCCATTATAGTCACTCATGCCTTCGAAAGCCTCATTATTCACTTTAATTGATTTTATAATCTCATTTTTGATTTTATGTTGAATTTTCTTACATTTTTAGTTAAAACAGAATATAATTGAATGTTTACCTTGGAAAACATGAAGCAAAAGCCATCGATTGAGAAGAAAAGACCATTTATAGTCACTCATGCTTTCGAAACCCTTATTGCTCAATTTAAATGGCTTTATGATTTGATTATTAACTTTAAGTTGAATTTTTTTACATTTTTTGTTAAAACAGATTATAATTGAATGTTTACCTCGAGAAACGTGAAGCGAAAGTCATCGATTGAGAAGAAAAGAACATTTTTAGTCACTCATGCCTTTGAAAGCCTTATTGGTCACTTTAAATGGCTTTATGATTTGATTATTAACTTTAAGCTGAATTTTTTTATATTTTTTGTTAAAACAGATTATAATTGAATGTTTACCTCGAGAAACGTGAAGCGAAAGCTATCGATTGGGAGGAAAAGAACATTTATAGTCACTCATACCTTCGAAAGCCTCATTATTCACTTTAATTGATTTTATAATCTCATTATTGATTTTATGTTGAATTTTCTTACATTTTTAGTTAAAACAGAATATAATTGAATGTTTACCTTGGAAAACATGAAGCAAAAGCCATCAATTGAGAAGAAAAGACCATTTATAGTCACTCATGCTTTCGAAACCCTTATTGCTCAATTTAAATGGCTTTATGATTTGATTATTAACTTTAAGCTGAATTTTTTTACATTTTTTGTTAAAACAGATTATAATTGAATGTTTACCTCGAAAACGTGAAGCGAAAGCCATCGATTGAGAAGAAAAGAACATTTTTAGTCACTCATGCCTTCGAAAGCCATATTACTTGCTTAAAATTGTTTTACAAGCTCATTATTTTTTTTAAAATTAATTTTCTTACATTTTTTGTTAAAATAGATTATATTTAAATGTTTGTCTTGAGAAACATGAAGCGAAAGCCATCGATTGACAAGAAAAGTCCATTATAGTCACTCATGCCTTCGAAAGCCTCATTATTCACTTTAAATGATTTTATAATGTCATTATTGATTTTATGTTGAATTTTCTTACATTTTTAGTTAAAACAGACTACAATTGAATGTTTACCTCAGGAAACATGAAGCAAAAGCCATCGATTGAGAAGAAAAGAACATTTATAGTCACCCATGCCTTCGAAAGCCTTATTACTTGCTTAAAATTGTTTTACAATCTCATTATTTTTTTTAAAATTAATATTCTTACATTTTTTGTTAAAATAGATTATATTTAAATGTTTTTCTTGAGAAACGTGAAGCGAAAGCCATCGATTGACAAGAAAAGTCCATTATAGTCACTCATGCCTTCGAAAGCCTCATTATTCACTTTAATTGATTTTATAATCTCATTATTGATTTTATGTTGAATTTTCTTACATTTTTAGTTAAAACAGAATATAATTGAATCTTTACCTTGGAAAACATGAAGCAAAAGCCATCAATTGAGAAGAAAAGACCATTTATAGTCACTCATGCTTTCGAAACCCTTATTGCTCAATTTAAATGGCTTTATGATTTGATTATTAACTTTAAGCTGAATTTTTTTACATTTTTTGTTAAAACAGATTATAATTGAATATTTACCTCGAGAAACATGAAGCGAAAGCCATCGATTGAGAAGAAAAGAATATTTATAGTCACTCATGCCTTCGAAAGCCATATTACTTGCTTAAAATTGTTTTACAAGCTCATTATTTTTTTTAAAATTAATTTTCTTACATTTTTTGTTAAAATAGATTATATTTAAATGTTTGTCTTGAGAAACGTGAAGCGAAAGCCATCGATTGACAAGAAAAGTCCATTATAGTCACTCATGCCTTCGAAAGCCTCATTATTCACTTTAATTGATTTTATAATCTCATTATTGATTTTTTGTTGAATTTTCTTACATTTTTAGTTAAAACAGAATATAATTGAATGTTTACCTTGGAAAACATGAAGCAAAAGCCATCAATTGAGAAGAAACGACCATTTATAGTCACTCATGCCTCCCTAACGCTTATTGCTCTGTTTAAATGGCTTTATGATTTGATTATTAACTTTAAGTTGAATTTTTTTACATTTTTTATTAAAATAGATTATAATTGAATGTTTACCTCGAGAAACGTGAAGCGAAAGCCATCGATTGAGAAGAAAAGAACATTTTTAGTCACTCATGCCTTCGAAAGCTTTATTGGTCACTTTAAATGGCTTTATGATTTGATTATTAACTTTAAGCTGAATTTTTTTATATTTTTTGTTAAAACAGATTAAAATTGAACGTTTACCTCGAGAAACGTGAAGCGAAAGCTATCGATTGGGAGGAAAAGAACATTTATAGTCACTCATACCTTCGAAAGCCTCATTATTCACTTTAAATGATTTTATAATGTCATTATTGATTTTATGTTGAATTTTCTTACATTTTTAGTTAAAACAGACTACAATTGAATGTTTACCTCAGGAAACATGAAGCAAAAGCCATCGATTGAGAAGAAAAGAACATTTATAGTCACTCATGCCTTCGAAAGCCTTATTACTTGCTTAAAATTGTTTTACAATCTCATTATTTTTTTTAAAATTAATATTCTTACATTTTTTGTTAAAATAGATTATATTTAAATGTTTGTCTTGAGAAACGTGAAGCGAAAGCCATCGATTGACAAGAAAAATCCATTATAGTCACTCATGCCTTCGAAAGCCTCATTATTCACTTTAATTGATTTTATAATCTCATTATTGATTTTATGTTGAATTTTCTTACATTTTTAGTTAAAACAGAATATAATTGAATGTTTACCTTGGAAAACATGAAGCAAAAGCCATCAATTGAGAAGAAAAGACCATTTATAGTCACTCATGCTTTCGAAACCCTTATTGCTCAATTTAAATGGCTTTATGATTTGATTATTAACTTTAAGCTGAATTTTTTTACATTTTTTGTTAAAACAGATTATAATTGAATGTTTACCTCGAAAACGTGAAGCGAAAGCCATCGATTGAGAAGAAAAGAATATTTATAGTCACTCATGCCTTCGAAAGCCATATTACTTGCTTAAAATTGTTTTACAAGCTCATTATTTTTTTTAAAATTAATTTTCTTACATTTTTTGTTAAAATAGATTATATTTAAATGTTTGTCTTGAGAAACGTGAAGCGAAAGCCATCGATTGACAAGAAAAGTCCATTATAGTCACTCATGCCTTCGAAAGCCTCATTATTCACTTTAAATGATTTTATAATGTCATTATTGATTTTATGTTGAATTTTCTTACATTTTTAGTTAAAACAAACTACAATTGAATGTTTACCTCAGGAAACATGAAGCAAAAGCCATCGATTGAGAAGAAAAGAACATTTATAGTCACTCATGCCTTCGAAAGCCTTATTACTTGGTTAAAATTGTTTTACAATCTCATTATTTTTTTTAAAATTAATATTCTTACATTTTTTGTTAAAATAGATTATATTTAAATGTTTGTCTTGAGAAACGTGAAGCGAAAGCCATCGATTGACAAGAAAAGTCCATTATAGTCACTCATGCCTTCGAAAGCCTCATTATTCACTTTAATTGATTTTATAATCTCATTATTGATTTTATGTTGAATTTTTTTACATTTTTTGCTAAAACAGAATATAATTGAATGTTTACCTTGGAAAACATGAAGCAAAAGCCATCAATTGAGAAGAAAAGACCATTTATAGTCACTCATGCTTTCGAAACCCTTATTGCTCAATTTAAATGGCTTTATGATTTGATTATTAACTTTAAGCTGAATTTTTTTACATTTTTTGTTAAAACAGATTATAATTGAAGGTTTACCTCGAGAAACGTGAAGCGAAAGCCATCGATTGAGAAGAAAAGAATATTTATAGTTACTCATGCCTTCGAAAGCCATATTACTTGCTTAAAATTGTTTTACAAGCTCATTATTTTTTTTAAAATTAATTTTCTTATATTTTTTGTTAAAATAGATTATATTTAAATGTTTGTCTTGAGAAACGTGAAGCGAAAGCCATCGATTGAAAAGAAAAGTCCATTATAGTGACTCATGCCTTCGAAAGCCTCATTATTCACTTTAAATGATTTTATAATCTCATTATTGATTTTATGTTGAATTTTCTTACATTTTTAGTTAAAACAGACTATAATTGAATGTTTACCTCGGGAAACATGAAGCAAAAGCCATCAATTGAGAAGAAAAGACCATTTATAGTCACTCATGCCTCCGTAACGCTTATTGCTCCGTTTAAATGGCTTTATGATTTGATTATTAACTTTAAGTTGAATTTTTTTACATTTTTTGTTAAAATAGATTATAATTGAATGTTTACCTCGAGAAACGTGAAGCGAAAGCCATCGATTGAGAAGAAAAGAACCTTTTTAGTCACTCATGCCTTCGAAAGCCATATTACTTGCTTAAAATTGTTTTACAAGCTCATTATTTTTTTTAAAATTAATTTTCTTACATTTTTTGTTAAAATAGATTATATTTAAATGTTTGTCTTGAGAAACGTGAAGCGAAAGCCATCGATTGACAAGAAAAGTCCATTATAGTCACTCATGCCTTCGAAAGCCTCATTATTCACTTTAAATGATTTTATAATGTCATTATTGATTTTATGTTGAATTTTCTTACATTTTTAGTTAAAACAAACTACAATTGAATGTTTACCTCAGGAAACATGAAGCAAAAGCCATCGATTGAGAAGAAAAGAACATTTATAGTCACTCATGCCTTCGAAAGCCTTATTACTTGGTTAAAATTGTTTTACAATCTCATTATTTTTTTTAAAATTAATATTCTTACATTTTTTGTTAAAATAGAATATATTTAAATGTTTGTCTTGAGAAACGTGAAGCGAAAGCCATCGATTGACAAGAAAAGTCCATTATAGTCACTCATGCCTTCGAAAGCCTCATTATTCACTTTAATTGATTTTATAATCTCATTATTGATTTTATGTTGAATTTTTTTACATTTTTAGCTAAAACAGAATATAATTGAATGTTTACCTTGGAAAACATGAAGCAAAAGCCATCAATTGAGAAGAAAAGACCATTTATAGTCACTCATGCTTTCGAAACCCTTATTGCTCAATTTAAATGGCTTTATGATTTGATTATTAACTTTAAGCTGAATTTTTTTACATTTTTTGTTAAAACAGATTATAATTGAAGGTTTACCTCGAGAAACGTGAAGCGAAAGCCATCGATTGAGAAGAAAAGAATATTTATAGTTACTCATGCCTTCGAAAGCCATATTACTTGCTTAAAATTGTTTTACAAGCTCATTATTTTTTTTAAAATTAATTTTCTTATATTTTTTGTTAAAATAGATTATATTTAAATGTTTGTCTTGAGAAACGTGAAGCGAAAGCCATCGATTGACAAGAAAAGTCCATTATAGTGACTCATGCCTTCGAAAGCCTCATTATTCACTTTAAATGATTTTATAATCTCATTATTGATTTTATGTTGAATTTTCTTACATTTTTAGTTAAAACAGACTATAATTGAATGTTTACCTCGGGAAACATGAAGCAAAAGCCATCAATTGAGAAGAAAAGACCATTTATAGTCACTCATGCCTCCGTAACGCTTATTGCTCCGTTTAAATGGCTTTATGATTTGATTATTAACTTTAAGTTGAATTTTTTTACATTTTTTGTTAAAATAGATTATAATTGAATGTTTACCTCGAGAAACGTGAAGTGAAAGCCATCGATTGAGAAGAAAAGAACCTTTTTAGTCACTCATGCCTTCGAAAGCCATATTACTTGCTTAAAATTGTTTTACAAGCTCATTATTTTTTTTAAAATTAATTTTCTTACATTTTTTGTTAAAATAGATTATATTTAAATGTTTGTCTTGAGAAACGTGAAGCGAAAGCCATCGATTGACAAGAAAAGTCCATTATAGTCACTCATGCCTTCGAAAGCCTCATTATTCACTTTAAATGATTTTATAATGTCATTATTGATTTTATGTTGAATTTTCTTACATTTTTAGTTAAAACAAACTACAATTGAATGTTTACCTCAGGAAACATGAAGCAAAAGCCATCGATTGAGAAGAAAAGAACATTTATAGTCACTCATGCCTTCGAAAGCCTTATTACTTGGTTAAAATTGTTTTACAATCTCATTATTTTTTTTAAAATTAATATTCTTACATTTTTTGTTAAAATAGATTATATTTAAATGTTTGTCTTGAGAAACGTGAAGCGAAAGCCATCGATTGACAAGAAAAGTCCATTATAGTCACTCATGCCTTCGAAAGCCTCATTATTCACTTTAATTGATTTTATAATCTCATTATTGATTTTATGTTGAATTTTTTTACATTTTTAGCTAAAACAGAATATAATTGAATGTTTACCTTGGAAAACATGAAGCAAAAGCCATCAATTGAGAAGAAAAGACCATTTATAGTCACTCATGCTTTCGAAACCCTTATTGCTCAATTTAAATGGCTTTATGATTTGATTATTAACTTTAAGCTGAATTTTTTTACATTTTTTGTTAAAACAGATTATAATTGAAGGTTTACCTCGAGAAACGTGAAGCGAAAGCCATCGATTGAGAAGAAAAGAATATTTATAGTTACTCATGCCTTCGAAAGCCATATTACTTGCTTAAAATTGTTTTACAAGCTCATTATTTTTTTTAAAATTAATTTTCTTACATTTTTTGTTAAAATAGATTATATTTAAATGTTTGTCTTGAGAAACGTGAAGCGAAAGCCATCGATTGACAAGAAAAGTCCATTATAGTGACTCATGCCTTCGAAAGCCTCATTATTCACTTTAAATGATTTTATAATCTCATTATTGATTTTATGTTGAATTTTCTTACATTTTTAGTTAAAACAGACTATAATTGAATGTTTACCTCGGGAAACATGAAGCAAAAGCCATCAATTGAGAAGAAAAGACCATTTATAGTCACTCATGCCTCCGTAACGCTTATTGCTCCGTTTAAATGGCTTTATGATTTGATTATTAACTTTAAGTTGAATTTTTTTACATTTTTTGTTAAAATAGATTATAATTGAATGTTTACCTCGAGAAACGTGAAGCGAAAGCCATCGATTGAGAAGAAAAGAACCTTTTTAGTCACTCATGCCTTCGAAAGCCATATTACTTGCTTAAAATTGTTTTACAAGCTCATTATTTTTTTTAAAATTAATTTTCTTACATTTTTTGTTAAAATAGATTATATTTAAATGTTTGTCTTGAGAAACGTGAAGCGAAAGCCATCGATTGACAAGAAAAGTCCATTATAGTCACTCATGCCTTCGAAAGCCTCATTATTCACTTTAAATGATTTTATAATGTCATTATTGATTTTATGTTGAATTTTCTTACATTTTTAGTTAAAACAAACTACAATTGAATGTTTACCTCAGGAAACATGAAGCAAAAGCCATCGATTGAGAAGAAAAGAACATTTATAGTCACTCATGCCTTCGAAAGCCTTATTACTTGGTTAAAATTGTTTTACAATCTCATTATTTTTTTTAAAATTAATATTCTTACATTTTTTGTTAAAATAGATTATATTTAAATGTTTGTCTTGAGAAACGTGAAGCGAAAGCCATCGATTGACAAGAAAAGTCCATTATAGTCACTCATGCCTTCGAAAGCCTCATTATTCACTTTAATTGATTTTATAATCTCATTATTGATTTTATGTTGAATTTTTTTACATTTTTAGCTAAAACAGAATATAATTGAATGTTTACTTTGGAAAACATGAAGCAAAAGCCATCAATTGAGAAGAAAAGACCATTTATAGTCACTCATGCTTTCGAAACCCTTATTGCTCAATTTAAATGGCTTTATGATTTGATTATTAACTTTAAGCTGAATTTTTTTACATTTTTTGTTAAAACAGATTATAATTGAAGGTTTACCTCGAGAAACGTGAAGCGAAAGCCATCGATTGAGAAGAAAAGAATATTTATAGTTACTCATGCCTTCGAAAGCCATATTACTTGCTTAAAATTGTTTTACAAGCTCATTATTTTTTTTAAAATTAATTTTCTTACATTTTTTGTTAAAATAGATTATATTTAAATGTTTGTCTTGAGAAACGTGAAGCGAAAGCCATCGATTGACAAGAAAAGTCCATTATAGTCACTCATGCCTTCGAAAGCCTCATTATTCACTTTAAATGATTTTATAATCTCATTATTGATTTTATGTTGAATTTTCTTACATTTTTAGTTAAAACAGACTATAATTGAATGTTTACCTCGGGAAACATGAAGCAAAAGCCATCAATTGAGAAGAAAAGACCATTTATAGTCACTCATGCCTCCGTAACGCTTATTGCTCCGTTTAAATTGCTTTATGATTTGATTATTAACTTTAAGTTGAATTTTTTTACATTTTTTGTTAAAATAGATTATAATTGAATGTTTACCTCGAGAAACGTGAAGCGAAAGCCATCGATTGAGAAGAAAAGAACATTTTTAGTCACTCATGCCTTCGAAAGCCTTATTGGTCACTTTAAATGGCTTTATGATTTGATTATTAACTTTAAGCTGAATTTTTTTATATTTTTTGTTAAAACAGATTAAAATTGAATGTTTACCTCGAGAAACGTGAAGCGAAAGCTATCGATTGAGAGGAAAAGAACATTTATAGTCACTCATACCTTCGAAAGCCTCATTATTCACTTTAAATGATTTTATAATGTCATTATTGATTTTATGTTGAATTTTCTTACATTTTTTGTTAAAACAGACTACAATTGAATGTTTACCTCAGGAAACATGAAGCAAAAGCCATCGATTGAGAAGAAAAGAACATTTATAGTCACTCATGCCTTCGAAAGCCTTATTACTTGCTTAAAATTGTTTTACAATCTCATTATTTTTTTTAAAATTAATATTCTTACATTTTTTGTTAAAATAAATTATATTTAAATGTTTATCTTGAGAAACGTGAAGCGAAAGCCATCGATTGACAAGAAAAGTCCATTATAGTCACTCATGCCTTCGAAAGCCTCATTATTCACTTTAATTGATTTTATAATCTCATTTTTGATTTTATGTTGAATTTTCTTACATTTTTAGTTAAAACAGAATATAATTGAATGTTTACCTTGGAAAACATGAAGCAAAAGCCATCCATTGAGAAGAAAAGACCATTTATAGTCACTCATGCTTTCGAAACCCTTATTGCTCAATTTAAATGGCTTTATGATTTGATTATTAACTTTAAGTTGAATTTTTTTACATTTTTTGTTAAAACAGATTATAATTGAATGTTTACCTCGAGAAACGTGAAGCGAAAGCCATCGATTGAGAAGAAAAGAACATTTTTAGTCACTCATGCCTTTGAAAGCCTTATTGGTCACTTTAAATGGCTTTATGATTTGATTATTAACTTTAAGCTGAATTTTTTTACATTTTTTGTTAAAACAGATTATAATTGAATGTTTACCTCGAAAACGTGAAGCGAAAGCCATCGATTGAGAAGAAAAGAATATTTATAGTCACTCATGCCTTCGAAAGCCATATTACTTGCTTAAAATTGTTTTACAAGCTCATTATTTTTTTTAAAATTAATTTTCTTACATTTTTTGTTAAAATAGATTATATTTAAATGTTTGTCTTGAGAAACGTGAAGCGAAAACCATCGATTGACAAGAAAAGTCCATTTTAGTCACTCATGCCTTCGAAAGCCTCATTATTCACTTTAAATGATTTTATAATGTCATTATTGATTTTATGTTGAATTTTCTTACATTTTTAGTTAAAACAGACTACAATTGAATGTTTACCTCAGGAAACATGAAGCAAAAGCCATCGATTGAGAAGAAAAGAACATTTATAGTCACTCATGCCTTCGAAAGCCTTATTACTTGCTTAAAATTGTTTTACAATCTCATTATTTTTTTTAAAATTAATTTTCTTACATTTTTTGTTAAAATAGATTATATTTAAATGTTTGTCTTGAGAAACGTGAAGCGAAAGCCATCGATTGACAAGAAAAGTCCATTATAGTCACTCATGCCTTCGAAAGCCTCATTATTCACTTTAAATGATTTTATAATCTCATTATTGATTTTATGTTGAATTTTCTTACATTTTTAGTTAAAACAGACTATAATTGAATGTTTACCTCAGGAAACATGAAGCAAAAGCCATCAACTGAGAAGAAAAGACCATTTATAGTCACTCATGCCTCCGTAACGCTTATTGCTCCGTTTAAATGGCTTTATGATTTGATTATTAACTTTAAGTTGAATTTTTTTACATTTTTTGTTAAAATAGATTATAATTGAATGTTTACCTCGAGAAACGTGAAGCGAAAGCCATCGATTGAGAAGAAAAGAACATTTTTAGTCACTCATGCCTTCGAAAGCCTTATTGGTCACTTTAAATGGCTTTATGATTTGATTATTAACTTTAAGCTGAATTTTTTTATATTTTTTGTTAAAACAGATTAAAATTGAATGTTTACCTCGAGAAACGTGAAGCGAAAGCTATCGATTGAGAGGAAAAGAACATTTATAGTCACTCATACCTTCGAAAGCCTCATTATTCACTTTAAATGATTTTATAATGTCATTATTGATTTTATGTTGAATTTTCTTACATTTTTAGTTAAAACAGACTACAATTGAATGTTTACCTCAGGAAACATGAAGCAAAAGCCATCGATTGAGAAGAAAAGAACATTTATAGTCACTCATGCCTTCGAAAGCCTTATTACTTGCTTAAAATTGTTTTACAATCTCATTATTTTTTTTAAAATTAATATTCTTACATTTTTTGTTAAAATAGATTATATTTAAATGTTTGTCTTGAGAAACGTGAAGCGAAAGCCATCGATTGACAAGAAAAGTCCATTATAGTCACTCATGCCTTCGAAAGCCTCATTATTCACTTTAATTGATTTTATAATCTCATTATTGATTTTTTGTTGAATTTTCTTACATTTTTAGTTAAAACAGAATATAATTGAATGTTTACCTTGGAAAACATGAAGCAAAAGCCATCAATTGAGAAGAAAAGACCATTTATAGTCACTCATGCTTTCGAAACCCTTATTGCTCAATTTAAATGGCTTTATGATTTGATTATTAACTTTAAGTTGAATTTTTTTACATTTTTTGTTAAAACAGATTATAATTGAATGTTTACCTCGAGAAACGTGAAGCGAAAGCCATCGATTGAGAAGAAAAGAATATTTATAGTCACTCATGCCTTCGAAAGCCATATTACTTGCTTAAAATTGTTTTACAAGCTCATTATTTTTTTTAAAATTAATTTTCTTACATTTTTTGTTAAAATAGATTATATTTAAATGTTTGTCTTGAGAAACGTGAAGCGAAAGCCATCGATTGACAAGAAAAGTCCATTATAGTCACTCATGCCTTCGAAAGCCTCATTATTCACTTTAAATGATTTTATAATCTCATTATTGATTTTATGTTGAATTTTCTTACATTTTTAGTTAAAACAGACTATAATTGAATGTTTACCTCGGGAAACATGAAGCAAAAGCCATCAATTGAGAAGAAAAGACCATTTATAGTCACTCATGCCTCCGTAACGCTTATTGCTCTGTTTAAATGGCTTTATGATTTGATTATTAACTTTAAGTTGAATTTTTTTACATTTTTTGTTAAAATAGATTATAATTGAATGTTTACCTCGAGAAACGTGAAGCGAAAGCCATCGATTGAGAAGAAAAGAACATTTTTAGTCACTCATGCCTTCGAAAGCTTTATTGGTCACTTTAAATGGCTTTATGATTTGATTATTAACTTTAAGCTGAATTTTTTTATATTTTTTGTTAAAACAGATTAAAATTGAACGTTTACCTCGAGAAACGTGAAGCGAAAGCTATCGATTGGGAGGAAAAGAACATTTATAGTCACTCATACCTTCGAAAGCCTCATTATTCACTTTAAATGATTTTATAATGTCATTATTGATTTTATGTTGAATTTTCTTACATTTTTAGTTAAAACAGACTACAATTGAATGTTTACCTCAGGAAACATGAAGCAAAAGCCATCGATTGAGAAGAAAAGAACATTTATAGTCACTCATGCCTTCGAAAGCCTTATTACTTGCTTAAAATTGTTTTACAATCTCATTATTTTTTTTAAAATTAATATTCTTACATTTTTTGTTAAAATAGATTATATTTAAATGTTTGTCTTGAGAAACCTGAAGCGAAAGCCATCGATTGACAAGAAAAATCCATTATAGTCACTCATGCCTTCGAAAGCCTCATTATTCACTTTAATTGATTTTATAATCTCATTATTGATTTTATGTTGAATTTTCTTACATTTTTAGTTAAAACAGAATATAATTGAATGTTTACCTTGGAAAACATGAAGCAAAAGCCATCAATTGAGAAGAAAAGACCATTTATAGTCACTCATGCTTTCGAAACCCTTATTGCTCAATTTAAATGGCTTTATGATTTGATTATTAACTTTAAGCTGAATTTTTTTACATTTTTTGTTAAAACAGATTATAATTGAATGTTTACCTCGAAAACGTGAAGCGAAAGCCATCGATTGAGAAGAAAAGAATATTTATAGTCACTCATGCCTTCGAAAGCCATATTACTGGCTTAAAATTGTTTTACAAGCTCATTATTTTTTTTAAAATTAATTTTCTTACATTTTTTGTTAAAATAGATTATATTTAAATGTTTGTCTTGAGAAACGTGAAGCGAAAACCATCGATTGACAAGAAAAGTCCATTTTAGTCACTCATGCCTTCGAAAGCCTCATTATTCACTTTAAATGATTTTATAATGTCATTATTGATTTTATGTTGAATTTTCTTACATTTTTAGTTAAAACAGACTACAATTGAATGTTTACCTCAGGAAACATGAAGCAAAAGCCATCGATTGAGAAGAAAAGAACATTTATAGTCACTCATGCCTTCGAAAGCCTTATTACTTGCTTAAAATTGTTTTACAATCTCATTATTTTTTTTAAAATTAATATTCTTACATTTTTTGTTAAAATAGATTATATTTAAATGTTTGTCTTGAGAAACGTGAAGCGAAAGCCATCGATTGACAAGAAAAATCCATTATAGTCACTCATGCCTTCGAAAGCCTCATTATTCACTTTAATTGATTTTATAATCTCATTTTTGATTTTATGTTGAATTTTCTTACATTTTTAGTTAAAACAGAATATAATTGAATGTTTACCTTGGAAAACATGAAGCAAAAGCCATCAATTGAGAAGAAAAGACCATTTATAGTCACTCATGCTTTCGAAACCCTTATTGCTCAATTTAAATGGCTTTATGATTTGATTATTAACTTTAAGCTGAATTTTTTTACATTTTTTGTTAAAACAGATTATAATTGAATGTTTACCTCGAGAAACGTGAAGCGAAAGCTATCGATTGAGAAGAAAAGAATATTTATAGTCACTCATGCCTTCGAAAGCCATATTACTTGCTTAAAATTGTTTTACAAGCTCATTATTTTTTTTAAAATTAATTTTCTTACATTTTTTGTTAAAATAGATTATATTTAAATGTTTGTCTTGAGAAACGTGAAGCGAAAGCCATCGATTGACAAGAAAAGTCCATTATAGTCACTCATGCCTTCGAAAGCCTCATTATTCACTTTAAATGATTTTATAATCTCATTATTGATTTTATGTTGAATTTTCTTACATTTTTAGTTAAAACAGACTATAATTGAATGTTTACCTCGGGAAACATGAAGCAAAAGCCATCAACTGAGAAGAAAAGACCATTTATAGTCACTCATGCCTCCGTAACGCTTATTGCTCCGTTTAAATGGCTTTATGATTTGATTATTAACTTTAAGTTGAATTTTTTTACATTTTTTGTTAAAATAGATTATAATTGAATGTTTACCTCGAGAAACGTGAAGCGAAAGCCATCGATTGAGAAGAAAAGAACATTTTTAGTCACTCATGCCTTCGAAAGCCTTATTGGTCACTTTAAATGGCTTTATGATTTGATTATTAACTTTAAGCTGAATTTTTTTATATTTTTTGTTAAAACAGATTAAAATTGAATGTTTACCTCGAGAAACGTGAAGCGAAAGCTATCGATTGAGAGGAAAAGAACATTTATAGTCACTCATACCTTCGAAAGCCTCATTATTCACTTTAAATGATTTTATAATGTCATTATTGATTTTATGTTGAATTTTCTTACATTTTTAGTTAAAACAGACTACAATTGAATGTTTACCTCAGGAAACATGAAGCAAAAGCCATCGATTGAGAAGAAAAGAACATTTATAGTCACTCATGCCTTCGAAAGCCTTATTACTTGCTTAAAATTGTTTTACAATCTCATTATTTTTTTTAAAATTAATATTCTTACATTTTTTGTTAAAATAGATTATATTTAAATGTTTGTCTTGAGAAACGTGAAGCGAAAGCCATCGATTGACAAGAAAAGTCCATTATAGTCACTCATGCCTTCGAAAGCCTCATTATTCACTTTAATTGATTTTATAATCTCATTATTGATTTTTTGTTGAATTTTCTTACATTTTTAGTTAAAACAGAATATAATTGAATGTTTACCTTGGAAAACATGAAGCAAAAGCCATCAATTGAGAAGAAAAGACCATTTATAGTCACTCATGCTTTCGAAACCCTTATTGCTCAATTTAAATGGCTTTATGATTTGATTATTAACTTTAAGTTGAATTTTTTTACATTTTTTGTTAAAACAGATTATAATTGAATGTTTACCTCGAGAAACGTGAAGCGAAAGCCATCGATTGAGAAGAAAAGAATATTTATAGTCACTCATGCCTTCGAAAGCCATATTACTTGCTTAAAATTGTTTTACAAGCTCATTATTTTTTTTAAAATTAATTTTCTTACATTTTTTGTTAAAATAGATTATATTTAAATGTTTGTCTTGAGAAACGTGAAGCGAAAGCCATCGATTGACAAGAAAAGTCCATTATAGTCACTCATGCCTTCGAAAGCCTCATTATTCACTTTAAATGATTTTATAATCTCATTATTGATTTTATGTTGAATTTTCTTACATTTTTAGTTAAAACAGACTATAATTGAATGTTTACCTCGGGAAACATGAAGCAAAAGCCATCAACTGAGAAGAAAAGACCATTTATAGTCACTCATGCCTCCGTAACGCTTATTGCTCCGTTTAAATGGCTTTATGATTTGATTATTAACTTTAAGTTGAATTTTTTTACATTTTTTGTTAAAATAGATTATAATTGAATGTTTACCTCGAGAAACGTGAAGCGAAAGCCATCGATTGAGAAGAAAAGAACATTTTTAGTCACTCATGCCTTCGAAAGCCTTATTGGTCACTTTAAATGGCTTTATGATTTGATTATTAACTTTAAGCTGAATTTTTTTATATTTTTTGTTAAAACAGATTAAAATTGAATGTTTACCTCGAGAAACGTGAAGCGAAAGCTATCGATTGAGAGGAAAAGAACATTTATAGTCACTCATACCTTCGAAAGCCTCATTATTCACTTTAAATGATTTTATAATGTCATTATTGATTTTATGTTGAATTTTCTTACATTTTTAGTTAAAACAGACTACAATTGAATGTTTACCTCAGGAAACATGAAGCAAAAGCCATCGATTGAGAAGAAAAGAACATTTATAGTCACTCATGCCTTCGAAAGCCTTATTACTTGCTTAAAATTGTTTTACAATCTCATTATTTTTTTTAAAATTAATATTCTTACATTTTTTGTTAAAATAGATTATATTTAAATGTTTGTCTTGAGAAACGTGAAGCGAAAGCCATCGATTGACAAGAAAAGTCCATTATAGTCACTCATGCCTTCGAAAGCCTCATTATTCACTTTAATTGATTTTATAATCTCATTATTGATTTTTTGTTGAATTTTCTTACATTTTTAGTTAAAACAGAATATAATTGAATGTTTACCTTGGAAAACATGAAGCAAAAGCCATCAATTGAGAAGAAAAGACCATTTATAGTCACTCATGCTTTCGAAACCCTTATTGCTCAATTTAAATGGCTTTATGATTTGATTATTAACTTTAAGTTGAATTTTTTTACATTTTTTGTTAAAACAGATTATAATTGAATGTTTACCTCGAGAAACGTGAAGCGAAAGCCATCGATTGAGAAGAAAAGAATATTTATAGTCACTCATGCCTTCGAAAGCCATATTACTTGCTTAAAATTGTTTTACAAGCTCATTATTTTTTTTAAAATTAATTTTCTTACATTTTTTGTTAAAATAGATTATATTTAAATGTTTGTCTTGAGAAACGTGAAGCGAAAGCCATCGATTGACAAGAAAAGTCCATTATAGTCACTCATGCCTTCGAAAGCCTCATTATTCACTTTAAATGATTTTATAATCTCATTATTGATTTTATGTTGAATTTTCTTACATTTTTAGTTAAAACAGACTATAATTGAATGTTTACCTCGGGAAACATGAAGCAAAAGCCATCAATTGAGAAGAAAAGACCATTTATAGTCACTCATGCCTCCGTAACGCTTATTGCTCTGTTTAAATGGCTTTATGATTTGATTATTAACTTTAAGTTGAATTTTTTTACATTTTTTGTTAAAATAGATTATAATTGAATGTTTACCTCGAGAAACGTGAAGCGAAAGCCATCGATTGAGAAGAAAAGAACATTTTTAGTCACTCATGCCTTCGAAAGCTTTATTGGTCACTTTAAATGGCTTTATGATTTGATTATTAACTTTAAGCTGAATTTTTTTATATTTTTTGTTAAAACAGATTAAAATTGAACGTTTACCTCGAGAAACGTGAAGCGAAAGCTATCGATTGGGAGGAAAAGAACATTTATAGTCACTCATACCTTCGAAAGCCTCATTATTCACTTTAAATGATTTTATAATGTCATTATTGATTTTATGTTGAATTTTCTTACATTTTTAGTTAAAACAGACTACAATTGAATGTTTACCTCAGGAAACATGAAGCAAAAGCCATCGATTGAGAAGAAAAGAACATTTATAGTCACTCATGCCTTCGAAAGCCTTATTACTTGCTTAAAATTGTTTTACAATCTCATTATTTTTTTTAAAATTAATATTCTTACATTTTTTGTTAAAATAGATTATATTTAAATGTTTGTCTTGAGAAACCTGAAGCGAAAGCCATCGATTGACAAGAAAAATCCATTATAGTCACTCATGCCTTCGAAAGCCTCATTATTCACTTTAATTGATTTTATAATCTCATTATTGATTTTATGTTGAATTTTCTTACATTTTTAGTTAAAACAGAATATAATTGAATGTTTACCTTGGAAAACATGAAGCAAAAGCCATCAATTGAGAAGAAAAGACCATTTATAGTCACTCATGCTTTCGAAACCCTTATTGCTCAATTTAAATGGCTTTATGATTTGATTATTAACTTTAAGCTGAATTTTTTTACATTTTTTGTTAAAACAGATTATAATTGAATGTTTACCTCGAAAACGTGAAGCGAAAGCCATCGATTGAGAAGAAAAGAATATTTATAGTCACTCATGCCTTCGAAAGCCATATTACTGGCTTAAAATTGTTTTACAAGCTCATTATTTTTTTTAAAATTAATTTTCTTACATTTTTTGTTAAAATAGATTATATTTAAATGTTTGTCTTGAGAAACGTGAAGCGAAAACCATCGATTGACAAGAAAAGTCCATTTTAGTCACTCATGCCTTCGAAAGCCTCATTATTCACTTTAAATGATTTTATAATGTCATTATTGATTTTATGTTGAATTTTCTTACATTTTTAGTTAAAACAGACTACAATTGAATGTTTACCTCAGGAAACATGAAGCAAAAGCCATCGATTGAGAAGAAAAGAACATTTATAGTCACTCATGCCTTCGAAAGCCTTATTACTTGCTTAAAATTGTTTTACAATCTCATTATTTTTTTTAAAATTAATATTCTTACATTTTTTGTTAAAATAGATTATATTTAAATGTTTGTCTTGAGAAACGTGAAGCGAAAGCCATCGATTGACAAGAAAAATCCATTATAGTCACTCATGCCTTCGAAAGCCTCATTATTCACTTTAATTGATTTTATAATCTCATTTTTGATTTTATGTTGAATTTTCTTACATTTTTAGTTAAAACAGAATATAATTGAATGTTTACCTTGGAAAACATGAAGCAAAAGCCATCAATTGAGAAGAAAAGACCATTTATAGTCACTCATGCTTTCGAAACCCTTATTGCTCAATTTAAATGGCTTTATGATTTGATTATTAACTTTAAGCTGAATTTTTTTACATTTTTTGTTAAAACAGATTATAATTGAATGTTTACCTCGAGAAACGTGAAGCGAAAGCCATCGATTGAGAAGAAAAGAATATTTATAGTCACTCATGCCTTCGAAAGCCATATTACTTGCTTAAAATTGTTTTACAAGCTCATTATTTTTTTTAAAATTAATTTTCTTACATTTTTTGTTAAAATAGATTATATTTAAATGTTTGTCTTGAGAAACGTGAAGCGAAAGCCATCGATTGACAAGAAAAGTCCATTATAGTCACTCATGCCTTCGAAAGCCTCATTATTCACTTTAAATGATTTTATAATCTCATTATTGATTTTATGTTGAATTTTCTTACATTTTTAGTTAAAACAGACTATAATTGAATGTTTACCTCGGGAAACATGAAGCAAAAGCCATCAACTGAGAAGAAAAGACCATTTATAGTCACTCATGCCTCCGTAACGCTTATTGCTCCGTTTAAATGGCTTTATGATTTGATTATTAACTTTAAGTTGAATTTTTTTACATTTTTTGTTAAAATAGATTATAATTGAATGTTTACCTCGAGAAACGTGAAGCGAAAGCCATCGATTGAGAAGAAAAGAACATTTTTAGTCACTCATGCCTTCGAAAGCCTTATTGGTCACTTTAAATGGCTTTATGATTTGATTATTAACTTTAAGCTGAATTTTTTTATATTTTTTGTTAAAACAGATTAAAATTGAATGTTTACCTCGAGAAACGTGAAGCGAAAGCTATCGATTGAGAGGAAAAGAACATTTATAGTCACTCATACCTTCGAAAGCCTCATTATTCACTTTAAATGATTTTATAATGTCATTATTGATTTTATGTTGAATTTTCTTACATTTTTAGTTAAAACAGACTACAATTGAATGTTTACCTCAGGAAACATGAAGCAAAAGCCATCGATTGAGAAGAAAAGAACATTTATAGTCACTCATGCCTTCGAAAGCCTTATTACTTGCTTAAAATTGTTTTACAATCTCATTATTTTTTTTAAAATTAATATTCTTACATTTTTTGTTAAAATAGATTATATTTAAATGTTTGTCTTGAGAAACGTGAAGCGAAAGCCATCGATTGACAAGAAAAGTCCATTATAGTCACTCATGCCTTCGAAAGCCTCATTATTCACTTTAATTGATTTTATAATCTCATTATTGATTTTTTGTTGAATTTTCTTACATTTTTAGTTAAAACAGAATATAATTGAATGTTTACCTTGGAAAACATGAAGCAAAAGCCATCAATTGAGAAGAAAAGACCATTTATAGTCACTCATGCTTTCGAAACCCTTATTGCTCAATTTAAATGGCTTTATGATTTGATTATTAACTTTAAGTTGAATTTTTTTACATTTTTTGTTAAAACAGATTATAATTGAATGTTTACCTCGAGAAACGTGAAGCGAAAGCCATCGATTGAGAAGAAAAGAATATTTATAGTCACTCATGCCTTCGAAAGCCATATTACTTGCTTAAAATTGTTTTACAAGCTCATTATTTTTTTTAAAATTAATTTTCTTACATTTTTTGTTAAAATAGATTATATTTAAATGTTTGTCTTGAGAAACGTGAAGCGAAAGCCATCGATTGACAAGAAAAGTCCATTATAGTCACTCATGCCTTCGAAAGCCTCATTATTCACTTTAAATGATTTTATAATCTCATTATTGATTTTATGTTGAATTTTCTTACATTTTTAGTTAAAACAGACTATAATTGAATGTTTACCTCGGGAAACATGAAGCAAAAGCCATCAATTGAGAAGAAAAGACCATTTATAGTCACTCATGCCTCCGTAACGCTTATTGCTCTGTTTAAATGGCTTTATGATTTGATTATTAACTTTAAGTTGAATTTTTTTACATTTTTTGTTAAAATAGATTATAATTGAATGTTTACCTCGAGAAACGTGAAGCGAAAGCCATCGATTGAGAAGAAAAGAACATTTTTAGTCACTCATGCCTTCGAAAGCTTTATTGGTCACTTTAAATGGCTTTATGATTTGATTATTAACTTTAAGCTGAATTTTTTTATATTTTTTGTTAAAACAGATTAAAATTGAACGTTTACCTCGAGAAACGTGAAGCGAAAGCTATCGATTGGGAGGAAAAGAACATTTATAGTCACTCATACCTTCGAAAGCCTCATTATTCACTTTAAATGATTTTATAATGTCATTATTGATTTTATGTTGAATTTTCTTACATTTTTAGTTAAAACAGACTACAATTGAATGTTTACCTCAGGAAACATGAAGCAAAAGCCATCGATTGAGAAGAAAAGAACATTTATAGTCACTCATGCCTTCGAAAGCCTTATTACTTGCTTAAAATTGTTTTACAATCTCATTATTTTTTTTAAAATTAATATTCTTACATTTTTTGTTAAAATAGATTATATTTAAATGTTTGTCTTGAGAAACCTGAAGCGAAAGCCATCGATTGACAAGAAAAATCCATTATAGTCACTCATGCCTTCGAAAGCCTCATTATTCACTTTAATTGATTTTATAATCTCATTATTGATTTTATGTTGAATTTTCTTACATTTTTAGTTAAAACAGAATATAATTGAATGTTTACCTTGGAAAACATGAAGCAAAAGCCATCAATTGAGAAGAAAAGACCATTTATAGTCACTCATGCTTTCGAAACCCTTATTGCTCAATTTAAATGGCTTTATGATTTGATTATTAACTTTAAGCTGAATTTTTTTACATTTTTTGTTAAAACAGATTATAATTGAATGTTTACCTCGAAAACGTGAAGCGAAAGCCATCGATTGAGAAGAAAAGAATATTTATAGTCACTCATGCCTTCGAAAGCCATATTACTGGCTTAAAATTGTTTTACAAGCTCATTATTTTTTTTAAAATTAATTTTCTTACATTTTTTGTTAAAATAGATTATATTTAAATGTTTGTCTTGAGAAACGTGAAGCGAAAACCATCGATTGACAAGAAAAGTCCATTTTAGTCACTCATGCCTTCGAAAGCCTCATTATTCACTTTAAATGATTTTATAATGTCATTATTGATTTTATGTTGAATTTTCTTACATTTTTAGTTAAAACAGACTACAATTGAATGTTTACCTCAGGAAACATGAAGCAAAAGCCATCGATTGAGAAGAAAAGAACATTTATAGTCACTCATGCCTTCGAAAGCCTTATTACTTGCTTAAAATTGTTTTACAATCTCATTATTTTTTTTAAAATTAATATTCTTACATTTTTTGTTAAAATAGATTATATTTAAATGTTTGTCTTGAGAAACGTGAAGCGAAAGCCATCGATTGACAAGAAAAATCCATTATAGTCACTCATGCCTTCGAAAGCCTCATTATTCACTTTAATTGATTTTATAATCTCATTTTTGATTTTATGTTGAATTTTCTTACATTTTTAGTTAAAACAGAATATAATTGAATGTTTACCTTGGAAAACATGAAGCAAAAGCCATCAATTGAGAAGAAAAGACCATTTATAGTCACTCATGCTTTCGAAACCCTTATTGCTCAATTTAAATGGCTTTATGATTTGATTATTAACTTTAAGCTGAATTTTTTTACATTTTTTGTTAAAACAGATTATAATTGAATGTTTACCTCGAGAAACGTGAAGCGAAAGCTATCGATTGAGAAGAAAAGAATATTTATAGTCACTCATGCCTTCGAAAGCCATATTACTTGCTTAAAATTGTTTTACAAGCTCATTATTTTTTTTAAAATTAATTTTCTTACATTTTTCGTTAAAATAGATTATATTTAAATGTTTGTCTTGAGAAACGTGAAGCGAAAGCCATCGATTGACAAGAAAAGTCCATTATAGTCACTCATGCCTTCGAAAGCCTCATTATTCACTTTAAATGATTTTATAATCTCATTATTGATTTTATGTTGAATTTTCTTACATTTTTAGTTAAAACAGACTATAATTGAATGTTTACCTCGGGAAACATGAAGCAAAAGCCATCAATTGAGAAGAAAAGACCATTTATAGTCACTCATGCCTCCGTAACGCTTATTGCTCCGTTTAAATTGCTTTATGATTTGATTATTAACTTTAAGTTGAATTTTTTTACATTTTTTGTTAAAATAGATTATAATTGAATGTTTACCTCGAGAAACGTGAAGCGAAAGCCATCGATTGAGAAGAAAAGAACATTTTTAGTCACTCATGCCTTCGAAAGCCTTATTGGTCACTTTAAATGGCTTTATGATTTGATTATTAACTTTAAGCTGAATTTTTTTATATTTTTTGTTAAAACAGATTAAAATTGAATGTTTACCTCGAGAAACGTGAAGCGAAAGCTATCGATTGAGAGGAAAAGAACATTTATAGTCACTCATACCTTCGAAAGCCTCATTATTCACTTTAAATGATTTTATAATGTCATTATTGATTTTATGTTGAATTTTCTTACATTTTTAGTTAAAACAGACTACAATTGAATGTTTACCTCAGGAAACATGAAGCAAAAGCCATCGATTGAGAAGAAAAGAACATTTATAGTCACTCATGCCTTCGAAAGCCTTATTACTTGCTTAAAATTGTTTTACAATCTCATTATTTTTTTTAAAATTAATATTCTTACATTTTTTGTTAAAATAAATTATATTTAAATGTTTATCTTGAGAAACGTGAAGCGAAAGCCATCGATTGACAAGAAAAGTCCATTATAGTCACTCATGCCTTCGAAAGCCTCATTATTCACTTTAATTGATTTTATAATCTCATTTTTGATTTTATGTTGAATTTTCTTACATTTTTAGTTAAAACAGAATATAATTGAATGTTTACCTTGGAAAACATGAAGCAAAAGCCATCGATTGAGAAGAAAAGACCATTTATAGTCACTCATGCTTTCGAAACCCTTATTGCTCAATTTAAATGGCTTTATGATTTGATTATTAACTTTAAGTTGAATTTTTTTACATTTTTTGTTAAAACAGATTATAATTGAATGTTTACCTCGAGAAACGTGAAGCGAAAGCCATCGATTGAGAAGAAAAGAACATTTTTAGTCACTCATGCCTTTGAAAGCCTTATTGGTCACTTTAAATGGCTTTATGATTTGATTATTAACTTTAAGCTGAATTTTTTTATATTTTTTGTTAAAACAGATTATAATTGAATGTTTACCTCGAGAAACGTGAAGCGAAAGCTATCGATTGGGAGGAAAAGAACATTTATAGTCACTCATACCTTCGAAAGCCTCATTATTCACTTTAATTGATTTTATAATCTCATTATTGATTTTATGTTGAATTTTCTTACATTTTTAGTTAAAACAGAATATAATTGAATGTTTACCTTGGAAAACATGAAGCAAAAGCCATCAATTGAGAAGAAAAGACCATTTATAGTCACTCATGCTTTCGAAACCCTTATTGCTCAATTTAAATGGCTTTATGATTTGATTATTAACTTTAAGCTGAATTTTTTTACATTTTTTGTTAAAACAGATTATAATTGAATGTTTACCTCGAAAACGTGAAGCGAAAGCCATCGATTGAGAAGAAAAGAACATTTTTAGTCACTCATGCCTTCGAAAGCCATATTACTTGCTTAAAATTGTTTTACAAGCTCATTATTTTTTTTAAAATTAATTTTCTTACATTTTTTGTTAAAATAGATTATATTTAAATGTTTGTCTTGAGAAACGTGAAGCGAAAGCCATCGATTGACAAGAAAAGTCCATTATAGTGACTCATGCCTTCGAAAGCCTCATTATTCACTTTAAATGATTTTATAATCTCATTATTGATTTTATGTTGAATTTTCTTACATTTTTAGTTAAAACAGACTATAATTGAATGTTTACCTCGGGAAACATGAAGCAAAAGCCATCAATTGAGAAGAAAAGACCATTTATAGTCACTCATGCCTCCGTAACGCTTATTGCTCCGTTTAAATGGCTTTATGATTTGATTATTAACTTTAAGTTGAATTTTTTTACATTTTTTGTTAAAATAGATTATAATTGAATGTTTACCTCGAGAAACGTGAAGCGAAAGCCATCGATTGAGAAGAAAAGAACCTTTTTAGTCACTCATGCCTTCGAAAGCCATATTACTTGCTTAAAATTGTTTTACAAGCTCATTATTTTTTTTAAAATTAATTTTCTTACATTTTTTGTTAAAATAGATTATATTTAAATGTTTGTCTTGAGAAACGTGAAGCGAAAGCCATCGATTGACAAGAAAAGTCCATTATAGTCACTCATGCCTTCGAAAGCCTCATTATTCACTTTAAATGATTTTATAATGTCATTATTGATTTTATGTTGAATTTTCTTACATTTTTAGTTAAAACAAACTACAATTGAATGTTTACCTCAGGAAACATGAAGCAAAAGCCATCGATTGAGAAGAAAAGAACATTTATAGTCACTCATGCCTTCGAAAGCCTTATTACTTGGTTAAAATTGTTTTACAATCTCATTATTTTTTTTAAAATTAATATTCTTACATTTTTTGTTAAAATAGATTATATTTAAATGTTTGTCTTGAGAAACGTGAAGCGAAAGCCATCGATTGACAAGAAAAGTCCATTATAGTCACTCATGCCTTCGAAAGCCTCATTATTCACTTTAATTGATTTTATAATCTCATTATTGATTTTATGTTGAATTTTTTTACATTTTTAGCTAAAACAGAATATAATTGAATGTTTACTTTGGAAAACATGAAGCAAAAGCCATCAATTGAGAAGAAAAGACCATTTATAGTCACTCATGCTTTCGAAACCCTTATTGCTCAATTTAAATGGCTTTATGATTTGATTATTAACTTTAAGCTGAATTTTTTTACATTTTTTGTTAAAACAGATTATAATTGAAGGTTTACCTCGAGAAACGTGAAGCGAAAGCCATCGATTGAGAAGAAAAGAATATTTATAGTTACTCATGCCTTCGAAAGCCATATTACTTGCTTAAAATTGTTTTACAAGCTCATTATTTTTTTTAAAATTAATTTTCTTACATTTTTTGTTAAAATAGATTATATTTAAATGTTTGTCTTGAGAAACGTGAAGCGAAAGCCATCGATTGACAAGAAAAGTCCATTATAGTCACTCATGCCTTCGAAAGCCTCATTATTCACTTTAAATGATTTTATAATCTCATTATTGATTTTATGTTGAATTTTCTTACATTTTTAGTTAAAACAGACTATAATTGAATGTTTACCTCGGGAAACATGAAGCAAAAGCCATCAATTGAGAAGAAAAGACCATTTATAGTCACTCATGCCTCCGTAACGCTTATTGCTCCGTTTAAATTGCTTTATGATTTGATTATTAACTTTAAGTTGAATTTTTTTACATTTTTTGTTAAAATAGATTATAATTGAATGTTTACCTCGAGAAACGTGAAGCGAAAGCCATCGATTGAGAAGAAAAGAACATTTTTAGTCACTCATGCCTTCGAAAGCCTTATTGGTCACTTTAAATGGCTTTATGATTTGATTATTAACTTTAAGCTGAATTTTTTTATATTTTTTGTTAAAACAGATTAAAATTGAATGTTTACCTCGAGAAACGTGAAGCGAAAGCTATCGATTGAGAGGAAAAGAACATTTATAGTCACTCATACCTTCGAAAGCCTCATTATTCACTTTAAATGATTTTATAATGTCATTATTGATTTTATGTTGAATTTTCTTACATTTTTTGTTAAAACAGACTACAATTGAATGTTTACCTCAGGAAACATGAAGCAAAAGCCATCGATTGAGAAGAAAAGAACATTTATAGTCACTCATGCCTTCGAAAGCCTTATTACTTGCTTAAAATTGTTTTACAATCTCATTATTTTTTTTAAAATTAATATTCTTACATTTTTTGTTAAAATAAATTATATTTAAATGTTTATCTTGAGAAACGTGAAGCGAAAGCCATCGATTGACAAGAAAAGTCCATTATAGTCACTCATGCCTTCGAAAGCCTCATTATTCACTTTAATTGATTTTATAATCTCATTTTTGATTTTATGTTGAATTTTCTTACATTTTTAGTTAAAACAGAATATAATTGAATGTTTACCTTGGAAAACATGAAGCAAAAGCCATCCATTGAGAAGAAAAGACCATTTATAGTCACTCATGCTTTCGAAACCCTTATTGCTCAATTTAAATGGCTTTATGATTTGATTATTAACTTTAAGTTGAATTTTTTTACATTTTTTGTTAAAACAGATTATAATTGAATGTTTACCTCGAGAAACGTGAAGCGAAAGCCATCGATTGAGAAGAAAAGAACATTTTTAGTCACTCATGCCTTTGAAAGCCTTATTGGTCACTTTAAATGGCTTTATGATTTGATTATTAACTTTAAGCTGAATTTTTTTACATTTTTTGTTAAAACAGATTATAATTGAATGTTTACCTCGAAAACGTGAAGCGAAAGCCATCGATTGAGAAGAAAAGAATATTTATAGTCACTCATGCCTTCGAAAGCCATATTACTTGCTTAAAATTGTTTTACAAGCTCATTATTTTTTTTAAAATTAATTTTCTTACATTTTTTGTTAAAATAGATTATATTTAAATGTTTGTCTTGAGAAACGTGAAGCGAAAACCATCGATTGACAAGAAAAGTCCATTTTAGTCACTCATGCCTTCGAAAGCCTCATTATTCACTTTAAATGATTTTATAATGTCATTATTGATTTTATGTTGAATTTTCTTACATTTTTAGTTAAAACAGACTACAATTGAATGTTTACCTCAGGAAACATGAAGCAAAAGCCATCGATTGAGAAGAAAAGAACATTTATAGTCACTCATGCCTTCGAAAGCCTTATTACTTGCTTAAAATTGTTTTACAATCTCATTATTTTTTTTAAAATTAATTTTCTTACATTTTTTGTTAAAATAGATTATATTTAAATGTTTGTCTTGAGAAACGTGAAGCGAAAGCCATCGATTGACAAGAAAAGTCCATTATAGTCACTCATGCCTTCGAAAGCCTCATTATTCACTTTAAATGATTTTATAATCTCATTATTGATTTTATGTTGAATTTTCTTACATTTTTAGTTAAAACAGACTATAATTGAATGTTTACCTCGGGAAACATGAAGCAAAAGCCATCAACTGAGAAGAAAAGACCATTTATAGTCACTCATGCCTCCGTAACGCTTATTGCTCCGTTTAAATGGCTTTATGATTTGATTATTAACTTTAAGTTGAATTTTTTTACATTTTTTGTTAAAATAGATTATAATTGAATGTTTACCTCGAGAAACGTGAAGCGAAAGCCATCGATTGAGAAGAAAAGAACATTTTTAGTCACTCATGCCTTCGAAAGCCTTATTGGTCACTTTAAATGGCTTTATGATTTGATTATTAACTTTAAGCTGAATTTTTTTATATTTTTTGTTAAAACAGATTAAAATTGAATGTTTACCTCGAGAAACGTGAAGCGAAAGCTATCGATTGAGAGGAAAAGAACATTTATAGTCACTCATACCTTCGAAAGCCTCATTATTCACTTTAAATGATTTTATAATGTCATTATTGATTTTATGTTGAATTTTCTTACATTTTTAGTTAAAACAGACTACAATTGAATGTTTACCTCAGGAAACATGAAGCAAAAGCCATCGATTGAGAAGAAAAGAACATTTATAGTCACTCATGCCTTCGAAAGCCTTATTACTTGCTTAAAATTGTTTTACAATCTCATTATTTTTTTTAAAATTAATATTCTTACATTTTTTGTTAAAATAGATTATATTTAAATGTTTGTCTTGAGAAACGTGAAGCGAAAGCCATCGATTGACAAGAAAAGTCCATTATAGTCACTCATACCTTCGAAAGCCTCATTATTCACTTTAATTGATTTTATAATCTCATTATTGATTTTTTGTTGAATTTTCTTACATTTTTAGTTAAAACAGAATATAATTGAATGTTTACCTTGGAAAACATGAAGCAAAAGCCATCAATTGAGAAGAAAAGACCATTTATAGTCACTCATGCTTTCGAAACCCTTATTGCTCAATTTAAATGGCTTTATGATTTGATTATTAACTTTAAGTTGAATTTTTTTACATTTTTTGTTAAAACAGATTATAATTGAATGTTTACCTCGAGAAACGTGAAGCGAAAGCCATCGATTGAGAAGAAAAGAATATTTATAGTCACTCATGCCTTCGAAAGCCATATTACTTGCTTAAAATTGTTTTACAAGCTCATTATTTTTTTTAAAATTAATTTTCTTACATTTTTTGTTAAAATAGATTATATTTAAATGTTTGTCTTGAGAAACGTGAAGCGAAAGCCATCGATTGACAAGAAAAGTCCATTATAGTCACTCATGCCTTCGAAAGCCTCATTATTCACTTTAAATGATTTTATAATCTCATTATTGATTTTATGTTGAATTTTCTTACATTTTTAGTTAAAACAGACTATAATTGAATGTTTACCTCGGGAAACATGAAGCAAAAGCCATCAATTGAGAAGAAAAGACCATTTATAGTCACTCATGCCTCCGTAACGCTTATTGCTCTGTTTAAATGGCTTTATGATTTGATTATTAACTTTAAGTTGAATTTTTTTACATTTTTTGTTAAAATAGATTATAATTGAATGTTTACCTCGAGAAACGTGAAGCGAAAGCCATCGATTGAGAAGAAAAGAACATTTTTAGTCACTCATGCCTTCGAAAGCTTTATTGGTCACTTTAAATGGCTTTATGATTTGATTATTAACTTTAAGCTGAATTTTTTTATATTTTTTGTTAAAACAGATTAAAATTGAACGTTTACCTCGAGAAACGTGAAGCGAAAGCTATCGATTGGGAGGAAAAGAACATTTATAGTCACTCATACCTTCGAAAGCCTCATTATTCACTTTAAATGATTTTATAATGTCATTATTGATTTTATGTTGAATTTTCTTACATTTTTAGTTAAAACAGACTACAATTGAATGTTTACCTCAGGAAACATGAAGCAAAAGCCATCGATTGAGAAGAAAAGAACATTTATAGTCACTC
This sequence comes from Theobroma cacao, assembly GCF_053813885.1. Classification (NCBI taxonomy): domain Eukaryota; kingdom Viridiplantae; phylum Streptophyta; class Magnoliopsida; order Malvales; family Malvaceae; genus Theobroma; species Theobroma cacao. Next base: position 26,004,112 of record NC_142640.1, on the reverse strand, counting down.
ATGCCTTCGAAAGCCTTATTACTTGCTTAAAATTGTTTTACAATCTCATTATTTTTTTTAAAATTAATATTCTTACATTTTTTGTTAAAATAGATTATATTTAAATGTTTGTCTTGAGAAACCTGAAGCGAAAGCCATCGATTGACAAGAAAAATCCATTATAGTCACTCATGCCTTCGAAAGCCTCATTATTCACTTTAATTGATTTTATAATCTCATTATTGATTTTATGTTGAATTTTCTTACATTTTTAGTTAAAACAGAATATAATTGAATGTTTACCTTGGAAAACATGAAGCAAAAGCCATCAATTGAGAAGAAAAGAATATTTATAGTCACTCATGCCTTCGAAAGCCATATTACTTGCTTAAAATTGTTTTACAAGCTCATTATTTTTTTTAAAATTAATTTTCTTACATTTTTTGTTAAAATAGATTATATTTAAATGTTTGTCTTGAGAAACGTGAAGCGAAAACCATCGATTGACAAGAAAAGTCCATTTTAGTCACTCATGCCTTCGAAAGCCTCATTATTCACTTTAAATGATTTTATAATGTCATTATTGATTTTATGTTGAATTTTCTTACATTTTTTGTTAAAACAGACTACAATTGAATGTTTACCTCAGGAAACATGAAGCAAAAGCCATCGATTGAGAAGAAAAGAACATTTATAGTCACTCATGCCTTCGAAAGCCTTATTACTTGCTTAAAATTGTTTTACAATCTCATTATTTTTTTTAAAATTAATATTCTTACATTTTTTGTTAAAATAAATTATATTTAAATGTTTATCTTGAGAAACGTGAAGCGAAAGCCATCGATTGACAAGAAAAGTCCATTATAGTCACTCATGCCTTCGAAAGCCTCATTATTCACTTTAATTGATTTTATAATCTCATTTTTGATTTTATGTTGAATTTTCTTACATTTTTAGTTAAAACAGAATATAATTGAATGTTTACCTTGGAAAACATGAAGCAAAAGCCATCGATTGAGAAGAAAAGACCATTTATAGTCACTCATGCTTTCGAAACCCTTATTGCTCAATTTAAATGGCTTTATGATTTGATTATTAACTTTAAGTTGAATTTTTTTACATTTTTTGTTAAAACAGATTATAATTGAATGTTTACCTCGAGAAACGTGAAGCGAAAGCCATCGATTGAGAAGAAAAGAACATTTTTAGTCACTCATGCCTTTGAAAGCCTTATTGGTCACTTTAAATGGCTTTATGATTTGATTATTAACTTTAAGCTGAATTTTTTTATATTTTTTGTTAAAACAGATTATAATTGAATGTTTACCTCGAGAAACGTGAAGCGAAAGCTATCGATTGGGAGGAAAAGAACATTTATAGTCACTCATACCTTCGAAAGCCTCATTATTCACTTTAATTGATTTTATAATCTCATTATTGATTTTATGTTGAATTTTCTTACATTTTTAGTTAAAACAGAATATAATTGAATGTTTACCTTGGAAAACATGAAGCAAAAGCCATCAATTGAGAAGAAAAGACCATTTATAGTCACTCATGCTTTCGAAACCCTTATTGCTCAATTTAAATGGCTTTATGATTTGATTATTAACTTTAAGCTGAATTTTTTTACATTTTTTGTTAAAACAGATTATAATTGAATGTTTACCTCGAAAACGTGAAGCGAAAGCCATCGATTGAGAAGAAAAGAACATTTTTAGTCACTCATGCCTTCGAAAGCCATATTACTTGCTTAAAATTGTTTTACAAGCTCATTATTTTTTTTAAAATTAATTTTCTTACATTTTTTGTTAAAATAGATTATATTTAAATGTTTGTCTTGAGAAACGTGAAGCGAAAGCCATCGATTGACAAGAAAAGTCCATTATAGTGACTCATGCCTTCGAAAGCCTCATTATTCACTTTAAATGATTTTATAATCTCATTATTGATTTTATGTTGAATTTTCTTACATTTTTAGTTAAAACAGACTATAATTGAATGTTTACCTCGGGAAACATGAAGCAAAAGCCATCAATTGAGAAGAAAAGACCATTTATAGTCACTCATGCCTCCGTAACGCTTATTGCTCCGTTTAAATGGCTTTATGATTTGATTATTAACTTTAAGTTGAATTTTTTTACATTTTTTGTTAAAATAGATTATAATTGAATGTTTACCTCGAGAAACGTGAAGCGAAAGCCATCGATTGAGAAGAAAAGAACCTTTTTAGTCACTCATGCCTTCGAAAGCCATATTACTTGCTTAAAATTGTTTTACAAGCTCATTATTTTTTTTAAAATTAATTTTCTTACATTTTTTGTTAAAATAGATTATATTTAAATGTTTGTCTTGAGAAACGTGAAGCGAAAGCCATCGATTGACAAGAAAAGTCCATTATAGTCACTCATGCCTTCGAAAGCCTCATTATTCACTTTAAATGATTTTATAATGTCATTATTGATTTTATGTTGAATTTTCTTACATTTTTAGTTAAAACAAACTACAATTGAATGTTTACCTCAGGAAACATGAAGCAAAAGCCATCGATTGAGAAGAAAAGAACATTTATAGTCACTCATGCCTTCGAAAGCCTTATTACTTGGTTAAAATTGTTTTACAATCTCATTATTTTTTTTAAAATTAATATTCTTACATTTTTTGTTAAAATAGATTATATTTAAATGTTTGTCTTGAGAAACGTGAAGCGAAAGCCATCGATTGACAAGAAAAGTCCATTATAGTCACTCATGCCTTCGAAAGCCTCATTATTCACTTTAATTGATTTTATAATCTCATTATTGATTTTATGTTGAATTTTTTTACATTTTTAGCTAAAACAGAATATAATTGAATGTTTACTTTGGAAAACATGAAGCAAAAGCCATCAATTGAGAAGAAAAGACCATTTATAGTCACTCATGCTTTCGAAACCCTTATTGCTCAATTTAAATGGCTTTATGATTTGATTATTAACTTTAAGCTGAATTTTTTTACATTTTTTGTTAAAACAGATTATAATTGAAGGTTTACCTCGAGAAACGTGAAGCGAAAGCCATCGATTGAGAAGAAAAGAATATTTATAGTTACTCATGCCTTCGAAAGCCATATTACTTGCTTAAAATTGTTTTACAAGCTCATTATTTTTTTTAAAATTAATTTTCTTACATTTTTTGTTAAAATAGATTATATTTAAATGTTTGTCTTGAGAAACGTGAAGCGAAAGCCATCGATTGACAAGAAAAGTCCATTATAGTCACTCATGCCTTCGAAAGCCTCATTATTCACTTTAAATGATTTTATAATCTCATTATTGATTTTATGTTGAATTTTCTTACATTTTTAGTTAAAACAGACTATAATTGAATGTTTACCTCGGGAAACATGAAGCAAAAGCCATCAATTGAGAAGAAAAGACCATTTATAGTCACTCATGCCTCCGTAACGCTTATTGCTCAGTTTAAATTGCTTTATGATTTGATTATTAACTTTAAGTTGAATTTTTTTACATTTTTTGTTAAAATAGATTATAATTGAATGTTTACCTCGAGAAACGTGAAGCGAAAGCCATCGATTGAGAAGAAAAGAACATTTTTAGTCACTCATGCCTTCGAAAGCCTTATTGGTCACTTTAAATGGCTTTATGATTTGATTATTAACTTTAAGCTGAATTTTTTTATATTTTTTGTTAAAACAGATTAAAATTGAATGTTTACCTCGAGAAACGTGAAGCGAAAGCTATCGATTGAGAGGAAAAGAACATTTATAGTCACTCATACCTTCGAAAGCCTCATTATTCACTTTAAATGATTTTATAATGTCATTATTGATTTTATGTTGAATTTTCTTACATTTTTTGTTAAAACAGACTACAATTGAATGTTTACCTCAGGAAACATGAAGCAAAAGCCATCGATTGAGAAGAAAAGAACATTTATAGTCACTCATGCCTTCGAAAGCCTTATTACTTGCTTAAAATTGTTTTACAATCTCATTATTTTTTTTAAAATTAATATTCTTACATTTTTTGTTAAAATAAATTATATTTAAATGTTTATCTTGAGAAACGTGAAGCGAAAGCCATCGATTGACAAGAAAAGTCCATTATAGTCACTCATGCCTTCGAAAGCCTCATTATTCACTTTAATTGATTTTATAATCTCATTTTTGATTTTATGTTGAATTTTCTTACATTTTTAGTTAAAACAGAATATAATTGAATGTTTACCTTGGAAAACATGAAGCAAAAGCCATCCATTGAGAAGAAAAGACCATTTATAGTCACTCATGCTTTCGAAACCCTTATTGCTCAATTTAAATGGCTTTATGATTTGATTATTAACTTTAAGTTGAATTTTTTTACATTTTTTGTTAAAACAGATTATAATTGAAAGTTTACCTCGAGAAACGTGAAGCGAAAGCCATCGATTGAGAAGAAAAGAACATTTTTAGTCACTCATGCCTTTGAAAGCCTTATTGGTCACTTTAAATGGCTTTATGATTTGATTATTAACTTTAAGCTGAATTTTTTTACATTTTTTGTTAAAACAGATTATAATTGAATGTTTACCTCGAAAACGTGAAGCGAAAGCCATCGATTGAGAAGAAAAGAATATTTATAGTCACTCATGCCTTCGAAAGCCATATTACTTGCTTAAAATTGTTTTACAAGCTCATTATTTTTTTTAAAATTAATTTTCTTACATTTTTTGTTAAAATAGATTATATTTAAATGTTTGTCTTGAGAAACGTGAAGCGAAAACCATCGATTGACAAGAAAAGTCCATTTTAGTCACTCATGCCTTCGAAAGCCTCATTATTCACTTTAAATGATTTTATAATGTCATTATTGATTTTATGTTGAATTTTCTTACATTTTTAGTTAAAACAGACTACAATTGAATGTTTACCTCAGGAAACATGAAGCAAAAGCCATCGATTGAGAAGAAAAGAACATTTATAGTCACTCATGCCTTCGAAAGCCTTATTACTTGCTTAAAATTGTTTTACAATCTCATTATTTTTTTTAAAATTAATTTTCTTACATTTTTTGTTAAAATAGATTATATTTAAATGTTTGTCTTGAGAAACGTGAAGCGAAAGCCATCGATTGACAAGAAAAGTCCATTATAGTCACTCATGCCTTCGAAAGCCTCATTATTCACTTTAAATGATTTTATAATCTCATTATTGATTTTATGTTGAATTTTCTTACATTTTTAGTTAAAACAGACTATAATTGAATGTTTACCTCGGGAAACATGAAGCAAAAGCCATCAACTGAGAAGAAAAGACCATTTATAGTCACTCATGCCTCCGTAACGCTTATTGCTCCGTTTAAATGGCTTTATGATTTGATTATTAACTTTAAGTTGAATTTTTTTACATTTTTTGTTAAAATAGATTATAATTGAATGTTTACCTCGAGAAACGTGAAGCGAAAGCCATCGATTGAGAAGAAAAGAACATTTTTAGTCACTCATGCCTTCGAAAGCCTTATTGGTCACTTTAAATGGCTTTATGATTTGATTATTAACTTTAAGCTGAATTTTTTTATATTTTTTGTTAAAACAGATTAAAATTGAATGTTTACCTCGAGAAACGTGAAGCGAAAGCTATCGATTGAGAGGAAAAGAACATTTATAGTCACTCATACCTTCGAAAGCCTCATTATTCACTTTAAATGATTTTATAATGTCATTATTGATTTTATGTTGAATTTTCTTACATTTTTAGTTAAAACAGACTACAATTGAATGTTTACCTCAGGAAACATGAAGCAAAAGCCATCGATTGAGAAGAAAAGAACATTTATAGTCACTCATGCCTTCGAAAGCCTTATTACTTGCTTAAAATTGTTTTACAATCTCATTATTTTTTTTAAAATTAATATTCTTACATTTTTTGTTAAAATAGATTATATTTAAATGTTTGTCTTGAGAAACGTGAAGCGAAAGCCATCGATTGACAAGAAAAGTCCATTATAGTCACTCATGCCTTCGAAAGCCTCATTATTCACTTTAATTGATTTTATAATCTCATTATTGATTTTTTGTTGAATTTTCTTACATTTTTAGTTAAAACAGAATATAATTGAATGTTTACCTTGGAAAACATGAAGCAAAAGCCATCAATTGAGAAGAAAAGACCATTTATAGTCACTCATGCTTTCGAAACCCTTATTGCTCAATTTAAATGGCTTTATGATTTGATTATTAACTTTAAGTTGAATTTTTTTACATTTTTTGTTAAAACAGATTATAATTGAATGTTTACCTCGAGAAACGTGAAGCGAAAGCCATCGATTGAGAAGAAAAGAATATTTATAGTCACTCATGCCTTCGAAAGCCATATTACTTGCTTAAAATTGTTTTACAAGCTCATTATTTTTTTTAAAATTAATTTTCTTACATTTTTTGTTAAAATAGATTATATTTAAATGTTTGTCTTGAGAAACGTGAAGCGAAAGCCATCGATTGACAAGAAAAGTCCATTATAGTCACTCATGCCTTCGAAAGCCTCATTATTCACTTTAAATGATTTTATAATCTCATTATTGATTTTATGTTGAATTTTCTTACATTTTTAGTTAAAACAGACTATAATTGAATGTTTACCTCGGGAAACATGAAGCAAAAGCCATCAATTGAGAAGAAAAGACCATTTATAGTCACTCATGCCTCCGTAACGCTTATTGCTCTGTTTAAATGGCTTTATGATTTGATTATTAACTTTAAGTTGAATTTTTTTACATTTTTTGTTAAAATAGATTATAATTGAATGTTTACCTCGAGAAACGTGAAGCGAAAGCCATCGATTGAGAAGAAAAGAACATTTTTAGTCACTCATGCCTTCGAAAGCTTTATTGGTCACTTTAAATGGCTTTATGATTTGATTATTAACTTTAAGCTGAATTTTTTTATATTTTTTGTTAAAACAGATTAAAATTGAACGTTTACCTCGAGAAACGTGAAGCGAAAGCTATCGATTGGGAGGAAAAGAACATTTATAGTCACTCATACCTTCGAAAGCCTCATTATTCACTTTAAATGATTTTATAATGTCATTATTGATTTTATGTTGAATTTTCTTACATTTTTAGTTAAAACAGACTACAATTGAATGTTTACCTCAGGAAACATGAAGCAAAAGCCATCGATTGAGAAGAAAAGAACATTTATAGTCACTCATGCCTTCGAAAGCCTTATTACTTGCTTAAAATTGTTTTACAATCTCATTATTTTTTTTAAAATTAATATTCTTACATTTTTTGTTAAAATAGATTATATTTAAATGTTTGTCTTGAGAAACCTGAAGCGAAAGCCATCGATTGACAAGAAAAATCCATTATAGTCACTCATGCCTTCGAAAGCCTCATTATTCACTTTAATTGATTTTATAATCTCATTATTGATTTTATGTTGAATTTTCTTACATTTTTAGTTAAAACAGAATATAATTGAATGTTTACCTTGGAAAACATGAAGCAAAAGCCATCAATTGAGAAGAAAAGACCATTTATAGTCACTCATGCTTTCGAAACCCTTATTGCTCAATTTAAATGGCTTTATGATTTGATTATTAACTTTAAGCTGAATTTTTTTACATTTTTTGTTAAAACAGATTATAATTGAATGTTTACCTCGAAAACGTGAAGCGAAAGCCATCGATTGAGAAGAAAAGAATATTTATAGTCACTCATGCCTTCGAAAGCCATATTACTGGCTTAAAATTGTTTTACAAGCTCATTATTTTTTTTAAAATTAATTTTCTTACATTTTTTGTTAAAATAGATTATATTTAAATGTTTGTCTTGAGAAACGTGAAGCGAAAACCATCGATTGACAAGAAAAGTCCATTTTAGTCACTCATGCCTTCGAAAGCCTCATTATTCACTTTAAATGATTTTATAATGTCATTATTGATTTTATGTTGAATTTTCTTACATTTTTAGTTAAAACAGACTACAATTGAATGTTTACCTCAGGAAACATGAAGCAAAAGCCATCGATTGAGAAGCAAAGAACATTTATAGTCACTCATGCCTTCGAAAGCCTTATTACTTGCTTAAAATTGTTTTACAATCTCATTATTTTTTTTAAAATTAATATTCTTACATTTTTTGTTAAAATAGATTATATTTAAATGTTTGTCTTGAGAAACGTGAAGCGAAAGCCATCGATTGACAAGAAAAATCCATTATAGTCACTCATGCCTTCGAAAGCCTCATTATTCACTTTAATTGATTTTATAATCTCATTTTTGATTTTATGTTGAATTTTCTTACATTTTTAGTTAAAACAGAATATAATTGAATGTTTACCTTGGAAAACATGAAGCAAAAGCCATCAATTGAGAAGAAAAGACCATTTATAGTCACTCATGCTTTCGAAACCCTTATTGCTCAATTTAAATGGCTTTATGATTTGATTATTAACTTTAAGCTGAATTTTTTTACATTTTTTGTTAAAACAGATTATAATTGAATGTTTACCTCGAGAAACGTGAAGCGAAAGCTATCGATTGAGAAGAAAAGAATATTTATAGTCACTCATGCCTTCGAAAGCCATATTACTTGCTTAAAATTGTTTTACAAGCTCATTATTTTTTTTAAAATTAATTTTCTTACATTTTTTGTTAAAATAGATTATATTTAAATGTTTGTCTTGAGAAACGTGAAGCGAAAGCCATCGATTGACAAGAAAAGTCCATTATAGTCACTCATGCCTTCGAAAGCCTCATTATTCACTTTAAATGATTTTATAATCTCATTATTGATTTTATGTTGAATTTTCTTACATTTTTAGTTAAAACAGACTATAATTGAATGTTTACCTCGGGAAACATGAAGCAAAAGCCATCAACTGAGAAGAAAATACCATTTATAGTCACTCATGCCTCCGTAACGCTTATTGCTCCGTTTAAATGGCTTTATGATTTGATTATTAACTTTAAGTTGAATTTTTTTACATTTTTTGTTAAAATAGATTATAATTGAATGTTTACCTCGAGAAACGTGAAGCGAAAGCCATCGATTGAGAAGAAAAGAACATTTTTAGTCACTCATGCCTTCGAAAGCCTTATTGGTCACTTTAAATGGCTTTATGATTTGATTATTAACTTTAAGCTGAATTTTTTTATATTTTTTGTTAAAACAGATTAAAATTGAATGTTTACCTCGAGAAACGTGAAGCGAAAGCTATCGATTGAGAGGAAAAGAACATTTATAGTCACTCATACCTTCGAAAGCCTCATTATTCACTTTAAATGATTTTATAATGTCATTATTGATTTTATGTTGAATTTTCTTACATTTTTAGTTAAAACAGACTACAATTGAATGTTTACCTCAGGAAACATGAAGCAAAAGCCATCGATTGAGAAGAAAAGAACATTTATAGTCACTCATGCCTTCGAAAGCCTTATTACTTGCTTAAAATTGTTTTACAATCTCATTATTTTTTTTAAAATTAATATTCTTACATTTTTTGTTAAAATAGATTATATTTAAATGTTTGTCTTGAGAAACGTGAAGCGAAAGCCATCGATTGACAAGAAAAGTCCATTATAGTCACTCATGCCTTCGAAAGCCTCATTATTCACTTTAATTGATTTTATAATCTCATTATTGATTTTTTGTTGAATTTTCTTACATTTTTAGTTAAAACAGAATATAATTGAATGTTTACCTTGGAAAACATGAAGCAAAAGCCATCAATTGAGAAGAAAAGACCATTTATAGTCACTCATGCTTTCGAAACCCTTATTGCTCAATTTAAATGGCTTTATGATTTGATTATTAACTTTAAGTTGAATTTTTTTACATTTTTTGTTAAAACAGATTATAATTGAATGTTTACCTCGAGAAACGTGAAGCGAAAGCCATCGATTGAGAAGAAAAGAATATTTATAGTCACTCATGCCTTCGAAAGCCATATTACTTGCTTAAAATTGTTTTACAAGCTCATTATTTTTTTTAAAATTAATTTTCTTACATTTTTTGTTAAAATAGATTATATTTAAATGTTTGTCTTGAGAAACGTGAAGCGAAAGCCATCGATTGACAAGAAAAGTCCATTATAGTCACTCATGCCTTCGAAAGCCTCATTATTCACTTTAAATGATTTTATAATCTCATTATTGATTTTATGTTGAATTTTCTTACATTTTTAGTTAAAACAGACTATAATTGAATGTTTACCTCGGGAAACATGAAGCAAAAGCCATCAATTGAGAAGAAAAGACCATTTATAGTCACTCATGCCTCCGTAACGCTTATTGCTCTGTTTAAATGGCTTTATGATTTGATTATTAACTTTAAGTTGAATTTTTTTACATTTTTTGTTAAAATAGATTATAATTGAATGTTTACCTCGAGAAACGTGAAGCGAAAGCCATCGATTGAGAAGAAAAGAACATTTTTAGTCACTCATGCCTTCGAAAGCTTTATTGGTCACTTTAAATGGCTTTATGATTTGATTATTAACTTTAAGCTGAATTTTTTTATATTTTTTGTTAAAACAGATTAAAATTGAACGTTTACCTCGAGAAACGTGAAGCGAAAGCTATCGATTGGGAGGAAAAGAACATTTATAGTCACTCATACCTTCGAAAGCCTCATTATTCACTTTAAATGATTTTATAATGTCATTATTGATTTTATGTTGAATTTTCTTACATTTTTAGTTAAAACAGACTACAATTGAATGTTTACCTCAGGAAACATGAAGCAAAAGCCATCGATTGAGAAGAAAAGAACATTTATAGTCACTCATGCCTTCGAAAGCCTTATTACTTGCTTAAAATTGTTTTACAATCTCATTATTTTTTTTAAAATTAATATTCTTACATTTTTTGTTAAAATAGATTATATTTAAATGTTTGTCTTGAGAAACCTGAAGCGAAAGCCATCGATTGACAAGAAAAATCCATTATAGTCACTCATGCCTTCGAAAGCCTCATTATTCACTTTAATTGATTTTATAATCTCATTATTGATTTTATGTTGAATTTTCTTACATTTTTAGTTAAAACAGAATATAATTGAATGTTTACCTTGGAAAACATGAAGCAAAAGCCATCAATTGAGAAGAAAAGACCATTTATAGTCACTCATGCTTTCGAAACCCTTATTGCTCAATTTAAATGGCTTTATGATTTGATTATTAACTTTAAGCTGAATTTTTTTACATTTTTTGTTAAAACAGATTATAATTGAATGTTTACCTCGAAAACGTGAAGCGAAAGCCATCGATTGAGAAGAAAAGAATATTTATAGTCACTCATGCCTTCGAAAGCCATATTACTGGCTTAAAATTGTTTTACAAGCTCATTATTTTTTTTAAAATTAATTTTCTTACATTTTTTGTTAAAATAGATTATATTTAAATGTTTGTCTTGAGAAACGTGAAGCGAAAACCATCGATTGACAAGAAAAGTCCATTTTAGTCACTCATGCCTTCGAAAGCCTCATTATTCACTTTAAATGATTTTATAATGTCATTATTGATTTTATGTTGAATTTTCTTACATTTTTAGTTAAAACAGACTACAATTGAATGTTTACCTCAGGAAACATGAAGCAAAAGCCATCGATTGAGAAGAAAAGAACATTTATAGTCACTCATGCCTTCGAAAGCCTTATTACTTGCTTAAAATTGTTTTACAATCTCATTATTTTTTTTAAAATTAATATTCTTACATTTTTTGTTAAAATAGATTATATTTAAATGTTTGTCTTGAGAAACGTGAAGCGAAAGCCATCGATTGACAAGAAAAATCCATTATAGTCACTCATGCCTTCGAAAGCCTCATTATTCACTTTAATTGATTTTATAATCTCATTTTTGATTTTATGTTGAATTTTCTTACATTTTTAGTTAAAACAGAATATAATTAAATGTTTACCTTGGAAAACATGAAGCAAAAGCCATCAATTGAGAAGAAAAGACCATTTATAGTCACTCATGCTTTCGAAACCCTTATTGCTCAATTTAAATGGCTTTATGATTTGATTATTAACTTTAAGCTGAATTTTTTTACATTTTTTGTTAAAACAGATTATAATTGAATGTTTACCTCGAGAAACGTGAAGCGAAAGCCATCGATTGAGAAGAAAAGAATATTTATAGTCACTCATGCCTTCGAAAGCCATATTACTTGCTTAAAATTGTTTTACAAGCTCATTATTTTTTTTAAAATTAATTTTCTTACATTTTTTGTTAAAATAGATTATATTTAAATGTTTGTCTTGAGAAACGTGAAGCGAAAGCCATCGATTGACAAGAAAAGTCCATTATAGTCACTCATGCCTTCGAAAGCCTCATTATTCACTTTAAATGATTTTATAATCTCATTATTGATTTTATGTTGAATTTTCTTACATTTTTAGTTAAAACAGACTATAATTGAATGTTTACCTCGGGAAACATGAAGCAAAAGCCATCAACTGAGAAGAAAAGACCATTTATAGTCACTCATGCCTCCGTAACGCTTATTGCTCCGTTTAAATGGCTTTATGATTTGATTATTAACTTTAAGTTGAATTTTTTTACATTTTTTGTTAAAATAGATTATAATTGAATGTTTACCTCGAGAAACGTGAAGCGAAAGCCATCGATTGAGAAGAAAAGAACATTTTTAGTCACTCATGCCTTCGAAAGCCTTATTGGTCACTTTAAATGGCTTTATGATTTGATTATTAACTTTAAGCTGAATTTTTTTATATTTTTTGTTAAAACAGATTAAAATTGAATGTTTACCTCGAGAAACGTGAAGCGAAAGCTATCGATTGAGAGGAAAAGAACATTTATAGTCACTCATACCTTCGAAAGCCTCATTATTCACTTTAAATGATTTTATAATGTCATTATTGATTTTATGTTGAATTTTCTTACATTTTTAGTTAAAACAGACTACAATTGAATGTTTACCTCAGGAAACATGAAGCAAAAGCCATCGATTGAGAAGAAAAGAACATTTATAGTCACTCATGCCTTCGAAAGCCTTATTACTTGCTTAAAATTGTTTTACAATCTCATTATTTTTTTTAAAATTAATATTCTTACATTTTTTGTTAAAATAGATTATATTTAAATGTTTGTCTTGAGAAACGTGAAGCGAAAGCCATCGATTGACAAGAAAAGTCCATTATAGTCACTCATGCCTTCGAAAGCCTCATTATTCACTTTAATTGATTTTATAATCTCATTATTGATTTTTTGTTGAATTTTCTTACATTTTTAGTTAAAACAGAATATAATTGAATGTTTACCTTGGAAAACATGAAGCAAAAGCCATCAATTGAGAAGAAAAGACCATTTATAGTCACTCATGCTTTCGAAACCCTTATTGCTCAATTTAAATGGCTTTATGATTTGATTATTAACTTTAAGCTGAATTTTTTTACATTTTTTGTTAAAACAGATTATAATTGAATATTTACCTCGAGAAACATGAAGCGAAAGCCATCGATTGAGAAGAAAAGAATATTTATAGTCACTCATGCCTTCGAAAGCCATATTACTTGCTTAAAATTGTTTTACAAGCTCATTATTTTTTTTAAAATTAATTTTCTTACATTTTTTGTTAAAATAGATTATATTTAAATGTTTGTCTTGAGAAACGTGAAGCGAAAGCCATCGATTGACAAGAAAAGTCCATTATAGTCACTCATGCCTTCGAAAGCCTCATTATTCACTTTAAATGATTTTATAATCTCATTATTGATTTTATGTTGAATTTTCTTACATTTTTAGTTAAAACAGACTACAATTGAATGTTTACCTCAGGAAACATGAAGCAAAAGCCATCGATTGAGAAGAAAAGAACATTTATAGTCACTCATGCCTTCGAAAGCCTTATTACTTGCTTAAAATTGTTTTACAATCTCATTATTTTTTTTAAAATTAATATTCTTACATTTTTTGTTAAAATAGATTATATTTAAATGTTTGTCTTGAGAAACGTGAAGCGAAAGCCATCGATTGACAAGAAAAGTCCATTATAGTCACTCATGCCTTCGAAAGCCTCATTATTCACTTTAATTGATTTTATAATCTCATTATTGATTTTTTGTTGAATTTTCTTACATTTTTAGTTAAAACAGAATATAATTGAATGTTTACCTTGGAAAACATGAAGCAAAAGCCATCAATTGAGAAGAAAAGACCATTTATAGTCACTCATGCTTTCGAAACCCTTATTGCTCAATTTAAATGGCTTTATGATTTGATTATTAACTTTAAGTTGAATTTTTTTACATTTTTTGTTAAAACAGATTATAATTGAATGTTTACCTCGAGAAACGTGAAGCGAAAGCCATCGATTGAGAAGAAAAGAATATTTATAGTCACTCATGCCTTCGAAAGCCATATTACTTGCTTAAAATTGTTTTACAAGCGCATTATTTTTTTAAAAATTAATTTTCTTACATTTTTTGTTAAAATAGATTATATTTAAATGTTTGTCTTGAGAAACGTGAAGCGAAAACCATCGATTGACAAGAAAAGTCCATTTTAGTCACTCATGCCTTCGAAAGCCTCATTATTCACTTTAAATGATTTTATAATGTCATTATTGATTTTATGTTGAATTTTCTTACATTTTTAGTTAAAACAGACTACAATTGAATGTTTACCTCAGGAAACATGAAGCAAAAGCCATCGATTGAGAAGAAAAGAACATTTATAGTCACTCATGCCTTCGAAAGCCTTATTACTTGCTTAAAATTGTTTTACAATCTCATTATTTTTTTTAAAATTAATATTCTTACATTTTTTGTTAAAATAGATTATATTTAAATGTTTGTCTTGAGAAACGTGAAGCGAAAGCCATCGATTGACAAGAAAAATCCATTATAGTCACTCATGCCTTCGAAAGCCTCATTATTCACTTTAATTGATTTTATAATCTCATTTTTGATTTTATGTTGAATTTTCTTACATTTTTAGTTAAAACAGAATATAATTGAATGTTTACCTTGGAAAACATGAAGCAAAAGCCATCAATTGAGAAGAAAAGACCATTTATAGTCACTCATGCTTTCGAAACCCTTATTGCTCAATTTAAATGGCTTTATGATTTGATTATTAACTTTAAGCTGAATTTTTTTACATTTTTTGTTAAAACAGATTATAATTGAATGTTTACCTCGAGAAACGTGAAGCGAAAGCTATCGATTGAGAAGAAAAGAATATTTATAGTCACTCATGCCTTCGAAAGCCATATTACTTGCTTAAAATTGTTTTACAAGCTCATTATTTTTTTTAAAATTAATTTTCTTACATTTTTTGTTAAAATAGATTATATTTAAATGTTTGTCTTGAGAAACGTGAAGCGAAAGCCATCGATTGACAAGAAAAGTCCATTATAGTCACTCATGCCTTCGAAAGCCTCATTATTCACTTTAAATGATTTTATAATCTCATTATTGATTTTATGTTGAATTTTCTTACATTTTTAGTTAAAACAGGCTATAATTGAATGTTTACCTCGGGAAACATGAAGCAAAAGCCATCAATTGAGAAGAAAAGACCATTTATAGTCACTCATGCCTCCGTAACGCTTATTGCTCCGTTTAAATTGCTTTATGATTTGATTATTAACTTTAAGTTGAATTTTTTTACATTTTTTGTTAAAATAGATTATAATTGAATGTTTACCTCGAGAAACGTGAAGCGAAAGCCATCGATTGAGAAGAAAAGAACATTTTTAGTCACTCATGCCTTCGAAAGCCTTATTGGTCACTTTAAATGGCTTTATGATTTGATTATTAACTTTAAGCTGAATTTTTTTATATTTTTTGTTAAAACAGATTAAAATTGAATGTTTACCTCGAGAAACGTGAAGCGAAAGCTATCGATTGAGAGGAAAAGAACATTTATAGTCACTCATACCTTCGAAAGCCTCATTATTCACTTTAAATGATTTTATAATGTCATTATTGATTTTATGTTGAATTTTCTTACATTTTTAGTTAAAACAGACTACAATTGAATGTTTACCTCAGGAAACATGAAGCAAAAGCCATCGATTGAGAAGAAAAGAACATTTATAGTCACTCATGCCTTCGAAAGCCTTATTACTTGCTTAAAATTGTTTTACAATCTCATTATTTTTTTTAAAATTAATATTCTTACATTTTTTGTTAAAATAAATTATATTTAAATGTTTATCTTGAGAAACGTGAAGCGAAAGCCATCGATTGACAAGAAAAGTCCATTATAGTAACTCATGCCTTCGAAAGCCTCATTATTCACTTTAATTGATTTTATAATCTCATTTTTGATTTTATGTTGAATTTTCTTACATTTTTAGTTAAAACAGAATATAATTGAATGTTTACCTTGGAAAACATGAAGCAAAAGCCATCGATTGAGAAGAAAAGACCATTTATAGTCACTCATGCTTTCGAAACCCTTATTGCTCAATTTAAATGGCTTTATGATTTGATTATTAACTTTAAGTTGAATTTTTTTACATTTTTTGTTAAAACAGATTATAATTGAATGTTTACCTCGAGAAACGTGAAGCGAAAGCCATCGATTGAGAAGAAAAGAACATTTTTAGTCACTCATGCCTTTGAAAGCCTTATTGGTCACTTTAAATGCCTTTATGATTTGATTATTAACTTTAAGCTGAATTTTTTTATATTTTTTGTTAAAACAGATTATAATTGAATGTTTACCTCGAGAAACGTGAAGCGAAAGCTATCGATTGGGAGGAAAAGAACATTTATAGTCACTCATACCTTCGAAAGCCTCATTATTCACTTTAATTGATTTTATAATCTCATTATTGATTTTATGTTGAATTTTCTTACATTTTTAGTTAAAACAGAATATAATTGAATGTTTACCTTGGAAAACATGAAGCAAAAGCCATCAATTGAGAAGAAAAGACCATTTATAGTCACTCATGCTTTCGAAACCCTTATTGCTCAATTTAAATGGCTTTATGATTTGATTATTAACTTTAAGCTGAATTTTTTTACATTTTTTGTTAAAACAGATTATAATTGAATGTTTACCTCGAAAACGTGAAGCGAAAGCCATCGATTGAGAAGAAAAGAACATTTTTAGTCACTCATGCCTTCGAAAGCCATATTACTTGCTTAAAATTGTTTTACAAGCTCATTATTTTTTTTAAAATTAATTTTCTTACATTTTTTGTTAAAATAGATTATATTTAAATGTTTGTCTTGAGAAACATGAAGCGAAAGCCATCGATTGACAAGAAAAGTCCATTATAGTCACTCATGCCTTCGAAAGCCTCATTATTCACTTTAAATGATTTTATAATGTCATTATTGATTTTATGTTGAATTTTCTTACATTTTTAGTTAAAACAGACTACAATTGAATGTTTACCTCAGGAAACATGAAGCAAAAGCCATCGATTGAGAAGAAAAGAACATTTATAGTCACCCATGCCTTCGAAAGCCATATTACTTGCTTAAAATTGTTTTACAATCTCATTATTTTTTTTAAAATTAATATTCTTACATTTTTTGTTAAAATAGATTATATTTAAATGTTTGTCTTGAGAAACGTGAAGCGAAAGCCATCGATTGACAAGAAAAGTCCATTATAGTCACTCATGCCTTCGAAAGCCTCATTATTCACTTTAAATGATTTTATAATCTCATTATTGATTTTATGTTGAATTTTCTTACATTTTTAGTTAAAACAGACTATAATTGAATGTTTACCTCGGGAAACATGAAGCAAAAGCCATCAACTGAGAAGAAAAGACCATTTATAGTCACTCATGCCTCCGTAACGCTTATTGCTCCGTTTAAATGGCTTTATGATTTGATTATTAACTTTAAGTTGAATTTTTTTACATTTTTTGTTAAAATAGATTATAATTGAATGTTTACCTCGAGAAACGTGAAGCGAAAGCCATCGATTGAGAAGAAAAGAACATTTTTAGTCACTCATGCCTTCGAAAGCCTTATTGGTCACTTTAAATGGCTTTATGATTTGATTATTAACTTTAAGCTGAATTTTTTTATATTTTTTGTTAAAACAGATTAAAATTGAATGTTTACCTCGAGAAACGTGAAGCGAAAGCTATCGATTGAGAGGAAAAGAACATTTATAGTCACTCATACCTTCGAAAGCCTCATTATTCACTTTAAATGATTTTATAATGTCATTATTGATTTTATGTTGAATTTTCTTACATTTTTAGTTAAAACAGACTACAATTGAATGTTTACCTCAGGAAACATGAAGCAAAAGCCATCGATTGAGAAGAAAAGAACATTTATAGTCACTCATGCCTTCGAAAGCCTTATTACTTGCTTAAAATTGTTTTACAATCTCATTATTTTTTTTAAAATTAATATTCTTACATTTTTTGTTAAAATAGATTATATTTAAATGTTTGTCTTGAGAAACGTGAAGCGAAAGCCATCGATTGACAAGAAAAGTCCATTATAGTCACTCATGCCTTCGAAAGCCTCATTATTCACTTTAATTGATTTTATAATCTCATTATTGATTTTTTGTTGAATTTTCTTACATTTTTAGTTAAAACAGAATATAATTGAATGTTTACCTTGGAAAACATGAAGCAAAAGCCATCAATTGAGAAGAAAAGACCATTTATAGTCACTCATGCTTTCGAAACCCTTATTGCTCAATTTAAATGGCTTTATGATTTGATTATTAACTTTAAGTTGAATTTTTTTACATTTTTTGTTAAAACAGATTATAATTGAATGTTTACCTCGAGAAACGTGAAGCGAAAGCCATCGATTGAGAAGAAAAGAATATTTATAGTCACTCATGCCTTCGAAAGCCATATTACTTGCTTAAAATTGTTTTACAAGCTCATTATTTTTTTAAAAATTAATTTTCTTACATTTTTTGTTAAAATAGATTATATTTAAATGTTTGTCTTGAGAAACGTGAAGCGAAAGCCATCGATTGACAAGAAAAGTCCATTATAGTCACTCATGCCTTCGAAAGCCTCATTATTCACTTTAAATGATTTTATAATCTCATTATTGATTTTATGTTGAATTTTCTTACATTTTTAGTTAAAACAGACTATAATTGAATGTTTACCTCGGGAAACATGAAGCAAAAGCCATCAATTGAGAAGAAAAGACCATTTATAGTCACTCATGCCTCCGTAACGCTTATTGCTCTGTTTAAATGGCTTTATGATTTGATTATTAACTTTAAGTTGAATTTTTTTACATTTTTTGTTAAAATAGATTATAATTGAATGTTTACCTCGAGAAACGTGAAGCGAAAGCCATCGATTGAGAAGAAAAGAACATTTTTAGTCACTCATGCCTTCGAAAGCTTTATTGGTCACTTTAAATGGCTTTATGATTTGATTATTAACTTTAAGCTGAATTTTTTTATATTTTTTGTTAAAACAGATTAAAATTGAACGTTTACCTCGAGAAACGTGAAGCGAAAGCTATCGATTGGGAGGAAAAGAACATTTATAGTCACTCATACCTTCGAAAGCCTCATTATTCACTTTAAATGATTTTATAATGTCATTATTGATTTTATGTTGAATTTTCTTACATTTTTAGTTAAAACAGACTACAATTGAATGTTTACCTCAGGAAACATGAAGCAAAAGCCATCGATTGAGAAGAAAAGAACATTTATAGTCACTCATGCCTTCGAAAGCCTTATTACTTGCTTAAAATTGTTTTACAATCTCATTATTTTTTTTAAAATTAATATTCTTACATTTTTTGTTAAAATAGATTATATTTAAATGTTTGTCTTGAGAAGCGTGAAGCGAAAGCCATCGATTGACAAGAAAAATCCATTATAGTCACTCATGCCTTCGACAGCCTCATTATTCACTTTAATTGATTTTATAATCTCATTATTGATTTTATGTTGAATTTTCTTACATTTTTAGTTAAAACAGAATATAATTGAATGTTTACCTTGGAAAACATGAAGCAAAAGCCATCAATTGAGAAGAAAAGACCATTTATAGTCACTCATGCTTTCGAAACCCTTATTGCTCAATTTAAATGGCTTTATGATTTGATTATTAACTTTAAGCTGAATTTTTTTACATTTTTTGTTAAAACAGATTATAATTGAATGTTTACCTCGAAAACGTGAAGCGAAAGCCATCGATTGAGAAGAAAAGAATATTTATAGTCACTCATGCCTTCGAAAGCCATATTACTCGCTTAAAATTGTTTTACAAGCTCATTATTTTTTTTAAAATTAATTTTCTTACATTTTTTGTTAAAATAGATTATATTTAAATGTTTGTCTTGAGAAACGTGAAGCGAAAACCATCGATTGACAAGAAAAGTCCATTTTAGTCACTCATGCCTTCGAAAGCCTCATTATTCACTTTAAATGATTTTATAATGTCATTATTGATTTTATGTTGAATTTTCTTACATTTTTAGTTAAAACAGACTACAATTGAATGTTTACCTTAGGAAACATGAAGCAAAAGCCATCGATTGAGAAGAAAAGAACATTTATAGTCACTCATGCCTTCGAAAGCCTTATTACTTGCTTAAAATTGTTTTACAATCTCATTATTTTTTTTAAAATTAATATTCTTACATTTTTTGTTAAAATAGATTATATTTAAATGTTTGTCTTGAGAAACGTGAAGCGAAAGCCATCGATTGACAAGAAAAGTCCATTATAGTCACTCATGCCTTCGAAAGCCTCATTATTCACTTTAATTGATTTTATAATCTCATTTTTGATTTTATGTTGAATTTTCTTACATTTTTAGTTAAAACAGAATATAATTGAATGTTTACCTTGGAAAACATGAAGCAAAAGCCATCAATTGAGAAGAAAAGACCATTTATAGTCACTCATGCTTTCGAAACCCTTATTGCTCAATTTAAATGGCTTTATGATTTGATTATTAACTTTAAGCTGAATTTTTTTACATTTTTTGTTAAAACAGATTATAATTGAATGTTTACCTCGAGAAACGTGAAGCGAAAGCCATCGATTGAGAAGAAAAGAATATTTATAGTCACTCATGCCTTCGAAAGCCATATTACTTGCTTAAAATTGTTTTACAAGCTCATTATTTTTTTTAAAATTAATTTTCTTACATTTTTTGTTAAAATAGATTATATTTAAATGTTTGTCTTGAGAAACGTGAAGCGAAAGTCATCGATTGACAAGAAAAGTCCATTATAGTCACTCATGCCTTCGAAAGCCTCATTATTCACTTTAAATGATTTTATAATCTCATTATTGATTTTATGTTGAATTTTCTTACATTTTTAGTTAAAACAGACTATAATTGAATGTTTACCTCGGGAAACATGAAGCAAAAGCCATCAATTGAGAAGAAAAGACCATTTATAGTCACTCATGCCTCCGTAACGCTTATTGCTCCGTTTAAATTGCTTTATGATTTGATTATTAACTTTAAGTTGAATTTTTTTACATTTTTTGTTAAAATAGATTATAATTGAATGTTTACCTCGAGAAACGTGAAGCGAAAGCCATCGATTGAGAAGAAAAGAACATTTTTAGTCACTCATGCCTTCGAAAGCCTTATTGGTCACTTTAAATGGCTTTATGATTTGATTATTAACTTTAAGCTGAATTTTTTTATATTTTTTGTTAAAACAGATTAAAATTGAATGTTTACCTCGAGAAACGTGAAGCGAAAGCTATCGATTGAGAGGAAAAGAACATTTATAGTCACTCATACCTTTGAAAGCCTCATTATTCACTTTAAATGATTTTATAATGTCATTATTGATTTTATGTTGAATTTTCTTACATTTTTAGTTAAAACAGACAACAATTGAATGTTTACCTCAGGAAACATGAAGCAAAAGCCATCGATTGAGAAGAAAAGAACATTTATAGTCACTCATGCCTTCGAAAGCCTTATTACTTGCTTAAAATTGTTTTACAATCTCATTATTTTTTTTAAAATTAATATTCTTACATTTTTTGTTAAAATAGATTATATTTAAATGTTTGTCTGGAGAAACGTGAAGCGAAAGCGATCGATTGACAAGAAAAGTCCATTATAGTCACTCATGCCTTCGAAAGCCTCATTATTCACTTTAAATGATTTTATAATCTCATTATTGATTTTATGTTGAATTTTCTTACATTTTTAGTTAAAACAGACTATAATTGAATGTTTACCTCGGGAAACATGAAGCAAAAGCCATTAATTGAGAAGAAAAGACCATTTATAGTCACTCATGCCTTCGAAACCCTTATTGCTCAGTTTAAATGGCTTTATGATTTGATTATTAACTTTAAGTTGAATTTTTTTACATTTTTTGTTAAAATAGATTATAATTGAATGTTTACCTCGAGAAACATGAAGCGAAGGCCATCGATTGAGAAGAAAAGAACATTTATAGTCACTCATGCCTTCGAAAGCCTTATTACTTGCATAAAATTGTTTTACAATCTCATTATTTTTTTTAAATGAATTTTCTTACATTTTTGGTTAAAATAGATTATATTTAAATGTTTGTCTTGAGAAACGTGAAGCGAAAGCCATCGATTGACAAGAAAAGTCCATTATAGTCACTCATGCCTTCGAAAGCCTCATTATTCACTTTAATTGATTTTATAATCTCATTATTGATTTTATGTTGAATTTTCTTACATTTTTAGTTAAAACAGACTATAATTGAATGTTTACCTCGGGAAACATGAAGCAAAAGCCATCAATTGAGAAGAAAAGACCATTTATAGTCACTCATGCCTCCGTAACTCTTATTGCTCCGTTTAAATGGCTTTATGATTTGATTATTAACTTTAAGTTGAATTTTTTTACATTTTTTGTTAAAATAGATTATAATTGAATGTTTACCTCGAGAAACGTGAAGCGAAAGCCATCGATTGAGAAGAAAAGAACATTTTTAGTCACTCATGCCTTCGAAAGCCTTATTGGTCACTTTAAATGGCTTTATGATTTGATTATTAACTTTAAGCTGAATTTTTTTACATTTTTTGTTAAAACAGATTAAAATTGAATTTTTACCTCGAGAAACGTGAAGCGAAAGCTATCGATTGAGAGGAAAAGAACATTTATAGTCACTCATACCTTCGAAAGCCTCATTATTCACTTTAAAAGATTTTATAATGTCATTATTGATTTTATGTTGAATTTTCTTACATTTTTAGTTAAAACAGACTACAATTGATTGTTTACCTCAGGAAACATGAAGCAAAAGCCATCGATTGAGAAGAAAAGAAAATTTATAGTCACTCATGCCTTCGAAAGCCTTATTACTTGCATAAAATTGTTTTACAATCTCATTTTTTTTTAAAATGAATTTTCTTACATTTTTGGATAAAATAGATTATATTTAAATGTTTGTCTTCAGAAACGTGAATCGAAAGCCATCGATTGACAAGAAAAGTCCATTATAGTCACTCATGCCTTCGAAAGCCTCATTATTCACTTTAAATGATTTTATAATCTCATTATTGATTTTATGTTGAATTTTCTTACATTCTTAGTTAAAACAGACTATAATTGAATGTTTACCTTCGGAAACATGAAGCAAAAGCCATCAATTGAGAAGAAAAGACCATTTATAGTCACTCATGCCTTCGAAACCCTGATTGCTCAATTTAAATGGCTTTATGATTTGATTATTAACTTTAAGCTGAATTTTTTTATATATTTTTTTAAAACAGATTATAATTGATTGTTTACCTCGAGAAACGTGAAGCGAAAGCCATTGATTGAGAAGAAAAGAACATTTATAGTCACTCATGCCTTCGAAAGCCTTATTGCTTGCTTAAAATTGTTTTAGGGGCTCATTATTTTTTTTAAAATTCATTTTCTTACATTTTTTGTTAAAATAGATTATATTTAAATGTTTGTCTTGAGAAACGTGAAGCGAAAGCCATCTATTGACAAGAAAAGTCCATTATAGTCACTCATGCCTTCGAAAGCCTCATTATTCACTTTAAATGATATTATAATCTCATTATTGATTTTATGTTTAATTTTCTTACATTTTTCGTTAAAACAGACTATAATTGAATGTTTACCTTGGGAAACATGAAGCAAAGGCCATCAATTGAGAAGAAAAGACCATTTATAGTCACTCATGCCTCCGTAACGCTTATTGCTCCGTTTAAATGGCTTTATGATTTGATTATTAACTTTAAGTTGAATTTTTTTACATTTTTTGTTAAAATAGACTATAATTGAATGTTTACCTCGAGAAACGTGAAGCGAAAGCCATCGATTGAGAAGAAAAGAACATTTTTAGTCACTCATGCCTTCAAAAGCCTTATTACTTGCTTAAAATTGTTTTACCATCTCATTATTTTTTTTAAATAAATTTTCTTACATTTTTGGTTAAAATAGATTATATTTAAATGTTTGTCTTGAGAAACGTGAAGCGAAAGCAATCGATTGACAAGAAAAGTCCATTATAGTCACTCATGCCTTCGAAAGCCTCATTATTCACTTTAAATGATTTTATAATCTCATTATTGATTTTATGTTGAATTTTCTTACATTTTTAGTTAAAACAGACTATAATTGAATGTTTACCTCGGGAAACATGAAGCAAAAGCCATCAATTGAGAAGAAAAGACCATTTATAGTCACTCATGCCTCCGTAACGCTTATCGCTCCGTTTAAATGGCTTTATGATTTGATTATTAACTTTAAGTTGAATTTTTTTTACATTTTTTGTTAAAATAGATTATAATTGAATGTTTACCTCGAGAAACGTGAAGCGAAAGCCATCGATTGAGAAGAAAAGAACATTTTTAGTCACTCATGCCTTCGAAAGCCTTATTGGTCACTTTAAATGGCTTTATGATTTGATTATTAACTTTAAGCTGAATTTTTTTAAATTTTTTGTTAAAACAGATTAAAATTGAATGTTTACCTCGAGAAACGTTAAGCGAAAGCTATCGATTGAGAGGAAAAGAACATTTATAGTCACTCATACCTTCGAAAGCCTCATTATTCACTTTAAATGATTTTATAATCTCATTATTGATTTTATGTTGAATTTTCTTACATTTTTAGTTAAAACAGACTATAATTGAATGTTTACCTCGGGAAACATGAAGCAAAAGCCATCAATTGAGAAGAAAAGACCATTTATAGTGACTCATGCCTCCGTAACTCTTATTGCTCCGTTTAAATGGCTTTATGATTTGATTATTAACTTTAAGTTGAATTTTTTTACATTTTTTGTTAAAATAGATTATAATTGAATGTTTACCTCGAGAAACGTGAAGCGAAAGCCATCGATTGAGAAGAAAAGAACATTTTTAGTCACTCATGCCTTCGAAAGCCTTATTGGTCACTTTAAATGGCTTTATGATTTGATTATTAACTTTAAGCTGAATTTTTTTACATTTTTTGTTAAAACAGATTAAAATTGAATTTTTACCTCGAGAAACGTGAAGCGAAAGCTATCGATTGAGAGGAAAAGAACATTTATAGTCACTCATACCTTCGAAAGCCTCATTATTCACTTTAAAAGATTTTATAATGTCATTATTGATTTTATGTTGAATTTTCTTACATTTTTAGTTAAAACAGACTACAATTGAATGTTTACCTCAGGAAACATGAAGCAAAAGCCATCGATTGAGAAGAAAAGAACATTTATAGTTACTCATGCCTTCGAAAGCCTTATTACTTGCATAAAATTGTTTTACAATCTCATTTTTTTTTAAAATGAATTTTCTTACATTTTTGGATAAAATAGATTATATTTAAATGTTTGTCTTCAGAAACGTGAATCGAAAGCCATCGATTGACAAGAAAAGTCCATTATAGTCACTCATGCCTTCGAAAGCCTCATTATTCACTTTAAATGATTTTATAATCTCATTATTGATTTTATGTTGAATTTTCTTACATTCTTAGTTAAAACAGACTATAATTGAATGTTTACCTTCGAAAACATGAAGCAAAAGCCATCAATTGAGAAGAAAAGACCATTTATAGTCACTCATGCCTTCGAAACCCTTATTGCTCAATTTAAATGGCTTTATGATTTGATTATTAACTTTAAGCTGAATTTTTTTATATATTTTTTTAAAACAGATTATAATTGATTGTTTACCTCGAGAAACGTGAAGCGAAAGCCATTGATTGAGAAGAAAAGAA
Organism: Theobroma cacao; assembly: GCF_053813885.1. Classification (NCBI taxonomy): domain Eukaryota; kingdom Viridiplantae; phylum Streptophyta; class Magnoliopsida; order Malvales; family Malvaceae; genus Theobroma; species Theobroma cacao. The sequence goes on along the minus strand of NC_142640.1, from coordinate 25,978,018 downwards.
CATTTATAGTCACTCATGCCTTCGAAAGCCTTATTGCTTGCTTAAAATTGTTTTAGGGGCTCATTATTTTTTTTAAAATTCATTTTCTTACATTTTTTGTTAAAATAGATTATATTTAAATGTTTGTCTTGAGAAACGTGAAGCGAAAGCCATCTATTGACAAGAAAAGTCCATTATAGTCACTCATGCCTTCGAAAGCCTCATTATTCACTTTAAATGATTTTATAATCTCATTATTGATTTTATGTTTAATTTTCTTACATTTTTCGTTAAAACAGACTATAATTGAATGTTTACCTTGGGAAACATGAAGCAAAGGCCATCAATTGAGAAGAAAAGACCATTTATAGTCACTCATGCCTCCGTAACGCTTATTGCTCCGTTTAAATGGCTTTATGATTTGATTATTAACTTTAAGTTGAATTTTTTTACATTTTTTGTTAAAATAGACTATAATTGAATGTTTACCTCGAGAAACGTGAAGCGAAAGCCATCGATTGAGAAGAAAAGAACATTTTTAGTCACTCATGCCTTCAAAAGCCTTATTACTTGCTTAAAATTGTTTTACCATCTCATTATTTTTTTTAAATAAATTTTCTTACATTTTTGGTTAAAATAGATTATATTTAAATGTTTGTCTTGAGAAACGTGAAGCGAAAGCAATCGATTGACAAGAAAAGTCCATTATAGTCACTCATGCCTTCGAAAGCCTCATTATTCACTTTAAATGATTTTATAATCTCATTATTGATTTTATGTTGAATTTTCTTACATTTTTAGTTAAAACAGACTATAATTGAATGTTTACCTCGGGAAACATGAAGCAAAAGCCATCAATTGAGAAGAAAAGACCATTTATAGTCACTCATGCCTCCGTAACGCTTATCGCTCCGTTTAAATGGCTTTATGATTTGATTATTAACTTTAAGTTGAATTTTTTTTACATTTTTTGTTAAAATAGATTATAATTGAATGTTTACCTCGAGAAACGTGAAGCGAAAGCCATCGATTGAGAAGAAAAGAACATTTTTAGTCACTCATGCCTTCGAAAGCCTTATTGGTCACTTTAAATGGCTTTATGATTTGATTATTAACTTTAAGCTGAATTTTTTTAAATTTTTTGTTAAAACAGATTAAAATTGAATGTTTACCTCGAGAAACGTTAAGCGAAAGCTATCGATTGAGAGGAAAAGAACATTTATAGTCACTCATACCTTCGAAAGCCTCATTATTCACTTTAAATGATTTTATAATCTCATTATTGATTTTATGTTGAATTTTCTTACATTTTTAGTTAAAACAGACTATAATTGAATGTTTACCTCGGGAAACATGAAGCAAAAGCCATCAATTGAGAAGAAAAGACCATTTATAGTGACTCATGCCTCCGTAACTCTTATTGCTCCGTTTAAATGGCTTTATGATTTGATTATTAACTTTAAGTTGAATTTTTTTACATTTTTTGTTAAAATAGATTATAATTGAATGTTTACCTCGAGAAACGTGAAGCGAAAGCCATCGATTGAGAAGAAAAGAACATTTTTAGTCACTCATGCCTTCGAAAGCCTTATTGGTCACTTTAAATGGCTTTATGATTTGATTATTAACTTTAAGCTGAATTTTTTTACATTTTTTGTTAAAACAGATTAAAATTGAATTTTTACCTCGAGAAACGTGAAGCGAAAGCTATCGATTGAGAGGAAAAGAACATTTATAGTCACTCATACCTTCGAAAGCCTCATTATTCACTTTAAAAGATTTTATAATGTCATTATTGATTTTATGTTGAATTTTCTTACATTTTTAGATAAAACAGACTACAATTGAATGTTTACCTCAGGAAACATGAAGCAAAAGCCATCGATTGAGAAGAAAAGAACATTTATAGTCACTCATGCCTTCGAAAGCCTTATTACTTGCATAAAATTGTTTTACAATCTCATTTTTTTTTAAAATGAATTTTCTTACATTTTTGGATAAAATAGATTATATTTAAATGTTTGTCTTCAGAAACGTGAATCGAAAGCCATCGATTGACAAGAAAAGTCCATTATAGTCACTCATGCCTTCGAAAGCCTCATTATTCACTTTAAATGATTTTATAATCTCATTATTGATTTTATGTTGAATTTTCTTACATTCTTAGTTAAAACAGACTATAATTCAATGTTTACCTTCGGAAACATGAAGCAAAAGCCGTCAATTGAGAAGAAAAGACCATTTATAGTCACTCATGCCTTCGAAACCCTTATTGCTCAATTTAAATGGCTTTATGATTTGATTATTAACTTTAAGCTGAATTTTTTTATATATTTTTTTAAAACAGATTATAATTGATTGTTTACCTCGAGAAACGTGAAGCGAAAGCCATTGATTGAGAAGAAAAGAACATTTATAGTCACTCATGCCTTCGAAAGCCTTATTACTTGCTTAAAATTGTTTTAGGGGCTCATTATTTTTTTTAAAATTCATTTTCTTACATTTTTTGTTAAAATAGATTATATTTAAATGTTTGTCTTGAGAAACGTGAAGCGAAAGCCATCGGTTGACAAGAAAAGTCCATTATAGTCACTCATGCCTTCGAAAGCCTCATTATTCACTTTAAATTATTTTATAATGTCATTATTGATTTTATGTTGAATTTTCTTACATTTTTAGTTAAAACAGACTACAATTGAATGTTTACCTCAGGAAACATGAAGCAAAAGCCATCGATTGAGAAGAAAAGAACATTTATAGTCACTCATGCCTTCGAAAGCCTTATTACTTGCTTAAAATTGTTTTACAATCTCATTATTTTTTTTAAAATTAATATTCTTACATTTTTTGTTAAAATAGATTATATTTAAATGTTTGTCTTGAGAAACGTGAAGCGAAAGCCATCGATTGACAAGAAAAGTCCATTATAGTCACTCATGCCTTCGAAAGCCTCATTATTCACTGTAATTGATTTTATAATCTCATTATTGATTTTATGTTGAATTTTCTTACATTTTTAGTTAAAACAGAATATAATTGAATGTTTACCTTGGAAAACATGAAGCAAAAGCCATCAATTGAGAAGAAAAGACCATTTATAGTCACTCATGCTTTCGAAACCCTTATTGCTCAATTTAAATGGCTTTATGATTTGATTATTAACTTTAAGCTGAATTTTTTTACATTTTTTGTTCAAACAGATTATAATTGAATGTTTACCTCGAGAAACGTGAAGCGAAAGCCATCGATTGAGAAGAAAAGAATATTTATAGTCACTCATGCCTTCGAAAGCCTTATTACTTGCTTAAAATTGTTTTACAAGCTCATTATTTTTTTTAAAATTAATTTTCTTACATTTTTTGTTAAAATAGATTATATTTAAATGTTTGTCTTGAGAAACGTGAAGCGAAAGCCATCGATTGACAAGAAAAGTCCATTATAGTCACTCATGCCTTCGAAAGCCTCATTATTCACGTTAAATGATTTTATAATCTCATTATTGATTTTATGTTGAATTTTCTTACATTTTTACTTAAAACAGACTATAATTGAATGTTTACCTCGGGAAACATGAAGCAAAAGCCATCAATTGAGAAGAAAAGACCATTTATAGTCACTCATGCCTTCGAAACCCTTATTGCTCAATTTAAATGGCTTTATGATTTGATTATTAACTTTAGGCTGAATTTTTTTACATTTTTTGTTAAAACAGATTATAATTGAATGTTTACCTCGAGAAACGTGAAGCGAAAGCCATCGATTGAGAAGAAAAGAATATTTATAGTCACTCATGCCTTCGAAAGCCTTATTACTTGCTTAAAATTGTTTTACAAGCTCATTATTTTTTTTAAAATTAATTTTCTTACATTTTTTGTTAAAATAGATTATATTTAAATGTTTGTCTTGAGAAACGTGAAGCGAAAGCCATCGATTGACAAGAAAAGTCCATTATAGTCACTCATGCCTTCGAAAGCCTCATTATTCACGTTAAATGATTTTATAATCTCATTATTGATTTTATGTTGAATTTTCTTACATTTTTACTTAAAACAGACTATAATTGAATGTTTACCTCGGGAAACATGAAGCAAAAGCCATCAATTGAGAAGAAAAGACCATTTATAGCCACTCATGCCTCCGTAACACTTATTGCTCTGTTTAAATGGCTTTATGATTTGATTATTAACTTTAAGTTGAATTTTTTTACATTTTTTGTTAAAATAGATTATAATTGAATGTTTACCTCGAGAAACGTGAAGCGAAAGCCATCGATTGAGAAGAAAAGAACATTTTTAGTCACTCATGCCTTCGAAAGCCTTATTGGTCACTTTAAATGGCTTTATGATTTGATTATTAACTTTAAGCTGAATTTTTTTATATTTTTTGTTAAAACAGATTAAAATTGAATGTTTACCTCGAGAAACGTGAAGCGAAAGCTATCGATTGGGAGGAAAAGAACATTTATAGTCACTCATACCTTCGAAAGCCTCATTATTCACTTTAAATGATTTTATAATGTCATTATTGATTTTATGTTGAATTTTCTTACATTTTTAGTTAAAACAGACTACAATTGAATGTTTACCTCAGGAAACATGAAACAAAAGCCATCGATTGAGAAGAAAAGAACATTTATAGTCACTCATGCCTTCGAAAGCCTTATTACTTGCTTAAAATTGTTTTACAATCTCATTATTTTTTTTAAAATTAATTTTCTTACATTTTGTGTTAAAATAGATTATATTTAAATGTTTGTCTTGAGAAACGTGAAGCGAAAGCCATCGATTGACAAGAAAAGTCCATTATAGTCACTCATGCCTTCGAAAGCCTCATTATTCACTTTAATTGATTTTATAATCTCATTATTGATTTTATGTTGAATTTTCTTACATTTTTAGTTAAAACAGAATATAATTGAATGTTTACCTTGGAAAGCATGAAGCAAAAGCCATCAATTGAGAAGAAAAGACCATTTATAGTCACTCATGCTTTCGAAACCCTTATTGCTCAATTTAAATGGCTTTATGATTTGATTATTAACTTTAAGCTGAATTTTTTTACATTTTTTGTTAAAACAGATTATAATTGAATGTTTACCTCGAGAAACGTGAAGCGAAAGCCATCGATTGAGAAGAAAAGAATATTTATAGTCACTCATGCCTTCGAAAGCCATATTACCTGCTTAAAAGTGTTTTACAAGCTCATTATTTTTTTTAAAATTAATTTTCTTACATTTTTTGTTAAAATAGATTATATTTAAATGTTTGTCTTGAGAAACGTGAAGCGAAAGCCATCGATTGACAAGAAAAGTCCATTATAGTCACTCATGCCTTCGAAAGCCTCATTATTCACTTTAAATGATTTTATAATGTCATTATTGATTTTATGTTGAATTTTCTTACATTTTTAGTCAAAACAGACTACAATTGAATGTTTACCTCAGGAAACATGAAGCAAAAGCCATCGATTGAGAAGAAAAGAACATTTATAGTCACTTATGCCTTCGAAAGCCTTATTACTTGCTTAAAATTGTTTTACAATCTCATTATTTTTTTTAAAATTAATATTCTTACATTTTTTGTTAAAATAGATTATATTTAAATGTTTGTCTTGAGAAACGTGAAGCGAAAGCCATCGATTGACAAGAAAAGTCCATTATAGTCACTCATGCCTTCGAAAGCCTCATTATTCACTTTAATTGATTTTATAATCTCATTATTGATTTTATGTTGAATTTTCTTACATTTTTAGTTAAAACAGAATATAATTGAATGTTTACCTTGGAAAACATGAAGCAAAAGCCATCAATTGAGAAGAAAAGACCATTTATAGTCACTCATGCTTTCGAAACCCTTATTGCTCAATTTAAATGGATTTATGATTTGATTATTAACTTTAAGCTGAATTTTTTACATTTTTTGTTAAAACAGATTATAATTGAATGTTTACCTCGAGAAACGTGAAGCGAAAGCCATCGATTGAGAAGAAAAGAATATTTATAGTCACTCATGCCTTCGAAAGCCATATTACTTGCTTAAAAGTGTTTTACAAGCTCATTATTTTTTTTAAAATTAATATTCTTACATTTTTTGTTAAAATAGATTATATTTAAATGTTTGTCTTGAGAAACGTGAAGCGAAAGCCATCGATTGACAAGAAAAGTCCATTATAGTCACTCATGCCTTCGAAAGCCTCATTATTCACTTTAAAAGATTTTATAATGTCATTATTGATTTTATGTAGAATTTTCTTACATTTTTAGTTAAAACAGAATATAATTGAATGTTTACCTTGGAAAACATGAAGCAAAAGCCATCAATTGAGAAGAAAAGACCATTTATAGTCACTCATGCTTTCGAAACCCTTATTGCTCAATTTAAATGGCTTTATGATTTGATTATTAACTTTAAGCAGAATTTTTTTACATTTTTTGTTAAAACAGATTATAATTGAATGTTTACCTCGAGAAACGTGAAGCGAAAGCCATCGATTGAGAAGAAAAGAATATTTATAGTCACTCATGCCTTCGAAAGCCATATTACTTGCTTAAAAGTGTTTTACAAGCTCATTATTTTTTTTAAAATTAATTTTCTTACATTTTTTGTTAAAATAGATTATATTTAAATGTTTGTCTTGAGAAACGTGAAGCGAAAGCGATCGATTGACAAGAAAAGTCCATTATAGTCACTCATGCCTTCGAAAGCCTCATTATTCACTTTAAATGATTTTATAATCTCATTATTGATTTTATGTTGAATTTTCTTACATTTTTAGTTAAAACAGACTATAATTGAATGTTTACCTCGGGAAACATGAAGCAAAAGCCATCAATTGAGAAGAAAAGACCATTTATAGTCACTCATGCCTCCGTAACGCTTATTGCTCTGTTTAAATGGCTTTATGATTTGATTATTAACTTTAAGTTGAATTTTTTTACATTTTTTGTTAAAATAGATTATAATTGAATGTTTACCTCGAGAAACGTGAAGCGAAAGCCATCGATTGAGAAGAAAAGAACATTTTTAGTCACTCATGCCTTCGAAAGCCTTATTGGTCACTTTAAATGGCTTTATGATTTGATTATTAACTTTAAGCTGAATTTTTTTATATTTTTGTTAAAACAGATTAAAATTGAATGTTTACCTCGAGAAACGTGAAGCGAAAGCTATCGATTGGGAGGAAAAGAACATTTATAGTCACTCATACCTTCGAAAGCCTCATTATTCACTTTAAATGATTTTATAATGTCATTATTGATTTTATGTTGAATTTTCTTACATTTTTAGTTAAAACAGACTACAATTGAATGTTTACCTCAGGAAACATGAAGCAAAAGCCATCGATTGAGAAGAAAAGATCATTTATAGTCACTCATGCCTTCGAAAGCCTTATTACTTGCTTAAAATTGTTTTACAATCTCATTATTTTTTTTAAAATTAATTTTCTTACATTTTGTGTTAAAATAGATTATATTTAAATGTTTGTCTTGAGAAACGTGAAGCGAAAGCCATCGATTGACAAGAAAAGTCCATTATAGTCACTCATGCCTTCGAAAGCCTCATTATTCACTTTAATTGATTTTATAATCTCATTATTGATTTTATGTTGAATGTTCTTACATTTTTAGTTAAAACAGAATATAATTGAATGTTTACCTTGGAAAACATGAAGCAAAAGCCATCAATTGAGAAGAAAAGACCATTTATAGTCACTCATGCTTTCGAAACCCTTATTGCTCAATTTAAATGGCTTTATGATTTGATTATTAACTTTAAGCTGAATTTTTTTACATTTTTTGTTAAAACAGATTATAATTGAATGTTTACCTCGAGAAACGTGAAGCGAAAGCCATCGATTGAGAAGAAAAGAATATTTATAGTCACTCATGCCTTCGAAAGCCATATTACTTGCTTAAAAGTGTTTTACAGGCTCATTATTTTTTTTAAAATTAATTTTCTTACATTTTTTGTTAAAATAGATTATATTTAAATGTTTGTCTTGAGAAACGTGAAGCGAAAGCCATCGATTGACAAGAAAAGTCCATTATAGTCACTCATGCCTTCGAAAGCCTCATTATTCACTTTAAATGATTTTATAATGTCATTATTGATTTTATGTTGAATTTTCTTACATTTTTAGTCAAAACAGACTACAATTGAATGTTTACCTCAGGAAACATGAAGCAAAAGCCATCGATTGAGAAGAAAAGAACATTTATAGTCACTCATGCCTTCGAAAGCCTTATTACTTGCTTAAAATTGTTTTACAATCTCATTATTTTTTTTAAAATTAATATTCTTACATTTTTTGTTAAAATAGATTATATTTAAATGTTTGTCTTGAGAAACGTGAAGCGAAAGCCATCGATTGACAAGAAAAGTCCATTATAGTCACTCATGCCTTCGAAAGCCTCATTATTCACTTTAATAGATTTTATAATCTCATTATTGATTTTATGTTGAATTTTCTTACATTTTTAGTTAAAACAGAATATAATTGAATGTTTACCTTGGAAAACATGAAGCAAAAGCCATCAATTGAGAAGAAAAGACCATTTATAGTCACTCATGCTTTCGAAACCCTTATTGCTCAATTTAAATAGATTTATGATTTGATTATTAACTTTAAGCTGACTGTTTTTACATTTTTTGTTAAAACAGATTATAATTGAATGTTTACCTCGAGAAACGTGAAGCGAAAGCCATCGATTGAGAAGAAAAGAATATTTATAGTCACTCATGCCTTCGAAAGCCATATTACTTGCTTAAAAGTGTTTTACAAGCTCATTATTTTTTTTAAAATTAATTTTCTTACATTTTTTGTTAAAATAGATTATATTTAAATGTTTGTCTTGAGAAACGTGAAGCGAAAGCCATCGATTGACAAGAAAAGTCCATTATAGTCACTCATGCCTTCGAAAGCCTTATTATTCACTTTAAATGATTTTATAATCTCATTATTGATTTTATGTTGAATTTTCTTACATTTTTACTTAAAACAGACTATAATTGAATGTTTACCTCGGGAAACATGAAGCAAAAGCCATCAATTGAGAAGAAAAGACCATTTATAGTCACTCATGCCTCCGTAACACTTATTGCTCTGTTTAAATGGCTTTATGATTTGATTATTAACTTTAAGTTGAATTTTTTTACATTTTTTGTTAAAATAGATTATAATTGAATGTTTACCTCGAGAAACGTGAAGCGAAAGCCATCGATTGAGAAGAAAAGAACATTTTTAGTCACTCATGCCTTCGAAAGCGTTATTGGTCACTTTAAATGGCTTTATGATTTGATTATTAACTTTAAGCTGAATTTTTTTATATTTTTTGTTAAAACAGATTAAAATTGAATGTTTACCTCGAGAAACGTGAAGCGAAAGCTATCGATTGGGAGGAAAAGAACATTTATAGTCACTCATACCTTCGAAAGCCTCATTATTCACTTTAAATGATTTTATAATGTCATTATTGATTTTATGTTGAATTTTCTTACATTTTTAGTTAAAACAGACTACAATTGAATGTTTACCTCAGGAAACATGAAGCAAAAGCCATCGATTGAGAAGAAAAGAACATTAATAGTCACTCATGCCTTCGAAAGCCTTATTACTTGCTTAAAATTGTTTTACAAGCTCATTATTTTTTTTAAAATTAATTTTCTTACATTTTTTGTTAAAATAGATTATATTTAAATGTTTGTCTTGAGAAACGTGAAGCGAAAGCCATCGATTGACAAGAAAAGTCCATTATAGTCACTCATGCCTTCGAAAGCCTCATTATTAACTTTAAATGATTTTATAATCTCATTATTGATTTTATGTTGAATTTTCTTACATTTTTAGTTAAAACAGACTATAATTGAATGTTTACCTCGGGAAACATGAAGCAAAAGCCATCAATTGAGAAGAAAAGACCATTTATAGTCACTCATGCCTTCGAAACCCTTATTGCTCAATTTAAATGGCTTTATGATTTGATTATTAACTTTAAGCTGAATTTTTTTACATTTTTTGTTAAAACAGATTATAATTGAATGTTTACCTCGAGAAACGTGAAGCGAAAGCCATCGATTGAGAAGAAATGAATATTTATAGTCACTCATGCCTTCGAAAGCCATATTACTTGCTTAAAATTGTTTTACAAGCTCATTATGTTTTTTAAAATTAATTTTCTTACATTTTTTGTTAAAATAGATTATATTTAAATGTTTGTCTTGAGAAACGTGAAGCGAAAGCCATCGATTGACAAGAAAAGTCCATTATAGTCACTCATGCCTTCGAAAGCCTCATTATTCACTTTAAATGATTTTATAATATCATTATTGATTTTATGTTGAATTTTCTTACATTTTTAGTTAAAACAGACTATAATTGAATGTTTACCTCAGGAAACATGAAGCAAAAGCCATCAATTGAGAAGAAAAGACCATTTATAGTCACTCATGCCTCCGTAACGCTTATTGCTCCGTTTAAATGGCTTTATGATTTGATTATTAACTTTAAGTTGAATTTTTTTACATTTTTTGTTAAAATAGATTATAATTGAATGTTTACCTCGAGAAACGTGAAGCGAAACCATCGATTGAGAAGAAAAGAACATTTTTAGTCACTCATGCCTTCGAAAGCCTTATTGGTCACTTTAAATGGCTTTATGATTTGATTATTAACTTTAAGCTGAATTTTTTTATATTTTTTGTTAAAACAGATTAAAATTGAATGTTTACCTCGAGAAACGTGAAGCGAAAGCTATCGATTGGGAGGAAAAGAACATTTATAGTCACTCATACCTTCGAAAGCCTCATTATTCACTTTAAATGATTTTATAATGTCATTATTGATTTTATGTTGAATTTTCTTACATTTTTAGTTAAAACAGACTACAATTGAATGTTTACCTCAGGAAACATGAAGCAAAAGCCATCGATTGAGAAGAAAAGAACATTTACAGTCACTCATGCCTTCGAAAGCCTTATTACTTGCTTAAAATTGTTTTACAATCTCATTATTTTTTTTAAAATTAATTTTCTTACATTTTTTGTTAAAATAGATTATATTTAAATGTTTGTCTTGAGAAACGTGAAGCGAAAGCCATCGATTGACAAGAAAAGTCCATTATAGTCACTCATGCCTTCGAAAGCCTCATTATTCACTTTAATAGATTTTATAATCTCATTATTGATTTTATGTTGAATTTTCTTACATTTTTAGTTAAAACAGAATATAATTGAATGTTTACCTTGGAAAACATGAAGCAAAAGCCATCAATTGAGAAGAAAAGACCATTTATAGTCACTCATGCTTTCGAAACCCTTATTGCTCAATTTAAATGGCTTTATGATTTGATTATTAACTTTAAGCAGAATTTTTTTACTTTTTTTGTTAAAACAGATTATAATTGAATGCTTACCTCGAGAAACGTGAAGCGAAAGCCATCGATTGAGAAGAAAAGAATATTTATAGTCACTCATGCCTTCGAAAGCCATATTACTTGCTTAAAAGTGTTTTACAAGCTCTTTTTTTTTTTTAAAATTAATTTTCTTACATTTTTTGTTAAAATAGATTATATTTAAATGTTTGTCTTGAGAAACGTGAAGCGAAAGCCATCGATTGACAAGAAAAGTCCATTATAGTCACTCATGCCTTCGAAAGCCTCATTATTCACTTTAAATGATTTTATAATGTCATTATTGATTTTATGTTGAATTTTCTTACATTTTTAGTCAAAACAGACTACAATTGAATGTTTACCTCAGGAAACATGAAGCAAAAGCCATCGATTGAGAAGAAAAGAACATTAATAGTCACTCATGCCTTCGAAAGCCTTATTACTTGCTTAAAATTGTTTTACAAGCTCATTATTTTTTTTAAAATTAATTTTCTTACATTTTTTGTTAAAATAGATTATATTTAAATGTTTGTCTTGAGAAACGTGAAGCGAAAGCCATCGATTGACAAGAAAAGTCCATTATAGTCACTCATGCCTTCGAAAGCCTCATTATTCACTTTAAATGATTTTATAATCTCATTATTGATTTTATGTTGAATTTTCTTACATTCTTAGTTAAAACAGACTATAATTGAATGTTTACCTTGCAAAACATGAAGCAAAAGCCATCAATTGAGAAGAAAAGACCATTTATAGTCACTCATGCCTTCGAAACCCTTATTGCTCAATTTAAATGGCTTTATGATTTGATTATTAACTTTAAGTTGAATTTTTTTACATTTTTTGTTGAAATAGATTATAATTGAATGTTTACCTCGAGAAATGTGAAGCGAAGGCCATCGATTGAGAAGAAAAGAACATTTATAGTCACTCATGCCTTCGAAAGCCTTATTACTTGCATAAAATTGTTTTACAATCTCATTACTTTTTTTTAAATGAATTTTCTTACTTTTTTGGTTAAAATAGATTATATTTAAATGTTTATCTTGAGAAACGTGAAGCGAAAGCCATCGATTGACAAGAAAAGTCCATTATAGTCACTCATGCCTTCGAAAGCCTCATTATTCACTTTAATTGATTTTATAATCTCATTATTGATTTTATGTTGAATTTTCTTACATTTTTAGTTAGAACAGAATATAATTGAATGTTTACCTTGGGAAACATGAAGCAAAAGCCATCAATTGAGAAGAAAAGACCATTTATAGTCACTCATGCCTTCGAAACCCTTATTGCTCAATTTAAATGGCTTTATGATTTGATTATTAACTTTAAGCTGAATTTTTTTACATTTTTTGTTAAAACAGATTATAATTGAATGTTTACCTTGAGAAACGTGAAGCGAAAGCCATCGATTGAGAAGAAAAGAACATTTATAGTCACTCATGCCTTCGAAAGCCTTATTACTTGCTTAAAATTGTTTTAGGGGCTCATTATTTTTTTTAAAATTAATTTTCTTACATTTTTTGTTAAAATAGATTATATTTAAATGTTTGTCTTGAGAAACGTGAAGCGAAAGCCATCGATTGACAAGAAAAGTCCATTATAGTCACTCATGCCTTCGAAAGCCTCATTATTCACTTTAAATGATTTTATAATCTCATTATTGATTTTATGTTGAATTTTCTTACATTTTTAGTCAAAACAGACTACAATTGAATGTTTACCTCAGGAAACATGAAGCAAAAGCCATCGATTGAGAAGAAAAGAACATTTATAGTCACTCATGCCTTCGAAAGCCTTATTACTTCCTTAAAATTGTTTTACAAGCTCATTATTTTTTTTAAAATTAATTTTCTTACATTTTTTGTTAAAATAGATTATATTTAAATGTTTGTCTTGAGAAACGTGAAGCGAAAGCCATCGATTGACAAGAAAAGTCCATTATAGTCACTCATGCCTTCGAAAGCCTCATTATTCACTTTAAATGATTTTATAATGTCATTATTGATTTTATGTTGAATTTTCTTACATTTTTAGTCAAAACAGACTACAATTGAATGTTTACCTCAGGAAACATGAAGCAAAAGCCATCGATTGAGAAGAAAAGAACATTAATAGTCACTCATGCCTTCGAAAGCCTTATTACTTGCTTAAAATTGTTTTACAAGCTCATTATTTTTTTTAAAATTAATTTTCTTACATTTTTTGTTAAAATAGATTATATTTAAATGTTTGTCTTGAGAAACGTGAAGCGAAAGCCATCGATTGACAAGAAAAGTCCATTATAGTCACTCATGCCTTCGAAAGCCTCATTATTCACTTTAAATGATTTTATAATCTCATTATTGATTTTATGTTGAATTTTCTTACATTCTTAGTTAAAACAGACTATAATTGAATGTTTACCTTGCAAAACATGAAGCAAAAGCCATCAATTGAGAAGAAAAGACCATTTATAGTCACTCATGCCTTCGAAACCCTTATTGCTCAATTTAAATGGCTTTATGATTTGATTATTAACTTTAAGTTGAATTTTTTTACATTTTTTGTTGAAATAGATTATAATTGAATGTTTACCTCGAGAAATGTGAAGCGAAGGCCATCGATTGAGAAGAAAAGAACATTTATAGTCACTCATGCCTTCGAAAGCCTTATTACTTGCATAAAATTGTTTTACAATCTCATTACTTTTTTTTAAATGAATTTTCTTACTTTTTTGGTTAAAATAGATTATATTTAAATGTTTATCTTGAGAAACGTGAAGCGAAAGCCATCGATTGACAAGAAAAGTCCATTATAGTCACTCATGCCTTCGAAAGCCTCATTATTCACTTTAATTGATTTTATAATCTCATTATTGATTTTATGTTGAATTTTCTTACATTTTTAGTTAGAACAGAATATAATTGAATGTTTACCTTGGGAAACATGAAGCAAAAGCCATCAATTGAGAAGAAAAGACCATTTATAGTCACTCATGCCTTCGAAACCCTTATTGCACAATTTAAATGGCTTTATGATTTGATTATTAACTTTAAGCTGAATTTTTTTACATTTTTTGTTAAAACAGATTATAATTGAATGTTTACCTTGAGAAACGTGAAGCGAAAGCCATCGATTGAGAAGAAAAGAACATTTATAGTCACTCATGCCTTCGAAAGCCTTATTACTTGCTTAAAATTGTTTTAGGGGCTCATTATTTTTTTAAAAATTAATTTTCTTACATTTTTTGTTAAAATAGATTATATTTAAATGTTTGTCTTGAGAAACGTGAAGCGAAAGCCATCGATTGACAAGAAAAGTCCATTATAGTCACTCATGCCTTCGAAAGCCTCATTATTCACTTTAAATGATTTTATAATCTCATTATTGATTTTATGTTGAATTTTCTTACATTTTTAGTCAAAACAGACTACAATTGAATGTTTACCTCAGGAAACATGAAGCAAAAGCCATCGATTGAGAAGAAAAGAACATTTATAGTCACTCATGCCTTCGAAAGCCTTATTACTTCCTTAAAATTGTTTTACAAGCTCATTATTTTTTTTAAAATTAATTTTCTTACATTTTTTGTTAAAATAGATTATATTTAAATGTTTGTCTTGAGAAACGTGAAGCGAAAGCCATCGATTGACAAGAAAAGTCCATTATAGTCACTCATGCCTTCGAAAGCCTCATTATTCACTTTAAATGATTTTATAATGTCATTATTGATTTTATGTTGAATTTTCTTACATTTTTAGTCAAAACAGACTACAATTGAATGTTTACCTCAGGAAACATGAAGCAAAAGCCATCGATTGAGAAGAAAAGAACATTTATAGTCACTCATGCCTTCGAAAGCCTTATTACTTGCTTAAAATTGTTTTACAATCTCATTATTTTTTTTAAAATTAATATTCTTACATTTTTTGTTAAAATAGATTATATTTAAATGTTTGTCTTGAGAAACGTGAAGCAAAAGCCATCGATTGACAAGAAAAGTCCATTATAGTCACTCATGCCTTCGAAAGCCTCATTATTCACTTTAATTGATTTTATAATCTCATTATTGATTTTATGTTGAATTTTCTTACATTTTTAGTTAAAACAGAATATAATTGAATGTTTACCTTGGAAAACATGAAGCAAAAGCCATCAATTGAGAAGAAAAGACCATTTATAGTCACTCATGCTTTCGAAACCCTTATTGCTCAATTTAAATGGCTTTATGATTTGATTATTAACTTTAAGCTGAATTTTTTTACGTTTTTTGTTAAAACAGATTATAATTGAATGTTTACCTCGAGAAACGTGAAGCGAAAGCCATCGATTGAGAAGAAAAGAATATTTATAGTCACTCATGCCTTCGAAAGCCTTATTACTTGCTTAAAATTGTTTTACAAGCTCATTATTTTTTTTAAAATTAATTTTCTTACATTTTTTGTTAAAATAGATTATATTTAAATGTTTGTCTTGAGAAACGTGAAGCGAAAGCCATCGATTGACAAGAAAAGTCCATTATAGTCACTCATGCCTTCGAAAGCCTCATTATTCACTTTAAATGATTTTATAATCTCATTATTGATTTTATGTTGAATTTTCTTACATTTTTACTTAAAACAGACTATAATTGAATGTTTACCTCGGGAAACATGAAGCAAAGGCCATCAATTGAGAAGAAAAGACCATTTATAGTCACTCATGCCTCCGTAACGCTTATTGCTCTGTTTAAATGGCTTTATGATTTGATTATTAACTTTAAGTTGAATTTTTTTACATTTTTTGTTAAAATAGATTATAATTGAATGTTTACCTCGAGAAACGTGAAGCAAAAGCCATCGATTGAGAAGAAAAGAACATTTTTAGTCACTCATGCCTTCGAAAGCCTTATTGGTCACTTTAAATGGCTTTATGATTTGATTATTAACTTTAAGCTGAATTTTTATATATTTTTTATTAAAACAGATTAAAATTGAATGTTTACCTCGAGAAACGTGAAGCGAAAGCTATCGATTGAGAGGAAAAGAACATTTATAGTCACTCATACCTTCGAAAGCCTCATTATTCACTTTAAATGATTTTATAATCTCATTATTGATTTTATGTTCAATTTTCTTACATTTTTAGTCAAAACAGACTACAATTGAATGTTTACCTCAGGAAACATGAAGCAAAAGCCATCGATTGAGAAGAAAAGAACATTTATAGTCACTCATGCCTTCGAAAGCCTTATTACTTCCTTAAAATTGTTTTACAAGCTCATTATTTTTTTTAAAATTAATTTTCTTACATTTTTTGTTAAAATAGATTATATTGAAATGTTTGTCTTGAGAAACGTGAAGCGAAAGCCATCGATTGACAAGAAAAGTCCATTATAGTCACTCATGCCTTCGAAAGCCTCATTATTCACTTTAAATGATTTTATAATGTCATTATTGATTTTATATTAAATTTTCTTACATTTTTAGTCAAAACAGACTACAATTGAATGTTTACCTCAGGAAACATGAAGCAAAAGCCATCGATTGAGAAGAAAAGAACATTTATAGTCACTCATGCCTTCGAAAGCCTTATTACTTGCTTAAAATTGTTTTACAATCTCATTATTTTTTTTAAAATTAATATTCTTACATTTTTTGTTAAAATAAATTATATTTAAATGTTTATCTTGAGAAACGTGAAGCGAAAGCCATCGATTGACAAGAAAAGTCCATTATAGTCACTCATGCCTTCGAAAGCCTCATTATTCACTTTAATTGATTTTATAATCTCATTATTTATTTTATGTTGAATTTTCTTACATTTTTAGTTAAAACAGAATATAATTGAATGTTTACCTTGGAAAACATGAAGCAAAAGCCATCAATTGAGAAGAAAAGACCATTTATAGTCACTCATGCTTTCGAAACCCTTATTGCTCAATTTAAATGGCTTTATGATTTGATTATTAACTTTAAGCTGAATTTTTTTACGTTTTTTGTTAAAACAGATTATAATTAAATGTTTACCTCGAGAAACGTGAAGCGAAAGCCATCGATTGAGAAGAAAAGAATATTTATAGTCACTCATGCCTTCGAAAGCCTTATTACTTGCTTAAAATTGTTTTACAAGCTCATTATTTTTTTTAAAATTAATTTTCTTACCTTTTTTGTTAAAATAGATTATATTTAAATGTTTGTCTTGAGAAATGTGAAGCGAAAGCCATCGATTGACAAGAAAAGTCCATTATAGTCACTCATGCCTTCGAAAGCCTCATTATTCACTTTAAATGATTTTATAATCTCATTATTGATTTTATGTTGAATTTTCTTACATTCTTAGTTAAAACAGACTATAATTGAATGTTTACCTTGCGAAACATGAAGCAAAAGCCATCAATTGAGAAGAAAAGACCATTTATAGTCACTCATGCCTTCGAAACCCTTATTGCTCAATTTAAATGGCTTTATGATTTGATTATTAACTTTAAGCTGAATTTTTTTACATTTTTTGTTAAAACAGATTATAATTGAATGTTTACCTTGAGAAACGTGAAGCGAAAGCCATCGATTGAGAAGAAAAGAACATTTATAGTCACTCATGCCTTCGAAAGCCTTATTACTTGCTTAAAATTGTTTTACAAGCTCATTATTTTTTTTAAAATTAATTTTCTTACATTTTTTGTTAAAATAGATCATATTTAAATGTTTGTCTTGAGAAACGTGAAGCGAAAGCCATCGATTGACAAGAAAAGTCCATTATAGTCACTCATGCCTTCGAAAGCCTCATTATTCACTTTAAATGATTTTATAATCTCATTATTGATTTTATGTTGAATTTTCTTACATTTTTAGTTAAAATAGACTATAATTGAATGTTTACCTCGGGAAACATGAAGCAAAACCCATCAATTGAGAAGAAAAGACCATTTATAGTCACTCATGCCTCCGTAACGCTTATTGCTCCATTTAAATGGCTTTATGATTTGATTTTTAACTTTCAGTTGAATTTTTTTACATTTTTTTGTTAAAATAGATTATAATTGAATGTTTACCTCGAGAAACGTGAAGCGAAAGCCATCGATTGAGAAGAAAAGAACGTTTTTAGTCACTCATGCCTTCGAAAGCCTTATTGATCACTTTAAATGGCTTTATGATTTGATTATTAACTTTAAGCTGAATTTTTTTACATTTTTTGTTAAAACAGATTAAAATTGAATGTTTACCTCGAGAAACGTGAAGCGAAAGCTATCGATTGAGAGGAAAAGAACATTTATAGTCACTCATACCTTCGAAAGCCTCATTATTCACTTTAAAAGATTTTATAATGTCATTATTGATTTTATGTAGAATTTTCTTACATTTTTAGTTAAAACAGAATATAATTGAATGTTTACCTTGGAAAACATGAAGCAAAAGCCATCAATTGAGAAGAAAAGACCATTTATAGTCACTCATGCTTTCGAAACCCTTATTGCTCAATTTAAATGGCTTTATGATTTGATTATTAACTTTAAGCAGAATTTTTTTACATTTTTTGTTAAAACAGATTATAATTGAATGTTTACCTCGAGAAACGTGAAGCGAAAGCCATCGATTGAGAAGAAAAGAATATTTATAGTCACTCATGCCTTCGAAAGCCATATTACTTGCTTAAAAGTGTTTTACAAGCTCATTATTTTTTTTAAAATTAATTTTCTTACATTTTTTGTTAAAATAGATTATATTTAAATGTTTGTCTTGAGAAACGTGAAACGAAAGCCATCGATTGACAAGAAAAGTCCATTATAGTCACTCATGCCTTCGAAAGCCTCATTATTCACTTTAAATGATTTTATAATGTCATTATTGATTTTATGTTGAATTTTCTTACATTTTTAGTCAAAACAGACTACAATTGAATGTTTACCTCAGGAAACATGAAGCAAAAGCCATCGATTGAGAAGAAAAGAACATTTATAGTCATTCATGCCTTCGAAAGCCTTATTACTTGCATAAAATTGTTTTACAATCTCATTATTTTTTTTAAATGAATTTTCTTACATTTTTGGATAAAATAGATTATATTTAAATGTTTGTCTTGAGAAACGTGAAGCGAAAGCCATCGATTGACAAGAAAAGTCCATTATAGTCACTCATGCCTTCGAAAGCCTCATTATTCACTTTAAATGATTTTATCATCTCATTATTGATTTTATGTTGAATTTTCTTACATTCTTAGTTAAAACAGAATATAATTGAATGTTTACCTTGGGAAACATGAAGCAAAAGCCATCAATTGAGAAGAAAAGACCATTTATAGTCACTCATGCCTTCGAAACCTTTATTGCTCAATTTAAATGGCTTTATGATTTGATTATTAACTTTAAGCTGAATTTTTTTATATATTTTTTTAAAACAGATTATAATTGAATGTTTACCTCGAGAAACGTGAAGCGAAAGCCATCGATTGAGAAGAAAAGAACATTTATAGTCACTCATGCCTTCGAAAGCCTTATTACTTGCTGAAAATTGTTTACAAGCTCATTATTTTTTTTAAAATTAATTTTCTTACATTTTTTTTTAAAATAGATTATATTTAAATGTTTGTCTTGAGAAACGTGAAGCAAAAGCCATCGATTGACAAGAAAAGTCCATTATAGTCACTCATGCCTTCGAAAGCCTCATTATTCACTTTAAATGATTTTATAATCTCATTATTGATTTTATGTTGAATTTTCTTACATTTTTTGTTAAAACAGGCTATAATTGAATGTTTAACTCGGGAAACATGAAGCAAAAGCCATCAATTGAGAAGAAAAGACCATTTATAGTCACTCATGCCTCCGTAACGCTTATTGCTCCGTTTAAATGGCTTTATGATTTGATTATTAACTTGAAGTAGATTTTTTTTACATTTTTTGTTAAAATAGATTATAATTGAATGTTTACCTCGAGAAACGTGAAGCGAAAGCCATCGATTGAGAAGAAAAGAATATTTTTAGTCACTTATGCCTTCGAAAGCCTTATTGGTCACTTTAAATGGCTTTATGATTTGATTATTAACTTTAAGCTGAATTTTTTTATATTTTTTGTTAAAACAGATTAAAATTGAATGTTTACCTCGAGAAACGTGAAGCGAAAGCTATCGATTGAGAGGAAAAGAACATTTATAGTCACTCATGCCTTCGAAAGCCTTATTACTTGCTTAAAATTGTTTTACAAGCTCATTATTTTTTTTAAAATTAATTTTCCTACATTTTTGTTAAAATAGATTATATTTAAATGTTTGTCTTGAGAAACGTGAAGCGAAAGCCATCGATTGACAAGAAAAGTCCATTATAGTCACTCATGCCTTCGAAAGCCTCATTATTCACTTTAAATGATTTTATAATCTCATTATTGATTTTATGTTGAATTTTCTTACATTTTTAGTTAAAACAGACTATAATTGAATGTTTACCTCAGGAAACATGAAGCAAAAGCCATCGATTGAGAAGAAAAGAACATTTATAGTCACTCATGCCTTCGAAAGCCTTATTACTTGCTTAAAATTGTTTTACAATCTCATTATTTTTTTTAAAATGAATTTTCTTACATTTTTGGTTAAAATAGATTCTATTCAAATGTTTGTCTCGAGAAACGTGAAGCAAAAGCCATCGATTGACAAGGAAAGTCCATTTATAGTCACTCATGCTTCGAAAGGCTCATTATTCACTTTAAATGATTTTATAATCTCATTATTGATTTTATGTTGAATTTTCTTACATTTTTAGTTAAAACAGACTATAATTGAATGTTTACCTCGGGAAACATGAAGCAAAAGCCATCGATTGAGAAGAAAAGACCATTTATAGTCACTCATGCCTTCGAAAGCCTCATTATTCACTTTAAATGATTTTATAATCTCATTATTGATTTTATGTTAAATTTTCTTACATTTTTAGTTAAAACAGACTATAATTGAATGTTTACCTCGGGAAACATGAAGCAAAAGCTATCGATTCAGAAGAAAAGACCATTTATAGTCACTCATGCCTTCGAAACCCTTATTGCTCACTTTAAATGGCTTTATGATTTGATTATTAACTTTAAGCTGATTTTTTTTACATTTTTTGTTAAAACATATTATAATTGAATGTTTACCTCGAGAAACGTGAAGCAAAAGCTATCGATTGAGAGGAAAAGAACATTTATAGTCACTCATGCATTCGAAAGCCTTATTACTTGCTTAAAATTGTTTTACAATCTCATTATATTTTTTAAATCAATTTTCTTACATTTTTGGTTAAAATAGATTATATTTAAATGTTTGTCTCGAGAAACGTGAAGCAAAAGCCATCGATTGACAAGAAAAGTCCATTTATAGTCACTCATGCTTCGAAAGGCTCATTATTCACTTTAAATGGTTTTATAATCTCATTATTGATTTTATATTGAATTTTCTTACATTTTTAGTTAAAACAGACTATAATTGAATGTTTACCTCGGGAAACATGAAGGAAAAGCCATCGATTGAGAAGAAAAGACCATTTATAGTCACTCATGCCTTCGAAATCCTTATTGCTCACTTTAAATGGCTTTATGATTTGATTATTAACTTTAAGCTGAATTTTTTTACATTTTTTGTTAAAACATATTATAATTGAATCTTTAGCTCGAGAAACGTGAAGCGAAAGCTATCGATTGAGAGGAAAAGAACATTTATAGTCACTCATGCCTTCGAAAGCCTCATTGTTCTCTTTAAATGATTTTATAATCTCATTATTGATTTTATGTTGAATTTTCTTACATTTTTAGTTAAAACAGACTATAATTGAATGTTTACCTCAGGAAACATGAAGCAAAAGCCATCGATTGATAAGAAAAGAACATTTATAGTCACTCATGCCTTCGAAAGCCTTATTACTTGCTTAAAATTGTTTTACAATCTCATTATTTTTTTAAAATCAATCTTCTTACATTTTTGGTTAAAATAGATTATATTTAAATGTTTGTCTCGAGAAACGTGAAGCGAAAGCCATCGATTGACAAGAAAAGTCCATTTATAGTCACTCATGCCTTCGAAAGCCTCATTATTCACTTTAAATGATTTTATAATCTCATTATTGATTTTATGTTAAATTTTCTTACATTTTTAGTTAAAACAGACTATAATTGAATGTTTACCTAGGGAAACATGAAGCAAAAGCCATCGATTGAGAAGAAAAGACCATTTATAGTCACTCATGCCCTCGAAACCCTTATTGCTCACTTTAAATTGCTTTATGATTTGATTATTAACTTTAAGCTGAATTTTTTTACATTTTTTGTTAAAACATATTATAATTGAATGTTTACCTCGAGAAACGTGAAGCAAAAGCTTTCGATTGAGAGGGAAAGAACATTTATAGTCACTCATGCATTCGAAAGCCTTATTACTTGCTTAAAATTGTTTTACAATCTCTTTAATTTTTTTTAAATCAATTTTCTTACATTTTTGGTTAAAATAGACTATATTTAAATGTTTGTCTTGCGAAACGCGAAGCGAAAGCCATCGATTGACAAGAAAAGTTCATTTATAGTCACTCATGCCTTCGAAAGCCTCATTATTCACTTTAAATGATTTTATAATCTCATTATTGATTTTATGTTGAATTTTCTTACATTTTTAGTTAAAACAGACTATAATTGAATGTTTACCTCGGGAAACATGAAGCAAAAGCCATCGATTGAGAAGTAAAGACCATTTATAGTCACCCATGCCTTCGAAACCCTTATTACTCACTTTAAATGGCTTTATGATTTGATTATTAACTTTAAGCTATATTTTTTTACATTTTTTGTTAAAACATATTATAATTGAATCTTTACCTCGAGAAACGTGAAGCGAAAGCTATCGATTGAGAGGAAAAGAACATTTATAGTCATTCATGCCTTCGAAAGCCTCATTATTCACTTTAAATGATTTTATAATCTCATTATTGATTTTATGTTGAATTTTCTTACATTTTTAGTGAAAACAGACTATAATTGAATGTTTACCTCGGGAAACATGAACCAAAAGCCATCGATTGAGAAGAAAAGACCATTTATAGTCACTCATGCCTTCGAAACCCTTATTGCTCACTTTAAATGGCTTTATGATTTGATTATTACTTTAAGCTGAATTGTTTTACATTTTTTGTAAAAACATATTATAATTGAATGTTTACCTCGAGAAACGTAAAGCGAAAGCTATCGATTGAGAGGAAAAGAACATTTATAGTCACTCATGCCTTCGAAAGCCTTATCACTTGCTTAAAATTGTTTTACAATCTCATTATTTTTTTATGTCAATTTTCTTACATTTTTGGTTAAAATAGATTATATTTAAATGTTTGTCTCGAGAAACGTGAAGGAAAAGCCATCGATTGAGAAGAAAAGTCCATTTATAGTCACTCATGCCTTCGAAAGCCTCATTATTCACTTTAAATGATTTTATAATCTCATTATTGATTTTATGTTGAATTTTCTTACATTTTTAGTTAAAACAGGCTATAATTTAATGTTTACGTCGGGAAACATGAACCAAAAGCCATCGATTGAGAAGAAAATACCATTTATAGTCACTCATGCCTTGGAAACCCTTATTACTCACTTTAAATGGCTTTATGATTTGATTATTAACTTTAAGCTGAATTTTTTTACATTTTTTGTTAAAACATATTATAATTGAATGTTTACCTCGAGAAACGTGAAGCGAAAGCTATCGATTGAGAGGAAAAGAACATTTATAGTCACTCATGCCTTCGAAAGCCTCATTGTTCTCTTTAAATGATTTTATAATCTCATTATTGATTTTATGTTGAATTTTCTTACATTTTTAGTTAAAACAAACTATAATTGAATGTTTACCTCAGGAAACATGAAGCAAAAGCCATCGATTGAGAAGAAAAGAACATTTATAGTCACTCATGCCTTCGAAAGCCTTATTACTTGCTTAAAATTGTTTTACAATCTCATTATTTTTTTAAAATCAATTTTCTTACATTTTTGGTTAAAATAGATTATATTTAAATATTTGTCTCGAGAAACGTGAAGCGAAAGCCATCGATTGACAAGAAAAGTCCATTTATAGTCACTCATGCCTTCGAAAGCCTCATTATTCACTTTAAATGATTTTATAATCTCATTATTGATTTTATGTTAAATTTTCTTACATTTTTAGTTAAAACAGACTATAATTGAATGTTTACCTAGGGAAACATGAAGCAAAAGCCATCGATTGAGAAGAAAAGACCATTTATAGTCACTCATGCCTTCGAAACACTTATTGCTCACTTTAAATGGCTTTATGATTTGATTATTAACTTTAAGCTGAATTTTTTTACATTTTTTGTTAAAACATATTATAATTGAATGTTTACCTCGAGAAACGTGAAGTAAAAGCTATCGATTGAGAGGAAAAGAACATTTATAGTCACTCATGCATTCGAAAGCCTTATTACTTGCTTAAAATTGTTTTACAATCTCATTAATTTTTTTTAAATCAAGTTTCTTACATTTTTGGTTAAAATAGACTATATTTAAAAGTTTGTCTCGAGAAACGTGAAGCAAAAGCCATCGATTGACAAGAAAAATCCATTTATAGTCACTCATGCCTTCGAAAGCCTCATTATTCACTTTAAATGATTTTATAATCTCATTATTGATTTTATGTTGAATTTTCTTGCATTTTTAGTTAAAACAGACTATAATTGAATGTTTACGTCGGGAAACATGAACCAAAAGCCATCGATTGAGAAGAAAACACCATTTATAGTCACTCATGCCTTGGAAACCCTTATTACTCACTTTAAATGGCTTTATGATTTGATTATTAACTTTAAGCTGAATTGTTTTACATTTTTTGTTAAAACATATTATAATTGAATGTTTACCTCAAGAAACGTGAAGCGAAAGCTATCGATTGAGAGGAAAAGAACATTTCTAGTCACTCATGCCTTCGAAAGCCTTATTACTTGCTTAAAATTGTTTTACAATCTCATTATTTTTTTTAAATCAATTTTCTTACATTTTTGGTTAAAATAGATTATATTTAAATGTTTGTCTCGAGAAACGTGAAACGAAAGCCATCGATTGACAAGAAAAGTCCATTTATAGTCACTCATGCTTCGAAAGCCTCATTATTCACTTTAAATGATTTTATAATCTCATTATTGATTTTATGTTGAATTTTCTTACATTTTTAGTTAAAATAGACTATAATTAAATGTTTACCTTGGGAAACATGAAGAAAAAGCCATCGATTGAGAAGAAAAGACCATTTATAGTCACCCATGCCTTCGAAACCCTTATTGCTCACTTTAAATGGCTTTATGATTTGATTATTAACTTTAAGCTGTATTTTTTTACATTTTTTGTTAAAACATATTATAATTGAATGTTTACCTCGAGAAACGTGATGCGAAAGCTATCGATTGAGAGGAAAAGAACATTTATAGTCACTCATGCCTTCGAAAGCCTCATTATTCACTTTAAATGATTTTATAATCTCATTATTGATTTTATGTTGAATTTTCTTACATTTTTAGTTAAAACAGACTATAATTGAATGTTTACCTCAGGAAACATGAAGCAAAAGCCATCGATTGAGAAGAAAAGAATATTTATAGTCACTCATGCCTTCGAAAGCCTTATTACTTGCTTAAAATTGTTTTAAAATCTCATTATTTTTTTTAAAATGAATTTTCTTACATTTTTGGTTAAAATAGATTCTATTCAATTGTTTGTCTCGAGAAACGTGAAGCAAAAGCCATCGATTGACAAGAAAAGTCCATTTATAGTCACTCATGCTTCGAAAGGCTCATTATTCACTTTAAATGATTTTATAATCTCATTATTGATTTTATGTTGAATTTTCTTACATTTTTAGTTAAAACAGACTATAATTGAATGTTTACCTCGGGAAACATGAAGCAAAAGCCATCGATTGAGAGGAAAAGACCATTTATAGTCACTCATGCCTTCGGAAGCCTCATTATTCACTTTAAATGATTTTATAATCTCATTATTGATTTTATGTTAAATTTTCTTACATTTTTAGTTAAAACAGACTATAATTGAATGTTTACCTCAGGAAACATGAAGCAAAAGCCATCGATTGAGAAGAAAAGACCATTTATAGTCACTCATGCCTTCGAAACCCTTATTGCTCACTTTAAATGGCTTTGTGATTTGATTATTAACTTTAAGCTGAATTTTTTTACATTTTTTGTTAAAACATATTATAATTGAATGTTTACCTCGAGAAACGTGAAGTAAAAGCTATCGATTGAAAGGAAAAGAACATTTATAGTCACTCATGCATTCGAAAGCCTTATTACTTGCTTAAAATTGTTTTACAATCTCATTAATTTTTTTTAAATCAATTTTCTTACATTTTTGGTTAAAATAGACTATATTTAAATGTTTGTCTCGAGAAACGTGAAGCAAAAGCCATCGATTGACAAGAAAAATCCATTTATAGTCACTCATGCCTTCGAAAGCCTCATTATTCACTTTAAATGATTTTATAATCTCATTATTGATTTTATGTTGAATTTTCTTGCATTTTTAGTTAAAACAGACTATAATTGAATGTTTACGTCGGGAAACATGAAGCAAAAGCCATCGATTGAGAAGAAAACACCATTTATAGTCACTCATGCCTTGGAAACCCTTATTACTCACTTTAAATGGCTTTATGATTTGATTATTAACTTTAAGCTGAATTTTTTTACATTTTTTGTTAAAACATATTATAATTGAATGTTTACCTCGAGAAACGTGAAGCGAAAGCTATCGATTGAGAGGAAAAGAACATTTCTAGTCACTCATGCCTTCGAAAGCCTTATTACTTGCTTAAAATTGTTTTACAATCTCATTATTTTTTTTAAATCAATTTTCTTACATTTTTGGTTAAAATAGATTATATTTAAATGTTTGTCTCGAGAAACGTGAAACGAAAGCCATCGATTGACAAGAAAAGTCCATTTATAGTCACTTATGCTTCGAAAGCCTCATTATTCACTTTAAATGATTTTATAATCTCATTATTGATTTTATGTTGAATTTTCTTACATTTTTAGTTAAAATAGACTATAATTGAATGTTTACCTCGGGAAACATGAAGAAAAAGCCATCGATTGAGAAGAAAAGACCATTTATAGTCACCCATGCCTTCGAAACCCTTATTGCTCACTTTAAATGGCTTTATGATTTGATTATTAACTTTAAGCTATATTTTTTTACATTTTTTGTTAAAACATATTATAATTGAATGTTTACCTCGAGAAACGTGATGCGAAAGCTATCGATTGAGAGGAAAAGAACATTTATAGTCACTCATGCCTTCGAAAGCCTCATTATTCACTTTAAATGATTTTATAATCTCATTATTGATTTTATGTTGAATTTTCTTACATTTTTAGTTAAAACAGACTATAATTGAATGTTTACCTCAGGAAACATGAAGCAAAAGCCATCGATTGAGAAGAAAAGAACATTTATAGTCACTCATGCCTTCGAAAGCCTCATTACTTGCTTAAAATTGTTTTAGAATCTCATTATTTTTTTTAAAACAATTTTCTTACATTTTTGGTTAAAATAGACTATATTTAAATGTTTGTCTCGAGAAACGTGAAGCAAAAGCCATCGATTGACAAGAAAAATCCATTTATAGTCACTCATGCCTTCGAAAGCCTCATTATTCACTTTAAATGATTTTATAATCTCATTATTGATTTTATGTTGAATTTTCTTGCATTTTTAGTTAAAACAGACTATAATTGAATGTTTACGTCGGGAAACATGAACCAAAAGCCATCGATTGAGAAGAAAACACCATTTATAGTCACTCATGCCTTGGAAACCCTTATTACTCACTTTAAATGGCTTTATGATTTGATTATTAACTTTAAGCTGAATTTTTTTACATTTTTTGTTAAAACATATTATAATTGAATGTTTACCTCGAGAAACGTGAAGCGAAAGCTATCGATTGAGAGTAAAAGAACATTTCTAGTCACTCATGCCTTCGAAAGCCTTATTACTTGCTTAAAATTGTTTTACAATCTCATAATTTTTTTTAAATCAATTTTCTTACATTTTTGGTTAAAATAGATTATATTTAAATGTTTGTCTCGAGAAACGTGAAACGAAAGCCATCGATTGACAAGAAAAGTCCATTTATAGTCACTCATGCTTCGAAAGCCTCATTATTCACTTTAAATGATTTTATAATCTCATTATTGATTTTATGTTGAATTTTCTTACATTTTTAGTTAAAACAGACTATAATTGAATGTTTACCTCAGGAAACATAAAGCAAAAGCCATCGATTAAGAAGAAAAGAACATTTATAGTCACTCATGCCTTCGAAAGCCTTATTACTTGCTTAAAATTGTTTTACAATCTCATTATTTTTTTTAAAATGAATTTTCTTACATTTTTGGTTAAAATAGATTCTATTCAAATGTTTGTCTCGAGAAACGTGAAGAAAAAGCCATCGATTGACAAGAAAAGTCCATTTATAGTCACTCATGCCTTCGAAAGCCTCATTATTCACTTTAAATGATTTTATAATCTCATTATTGATTTTATGTTGAATTTTCTAACATTTTTAGTTAAAACAGACTATAATTGAATGTTTACGTCGGGAAACATGAACCAAAAGCCATCGATTGAGAAGAAAATACCATTTATAGTCACTCATGCCTTGGAAACCCTTATTACTCACTTTAAATGGCTTTATGATTTGATTATTAACTTTAAGCTGAATTTTTTTACATTTTTTGTTAAAACATATTATAATTGAATGTTTACCTCGAGAAACGTGAAGCGAAAGCTATCGATTGAGAGGAAAAGAACATTTATAGTCACTCATGCCTTCGAAAGCCTCATTGTTCTCTTTAAATGATTTTATAATCTCATTATTGATTTTATGTTGAATTTTCTTACATTTTTAGTTAAAACAGACTATAATTGAATGTTTACCTTAGGAAACATGAAGCAAAAGCCATCGATTGAGAAGAAAAGAACATTTATAGTCACTCATGCCTTCGAAAGCCTTATTACTTGCTTGAAATTGTTTTACAATCTCATTATTTTTTTAAAATCAATTTTCTTACATTTTTGGTTAAAATAGATTATATTTAAATGTTTGTCTCGAGAAACGTGAAGCGAAAGCCATCGATTGACAAGAAAAGTCCATTTATAGTCACTCATGCCTTCGAAAGCCTCATTATTCACTTTAAATGATTTTATAATCTCATTATTGATTTTATGTTAAATTTTCTTACATTTTTAGTTAAAATAGACTATAATTGAATGTTTACCTCGGGAAACATGAAGCAAAAGCCATCGATTGAGAAGAAAAGACCATTTATAGTCACTCATGCCTTCGAAACACTTATTGCTCACTTTAAATGGCTTTATGATTTGATTATTAACTTTAAGCTGAATTGTTTTACATTTTTTGTTAAAACATATTATAATTGAATGTTTACCTCGAGAAACGTGAAGCGAAAGCTATCGATTGAGAGGAAAAGAACATTTATAGTCACTCATGCCTTCGAAAGCCTTATTACTTGCTTAAAATTGTTTTACAATCTCATTATTTTTTTTAAATCAATTTTCTTACATTTGTGGTTAAAATAGATTATATTTAAATGTTTGTCTCGAGAAACGTGAAGCGAAAGCCATCGATTGACAAGAAAAGTCCATTTATAGTCACTCATGCTTCGAAAGCCTCATTATTCACTTTAAATGATTTTATAATCTCATTATTGATTTTATGTTGAATTTTCTTACATTTTTGGTTAAAACAGACTATAATTGAATGTTTACCTCTGGAAACATGAAGAAAAAGCCATCGATTGGGAAGAAAAGACCATTTATAGTCACCCATGCCTTCGAAACCCTTATTGCTCACTTTAAATGGCTTTATGATTTGATTATTAACTTTAAGCTGTATTTTTTTACATTTTTTGTTAAAACATATTATAATTGAATGTTTACCTCGAGAAACGTGAAGCGAAAGCTATCGATTGAGAGGAAAAGAACATTTATAGTCACTCATGCCTTCGAAAGCCTCACTATTCACTTTAAATGATTTTATAATCTCATTATTGATTTTATATTGAATTTTCTTACATTTTTAGTTAAAACAGACTATAATTGAATGTTTACCTCAGGAAACATGAAGCAAAAGCCATCGATTGAGAAGAAAAGAACATTTATAGTCACTCATGCCTTCGAAAGCCTCATTACTTGCTTAAAATTGTTTTACAATCTCATTATTTTTTTTAAAACAATTTTCTTACATTTTTGGTTAAAATAGACTATATTTAAATGTTTGTCTCGAGAAACGTGAAGCAAAAGCCATCGATTGACAAGAAAAATCCATTTATAGTCACTCATGCCTTCGAAAGCCTCATTATTCACTTTAAATGATTTTATAATATCATTATTGATTTTATGTTGAATTTTCTTGCATTTTTAGTTAAAACAGACTATAATTGAATGTTTACGTCGGGAAACATGAAGCAAAAGCCATCGATTGAGAAGAAAACACCATTTATAGTCACTCATGCCTTGGAAACCCTTATTACTCACTTTAAATGGCTTTATGATTTGATTATTAAGTTTAAGCTGAATTTTTTTACATTTTTTGTTAAAACATATTATAATTGAATGTTTACCTCGAGAAACGTGAAGCGAAAGCTATCGATTGAGAGGAAAAGAACATTTATAGTCACTCATGCCTTCGAAAGCCTTATTACTTGCTTAAAATTGTTTTACAATCTCATTATTTTTTTTAAATCAATTTTCTTACATTTGTGGTTAAAATAGATTATATTTAAATGTTTGTCTCGAGAAACGTGAAGCGAAAGCCATCGATTGACAAGAAAAGTCCATTTATAGTCACTCATGCTTCGAAAGCCTCATTATTCACTTTAAATGATTTTATAATCTCATTATTGATTTTATGTTGAATTGTCTTACATTTTTAGTTAAAACAGACTATAATTGAATGTTTACCTCGGGAAACATGAAGGAAAAGCCATCGATTGAGAAGAAAAGACCATTTATAGTCACTCATGCCTTCGAAATCCTTATTGCTCACTTTAAATGGCTTTATGATTTGATTATTAACTTTAAGCTGAATTTTTTTACATTTTTTGTTAAAACATATTATAATTGAATCTTTAGCTCGAGAAACGTGAAGCGAAAGCTATCGATTGAGAGGAAAAGAACATTTATAGTCACTCATGCCTTCGAAAGCCTCATTGTTCTCTTTAAATGATTTTATAATCTCATTATTGATTTTATTTTGAATTTTCTTACATTTTTAGTTAAAACAGACTATAATTGAATGTTTACCTCAGGAAATATGAAGCAAAAGCCATCGATTGACAAGAAAAGTTCATTTATAGTCACTCATGCCTTCGAAAGCCTCATTATTCACTTTAAATGATTTTATAATCTCATTATTCACTTTATGTTGAATTTTCTTACATTTTTAGTTAAAACAGACTATAATTGAATGTTTACCTCAGGAAACATGAAGCAAAAGCCATCGATTGAGAAGTAAAGACCATTTATAGTCACCCATGCCTTCGAAACCCTTATTGCTCACTTTAAATGGCTTTATGATTTGATTATTAACTTTAAGCTGTGTTTTTTTACATTTTTTGTTAAAACATATTATAATTGAATCTTTACCTCGAGAAACGTGATGCGAAAGCCATCGATTGAGAGGAAAAGAACATTTATAGTCATTCATGCCTTCGAAAGCCTCATTATTCACTTTAAATGATTTTATAATCTCATTATTGATTTTATGTTGAATCTTCTTACATTTTTAGTTAAAACAGACTATAATTGAATGTTTACCTCGGGAAACATGAACCAAAAGCCATCGATTGAGAAGAAAAGACCATTTATAGTCACTCATGCCTTCGAAACCCTTATTGCTCACTTTAAATGGCTTTATGATTTGATTATTACTTTAAGCTGAATTGTTTTACATTTTTTGTAAAAACATATTATAATTGAATGTTTACCTCGAGAAACGTAAAGCGAAAGCTATCGATTGAGAGGAAAAGAACATTTATAGTCACTCATGCCTTCGAAAGCCTTATCACTTGCTTAAAATTGTTTTACAATCTCATTATTTTTTTTATGTCAATTTTCTTACATTTTTGGTTAAAATAGATTATATTTAAATGTTTGTCTCGAGAAACGTGAAGGAAAAGCCATCGATTGACAAGAAAAGTCCATTTATAGTCACTCATGCCTTCGAAAGCCTCATTATTCACTTTAAATGATTTTATAATCTCATTATTGATTTTATGTTGAATTTTCTTACATTTTTAGTTAAAACAGACTATAATTGAATGTTTACCTCGGGAAACATGAAGAAAAAGCCATCGATTGAGAAGAAAAGACCATTTATAGTCACCCATGCCTTCGAAAACCTTATTGCTCACTTTAAATGGCTTTATGATTTGATTATTAACTTTAAGCTTTATTTTTTTACATTTTTTGTTAAAACATATTATAATTGAATGTTTACCTCGAGAAACGTGATGCGAAAGCTATCGATTGAGAGGAAAAGAACATTTATTGTCACTCATGCCTTCGAAAACCTCATTATTCACTTTAAATGATTTTATAATCTCATTATTGATTTTATGTTGAATTTTCTTACATTTTTAGTTAAAACAGACTATAATTGAATGTTTACCTCAGGAAACATAAAGCAAAAGCCATCGATTGAGAAGAAAAGAACATTTATAGTCACTCATGCCTTCGAAAGCCTTATTACTTGCTTAAAATTGTTTTACAATCTCATTATTTTTTTTAAAATGAATTTTCTTACATTTTTGGTTAAAATAGATTCTATTCAAATGTTTGTCTCGAGAAACGTGAAGAAAAAGCCATCGATTGACAAGAAAAGTCCATTTATAGTCACTCATGCCTTCGAAAGCCTCATTATTCACTTTAAATGATTTTATAATCTCATTATTGATTTTATGTTGAATTTTCTTACATTTTTAGTTAAAACAGACTATAAGTGAATGTTTACGTCGGGAAACATGAACCAAAAGCCATCGATTGAGAAGAAAATACCATTTCTAGTCACTCATGCCTTGGAAACCCTTATTACTCACTTTAAATGGCTTTATGATTTGATTATTAACTTTAAGCTGAATTTTTTTACATTTTTTGTTAAAACATATTATAATTGAATGTTTACCTCGAGAAACGTGAAGCGAAAGCTATCGATTGAGAGGAAAAGAACATTTATAGTCACTCATGCCTTCGAAAGCCTTATTACTTGCTTAAAATTGTTTTACAATCTCATTATTTTTTTTAAATCAATTTTCTTACATTTTTGGTTAAAATAGAATATATTTAAATGTTTGTCTTGAGAAACGTGCAGCGAAGGCCATCGATTGACAAGAAAAGTCCATTTACAGTCTCTCATGCTTCGAAAGGCTCATTATTCACTTTAAATGATTTTATAATCTCATTATTGATTTTATGTTGAATTTTCTTACATTTTTAGTTAAAACAGACTATAATTGAATGTTTACCTCGGGAAACATGAAGCAAAAGCCATCGATTGAGAAGTGAAGACCATTTATAGTCACCCATGCCTTCGAAACCCTGATTGCTCACTTTAAATGGCTTTATGATTTGATTATTAACTTTAAGCTGTATTTTTTTGCATTTTTTGTTAAAACATATTATAATTGAATGTTTACCTCGAGAAACGTGAAGCGAAAGCTATCGATTGAGAGGAAAAGAACATTTATAGTCACTCATGCCTTCGAAAGCCTCATTGTTCTCTTTAAATGATTTTATAATCTTATTATTGATTTTATGTTGAATTTTCTTACATTTTTAGTTAAAATAGACTATAATTGAATGTTTACCTCGGGAAACATGAACCAAAAGCCATCGATTGAGAAGAAAAGACCATTTATAGTCACTCATGCCTTCGAAACACTTATTGCTCACTTTAAATGGCTTTATGATTTGATTATTACTTTAAGCTGAATTGTTTTACATTTTTTGTAAAAACATATTATAATTGAATGTTTACCTCGAGAAACGTAAAGCGAAAGCTATCGATTGAGAGGAAAAGAACATTTCTAGTCACTCATGCCTTCGAAAGCCTTATTACTTGCTTAAAATTGTTTTACAATCTCATTATTTTTTTTAAATCAATTTTCTTACATTTTTGGTTAAAATAGATTATATTTAAATGTTTGTCTCGAGAAACGTGAAGCGAAAGCCATCGATTGACAAGAAAAGTCCATTTATAGTCACTCATGCCTTCGAAAGCCTCATTATTCACTTTAAATGATTTTATAATCTCATTATTGATTTTATGTTAAATTTTCTTACATTTTTAGTTAAAACAGAGTATAATTGAATGTTTACCTCGGGAAACATGAAGCAAAAGCCATCGATTGAGAAGAAAAGAACATTTATAGTCACTCATGCCTTCGAAAGCCTTATTACTTGCTTAAAATTGTTTTACAATCTCATTATTTTTTTAAAATCAATTTTCTTACATTTTTGGTTAAAATAGATTATATTTAAATGTTTGTCTCGAGAAACGTGAAGCGAAAGCCATCGATTGACAAGAAAAGTCCATTTATAGTCACTCATGCCTTCGAAAGCCTCATTATTCACTTTAAATGATTTTATAATCTCATTATTGATTTTATGTTAAATTTTCTTACATTTTTAGTTAAAACAGACTATAATTGAATGTTTACCTTGGGAAACATGAAGCAAAAGCCATCGATTGAGAAGAAAAGACCTTTTATTGTCACTCATGCCTTCGAAACCCTTATTGCTCACTTTAAATGGCTTTATGATTTGATTATTAACTTTAAGCTGAATTTTTTTACATTTTTTGTTAAAACATATTATAATTGAATGTTTACCTCGAGAAACGTGAAGTAAAAGCTGTCGATTGAGAGGAAAAGAACATTTATAGTCACTCATGCATTCGAAAGCCTTATTACTTGCTTAAAATTGTTTTACAATCTCATTAATTTTTTTAAAATCAATTTTCTTACATTTTTGATTAAAATAGACTATATTTAAATGTTTGTCTCGAGAAACGTGAAGCAAAAGCCATCGATTGACAAGAAAAATCCATTTATAGTCACTCATGCCTTCGAAAGCCTCATTATTCACTTTAAATGATTTTATAATCTCATTATTGATTTTATGTTGAATTTTCTTGCATTTTTAGTTAAAACAAACTATAATTGAATGTTTACGTCGGGAAACATGAACCAAAAGCCATCGATTGAGAAGAAAACACCATTTATAGTCACTCATGCCTTGGAAACCCTTATTACTCACTTTAAATGGCTTTATGATTTGATTATTAACTTTAAGCTGAATTTTTTTACATTTTTTGTTAAAACATATTATAATTGAATGTTTACCTCGAGAAACGTGAAGCGAAAGCTATCGATTGAGAGGAAAAGAACATTTCTAGTCACTCATGCCTTCGAAAGCCTTATTACTTGCTTAAAATTGTTTTACAATCTCATTATTTTTTTTAAATCAATTTTCTTACATTTTTGGTTAAAATAGATTATATTTAAATGTTTGTCTCGAGAAACGTGAAGCGAAAGCCATCGATTGACAAGAAAAGTCCATTTATAGTCACTCATGCTTCGAAAGCCTCATTATTCACTTTAAATGATTTTATAATCTCATTATTGATTTTATGTTGAATTTTCTTACATTTTTAGTTAAAACAGACTATAATTGAATGTTTACCTCGGGAAACATGAAGAAAAAGCCATCGATTGAGAAGAAAAGACCATTTATAGTCACCCATGCCTTCGAAAACCTTATTGCTCACTTTAAATGGCTTTATGATTTGATTATTAACTTTAAGCTTTATTTTTTTACATTTTTTGTTAAAACATATTATAATTGAATGTTTACCTCGAGAAACGTGATGCCAAAGCTATCGATTGAGAGGAAAAGAACATTTATAGTCACTCATGCCTTCAAAAACCTCATTATTCACTTTAAATGATTTTATAATCTCATTATTGATTTTATGTTGAATTTTCTTACATTTTTAGTTAAAACAGACTATAATTGAATGTTTACCTCAGGAAACATAAAGCAAAAGCCATCGATTAAGAAGAAAAGAACATTTATAGTCACTCATGCCTTCGAAAGCCTTATTACTTGCTTAAAATTGTTTTACAATCTCATTATTTTTTTTAAAATGAATTTTCTTACATTTTTGGTTAAAATAGATTCTATTCAAATGTTTGTCTCGAGAAACGTGAAGAAAAAGCCATCGATTGACAAGAAAAGTCCATTTATA
This sequence comes from Theobroma cacao, assembly GCF_053813885.1. Classification (NCBI taxonomy): domain Eukaryota; kingdom Viridiplantae; phylum Streptophyta; class Magnoliopsida; order Malvales; family Malvaceae; genus Theobroma; species Theobroma cacao. Next base: position 25,941,321 of record NC_142640.1, on the reverse strand, counting down.
GTCACTCATGCCTTCGAAAGCCTCATTATTCACTTTAAATGATTTTATAATCTCATTATTGATTTTATGTTGAATTTTCTTACATTTTTAGTTAAAACAGACTATAATTGAATGTTTACGTCGGGAAACATGAACCAAAAGCCATCGATTGAGAAGAAAACACCATTTATAGTCACTCATGCCTTGGAAACCCTTATTACTCACTTTAAATGGCTTTATGATTTGATTATTAACTTTAAGCTGAATTTTTTTACATTTTTTGTTAAAACATATTATAATTGAATGTTTACCTCGAGAAACGTGAAGCGAAAGCTATCGATTGAGAGGAAAAGAACATTTATAGTCACTCATGCCTTCGAAAGCCTTATTACTTGCTTAAAATTGTTTTACAATCTCATTATTTTTTTTAAATCAATTTTCTTACATTTGTGGTTAAAATAGATTATATTTAAATGTTTGTCTCGAGAAACGTGAAGCGAAAGCCATCGATTGACAAGAAAAGTCCATTTATAGTCACTCATGCTTCGAAAGCCTCATTATTCACTTTAAATGATTTTATAATCTCATTATTGATTTTATGTTGAATTTTCTTACATTTTTGGTTAAAACAGACTATAATTGAATGTTTACCTCTGGAAACATGAAGAAAAAGCCATCGATTGGGAAGAAAAGACCATTTATAGTCACCCATGCCTTCGAAACCCTTATTGCTCACTTTAAATGGCTTTATGATTTGATTATTAACTTTAAGCTGTATTTTTTTACATTTTTTGTTAAAACATATTATAATTGAATGTTTACCTCGAGAAACGTGAAGCGAAAGCTATCGATTGAGAGGAAAAGAACATTTATAGTCACTCATGCCTTCGAAAGCCTCATTATTCACTTTAAATGATTTTATAATCTCATTATTGATTTTATGTTGAATTTTCTTACATTTTTAGTTAAAACAGACTATAATTGAATGTTTACCTCAGGAAACATGAAGCAAAAGCCATCGATTGAGAAGAAAAGAACATTTATAGTCACTCATGCCTTCGAAAGCCTCATTACTTGCTTAAAATTGTTTTACAATCTCATTATTTTTTTTAAAACAATTTTCTTACATTTTTGGTTAAAATAGACTATATTTAAATGTTTGTCTCGAGAAACGTGAAGCAAAAGCCATCGATTGACAAGAAAAATCCATTTATAGTCACTCATGCCTTCGAAAGCCTCATTATTCACTTTAAATGATTTTATAATCTCATTATTGATTTTATGTTGAATTTTCTTGCATTTTTAGTTAAAACAGACTATAATTGAATGTTTACGTCGGGAAACATGAAGCAAAAGCCATCGATTGAGAAAAAAACACCATTTATAGTCACTCATGCCTTGGAAACCCTTATTACTCACTTTAAATGGCTTTATGATTTGATTATTAACTTTAAGCTGAATTTTTTTACATTTTTTGTTAAAACATATTATAATTGAATGTTTACCTCGAGAAACGTGAAGCGAAAGCTATCGATTGAGAGGAAAAGAACATTTCTAGTCACTCATGCCTTCGAAAGCCTTATTACTTGCTTAAAATTGTTTTACAATCTCATTATTTTTTTTAAATCAATTTTCTTACATTTTTGGTTAAAATAGATTATATTTAAATGTTTGTCTCGAGAAACGTGAAACGAAAGCCATCGATTGACAAGAAAAGTTCATTTATAGTCACTCATGCTTCGAAAGCCTCATTATTCACTTTAAATGATTTTATAATCACATTATTGATTTTATGTTGAATTTTCTTACATTTTTAGTTAAAATAGACTATAATTGAATGTTTACCTCGGGAAACATGAAGAAAAAGCCATCGATTGAGAAGAAAAGACCATTTATAATCACCCATGCCTTCGAAACCCTTATTGCTCACTTTAAATGGCTTTATGATTTGATTATTAACTTTAAGCCATATTTTTTTACATTTTTTGTTAAAACATATTATAATTGAATGTTTACCTCGAGAAACGTGATGCGAAAGCTATCGATTGAGAGGAAAAGAATATTTATAGTCACTCATGCCTTCGAAAGCCTCATTATTCACTTTAAATGATTTTATAATCTCATTATTGATTTTATGTTGAATTTTCTTACATTTTTAGTTAAAACAGACTATAATTGAATGTTTACCTCAGGAAACATAAAGCAAAAGCCATCGATTGAGAAGAAAAGAACATTTATAGTCACTCATGCCTTCGAAAGCCTTATTACTTGCTTAAAATTGTTTTACAATCTCATTATTTTTTTTAAAATGAATTTTCTTACATTTTTGGTTAAAATAGATTCTATTCAAATGTTTGTCTCGAGAAACGTGAAGCAAAAGCCATCGATTGACAAGAAAAGTCCATTTATAGTCACTCATGCCTTCGAAAGCCTCATTATTCACTTGAAATGATTTTATAATCTCATTATTGATTTTATGTTGAATTTTCTTACATTTCTAGTTAAAACAGACTATAAGTGAATGTTTACGTCGGGAAACATGAACCAAAAGCCATCGATTGAGAAGAAAATACCATTTATAGTCACTCATGCCTTGGAAACCCTTATTACTCACTTTAAATGGCTTTATGATTTGATTATTAACTTTAAGCTGAATTTTTTTACATTTTTTGTTAAAACATATTATAATTGAATGTTTACCTCGAGAAACGTGAAGCGAAAGCTATCGATTGAGAGGAAAAGAACATTTATAGTCACTCATGCCTTCGAAAGCCTTATTACTTGCTTAAAATTGTTTTACAATCTCATTATATTTTTTAAATCAATTTTCTTACATTTTTGGTTAAAATAGATTATATTTAAATGTTTGTCTCGAGAAACGTGAAGCGAAGGCCATCGATTGACAAGAAAAGTCCATTTATAGTCACTCATGCTTCGAAAGGCTCATTATTCACTTTAAATGATTTTATAATCTCATTATTGATTTTATGTTGAATTTTCTTACATTTTTAGTTAAAACAGACTATAATTGAATGTTTACCTCGGGAAACATGAAGGAAAAGCCATCGATTGAGAAGAAAAGACCATTTATAGTCACTCATGCCTTCGAAATCCTTATTGCTCACTTTAAATGGCTTTATGATTTGATTATTAACTTTAAGCTGAATTTTTTTACATTTTTTGTTAAAACATATTATAATTGAATCTTTAGCTCGAGAAACGTGAAGCGAAAGCTATCGATTGAGAGGAAAAGAACATTTATAGTCACTCATGCCTTCGAAAGCCTCATTGTTCTCTTTAAATGATTTTATAATCTCATTATTGATTTTATTTTGAATTTTCTTACATTTTTAGTTAAAACAGACTATAATTGAATGTTTACCTCGGGAACCATGAACCAAAAGCCATCGATTGAGAAGAAAAGACCATTTATAGTCACTCATGCCTTCGAAACCCTTATTGCTCACTTTAAATGGCTTTATGATTTGATTATTACTTTAAGCTGAATTGTTTTACATTTTTTGTAAAAACATATTATAATTGAATGTTTACCTCGAGAAACGTAAAGCGAAAGCTATCGATTGAGAGGAAAAGAACATTTATAGTCACTCATGCCTTCGAAAGCCTTATCACTTGCTTAAAATTGTTTTACAATCTCATTATTTTTTTTATGTCAATTTTCTTACATTTTTGGTTAAAATAGATTATATTTAAATGTTTGTCTCGAGAAACGTGAAGGAAAAGCCATCGATTGACAAGAAAAGTCCATTTATAGTCACTCATGCCTTCGAAAGCCTCATTATTCACTTTAAATGATTTTATAATCACATTACTGATTTTATGTTGAATTTTCTTACATTTTTAGTTAAAATAGACTATAATTGAATGTTTACCTCGGGAAACATGAAGAAAAAGCCATCGATTGAGAAGAAAAGACCATTTATATTCACCCATGCCTTCGAAACCCTTATTGCTCACTTTAAATGGCTTTATGATTTGATTATTAACTTTAAGCCATATTTTTTTACATTTTTTGTTAAAACATATTATAATTGAATGTTTACCTCGAGAAACGTGATGCGAAAGCTATCGATTGAGAGGAAAAGAATATTTATAGTCACTCATGCCTTCGAAAGCCTCATTATTCACTTTAAATGATTTTATAATCTCATTATTGATTTTATGTTGAATTTTCTTACATTTTTAGTTAAAACAGACTATAATTGAATGTTTACCTCAGGAAACATAAAGCAAAAGCCATCGATTGAGAAGAAAAGAACATTTATAGTCACTCATGCCTTCGAAAGCCTTATTACTTGCTTAAAATTGTTTTACAATCTCATTATTTTTTTTAAAATGAATTTTCTTACATTTTTGGTTAAAATAGATTCTATTCAAATGTTTGTCTCGAGAAACGTGAAGCAAAAGCCATCGATTGACAAGAAAAGTCCATTTATAGTCACTCATGCCTTCGAAAGCCTCATTATTCACTTGAAATGATTTTATAATCTCATTATTGATTTTATGTTGAATTTTCTTACATTTCTAGTTAAAACAGACTATAAGTGAATGTTTACGTCGGGAAACATGAACCAAAAGCCATCGATTGAGAAGAAAATACCATTTATAGTCACTCATGCCTTGGAAACCCTTATTACTCACTTTAAATGGCTTTATGATTTGATTATTAACTTTAAGCTGAATTTTTTTACATTTTTTGTTAAAACATATTATAATTGAATGTTTACCTCGAGAAACGTGAAGCGAAAGCTATCGATTGAGAGGAAAAGAACATTTATAGTCACTCATGCCTTCGAAAGCCTTATTACTTGCTTAAAATTGTTTTACAATCTCATTATATTTTTTAAATCAATTTTCTTACATTTTTGGTTAAAATAGATTATATTTAAATGTTTGTCTCGAGAAACGTGAAGCGAAGGCCATCGATTGACAAGAAAAGTCCATTTATAGTCACTCATGCTTCGAAAGGCTCATTATTCACTTTAAATGATTTTATAATCTCATTATTGATTTTATGTTGAATTTTCTTACATTTTTAGTTAAAACAGACTATAATTGAATGTTTACCTCGGGAAACATGAAGGAAAAGCCATCGATTGAGAAGAAAAGACCATTTATAGTCACTCATGCCTTCGAAATCCTTATTGCTCACTTTAAATGGCTTTATGATTTGATTATTAACTTTAAGCTGAATTTTTTTACATTTTTTGTTAAAACATATTATAATTGAATCTTTAGCTCGAGAAACGTGAAGCGAAAGCTATCGATTGAGAGGAAAAGAACATTTATAGTCACTCATGCCTTCGAAAGCCTCATTGTTCTCTTTAAATGATTTTATAATCTCATTATTGATTTTATTTTGAATTTTCTTACATTTTTAGTTAAAACAGACTATAATTGAATGTTTACCTCGGGAACCATGAACCAAAAGCCATCGATTGAGAAGAAAAGACCATTTATAGTCACTCATGCCTTCGAAACCCTTATTGCTCACTTTAAATGGCTTTATGATTTGATTATTACTTTAAGCTGAATTGTTTTACATTTTTTGTAAAAACATATTATAATTGAATGTTTACCTCGAGAAACGTAAAGCGAAAGCTATCGATTGAGAGGAAAAGAACATTTATAGTCACTCATGCCTTCGAAAGCCTTATCACTTGCTTAAAATTGTTTTACAATCTCATTATTTTTTTTATGTCAATTTTCTTACATTTTTGGTTAAAATAGATTATATTTAAATGTTTGTCTCGAGAAACGTGAAGGAAAAGCCATCGATTGACAAGAAAAGTCCATTTATAGTCACTCATGCCTTCGAAAGCCTCATTATTCACTTTAAATGATTTTATAATCTCATTATTGATTTTATGTTGAATTTTATTACATTTTTAGTTAAAACAGACTATAATTGAATGTTTACGTCGGGAAACATGAACCAAAAGCCATCGATTGAGAAGAAAATACCATTTATAGTCACGCATGCCTTGGAAACCCTTATTACTCACTTTAAATGGCTTTATGATTTGATTATTAACTTTAAGCTGAATTTTATTACATTTTTTGTTAAAACATATTATAATTGAATGTTTACCTCGAGAAACGTGAACCGAAAGGTATCGATTGAGAGGAAAAGAACATTTATAGTCACTCATGCCTTCGAAAGCCTCATTGTTCTCTTTAAATGATTTTATAATCTCATTATTGATTTTATGTTGAATTTTCTTACGTTTTTAGTTAAAACAGACTATAATTGAATGTTTACCTCAGGAAACATGAAGCAAAAGCCATCGATTGAGAAGAAAAGAACATTTACAGTCACTCATGCCTTCGAAAGCCTTATTACTTGCTTAAAATTGTTTTACAATCTCATTATATTTTTTAAATCAATTTTCTTACATTTTTGGTTAAAATAGATTATATTTAAATGTTTGTCTCGAGAAACGTGAAGCGAAGGCCATCGATTGACAAGAAAAGTCCATTTATAGTCACTCATGCTTCGAAAGGCTCATTATTCACTTTAAATGATTTTATAATCTCATTATTGATTTTATGTTGAATTTTCTTACATTTTTAGTTAAAACAGACTATAATTGAATGTTTACCTTGGGAAACATGAAGGAAAAGCCATCGATTGAGAAGAAAAGACCATTTATAGTCACTCATGCCTTCGAAATCCTTATTGCTCACTTTAAATGGCTTTATGATTTGATTATTAACTTTAAGCTGAATTTTTTTACATTTTTTGTTAAAACATATTATAATTGAATCTTTAGCTCGAGAAACGTGAAGCGAAAGCTATCGATTGAGAGGAAAAGAACATTTATAGTCACTCATGCCTTCGAAAGCCTCATTGTTCTCTTTAAATGATTTTATAATCTCATTATTGATTTTATTTTGAATTTTCTTACATTTTTAGTTAAAACAGACTATAATTGAATGTTTACCTCAGGAAATATGAAGCAAAAGCCATCGATTGACAAGAAAAGTTCATTTATAGTCACTCATGCCTTCGAAAGCCTCATTATTCACTTTAAATGATTTTATAATCTCATTATTGACTTTATGTTGAATTTTCTTACATTTTTAGTTAAAACAGACTATAATTGAATGTTTACCTCGGGAAACATGAAGCAAAAGCCATCGATTGAGAAGTAAAGACCATTTATAGTCACCCATGCCTTCGAAACCCTTATTACTCACTTTAAATGGCTTTATGATTTGATTATTAACTTTAAGCTATGTTTTTTTACATTTTTTGTTAAAACATATTATAATTGAATCTTTACCTCGAGAAACGTGATGCGAAAGCCATCGATTGAGAGGAAAAGAACATTTATAGTCATTCATGCCTTCGAAAGCCTCATTATTCACTTTAAATGATTTTATAATCTCATTAATGATTTTATGTTGAATCTTCTTACATTTTTAGTTAAAACAGACTATAATTGAATGTTTACCTCGGGAACCATGAACCAAAAGCCATCGATTGAGAAGAAAAGACCATTTATAGTCACTCATGCCTTCGAAACCCTTATTGCTCACTTTAAATGGCTTTATGATTTGATTATTACTTTAAGCTGAATTGTTTTACATTTTTTGTAAAAACATATTATAATTGAATGTTTACCTCGAGAAACGTAAAGCGAAAGCTATCGATTGAGAGGAAAAGAACATTTATAGTCACTCATGCCTTCGAAAGCCTTATCACTTGCTTAAAATTGTTTTACAATCTCATTATTTTTTTTATGTCAATTTTCTTACATTTTTGGTTAAAATAGATTATATTTAAATGTTTGTCTCGAGAAACGTGAAGGAAAAGCCATCGATTGACAAGAAAAGTCCATTTATAGTCACTCATGCCTTCGAAAGCCTCATTATTCACTTTAAATGATTTTATAATCTCATTATTGATTTTATGTTGAATTTTATTACATTTTTAGTTAAAACAGACTATAATTGAATGTTTACGTCGGGAAACATGAACCAAAAGCCATCGATTGAGAAGAAAATACCATTTATAGTCACTCATGCCTTGGAAACCCTTATTACTCACTTTAAATGGCTTTATGATTTGATTATTAACTTTAAGCTGAATTTTATTACATTTTTTGTTAAAACATATTATAATTGAATGTTTACCTCGAGAAACGTGAACCGAAAGGTATCGATTGAGAGGAAAAGAACATTTATAGTCACTCATGCCTTCGAAAGCCTCATTGTTCTCTTTAAATGATTTTATAATCTCATTATTGATTTTATGTTGAATTTTCTTACGTTTTTAGTTAAAACAGACTATAATTGAATGTTTACCTCAGGAAACATGAAGCAAAAGCCATCGATTGAGAAGAAAAGAACATTTACAGTCACTCATGCCTTCGAAAGCCTTATTACTTGCTTAAAATTGTTTTACAATCTCATTATTTTTTTAAAATCAATTTTCTTACATTTTTGGTTAAAATAGATTATATTTAAATGTTTGTCTCAAGAAACGTGAAGCGAAAGCCATCGATTAACAAGAAAAGTCCATTTATAGTCACTCATGCTTCGAATGCCTCATTATTCACTTTAAATGATTTTATAATCTCATTATTGATTTTACGTTGAATTTTCTTACATTTTTAGTTAAAACAGACTATAATTGAATGTTTACCTCGGGAAACATGAAGAAAAAGCCATCGATTGAGAAGAAAAGACCATTTATAGTCACCCATGCCTTCGAAAACCTTATTGCTCACTTTAAATGGCTTTATGATTTGATTATTAACTTTAAGCTTTATTTTTTTACATTTTTTGTTAAAACATATTATAATTGAATGTTTACCTCGAGAAACGTGATGCGAAAGCTATCGATTGAGAGGAAAAGAACATTTATTGTCACTCATGCCTTCGAAAACCTCATTATTCACTTTAAATGATTTTATAATCTCATTATTGATTTTATGTTGAATTTTCTTACATTTTTAGTTAAAACAGACTATAATTGAATGTTTACCTCAGGAAACATAAAGCAAAAGCCATCGATTGAGAAGAAAAGAACATTTATAGTCACTCATGCCTTCGAAAGCCTTATTACTTGCTTAAAATTGTTTTACAATCTCATTATTTTTTTTAAAATGAATTTTCTTACATTTTTGGTTAAAATAGATTCTATTCAAATGTTTGTCTCGAAAAACGTGAAGAAAAAGCCATCGATTGACAAGAAAAGTCCATTTATAGTCACTCATGCCTTCGAAAGCCTCATTATTCACTTTAAATGATTTTATAATCTCATTATTGATTTTATGTTGAATTTTCTTACATTTTTAGTTAAAACAGACTATAAGTGAATGTTTACGTCGGGAAACATGAACCAAAAGCCATCGATTGAGAAGAAAATACCATTTATAGTCACTCATGCCTTGGAAACCCTTATTACTCACTTTAAATGGCTTTATGATTTGATTATTAACTTTAAGCTGAATTTTTTTACATTTTTTGTTAAAACATATTATAATTGAATGTTTACCTCGAGAAACGTGAAGCGAAAGCTATCGATTGAGAGGACAAGAACATTTATAGTCACTCATGCCTTCGAAAGCCTTATTACTTGCTTAAAATTGTTTTACAATCTCATTATTTTTTTTAAATCAATTTTCTTACATTTTTGGTTAAAATAGATTATATTTAAATGTTTGTCTTGAGAAACGTGCAGCGAAGGCCATCGATTGACAAGAAAAGTCCATTTACAGTCTCTCATGCTTCGAAAGGCTCATTATTCACTTTAAATGATTTTATAATCTCATTATTGATTTTATGTTGAATTTTCTTACATTTTTAGTTAAAACAGACTATAATTGAATGTTTACCTCGGGAAACATGAAGCAAAAGCCATCGATTGAGAAGTGAAGACCATTTATAGTCACCCATGCCTTCGAAACCCTGATTGCTCACTTTAAATGGCTTTATGATTTGATTATTAACTTTAAGCTGTATTTTTTTGCATTTTTTGTTAAAACATATTATAATTGAATGTTTACCTCGAGAAACGTGAAGCGAAAGCTATCGATTGAGAGGAAAAGAACATTTATAGTCACTCATGCCTTCGAAAGCCTCATTGTTCTCTTTAAATGATTTTATAATCTCATTATTGATTTTATGTTGAATTTTCTTACATTTTTAGTTAAAACAGACTATAATTGAATGTTTACCTCGGGAAACATGAACCAAAAGCCATCGATTGAGAAGAAAAGACCATTTATAGTCACTCATGCCTTCGAAACCCTTATTGCTCACTTTAAATGGCTTTATGATTTGATTATTACTTTAAGCTGAATTGTTTTACATTTTTTGTAAAAACATATTATAATTGAATGTTTACCTCGAGAAACGTAAAGCGAAAGCTATCGATTGAGAGGAAAAGAACATTTCTAGTCACTCATGCCTTCGAAAGCCTTATTACTTGCTTAAAATTGTTTTACAATCTCATTATTTTTTTTAAATCAATTTTCTTACATTTTTGGTTAAAATAGATTATATTTAAATGTTTGTCTCGAGAAACGTGAAGCGAAAGCCATCGATTGACAAGAAAAGTCCATTTATAGTCACTCATGCCTTCGAAAGCCTCATTATTCACTTTAAATGATTTTATAATCTCATTATTGATTTTATGTTAAATTTTCTTACATTTTTAGTTAAAACAGACTATAATTGAATGTTTACCTCGGGAAACATGAAGCAAAAGCCATCGATTGAGAAGAAAAGAACATTTATAGTCACTCATGCCTTCGAAAGCCTTATTACTTGCTTAAAATTGTTTTACAATCTCATTATTTTTTTAAAATCAATTTTCTTACATTTTTGGTTAAAATAGATTATATTTAAATGTTTGTCTCGAGAAACGTGAAGCGAAAGCCATCGATTGACAAGAAAAGTCCATTTATAGTCACTCATGCCTTCGAAAGCCTCATTATTCACTTTAAATGATTTTATAATCTCATTATTGATTTTATGTTAAATTTTCTTACATTTTTAGTTAAAACAGACTATAATTGAATGTTTACCTCGGGAAACATGAAGCAAAAGCCATCGATTGAGAAGAAAAGACCATTTATAGTCACTCATGCCTTTGAAACCCTTATTGCTCACTTTAAATGGCTTTATGATTTGATTATTAACTTTAAGCTGAATTTTTTTACATTTTTTGTTAAAACATATTATAATTGAATGTTTACCTCGAGAAACGTGAAGCGAAAGCTATCGATTGAGAGGAAAAGAACATTTATAGTCACTCATGCCTTCGAAAGCCTTATTACTTGCTTAAAATTGTTTTACAATCTCATTATTTTTTTTAAATCAATTTTCTTACATTTGTGGTTAAAATAGATTATATTTAAATGTTTGTCTCGAGAAACGTGAAGGAAAAGCCATCGATTGACAAGAAAAGTCCATTTATAGTCACTCATGCCTTCGAAAGCCTCATTATTCACTTTAAATGATTTTATAATCTCATTATTGATTTTATGTTGAATTTTATTACATTTTTAGTTAAAACAGACTATAATTGAATGTTTACGTCGGGAAACATGAACCAAAAGCCATCGATTGAGAAGAAAATACCATTTATAGTCACTCATGCCTTGGAAACCCTTATTACTCACTTTAAATGGCTTTATGATTTGATTATTAACTTTAAGCTGAATTTTATTACATTTTTTGTTAAAACATATTATAATTGAATGTTTACCTCGAGAAACGTGAACCGAAAGGTATCGATTGAGAGGAAAAGAACATTTATAGTCACTCATGCCTTCGAAAGCCTCATTGTTCTCTTTAAATGATTTTATAATCTCATTATTGATTTTATGTTGAATTTTCTTACGTTTTTAGTTAAAACAGACTATAATTGAATGTTTACCTCAGGAAACATGAAGCAAAAGCCATCGATTGAGAAGAAAAGAACATTTACAGTCACTCATGCCTTCGAAAGCCTTATTACTTGCTTAAAATTGTTTTACAATCTCATTATTTTTTTAAAATCAATTTTCTTACATTTTTGGTTAAAATAGATTATATTTAAATGTTTGTCTCAAGAAACGTGAAGCGAAAGCCATCGATTAACAAGAAAAGTCCATTTATAGTCACTCATGCTTCGAATGCCTCATTATTCACTTTAAATGATTTTATAATCTCATTATTGATTTTACGTTGAATTTTCTTACATTTTTAGTTAAAACAGACTATAATTGAATGTTTACCTCGGGAAACATGAAGAAAAAGCCATCGATTGAGAAGAAAAGACCATTTATAGTCACCCATGCCTTCGAAAACCTTATTGCTCACTTTAAATGGCTTTATGATTTGATTATTAACTTTAAGCTTTATTTTTTTACATTTTTTGTTAAAACATATTATAATTGAATGTTTACCTCGAGAAACGTGATGCGAAAGCTATCGATTGAGAGGAAAAGAACATTTATTGTCACTCATGCCTTCGAAAACCTCATTATTCACTTTAAATGATTTTATAATCTCATTATTGATTTTATGTTGAATTTTCTTACATTTTTAGTTAAAACAGACTATAATTGAATGTTTACCTCAGGAAACATAAAGCAAAAGCCATCGATTGAGAAGAAAAGAACATTTATAGTCACTCATGCCTTCGAAAGCCTTATTACTTGCTTAAAATTGTTTTACAATCTCATTATTTTTTTTAAAATGAATTTTCTTACATTTTTGGTTAAAATAGATTCTATTCAAATGTTTGTCTCGAAAAACGTGAAGAAAAAGCCATCGATTGACAAGAAAAGTCCATTTATAGTCACTCATGCCTTCGAAAGCCTCATTATTCACTTTAAATGATTTTATAATCTCATTATTGATTTTATGTTGAATTTTCTTACATTTTTAGTTAAAACAGACTATAAGTGAATGTTTACGTCGGGAAACATGAACCAAAAGCCATCGATTGAGAAGAAAATACCATTTATAGTCACTCATGCCTTGGAAACCCTTATTACTCACTTTAAATGGCTTTATGATTTGATTATTAACTTTAAGCTGAATTTTTTTACATTTTTTGTTAAAACATATTATAATTGAATGTTTACCTCGAGAAACGTGAAGCGAAAGCTATCGATTGAGAGGACAAGAACATTTATAGTCACTCATGCCTTCGAAAGCCTTATTACTTGCTTAAAATTGTTTTACAATCTCATTATTTTTTTTAAATCAATTTTCTTACATTTTTGGTTAAAATAGATTATATTTAAATGTTTGTCTTGAGAAACGTGCAGCGAAGGCCATCGATTGACAAGAAAAGTCCATTTACAGTCTCTCATGCTTCGAAAGGCTCATTATTCACTTTAAATGATTTTATAATCTCATTATTGATTTTATGTTGAATTTTCTTACATTTTTAGTTAAAACAGACTATAATTGAATGTTTACCTCGGGAAACATGAAGCAAAAGCCATCGATTGAGAAGTGAAGACCATTTATAGTCACCCATGCCTTCGAAACCCTGATTGCTCACTTTAAATGGCTTTATGATTTGATTATTAACTTTAAGCTGTATTTTTTTGCATTTTTTGTTAAAACATATTATAATTGAATGTTTACCTCGAGAAACGTGAAGCGAAAGCTATCGATTGAGAGGAAAAGAACATTTATAGTCACTCATGCCTTCGAAAGCCTCATTGTTCTCTTTAAATGATTTTATAATCTCATTATTGATTTTATGTTGAATTTTCTTACATTTTTAGTTAAAACAGACTATAATTGAATGTTTACCTCGGGAAACATGAACCAAAAGCCATCGATTGAGAAGAAAAGACCATTTATAGTCACTCATGCCTTCGAAACCCTTATTGCTCACTTTAAATGGCTTTATGATTTGATTATTACTTTAAGCTGAATTGTTTTACATTTTTTGTAAAAACATATTATAATTGAATGTTTACCTCGAGAAACGTAAAGCGAAAGCTATCGATTGAGAGGAAAAGAACATTTCTAGTCACTCATGCCTTCGAAAGCCTTATTACTTGCTTAAAATTGTTTTACAATCTCATTATTTTTTTTAAATCAATTTTCTTACATTTTTGGTTAAAATAGATTATATTTAAATGTTTGTCTCGAGAAACGTGAAGCGAAAGCCATCGATTGACAAGAAAAGTCCATTTATAGTCACTCATGCCTTCGAAAGCCTCATTATTCACTTTAAATGATTTTATAATCTCATTATTGATTTTATGTTAAATTTTCTTACATTTTTAGTTAAAACAGACTATAATTGAATGTTTACCTCGGGAAACATGAAGCAAAAGCCATCGATTGAGAAGAAAAGAACATTTATAGTCACTCATGCCTTCGAAAGCCTTATTACTTGCTTAAAATTGTTTTACAATCTCATTATTTTTTTAAAATCAATTTTCTTACATTTTTGGTTAAAATAGATTATATTTAAATGTTTGTCTCGAGAAACGTGAAGCGAAAGCCATCGATTGACAAGAAAAGTCCATTTATAGTCACTCATGCCTTCGAAAGCCTCATTATTCACTTTAAATGATTTTATAATCTCATTATTGATTTTATGTTAAATTTTCTTACATTTTTAGTTAAAACAGACTATAATTGAATGTTTACCTCGGGAAACATGAAGCAAAAGCCATCGATTGAGAAGAAAAGACCATTTATAGTCACTCATGCCTTTGAAACCCTTATTGCTCACTTTAAATGGCTTTATGATTTGATTATTAACTTTAAGCTGAATTTTTTTACATTTTTTGTTAAAACATATTATAATTGAATGTTTACCTCGAGAAACGTGAAGCGAAAGCTATCGATTGAGAGGAAAAGAACATTTATAGTCACTCATGCCTTCGAAAGCCTTATTACTTGCTTAAAATTGTTTTACAATCTCATTATTTTTTTTAAATCAATTTTCTTACATTTGTGGTTAAAATAGATTATATTTAAATGTTTGTCTCGAGAAACGTGAAGCGAAAGCCATCGATTGACAAGAAAAGTCCATTTATAGTCACTCATGCTTCGAAAGCCTCATTATTCACTTTAAATGATTTTATAATCTCATTATTGATTTTATGTTGAATTTTCTTACATTTTTGGTTAAAACAGACTATAATTGAATGTTTACCTCTGGAAACATGAAGAAAAAGCCATCGATTGGGAAGAAAAGACCATTTATAGTCACCCATGCCTTCGAAACCCTTATTGCTCACTTTAAATGGCTTTATGATTTGATTATTAACTTTAAGCTGTATTTTTTTACATTTTTTGTTAAAACATATTATAATTGAATGTTTACCTCGAGAAACGTGAAGCGAAAGCTATCGATTGAGAGGAAAAGAACATTTATAGTCACTCATGCCTTCGAAAGCCTCATTATTCACTTTAAATGATTTTATAATCTCATTATTGATTTTATGTTGAATTTTCTTACATTTTTAGTTAAAACAGACTATAATTGAATGTTTACCTCAGGAAACATGAAGCAAAAGCCATCGATTGAGAAGAAAAGAACATTTATAGTCACTCATGCCTTCGAAAGCCTCATTACTTGCTTAAAATTGTTTTACAATCTCATTATTTTTTTTAAAACAATTTTCTTACATTTTTGGTTAAAATAGACTATATTTAAATGTTTGTCTCGAGAAACGTGAAGCAAAAGCCATCGATTGACAAGAAAAATCCATTTATAGTCACTCATGCCTTCGAAAGCCTCATTATTCACTTTAAATGATTTTATAATCTCATTATTGATTTTATGTTGAATTTTCTTGCATTTTTAGTTAAAACAGACTATAATTGAATGTTTACGTCGGGAAACATGAAGCAAAAGCCATCGATTGAGAAAAAAACACCATTTATAGTCACTCATGCCTTGGAAACCCTTATTACTCACTTTAAATGGCTTTATGATTTGATTATTAACTTTAAGCTGAATTTTTTTACATTTTTTGTTAAAACATATTATAATTGAATGTTTACCTCGAGAAACGTGAAGCGAAAGCTATCGATTGAGAGGAAAAGAACATTTCTAGTCACTCATGCCTTCGAAAGCCTTATTACTTGCTTAAAATTGTTTTACAATCTCATTATTTTTTTTAAATCAATTTTCTTACATTTTTGGTTAAAATAGATTATATTTAAATGTTTGTCTCGAGAAACGTGAAACGAAAGCCATCGATTGACAAGAAAAGTTCATTTATAGTCACTCATGCTTCGAAAGCCTCATTATTCACTTTAAATGATTTTATAATCACATTATTGATTTTATGTTGAATTTTCTTACATTTTTAGTTAAAATAGACTATAATTGAATGTTTACCTCGGGAAACATGAAGAAAAAGCCATCGATTGAGAAGAAAAGACCATTTATAATCACCCATGCCTTCGAAACCCTTATTGCTCACTTTAAATGGCTTTATGATTTGATTATTAACTTTAAGCCATATTTTTTTACATTTTTTGTTAAAACATATTATAATTGAATGTTTACCTCGAGAAACGTGATGCGAAAGCTATCGATTGAGAGGAAAAGAATATTTATAGTCACTCATGCCTTCGAAAGCCTCATTATTCACTTTAAATGATTTTATAATCTCATTATTGATTTTATGTTGAATTTTCTTACATTTTTAGTTAAAACAGACTATAATTGAATGTTTACCTCAGGAAACATAAAGCAAAAGCCATCGATTGAGAAGAAAAGAACATTTATAGTCACTCATGCCTTCGAAAGCCTTATTACTTGCTTAAAATTGTTTTACAATCTCATTATTTTTTTTAAAATGAATTTTCTTACATTTTTGGTTAAAATAGATTCTATTCAAATGTTTGTCTCGAGAAACGTGAAGCAAAAGCCATCGATTGACAAGAAAAGTCCATTTATAGTCACTCATGCCTTCGAAAGCCTCATTATTCACTTGAAATGATTTTATAATCTCATTATTGATTTTATGTTGAATTTTCTTACATTTCTAGTTAAAACAGACTATAAGTGAATGTTTACGTCGGGAAACATGAACCAAAAGCCATCGATTGAGAAGAAAATACCATTTATAGTCACTCATGCCTTGGAAACCCTTATTACTCACTTTAAATGGCTTTATGATTTGATTATTAACTTTAAGCTGAATTTTTTTACATTTTTTGTTAAAACATATTATAATTGAATGTTTACCTCGAGAAACGTGAAGCGAAAGCTATCGATTGAGAGGAAAAGAACATTTATAGTCACTCATGCCTTCGAAAGCCTTATTACTTGCTTAAAATTGTTTTACAATCTCATTATATTTTTTAAATCAATTTTCTTACATTTTTGGTTAAAATAGATTATATTTAAATGTTTGTCTCGAGAAACGTGAAGCGAAGGCCATCGATTGACAAGAAAAGTCCATTTATAGTCACTCATGCTTCGAAAGGCTCATTATTCACTTTAAATGATTTTATAATCTCATTATTGATTTTATGTTGAATTTTCTTACATTTTTAGTTAAAACAGACTATAATTGAATGTTTACCTCGGGAAACATGAAGGAAAAGCCATCGATTGAGAAGAAAAGACCATTTATAGTCACTCATGCCTTCGAAATCCTTATTGCTCACTTTAAATGGCTTTATGATTTGATTATTAACTTTAAGCTGAATTTTTTTACATTTTTTGTTAAAACATATTATAATTGAATCTTTAGCTCGAGAAACGTGAAGCGAAAGCTATCGATTGAGAGGAAAAGAACATTTATAGTCACTCATGCCTTCGAAAGCCTCATTGTTCTCTTTAAATGATTTTATAATCTCATTATTGATTTTATTTTGAATTTTCTTACATTTTTAGTTAAAACAGACTATAATTGAATGTTTACCTCGGGAACCATGAACCAAAAGCCATCGATTGAGAAGAAAAGACCATTTATAGTCACTCATGCCTTCGAAACCCTTATTGCTCACTTTAAATGGCTTTATGATTTGATTATTACTTTAAGCTGAATTGTTTTACATTTTTTGTAAAAACATATTATAATTGAATGTTTACCTCGAGAAACGTAAAGCGAAAGCTATCGATTGAGAGGAAAAGAACATTTATAGTCACTCATGCCTTCGAAAGCCTTATCACTTGCTTAAAATTGTTTTACAATCTCATTATTTTTTTTATGTCAATTTTCTTACATTTTTGGTTAAAATAGATTATATTTAAATGTTTGTCTCGAGAAACGTGAAGGAAAA
This sequence comes from Theobroma cacao, assembly GCF_053813885.1. Lineage (NCBI taxonomy): Eukaryota > Viridiplantae > Streptophyta > Magnoliopsida > Malvales > Malvaceae > Theobroma > Theobroma cacao. Next base: position 25,923,096 of record NC_142640.1, on the reverse strand, counting down.
GCCATCGATTGACAAGAAAAGTCCATTTATAGTCACTCATGCCTTCGAAAGCCTCATTATTCACTTTAAATGATTTTATAATCACATTACTGATTTTATGTTGAATTTTCTTACATTTTTAGTTAAAATAGACTATAATTGAATGTTTACCTCGGGAAACATGAAGAAAAAGCCATCGATTGAGAAGAAAAGACCATTTATAATCACCCATGCCTTCGAAACCCTTATTGCTCACTTTAAATGGCTTTATGATTTGATTATTAACTTTAAGCCATATTTTTTTACATTTTTTGTTAAAACATATTATAATTGAATGTTTACCTCGAGAAACGTGATGCGAAAGCTATCGATTGAGAGGAAAAGAATATTTATAGTCACTCATGCCTTCGAAAGCCTCATTATTCACTTTAAATGATTTTATAATCTCATTATTGATTTTATGTTGAATTTTCTTACATTTTTAGTTAAAACAGACTATAATTGAATGTTTACCTCAGGAAACATAAAGCAAAAGCCATCGATTGAGAAGAAAAGAACATTTATAGTCACTCATGCCTTCGAAAGCCTTATTACTTGCTTAAAATTGTTTTACAATCTCATTATTTTTTTTAAAATGAATTTTCTTACATTTTTGGTTAAAATAGATTCTATTCAAATGTTTGTCTCGAGAAACGTGAAGCAAAAGCCATCGATTGACAAGAAAAGTCCATTTATAGTCACTCATGCCTTCGAAAGCCTCATTATTCACTTGAAATGATTTTATAATCTCATTATTGATTTTATGTTGAATTTTCTTACATTTCTAGTTAAAACAGACTATAAGTGAATGTTTACGTCGGGAAACATGAACCAAAAGCCATCGATTGAGAAGAAAATACCATTTATAGTCACTCATGCCTTGGAAACCCTTATTACTCACTTTAAATGGCTTTATGATTTGATTATTAACTTTAAGCTGAATTTTTTTACATTTTTTGTTAAAACATATTATAATTGAATGTTTACCTCGAGAAACGTGAAGCGAAAGCTATCGATTGAGAGGAAAAGAACATTTATAGTCACTCATGCCTTCGAAAGCCTTATTACTTGCTTAAAATTGTTTTACAATCTCATTATATTTTTTAAATCAATTTTCTTACATTTTTGGTTAAAATAGATTATATTTAAATGTTTGTCTCGAGAAACGTGAAGCGAAGGCCATCGATTGACAAGAAAAGTCCATTTATAGTCACTCATGCTTCGAAAGGCTCATTATTCACTTTAAATGATTTTATAATCTCATTATTGATTTTATGTTGAATTTTCTTACATTTTTAGTTAAAACAGACTATAATTGAATGTTTACCTCGGGAAACATGAAGGAAAAGCCATCGATTGAGAAGAAAAGACCATTTATAGTCACTCATGCCTTCGAAATCCTTATTGCTCACTTTAAATGGCTTTATGATTTGATTATTAACTTTAAGCTGAATTTTTTTACATTTTTTGTTAAAACATATTATAATTGAATCTTTAGCTCGAGAAACGTGAAGCGAAAGCTATCGATTGAGAGGAAAAGAACATTTATAGTCACTCATGCCTTCGAAAGCCTCATTGTTCTCTTTAAATGATTTTATAATCTCATTATTGATTTTATTTTGAATTTTCTTACATTTTTAGTTAAAACAGACTATAATTGAATGTTTACCTCGGGAACCATGAACCAAAAGCCATCGATTGAGAAGAAAAGACCATTTATAGTCACTCATGCCTTCGAAACCCTTATTGCTCACTTTAAATGGCTTTATGATTTGATTATTACTTTAAGCTGAATTGTTTTACATTTTTTGTAAAAACATATTATAATTGAATGTTTACCTCGAGAAACGTAAAGCGAAAGCTATCGATTGAGAGGAAAAGAACATTTATAGTCACTCATGCCTTCGAAAGCCTTATCACTTGCTTAAAATTGTTTTACAATCTCATTATTTTTTTTATGTCAATTTTCTTACATTTTTGGTTAAAATAGATTATATTTAAATGTTTGTCTCGAGAAACGTGAAGGAAAAGCCATCGATTGACAAGAAAAGTCCATTTATAGTCACTCATGCCTTCGAAAGCCTCATTATTCACTTTAAATGATTTTATAATCTCATTATTGATTTTATGTTGAATTTTATTACATTTTTAGTTAAAACAGACTATAATTGAATGTTTACGTCGGGAAACATGAACCAAAAGCCATCGATTGAGAAGAAAATACCATTTATAGTCACGCATGCCTTGGAAACCCTTATTACTCACTTTAAATGGCTTTATGATTTGATTATTAACTTTAAGCTGAATTTTATTACATTTTTTGTTAAAACATATTATAATTGAATGTTTACCTCGAGAAACGTGAACCGAAAGGTATCGATTGAGAGGAAAAGAACATTTATAGTCACTCATGCCTTCGAAAGCCTCATTGTTCTCTTTAAATGATTTTATAATCTCATTATTGATTTTATGTTGAATTTTCTTACGTTTTTAGTTAAAACAGACTATAATTGAATGTTTACCTCAGGAAACATGAAGCAAAAGCCATCGATTGAGAAGAAAAGAACATTTACAGTCACTCATGCCTTCGAAAGCCTTATTACTTGCTTAAAATTGTTTTACAATCTCATTATATTTTTTAAATCAATTTTCTTACATTTTTGGTTAAAATAGATTATATTTAAATGTTTGTCTCGAGAAACGTGAAGCGAAGGCCATCGATTGACAAGAAAAGTCCATTTATAGTCACTCATGCTTCGAAAGGCTCATTATTCACTTTAAATGATTTTATAATCTCATTATTGATTTTATGTTGAATTTTCTTACATTTTTAGTTAAAACAGACTATAATTGAATGTTTACCTTGGGAAACATGAAGGAAAAGCCATCGATTGAGAAGAAAAGACCATTTATAGTCACTCATGCCTTCGAAATCCTTATTGCTCACTTTAAATGGCTTTATGATTTGATTATTAACTTTAAGCTGAATTTTTTTACATTTTTTGTTAAAACATATTATAATTGAATCTTTAGCTCGAGAAACGTGAAGCGAAAGCTATCGATTGAGAGGAAAAGAACATTTATAGTCACTCATGCCTTCGAAAGCCTCATTGTTCTCTGTAAATGATTTTATAATCTCATTATTGATTTTATTTTGAATTTTCTTACATTTTTAGTTAAAACAGACTATAATTGAATGTTTACCTCAGGAAATATGAAGCAAAAGCCATCGATTGACAAGAAAAGTTCATTTATAGTCACTCATGCCTTCGAAAGCCTCATTATTCACTTTAAATGATTTTATAATCTCATTATTGACTTTATGTTGAATTTTCTTACATTTTTAGTTAAAACAGACTATAATTGAATGTTTACCTCGGGAAACATGAAGCAAAAGCCATCGATTGAGAAGTAAAGACCATTTATAGTCACCCATGCCTTCGAAACCCTTATTACTCACTTTAAATGGCTTTATGATTTGATTATTAACTTTAAGCTGTGTTTTTTTACATTTTTTGTTAAAACATATTATAATTGAATCTTTACCTCGAGAAACGTGATGCGAAAGCCATCGATTGAGAGGAAAAGAACATTTATAGTCATTCATGCCTTCGAAAGCCTCATTATTCACTTTAAATGATTTTATAATCTCATTATTGATTTTATGTTGAATCTTCTTACATTTTTAGTTAAAACAGACTATAATTGAATGTTTACCTCGGGAACCATGAACCAAAAGCCATCGATTGAGAAGAAAAGACCATTTATAGTCACTCATGCCTTCGAAACCCTTATTGCTCACTTTAAATGGCTTTATGATTTGATTATTACTTTAAGCTGAATTGTTTTACATTTTTTGTAAAAACATATTATAATTGAATGTTTACCTCGAGAAACGTAAAGCGAAAGCTATCGATTGAGAGGAAAAGAACATTTATAGTCACTCATGCCTTCGAAAGCCTTATCACTTGCTTAAAATTGTTTTACAATCTCATTATTTTTTTTATGTCAATTTTCTTACATTTTTGGTTAAAATAGATTATATTTAAATGTTTGTCTCGAGAAACGTGAAGGAAAAGCCATCGATTGACAAGAAAAGTCCATTTATAGTCACTCATGCCTTCGAAAGCCTCATTATTCACTTTAAATGATTTTATAATCTCATTATTGATTTTATGTTGAATTTTATTACATTTTTAGTTAAAACAGACTATAATTGAATGTTTACGTCGGGAAACATGAACCAAAAGCCATCGATTGAGAAGAAAATACCATTTATAGTCACTCATGCCTTGGAAACCCTTATTACTCACTTTAAATGGCTTTATGATTTGATTATTAACTTTAAGCTGAATTTTATTACATTTTTTGTTAAAACATATTATAATTGAATGTTTACCTCGAGAAACGTGAACCGAAAGGTATCGATTGAGAGGAAAAGAACATTTATAGTCACTCATGCCTTCGAAAGCCTCATTGTTCTCTTTAAATGATTTTATAATCTCATTATTGATTTTATGTTGAATTTTCTTACGTTTTTAGTTAAAACAGACTATAATTGAATGTTTACCTCAGGAAACATGAAGCAAAAGCCATCGATTGAGAAGAAAAGAACATTTACAGTCACTCATGCCTTCGAAAGCCTTATTACTTGCTTAAAATTGTTTTACAATCTCATTATTTTTTTAAAATCAATTTTCTTACATTTTTGGTTAAAATAGATTATATTTAAATGTTTGTCTCAAGAAACGTGAAGCGAAAGCCATCGATTAACAAGAAAAGTCCATTTATAGTCACTCATGCTTCGAATGCCTCATTATTCACTTTAAATGATTTTATAATCTCATTATTGATTTTACGTTGAATTTTCTTACATTTTTAGTTAAAACAGACTATAATTGAATGTTTACCTCGGGAAACATGAAGAAAAAGCCATCGATTGAGAAGAAAAGACCATTTATAGTCACCCATGCCTTCGAAAACCTTATTGCTCACTTTAAATGGCTTTATGATTTGATTATTAACTTTAAGCTTTATTTTTTTACATTTTTTGTTAAAACATATTATAATTGAATGTTTACCTCGAGAAACGTGATGCGAAAGCTATCGATTGAGAGGAAAAGAACATTTATTGTCACTCATGCCTTCGAAAACCTCATTATTCACTTTAAATGATTTTATAATCTCATTATTGATTTTATGTTGAATTTTCTTACATTTTTAGTTAAAACAGACTATAATTGAATGTTTACCTCAGGAAACATAAAGCAAAAGCCATCGATTGAGAAGAAAAGAACATTTATAGTCACTCATGCCTTCGAAAGCCTTATTACTTGCTTAAAATTGTTTTACAATCTCATTATTTTTTTTAAAATGAATTTTCTTATATTTTTTTTAAAATGAATTTTCTTACATTTTTGGTTAAAATAGATTCTATTCAAATGTTTGTCTCGAAAAACGTGAAGAAAAAGCCATCGATTGACAAGAAAAGTCCATTTATAGTCACTCATGCCTTCGAAAGCCTCATTATTCACTTTAAATGATTTTATAATCTCATTATTGATTTTATGTTGAATTTTCTTACATTTTTAGTTAAAACAGACTATAAGTGAATGTTTACATCGGGAAACATGAACCAAAAGCCATCGATTGAGAAGAAAATACCATTTATAGTCACTCATGCCTTGGAAACCCTTATTACTCACTTTAAATGGCTTTATGATTTGATTATTAACTTTAAGCTGAATTTTTTTACATTTTTTGTTAAAACATATTATAATTGAATGTTTACCTCGAGAAACGTGAAGCGAAAGCTATCGATTGAGAGGACAAGAACATTTATAGTCACTCATGCCTTCGAAAGCCTTATTACTTGCTTAAAATTGTTTTACAATCTCATTATTTTTTTTAAATCAATTTTCTTACATTTTTGGTTAAAATAGATTATATTTAAATGTTTGTCTTGAGAAACGTGCAGCGAAGGCCATCGATTGACAAGAAAAGTCCATTTACAGTCTCTCATGCTTCGAAAGGCTCATTATTCACTTTAAATGATTTTATAATCTCATTATTGATTTTATGTTGAATTTTCTTACATTTTTAGTTAAAACAGACTATAATTGAATGTTTACCTCGGGAAACATGAAGCAAAAGCCATCGATTGAGAAGTGAAGACCATTTATAGTCACCCATGCCTTCGAAACCCTGATTGCTCACTTTAAATGGCTTTATGATTTGATTATTAACTTTAAGCTGTATTTTTTTGCATTTTTTGTTAAAACATATTATAATTGAATGTTTACCTCGAGAAACGTGAAGCGAAAGCTATCGATTGAGAGGAAAAGAACATTTATAGTCACTCATGCCTTCGAAAGCCTCATTGTTCTCTTTAAATGATTTTATAATCTCATTATTGATTTTATGTTGAATTTTCTTACATTTTTAGTTAAAACAGACTATAATTGAATGTTTACCTCGGGAAACATGAACCAAAAGCCATCGATTGAGAAGAAAAGAACATTTATAGTCACTCATGCCTTCGAAAGCCTTATTACTTGCTTAAAATTGTTTTACAATCTCATTATTTTTTTTAAATCAATTTTCTTACATTTTTGGTTAAAATAGATTATATTTAAATGTTTGTCTTGAGAAACGTGCAGCGAAGGCCATCGATTGACAAGAAAAGTCCATTTACAGTCTCTCATGCTTCGAAAGGCTCATTATTCACTTTAAATGATTTTATAATCTCATTATTGATTTTATGTTGAATTTTCTTACATTTTTAGTTAAAACAGACTATAATTGAATGTTTACCTCGGGAAACATGAAGCAAAAGCCATCGATTGAGAAGTGAAGACCATTTATAGTCACCCATGCCTTCGAAACCCTGATTGCTCACTTTAAATGGCTTTATGATTTGATTATTAACTTTAAGCTGTATTTTTTTGCATTTTTTGTTAAAACATATTATAATTGAATGTTTACCTCGAGAAACGTGAAGCGAAAGCTATCGATTGAGAGGAAAAGAACATTTATAGTCACTCATGCCTTCGAAAGCCTCATTGTTCTCTTTAAATGATTTTATAATCTCATTATTGATTTTATGTTGAATTTTCTTACATTTTTAGTTAAAACAGACTATAATTGAATGTTTACCTCGGGAAACATGAACCAAAAGCCATCGATTGAGAAGAAAAGACCATTTATAGTCACTCATGCCTTCGAAACCCTTATTGCTCACTTTAAATGGCTTTATGATTTGATTATTACTTTAAGCTGAATTGTTTTACATTTTTTGTAAAAACATATTATAATTGAATGTTTACCTCGAGAAACGTAAAGCGAAAGCTATCGATTGAGAGGAAAAGAACATTTCTAGTCACTCATGCCTTCGAAAGCCTTATTACTTGCTTAAAATTGTTTTACAATCTCATTATTTTTTTTAAATCAATTTTCTTACATTTTTGGTTAAAATAGATTATATTTAAATGTTTGTCTCGAGAAACGTGAAGCGAAAGCCATCGATTGACAAGAAAAGTCCATTTATAGTCACTCATGCCTTCGAAAGCCTCATTATTCACTTTAAATGATTTTATAATCTCATTATTGATTTTATGTTAAATTTTCTTACATTTTTAGTTAAAACAGACTATAATTGAATGTTTACCTCGGGAAACATGAAGCAAAAGCCATCGATTGAGAAGAAAAGAACATTTATAGTCACTCATGCCTTCGAAAGCCTTATTACTTGCTTAAAATTGTTTTACAATCTCATTATTTTTTTAAAATCAATTTTCTTACATTTTTGGTTAAAATAGATTATATTTAAATGTTTGTCTCGAGAAACGTGAAGCGAAAGCCATCGATTGACAAGAAAAGTCCATTTATAGTCACTCATGCCTTCGAAAGCCTCATTATTCACTTTAAATGATTTTATAATCTCATTATTGATTTTATGTTAAATTTTCTTACATTTTTAGTTAAAACAGACTATAATTGAATGTTTACCTCGGGAAACATGAAGCAAAAGCCATCGATTGAGAAGAAAAGACCATTTATAGTCACTCATGCCTTTGAAACCCTTATTGCTCACTTTAAATGGCTTTATGATTTGATTATTAACTTTAAGCTGAATTTTTTTACATTTTTTGTTAAAACATATTATAATTGAATGTTTACCTCGAGAAACGTAAAGTAAAAGCTATCGATTGAGAGGAAAAGAACATTTATAGTCACTCATGCATTCGAAAGCCTTATTACTTGCTTAAAATTGTTTTACAATCTCATTAATTTTTTTAAAATCAATTTTCTTACATTTTTGATTAAAATAGACTATATTTAAATGTTTGTCTCGAGAAACGTGAAGCAAAAGCCATCGATTGACAAGAAAAATCCATTTATAGTCACTCATTGCTTCGAAAGCCTCATTATTCACTTTAAATGATTTTATAATCTCATTATTGATTTTATGTTGAATTTTCTTGCATTTTTAGTTAAAACAAACTATAATTGAATGTTTACGTCGGAAAACATGAACCAAAAGCCATCGATTGAGAAGAAAACACCATTTATAGTCACTCATGCCTTGGAAACCCTTATTACTCACTTTAAATGGCTTTATGATTTGATTATTAACTTTAAGCTGAATTTTTTTACATTTTTTGTTAAAACATATTATAATTGAATGTTTACCTCGAGAAACGTGAAGCGAAAGCTATCGATTGAGAGGAAAAGAACATTTCTAGTCACTCATGCCTTCGAAAGCCTTATTACTTGCTTAAAATTGTTTTACAATCTCATTATTTTTTTTAAATCAATTTTCTTACATTTTTGGTTAAAATAGATTATATTTAAATGTTTGTCTCGAGAAACGTGAAGCGAAAGCCATCGATTGACAAGAAAAGTCCATTTATAGTCACTCATGCTTCGAAAGCCTCATTATTCACTTTAAATGATTTTATAATCTCATTATTGATTTTATGTTGAATTTTCTTACATTTTTAGTTAAAACAGACTATAATTGAATGTTTACCTCGGGAAACATGAAGAAAAAGCCATCGATTGAGAAGAAAAGACCATTTATAGTCACCCATGCCTTCGAAAACCTTATTGCTCACTTTAAATGGCTTTATGATTTGATTATTAACTTTAAGTTTTATTTTTTTACATTTTTTGTTAAAACATATTATAATTGAATGTTTACCTCGAGAAACGTGATGCGAAAGCTATCGATTGAGAGGAAAAGAACATTTATAGTCACTCATGCCTTCGAAAACCTCATTATTCACTTTAAATGATTTTATAATCTCATTATTGATTTTATGTTGAATTTTCTTACATTTTTAGTTAAAACAGACTATAATTGAATGTTTACCTCAGGAAACATAAAGCAAAAGCCATCGATTAAGAAGAAAAGAACATTTATAGTCACTCATGCCTTCGAAAGCCTTATTACTTGCCTAAAATTGTTTTACAATCTCATTATTTTTTTTAAAATGAATTTTCTTACATTTTTGGTTAAAATAGATTCTATTCAAATGTTTGTCTCGAGAAACGTGAAGAAAAAGCCATCGATTGACAAGAAAAGTCCATTTATAGTCACTCATGCCTTCGAAAGCCTCATTATTCACTTTAAATGATTTTATAATCTCATTATTGATTTTATGTTGAATTTTCTTACATTTTTAGTTAAAACAGACTATAATTGAATGTTTACGTCGGGAAACATGAACCAAAAGCCATCGATTGAGAAGAAAATACCATTTATAGTCACTCATGCCTTGGAAACCCTTATTACTCACTTTAAATGGCTTTATGATTTGATTATTAACTTTAAGCTGAATTTTTTTACATTTTTTGTTAAAACATATTATAATTGAATGTTTACCTCGAGAAACGTGAAGCGAAAGCTATCGATTGAGAGGAAAAGAACATTTATAGTCACTCATGCCTTCGAAAGCCTCATTGTTCTCTTTAAATGATTTTATAATCTCATTATTGATTTTATGTTGAATTTTCTTACATTTTTAGTTAAAACAGACTATAATTGAATGTTTACCTCAGGAAACATGAAGCAAAAGCCATCGATTGGGAAGAAAAGAACATTTATAGTCACTCATGCCTTCGAAAGCCTTATTACTTGCTTGAAATTGTTTTACAATCTCATTATTTTTTTAAAATCAATTTTCTTACATTTTTGGTTAAAATAGATTATATTTAAATGTTTGTCTCGAGAAACGTGAAGCGAAAGCCATCGATTGACAAGAAAAGTCCATTTATAGTCACTCATGCCTTCGAAAGCCTCATTATTCACTTTAAATGATTTTATAATCTCATTATTGATTTTATGTTAAATTTTCTTACATTTTTAGTTAAAACAGACTATAATTGAATGTTTACCTCGGGAAACATGAAGCAAAAGCCATCGATTGAGAAGAAAAGACCATTTATAGTCACTCATGCCTTCGAAACACTTATTGCTCACTTTAAATGGCTTTATGATTTGATTATTAACTTTAAGCTGAATTGTTTTACATTTTTTGTTAAAACATATTATAATTGAATGTTTACCTCGAGAAACGTGAAGCGAAAGCTATCGATTGAGAGGAAAAGAACATTTATAGTCACTCATGCCTTCGAAAGCCTTATTACTTGCTTAAAATTGTTTTACAATCTCATTATTTTTTTTAAATTAATTTTCTTACATTTTTGGTTAAAATAGATTATATTTAAATGTTTGTCTCGAGAAACGTGAAGCGAAAGCCATCGATTGACAAGAAAAGTCCATTTATAGTCACTCATGCTTCGAAAGCCTCATTATTCACTTTAAATGATTTTATAATCTCATTATTGATTTTATGTTGAATTTTCTTACATTTTTGGTTAAAACAGACTATTATTGAATGTTTACCTCTGGAAACATGAAGAAAAAGCCATCGATTGAGAAGAAAAGACCATTTATAGTCACCCATGCCTTCGAAACCCTTATTGCTCACTTTAAATGGCTTTATGATTTGATTATTAACTTTAAGCTGTATTTTTTTACATTTTTTGTTAAAACATATTATAATTGAATGTTTACCTCGAGAAACATGAAGCGAAAGCTATCGATTGAGAGGAAAAGAACATTTATAGTCACTCATGCCTTCGAAAGCCTTATTACTTGCTTAAAATTGTTTTACAATCTCATTATTTTTTTTAAAATGCATTTTCTTACATTTTTGGTTAAAATAGATTCTATTCAAATGTTTGTCTTGAGAAACGTGAAGCGAAAGCCATCGATTGACAAGAAAAATCCATTATAGTCACTCATGCCTTCGAAAGCTTCATTATTCACTTTAAATGATTTTATAATCTCATTATTGATTTTATGTTGAATTTTCTTACATTTTTAGTTAAAACGGACTATAATTGAATGTTTACCTTAGGAAACATGAAGCAAAAGCCATCGATTGAGAAGAAAAGAACGTTTATAGTCACTCATGCCTTCGAAACCCTTATTGCTCACTTTAAATGGCTTTATGATTTGATTATTAACTTTAAGCTGAATTTTTTTACATTTTTTGTTAAAACATATTATAATTGAATGTTTACCTCGAGAAACGTGAAGCGAAAGCTATCGATTGAGAGGAAAAGAACATTTATAGTCACTCATGCCTTCGAAAGCCTCATTATCCACTTTAAATGATTTTATAATCTCATTATTGATTTTATGTTGAATTTTCTTACATTTTTAGTTAAAACAGACTATAATTGAATGTTTACCTCAGGAAACATGAAGCAAAAGCCATCGATTGAGAAGAAAAGAACATTTATAGTCACTCATGCCTTCGAAAGCCTTAATACTTGCTTAACATTGTTTTACAATCTCATTATTTGTTTTAAAATGAATTTTCTTACATTTTTGGTTAAAATAGATTATATTCAAATGTTTGTCTCGAGAAACGTGAAGCGAAAGCCATCGATTGACAAGAAAAGTCCATTTGAAGTCACTCATGCCTTCGAAAGCCTCATTATTCACTTTAAATGATTTTATAATCTCATTATTGATTTTATGTTGAATTTTCTTACATTTTTAGTTAAAACATACTATAATTGAATGTTTACCTCGGGAAACATGAAGCAAAAGCCATCGATTGAGAAGAAAAGACCATTTATAGTCACTCATGCCTTCGAAAGCCTCATTATTCACTTTAAATGATTTTATAATCTCATTATTGATTTTATGTTGAATTTTCTTACATTTTTAGTTAAAACAGAATATAATTGAATGTTTAACTCAGGAAACATGAAGCAAAAGCCATCGATCGAGAAGAAAAGACCATTTATAGTCACTCATGCCTTCGAAACCCTTATTGCTCACTTTCAATGGCTTTATGATTTGATTATTAACTTTAAGCTGAATTTTTTTACATTTTTTGTTAAAACAGATTATAATTGAATGTTTACCTTGAGAAACGTGAAGCGAAAGCTATCGATTGAGAGGAAAAGAACATTTATAGTCACTCATGCCTTCGAAAGCCTCATTATCCACTTTAAATGATTTTATAATCTCATTATTGATTTTATGTTGAATTTTCTTGCATTTTTAGTTAAAACAGACTATAATTGAATGTTTACCTCAGGAAACATGAAGCAAAAGCCATCGATTCAGAAGAAAAGAACATTTATAGTCACTCATGCCTTCGAAAGCCTTAATACTTGCTTAACATTGTTTTACAATCTCATTATTTTTTTTAAAATGAATTTTCTTACATTTTTGGTTAAAATAGATTATATTCAAATGTTTGTCTCGAGAAACGTGAAGCGAAAGCCATCGATTGACAAGAAAAGTCCATTTGAAGTCACTCATGCCTTCGAAAGCCTCATTATTCACTTTAAATGATTTTATAATCTCATTATTGATTTTATGTTGAATTTTCTTACATTTTTAGTTAAAACATACTATAATTGAATGTTTACCTCGGGAAACATGAAGCAAAAGCCATCAATTGAGAAGAAAAGACCATTTATAGTCACTCATGCCTTCGAAAGCCTCATTATTCACTTTAAATGATTTTATAATCTCATTATTGATTTTATGTTGAATTTTCTTACATTTTTAGTTAAAACAGACTATAATTGAATGTTTAACTCAGGAAACATGAAGCAAAATCCATCGATCGAGAAGAAAAGACCATTTATAGTCACTCATGCCTTCGAAACCCTTATTGCTCACTTTCAATGGCTTTATGATTTGATTATTAACTTTAAGCTGAATTTTTTTACATTTTTTGTTAAAACAGATTATAATTGAATGTTTACCTCGAGAAACGTGAAGCGAAAGATATCGAATGAGAGGAAAAGAACATTTATAGTCACTCATGCCTTCGAAAGCCTCATTATCCAGTTTAAATGATTTTATAATCTCATTATTGATTTTATGTTGAATTTTCTTGCATTTTTAGTTAAAACAGACTATAATTGAATGTTTACCTCAGGAAACATGAAGCAAAAGCCATCGATTCAGAAGAAAAGAACATTTATAGTCACTCATGCCTTCGAAAGCCTTAATACTTGCTTAACATTGTTTTACAATCTCATTATTTTTTTTAAAATGAATTTTCTTACATTTTTGGTTAAAATAGATTATATTCAAATGTTTGTCTCGAGAAACGTGAAGCGAAAGCCATCGATTGACAAGAAAAGTCCATTTGAAGTCACTCATGCCTTCGAAAGCCTCATTATTCACTTTAAATGATTTTATAATCTCATTATTGATTTTATGTTGAATTTTCTTACATTTTTAGTTAAAACATACTATAATTGAATGTTTACCTCGGGAAACATGAAGCAAAAGCCATCAATTGAGAAGAAAAGACCATTTATAGTCACTCATGCCTTCGAAAGCCTCATTATTCACTTTAAATGATTTTATAATCTCATTATTGATTTTATGTTGAATTTTCTTACATTTTTAGTTAAAACAGACTATAATTGAATGTTTAACTCAGGAAACATGAAGCAAAAGCCATCGATCGAGAAGAAAAGACCATTTATAGTCACTCATGCATTCGAAACCCTTATTGCTCACTTTCAATGGCTTTATGATTTGATTATTAACTTTAAGCTGAATTTTTTTACATTTTTAGTTAAAACAGACTACAATTGAATGTTTACCTCAGGAAACATGAAGCAAAAGCCATTGATTGAGAAGAAAAGAACATTTATAGTCACTCATACCTTCGAAAGCCTTATTACTTGCATAAAATTGTTTTACAATCTCATTATTTTTTTTTAAATGAAATTTCTTACATTTTTGGTTAAAATAGATTATATTTAAATGTTTGTCTTGAGAAACGTGAAGCGAAAGCCATCGATTGACAAGAAAAGTCCATTATAGTCACTCATGCCTTCGAAAGCCTCATTATTCACTTTAATTGATTTTATAATCTCATTATTGATTTTATGTTGAATTTTCTTACATTTTTAGTTAAAACAGACTATAATTGAATGTTTACCTTGGGAAACATGAAGCAAAAGCCATCAATTGAGAAGAAAAGACCATTTATAGTCACTCATGCCTTCGAAACTCTTATTGCTCAATTTAAAAGGCTTTATGATTTGATTATTAACTTTAAGCTGAATTTTTTTACATTTTTTGTTAAAACAGATTATAATTGAATGTTTACCTCAAGAAACGTGAAGTAAAAGCCAACGATTGAAAAGAAAAGAACATTTATAGTCACTCATGCCTTCGAAAGCCTTATTACTTGCTTAAGATTGTTTTACAATCTCATTATTTTTTTTAAAATGAATTTTCTTATATTTTTTGTTAAAATAGATTATATTTAAATTTTTGTCTTGAGAAACGTGAAGCGAAAGCCATCGATTGACAAGAAAAGTCCATTATAGTAACTCATGCCTTCGAAAGCCTCATTATTCACTTTAAATGATTTTATAATCTCATTATTGATTTTATGTTGAATTTTCTTACATTTTTAGTTAAAACAGACTATAATTGAATGTTTACCTTGGGAAACATGAAGCAAAAGCCATCAATTGAGAAGAAAAGACCATTTATAGTCACTCATGCCTCCGTAACGCTTATTGCTCCGTTTAAATGGCTTTATGATTTGATTATTAACTTTAAGTTGAATTTTTTTACATTTTTTGTTAAAATAGATTATAATTGAATGTTTACCTCGAGAAACGTGAAGCGAAAGCCATCGATTGAGAAGAAAAGAACATTTTTAGTCACTCATGCCTTCAAAAGCCTTATTAATTGCTTAAAATTGTTTTACAATCTCATTATTATTTTTAAATAAATTTTCTTACATTTTTCATTAAAATAGATTATATTTAAATGTTTGTCTTGAGAAACGTGAAGCGAAAGCCATCGATTGACAAGAAAAGTCCATTATAGTCACTCATGCCTTCGAAAGCCTCATTATTCACTTTAAATGATTTTATAATCTCATTATTGATTCTATGTTGAATTTTCTTACATTTTTAGTTAAAACAGACTTTAATTGAATGTTTACCTCGGGAAACATGAAGCAAAAGCCATCAATTGAGAAGAAAAGACCATTTATAGTCACTCATGCCTCCGTAACGCTTATTGCTCCGTTTAAATGGCTTTACGATTTGATTATTAACTTTAAGTTGAATTTTTTTACATTTTTTGTTAAAATAGATTATAATTGAATGTTTACCTCGAGAAACGTGAAGCGAAAGCCATCGATTGAGAAGAAAAGAACATTTTTAGTCACTCATGCCTTCGAAAGCCTTATTGCTTGCTTACAATTGTTTTACAATCTCATTATTTTTTTTAAATAAATTTTCTTACATTTTTCGTTAAAATAGATTATATTTAAATGTTTGTCTTGAGAAACGTGAAGCGAAAGCCATCGATTGACAAGAAAAGTCCATTATAGTAACTCATGCCTTCGAAAGCCTCATTATTCACTTTAAATGATTTTATAATCTCATTATTGATTTTATGTTGAATTTTCTTACATTTTTAGTTAAAACAGACTATAATTGAATGTTTACCTTGGGAAACATGAAGCAAAAGCCATCAATTGAGAAGAAAAGACCATTTATAGTCACTCATGCCTCCGTAACGCTTATTGCTCCGTTTAAATGGCTTTATGATTTGATTATTAACTTTAAGTTGAATTTTTTTACATTTTTTGTTAAAATAGATTATAATTGAATGTTTACCTCGAGAAACGTGAAGCGAAAGCCATCGATTGAGAAGAAAAGAACATTTTTAGTCACTCATGCCTTCAAAAGCCTTATTAATTGCTTAAAATTGTTTTACAATCTCATTATTATTTTTAAATAAATTTTCTTACATTTTTCATTAAAATAGATTATATTTAAATGTTTGTCTTGAGAAACGTGAAGCGAAAGCCATCGATTGACAAGAAAAGTCCATTATAGTCACTCATGCCTTCGAAAGCCTCATTATTCACTTTAAATGATTTTATAATCTCATTATTGATTCTATGTTGAATTTTCTTACATTTTTAGTTAAAACAGACTTTAATTGAATGTTTACCTCGGGAAACATGAAGCAAAAGCCATCAATTGAGAAGAAAAGACCATTTATAGTCACTCATGCCTCCGTAACGCTTATTGCTCCGTTTAAATGGCTTTACGATTTGATTATTAACTTTAAGTTGAATTTTTTTACATTTTTTGTTAAAATAGATTATAATTGAATGTTTACCTCGAGAAACGTGAAGCGAAAGCCATCGATTGAGAAGAAAAGAACATTTTTAGTCACTCATGCCTTCGAAAGCCTTATTGCTTGCTTACAATTGTTTTACAATCTCATTATTTTTTTTAAATAAATTTTCTTACATTTTTCGTTAAAATAGATTATATTTAAATGTTTGTCTTGAGAAACGTGAAGCGAAAGCCATCGATTGACAAGAAAAGTCCATTATAGTCACTCATGCCTTCGAAAGCCTCATTATTCACTTTAAATGATTTTATAATCTCATTATTGATTTTATGTTGAATTTTCTTACATTTATAGTTAAAACAGACTATAATTGAATGTTTACCTCGGGAAACATGAAGCAAAAGCCATCAATTGAGAAGAAAAGACAATTTATAGTCACTCATGCCTCCGTAACGCTTATTGCTCCGTTTAAATGGCTTTATGATTTGATTATTAACTTTAAGTTGAATTTTTTTACATTTTTTGTTAAAATAGATTATAATTGAATGTTTACCTCGAGAAACGTGAAGCGAAAGCCATCGATTGAGAAGAAAAGAACATTTTTAGTCACTCATGCCTTCGAAAGCCTTATTGGTCACTTTAAATGGCTTTATGATTTGATTATTAACTTTAAGCTGAATTTTTTTACATTTTTTGTTAAAACAGATTAAAATTGAATGTTTACCTCGAGAAACGTGAAGCGAAAGCTATCGATTGAGAGGAAAAGAACATTTATAGTCACTCATACCTTCGAAAGCCTCATTATTCACTTTAAAAGATTTTATAATGTCATTATTGATTTTATGTTGAATTTTCTTACATTTTTAGTTAAAACAGACTACAATTGAATGTTTACCTCAGGAAACATGAAGCAAAAGCCATCGATTGAGAAGAAAAGAACATTTATAGTCACTCATGCCTTCGAAAGCCTTATTACTTGCATAAAATTGTTTTACAATCTCATTATTTTTTTTAAATGAATTTTCTTACATTTTTGGATAAAATAGATTATATTTAAATGTTTGTCTTGAGAAACGTGAAGCGAAAGCCATCGATTGACAAGAAAAGTCCATTATAGTCACTCATGCCTTCGAAAGCCTCATTATTCACTTTAAATGATTTTATAATGTCATTATTGATTTTATGTTGAATTTTCTTACATTTTTAGTTAAAACAGACTACAATTGAATGTTTACCTGAGGAAACATGAAACAAAAGCCATCGATTGAGAAGAAAAGAACATTTATAGTCACTCATGCCTTCGAAAGCCTTATTACTTGCATAAAATTGTTTTACAATCTCATTATTTTTTTTAAATGAATTTTCTTACATTTTTGGTTAAAATAGATTATATTTAAATGTTTGTCTTGAGAAACGTGAAGCGAAAGCCATCGATTGAGAAGAAAAGTCCATTATAGTCACTCATGCCTTCGAAAGCCTCATTATTCACTTTAAATGATTTTATAATCTCATTATTGATTTTATGTTGAATTTTCTTACATTTATAGTTAAAATAGACTATAATTGAATGTTTACCTCGGGAAACATGAAGCAAAAGCCATCAATTGAAAAGAAAAGACAATTTATAGTCACTCATGCCTCCGTAACGCTTATTGCTCCGTTTAAATGGCTTTATGATTTGATTATTAACTTTAAGTTGAATTTTTTTATATTTTTTGTTAAAATAGATTATAATTGAATGTTTACCTCGAGAAACGTGAAGCGAAAGCCATCGATTGAGAAGAAAAGAACATTTTTAGTCACTCATGCCTTCGAAAGCCTTATTGGTCACTTTAAATGGCTTTGTGATTTGATTATTAACTTTAAGCTGAATTTTTTTGCCTTTTTTGTTAAAACAGATTATAATTGAATGTTTACCTCTAGAAACGTGAAGCGAAAGCTATCGATTGAGAGGAAAAGAACATTTATAGTCACTCATACCTTCGAAAGCCTCATTATTCACTTTAAATGATTTTATAATGTCATTATTGATTTTATGTTGAATTTTCTTACATTTTTAGTTAAAACAGACTACAATTGAATGTTTACCTGAGGAAACATGAAACAAAAGCCATCGATTGAGAAGAAAATAACATTTATAGACACTCATGCCTTCGAAAGCCTTATTACTTGCATAAAATTGTTTTACAATCTCATTATTTTTTTTTAAATGAATTTTCTTACATTTTTGGTTAAAATAGATTATATTTAAATGTTTGTCTTGAGAAACGTGAAGCGAAAGCCATCGATTGACAAGAAAAGTCCATTATAGTCACTCATGCCTTCGAAAGCCTCATTATTCACTTTAATTGATTTTATAATCTCATTATTGATTTTCTGTTGAATTTTCTTACATTTTTAGTTAAAACAGACTATAATTGAATGTTTACCTTGGGAAACATGAAGCAAAAGCCATCAATTGAGAAGAAAAGACCGTTTATAGTCACTCATGCCTTCGAAACCCTTATTGCTCAATTTAAATGGCTTTATGATTTGATTATTAACTTTAAGCTGAATTTTTTTACATTTTTTGTTAAAACAGATTATAATTGAATGTTTACCTTGAGAAACGTGAAGCGAAAGCCATCGATTGAGAAGAAAAGAACATTTTTAGTCGCTCATGCCTTCGAAAGCCTTATTGGTCACTTTAAATGGCTTTGTGATTTGATTATTAACTTTAAGCTGAATTTTTTTGCATTTTTTGTTAAAACAGATTAAAATTGAATGTTTACCTCTAGAAACGTGAAGCGAAAGCTATCGATTGAGAGGAAAAGAACATTTATAGTCACTCATACCTTCGAAAGCCTCATTATTCACTTTAAATGATTTTATAATGTCATTATTGATTTTATGTTGAATTTTCTTACATTTTTAGTTAAAACAGACTACAATTGAATGTTTACCTGAGGAAACATGAAGCAAAAGCCATCGATTGAGAAGAAAATAACATTTATAGTCACTCATGCCTTCGAAAGCCTTATTACTTGCATAAAATTGTTTTACAATCTCATTATTTTTTTTTAAATGAATTTTCTTACATTTTTGGTTAAAATAGATTATATTTAAATGTTTGTCTTGAGAAACGTGAAGCGAAAGCCAACGATTGACAAGAAAAGTCCATTATAGTCACTCATGCCTTCGAAAGGCTCATTATTCACTTTAATTGATTTTATAATCTCATTATTGATTTTATGTTGAATTTTCTTACATTTTTAGTTAAAACAGACTATAATTCAATGTTTACCTTGGGAAACATGAAGCAAAAGCCATCAATTGAGAAGAAAAGACCATTTATAGTCACTCATGCCTTTGAAACCCTTATTGCTCAATTTAAATGGCTTTATGATTTGATTATTAACTTTAAGCTGAATTTTTTTACATTTTTTGTTAAAACAGATTATAATTGAATGTTTACCTCGAGAAACGTGAAGCGAAAGCTATCGATTGAGAGGAAAAGAACATTTATAGTCACTCATACCTTCGAAAGCCTCATTATTCACTTTAAATGATTTTATAATGTCATTGTTGATTTTATGTTGAATTTTCTTACATTTTTAGTTAAAACAGACTACAATTGAATGTTTACCTCAGGAAACATGAAGCAAAAGCCATCGATTGAGAAGAAAAGAACATTTATAGTCACTCTTGCCTTCGAAAGCCTTATTACTTGCATAAAATTGTTTTACAATCTCATTATTTTTTTTAAATGAATTTTCTTACATTTTTGATTAAAATAGATTATATTTAAATGTTTGTCTTGAGAAACGTGAAGCGAAAGCCATCGATTGACAAGAAAAGTCCATTATAGTCACTCATGCCTTCGAAAGCCTCATTATTCACTTTAATTGATTTTATAATCTCATTATTGATTTTCTGTTGAATTTTCTTACATTTTTAGTTAAAACAGACTATAATTGAATGTTTACCTTGGGAAACATGAAGCAAAAGCCATCAATTGAGAAGAAAAGACCGTTTATAGTCACTCATGCCTTCGAAACCCTTATTGCTCAATTTAAATGGCTTTATGATTTGATTATTAACTTTAAGCTGAATTTTTTTACATTTTTTGTGAAAACAGATTATAATTGAATGTTTACCTTGAGAAACGTGAAGCGAAAGCCATCGATTGAGAAGAAAAGAATATTTATAGTCACTCATACCTTCGAAAGCCTTATTACTTGCTGAAAATTATTTTACAATCTCATTATGTTTTTTAAAATGAATTTTCTTACATTTTTTGTTAAAATATATTATATTTAAATGTTTGTCTTGAGAAACATGAAGCGAAAGCGATCGATTGACAAGAAAAGTCCATTATAGTCACTCATGCCTTCGAAAGCCTCATTATTCACTTTAAATGATTTTATAATCTCATTATTGATTTTATGTTGAATTTTCTTACATTTTTAGTTAAAACAGACTATAATTGAATGTTTACCTTGGGAAACATGAAGCAAAAGCCATCAATTGAGAAGAAAAGACCATTTATATTCACTCATGCCTTCGAAACCCTTATTGCTCAATTTAAATGGCTTTATGATTGGATTATTAACTCTAAGCTAAATTTTTTTATATATTTTTTTAAAACAGATTATAATTGAATGTTTACCTCGAGAAACGTGAAGCGAAAGCCATCGATTGAGAAGAAAAGAACATTTATAGTCACTCATGCCTTCGAAAGCCTTATTACTTGCTTAAAATTGTTTTACAATCTCATTATTATTTTTAAATAAATTTTCTTACATTTTTGGTTAAAATAGATTATATTTAAATGTTTGTCTTGAGAAACGTGAAGCGAAAGCCATCGATTGACAAGAAAAGTCCATTATAGTCACTCATGCCTTCGAAAGCCTCATTATTCACTTTAAATGATTTTATAATCTCATTATTGATTTTATGTTGAATTTTCTTACATTTTTAGTTAAAACAGACTATAATTGAATGTTTACCTCGAGAAACATGAAGCAAAAGCCATCAATTGAGAAGAAAAGACCATTTATAGTCACTCATGCCTCCGTAACGCTTATTGCTCCCGTTTAAATGGCTTTATGATTTGATTATCAACTTGAAGTTGAATTTTTTTACATTTTTTGTTAAAATAGATTATAATTGAATGTTTACCTCGAGAAACGTGAAGCGAAAGCCATCGATTGAGAAGAAAAGAACATTTTTAGTCACTCATGCCTTCGAAAGCCTTATTGGTCACTTTAAATGGCTTTATGATTTGATTATTAACTTTAAGCTGAATTTTTTTACATTTTTTGTTAAAACAGATTAAAATTGAATGTTTCCCTCGAGAAACGTGAAGCGAAAGCTATCGATTGAGAGGAAAAGAACATTTATAGTCACTCATACCTTCGAAAGCCTCATTATTCACTTTAAAAGATTTTATAATGTCATTATTGATTTTATGTTGAATTTTCTTACATTTTTAGTTAAAACAGACTACAATTGAATGTTTACCTCAGGAAAGATGAAGCAAAATCCATCGATTGAGAAGAAAAGAATATTTATAGTCACTCATGCCTTCGAAAGCCTTATTACTTGCATAAAATTGTTTTACAATCTCATTATTTTTTTTTAAATGAATTTTCTTACATTTTTGGATAAAATAGATTATATTTAAATGTTTGTCTTGAGAAACGTGAAGCGAAAGCCATCGATTGACAAGAAAAGTCCATTATAGTCACTCATGCCTTCGAAAGCCTCATTATTCACTTTAAATGATTTTATAATCTCATTATTGATTTTATGTTGAATTTTCTTACATTCTTAGTGAAAACAGACTATAATTGAATGTTTACCTTGCGAAACATGAAGCAAAAGCCATCAATTGAGAACAAAAGACCATTTATAGTCACTCATGCCTTCGAAACCCTTATTGCTCAATTTAAATGGCTTTATGATTTGATTATTAACTTTAAGTTGAATTTTTTTACATTTTTTGTTAAAATAGATTATAATTGAATGTTTACCTCGACAAACGTGAAGCGAAGGCCATCGATTGAGAAGAAAAGAACATTTATAGTCACTCATGCCTTCGAAAGCCTTATTACTTGCATAAAATTGTTTTACAATCTCATTATTTTTTTTTAAATGAATTTTCTTACATTTTTGGTTAAAATAGATTATATTTAAATGTTTGTCTTGAGAAACGTGAAGCGAAAGCCATCGATTGAGAAGAAAAGTCCATTATAGTCACTCATGCCTTCGAAAGCCTCATTATTCACTTTAAATGATTTTATAATCTCATTATTGATTTTATGTTGAATTTTCTTACATTTATAGTTAAAACAGACTATAATTGAATGTTTACCTCGGGAAACATGAAGCAAAAGCCATCAATTGAAAAGAAAAGACAATTTATAGTCACTCATGCCTCCGTAACGCTTATTGCTCCGTTTAAATGGCTTTATGATTTGATTATTAACTTTAAGTTGAATTTTTTTATATTTTTTGTTAAAATAGATTATAATTGAATGTTTACCTCGAGAAACGTGAAGCGAAAGCCATCGATTGAGAAGAAAAGAACATTTTTAGTCACTCATGCCTTCGAAAGCCTTATTGGTCACTTTAAATGGCTTTGTGATTTGATTATTAACTTTAAGCTGAATTTTTTTGCATTTTTTGTTAAAACAGATTATAATTGAATGTTTACCTCGAGAAACGTGAAGCGAAAGCTATCGATTGAGAGGAAAAGAACATTTATAGTCACTCATACCTTCGAAAGCCTCATTATTCACTTTAAATGATTTTATAATGTCATTATTGATTTTATGTTGAATTTTCTTACATTTTTAGTTAAAACAGACTACAATTGAATGTTTACCTGAGGAAACATGAAACAAAAGCCATCGATTGAGAAGAAAATAACATTTATAGACACTCATGCCTTCGAAAGCCTTATTACTTGCATAAAATTGTTTTACAATCTCATTATTTTTTTTTAAATGAATTTTCTTACATTTTTGGTTAAAATAGATTATATTTAAATGTTTGTCTTGAGAAACGTGAAGCGAAAGCCATCGATTGACAAGAAAAGTCCATTATAGTCACTCATGCCTTCGAAAGCCTCATTATTCACTTTAATTGATTTTATAATCTCATTATTGATTTTCTGTTGAATTTTCTTACATTTTTAGTTAAAACAGACTATAATTGAATGTTTACCTTGGGAAACATGAAGCAAAAGCCATCAATTGAGAAGAAAAGACCGTTTATAGTCACTCATGCCTTCGAAACCCTTATTGCTCAATTTAAATGGCTTTATGATTTGATTATTAACTTTAAGCTGAATTTTTTTACATTTTTTGTTAAAACAGATTATAATTGAATGTTTACCTTGAGAAACGTGAAGCGAAAGCCATCGATTGAGAAGAAAAGAACATTTTTAGTCACTCATGCCTTCGAAAGCCTTATTGGTCACTTTAAATGGCTTTGTGATTTGATTATTAACTTTAAGCTGAATTTTTTTGCATTTTTTGTTAAAACAGATTAAAATTGAATGTTTACCTCTAGAAACGTGAAGCGACAGCTATCGATTGAGAGGAAAAGAACATTTATAGTCACTCATACCTTCGAAAGCCTCATTATTCACTTTAAATGATTTTATAATGTCATTATTGATTTTATGTTGAATTTTCTTACATTTTTAGTTAAAACAGACTACAATTGAATGTTTACCTGAGGAAACATGAAGCAAAAGCCATCGATTGAGAAGAAAATAACATTTATAGTCACTCATGCCTTCGAAAGCCTTATTACTTGCATAAAATTGTTTTACAATCTCATTATTTTTTTTTAAATGAATTTTCTTACATTTTTGGTTAAAATAGATTATATTTAAATGTTTGTCTTGAGAAACGTGAAGCGAAAGCCAACGATTGACAAGAAAAGTCCATTATAGTCACTCATGCCTTCGAAAGGCTCATTATTCACTTTAATTGATTTTATAATCTCATTATTGATTTTATGTTGAATTTTCTTACATTTTTAGTTAAAACAGACTATAATTCAATGTTTACCTTGGGAAACATGAAGCAAAAGCCATCAATTGAGAAGAAAAGACCATTTATAGTCACTCATGCCTTTGAAACCCTTATTGCTCAATTTAAATGGCTTTATGATTTGATTATTAACTTTAAGCTGAATTTTTTTACATTTTTTGTTAAAACAGATTATAATTGAATGTTTACCTCGAGAAACGTGAAGCGAAAGCTATCGATTGAGAGGAAAAGAACATTTATAGTCACTCATACCTTCGAAAGCCTCATTATTCACTTTAAATGATTTTATAATGTCATTGTTGATTTTATGTTGAATTTTCTTACATTTTTAGTTAAAACAGACTACAATTGAATGTTTACCTCAGGAAACATGAAGCAAAAGCCATCGATTGAGAAGAAAAGAACATTTATAGTCACTCTTGCCTTCGAAAGCCTTATTACTTGCATAAAATTGTTTTACAATCTCATTATTTTTTTTAAATGAATTTTCTTACATTTTTGGTTAAAATAGATTATATTTAAATGTTTGTCTTGAGAAACGTGAAGCGAAAGCCATCGATTGACAAGAAAAGTCCATTATAGTCACTCATGCCTTCGAAAGCCTCATTATTCACTTTAATTGATTTTATAATCTCATTATTGATTTTCTGTTGAATTTTCTTACATTTTTAGTTAAAACAGACTATAATTGAATGTTTACCTTGGGAAACATGAAGCAAAAGCCATCAATTGAGAAGAAAAGACCGTTTATAGTCACTCATGCTTTCGAAACCCTTATTGCTCAATTTAAATGGCTTTATGATTTGATTATTAACTTTAAGCTGAATTTTTTTACATTTTTTGTTAAAACAGATTATAATTGAATGTTTACCTTGAGAAACGTGAAGCGAAAGCCATCGATTGAGAAGAAAAGAACATTTTTAGTCACTCATGCCTTCGAAAGCCTTATTGGTCACTTTAAATGGCTTTGTGATTTGATTATTAACTTTAAGCTGAATTTTTTTGCATTTTTTGTTAAAACAGATTAAAATTGAATGTTTACCTCTAGAAACGTGAAGCGAAAGCTATCGATTGAGAGGAAAAGAACATTTATAGTCACTCATACCTTCGAAAGCCTCATTATTCACTTTAAATGATTTTATAATGTCATTATTGATTTTATGTTGAATTTTCTTACATTTTTAGTTAAAACAGACTACAATTGAATGTTTACCTGAGGAAACATGAAGCAAAAGCCATCGATTGAGAAGAAAATAACATTTATAGTCACTCATGCCTTCGAAAGCCTTATTACTTGCATAAAATTGTTTTACAATCTCATTATTTTTTTTTAAATGAATTTTCTTACATTTTTGGTTAAAATAGATTATATTTAAATGTTTGTCTTGAGAAACGTGAAGCGAAAGCCAACGATTGACAAGAAAAGTCCATTATAGTCACTCATGCCTTCGAAAGGCTCATTATTCACTTTAATTGATTTTATAATCTCATTATTGATTTTATGTTGAATTTTCTTACATTTTTAGTTAAAACAGACTATAATTCAATGTTTACCTTGGGAAACATGAAGCAAAAGCCATCAATTGAGAAGAAAAGACCATTTATAGTCACTCATGCCTTTGAAACCCTTATTGCTCAATTTAAATGGCTTTATGATTTGATTATTAACTTTAAGCTGAATTTTTTTACATTTTTTGTTAAAACAGATTATAATTGAATGTTTACCTCGAGAAACGTGAAGCGAAAGCTATCGATTGAGAGGAAAAGAACATTTATAGTCACTCATACCTTCGAAAGCCTCATTATTCACTTTAAATGATTTTATAATGTCATTGTTGATTTTATGTTGAATTTTCTTACATTTTTAGTTAAAACAGACTACAATTGAATGTTTACCTCAGGAAACATGAAGCAAAAGCCATCGATTGAGAAGAAAAGAACATTTATAGTCACTCTTGCCTTCGAAAGCCTTATTACTTGCATAAAATTGTTTTACAATCTCATTATTTTTTTTAAATGAATTTTCTTACATTTTTGGTTAAAATAGATTATATTTAAATGTTTGTCTTGAGAAACGTGAAGCGAAAGCCATCGATTGACAAGAAAAGTCCATTATAGTCACTCATGCCTTCGAAAGCCTCATTATTCACTTTAATTGATTTTATAATCTCATTATTGATTTTCTGTTGAATTTTCTTACATTTTTAGTTAAAACAGACTATAATTGAATGTTTACCTTGGGAAACATGAAGCAAAAGCCATCAATTGAGAAGAAAAGACCGTTTATAGTCACTCATGCCTTCGAAACCCTTATTGCTCAATTTAAATGGCTTTATGATTTGATTATTAACTTTAAGCTGAATTTTTTTACATTTTTTGTTAAAACAGATTATAATTGAATGTTTACCTTGAGAAACGTGAAGCGAAAGCCATCGGTTGAGAAGAAAAGAATATTTATAGTCACTCATACCTTCGAAAGCCTTATTACTTGCTTAAAATTATTTTACAATCTCATTATGTTTGTTAAAATGAATTTTCTTACATTTTTTGTTAAAATAGATTATATTTAAATGTTTATCTTGAGAAACATGAAGCGAAAGCGATCGATTGACAAGAAAAGTCCATTATAGTCACTCATGCCTTCGAAAGCCTCATTATTCACTTTAAATGATTTTATAATCTCATTATTGATTTTATGTTGAATTTTCTTACATTTTTAGTTAAAACAGACTATAATTGAATGTTTACCTTGGGAAACATGAAGCAAAAGCCATCAATTGAGAAGAAAAGACCATTTATATTCACTCATGCCTTCGAAACCCTTATTGCTCAATTTAAATGGCTTTATGATTGGATTATTAACTCTAAGCTAAATTTTTTTATATATTTTTTTAAAACAGATTATAATTGAATGTTTACCTCGAGAAACGTGAAGCGAAAGCCATCGATTGAGAAGAAAAGAACATTTATAGTCACTCATGCCTTCGAAAGCCTTATTACTTGCTTAAAATTGTTTTACAATCTCATTATTATTTTTAAATAAATTTTCTTACATTTTTGGTTAAAATAGATTATATTTAAATGTTTGTCTTGAGAAACGTGAAGCGAAAGCCATCGATTGACAAGAAAAGTCCATTATAGTCACTCATGCCTTCGAAAGCCTCATTATTCACTTTAAATGATTTTATAATCTCATTATTGATTTTATGTTGAATTTTCTTACATTTTTAGTTAAAACAGACTATAATTGAATGTTTACCTCGAGAAACATGAAGCAAAAGCCATCAATTGAGAAGAAAAGACCATTTATAGTCACTCATGCCTCCGTAACGCTTATTGCTCCCGTTTAAATGGCTTTATGATTTGATTATCAACTTGAAGTTGAATTTTTTTACATTTTTTGTTAAAATAGATTATAATTGAATGTTTACCTCGAGAAACGTGAAGCGAAAGCCATCGATTGAGAAGAAAAGAACATTTTTAGTCACTCATGCCTTCGAAAGCCTTATTGGTCACTTTAAATGGCTTTATGATTTGATTATTAACTTTAAGCTGAATTTTTTTACATTTTTTGTTAAAACAGATTAAAATTGAATGTTTCCCTCGAGAAACGTGAAGCGAAAGCTATCGATTGAGAGGAAAAGAACATTTATAGTCACTCATACCTTCGAAAGCCTCATTATTCACTTTAAAAGATTTTATAATGTCATTATTGATTTTATGTTGAATTTTCTTACATTTTTAGTTAAAACAGACTACAATTGAATGTTTACCTCAGGAAAGATGAAGCAAAATCCATCGATTGAGAAGAAAAGAATATTTATAGTCACTCATGCCTTCGAAAGCCTTATTACTTGCATAAAATTGTTTTACAATCTCATTATTTTTTTTTAAATGAATTTTCTTACATTTTTGGATAAAATAGATTATATTTAAATGTTTGTCTTGAGAAACGTGAAGCGAAAGCCATCGATTGACAAGAAAAGTCCATTATAGTCACTCATGCCTTCGAAAGCCTCATTATTCACTTTAAATGATTTTATAATCTCATTATTGATTTTATGTTGAATTTTCTTACATTCTTAGTTAAAACAGACTATAATTGAATGTTTACCTTGCGAAACATGAAGCAAAAGCCATCAATTGAGAACAAAAGACCATTTATAGTCACTCATGCCTTCGAAACCCTTATTGCTCAATTTAAATGGCTTTATGATTTGATTATTAACTTTAAGTTGAATTTTTTTACATTTTTTGTTAAAATAGATTATAATTGAATGTTTACCTCGACAAACGTGAAGCGAAGGCCATCGATTGAGAAGAAAAGAACATTTATAGTCACTCATGCCTTCGAAAGCCTTATTACTTGCATAAAATTGTTTTACAATCTCATTATTTTTTTTTAAATGAATTTTCTTACATTTTTGGTTAAAATAGATTATATTTAAATGTTTGTCTTGAGAAACGTGAAGCGAAAGCCATCGATTGAGAAGAAAAGTCCATTATAGTCACTCATGCCTTCGAAAGCCTCATTATTCACTTTAAATGATTTTATAATCTCATTATTGATTTTATGTTGAATTTTCTTACATTTATAGTTAAAACAGACTATAATTGAATGTTTACCTCGGGAAACATGAAGCAAAAGCCATCAATTGAAAAGAAAAGACAATTTATAGTCACTCATGCCTCCGTAACGCTTATTGCTCCGTTTAAATGGCTTTATGATTTGATTATTAACTTTAAGTTGAATTTTTTTATATTTTTTGTTAAAATAGATTATAATTGAATGTTTACCTCGAGAAACGTGAAGCGAAAGCCATCGATTGAGAAGAAAAGAACATTTTTAGTCACTCATGCCTTCGAAAGCCTTATTGGTCACTTTAAATGGCTTTGTGATTTGATTATTAACTTTAAGCTGAATTTTTTTTCATTTTTTGTTAAAACAGATTATAATTGAATGTTTACCTCGAGAAACGTGAAGCGAAAGCTATCGATTGAGAGGAAAAGAACATTTATAGTCACTCATACCTTCGAAAGCCTCATTATTCACTTTAAATGATTTTATAATGTCATTATTGATTTTATGTTGAATTTTCTTACATTTTTAGTTAAAACAGACTACAATTGAATGTTTACCTGAGGAAACATGAAACAAAAGCCATCGATTGAGAAGAAAATAACATTTATAGACACTCATGCCTTCGAAAGCCTTATTACTTGCATAAAATTGTTTTACAATCTCATTATTTTTTTTTAAATGAATTTTCTTACATTTTTGGTTAAAATAGATTATATTTAAATGTTTGTCTTGAGAAACGTGAAGCGAAAGCCATCGATTGACAAGAAAAGTCCATTATAGTCACTCATGCCTTCGAAAGCCTCATTATTCACTTTAATTGATTTTATAATCTCATTATTGATTTTCTGTTGAATTTTCTTACATTTTTAGTTAAAACAGACTATAATTGAATGTTTACCTTGGGAAACATGAAGCAAAAGCCATCAATTGAGAAGAAAAGACCGTTTATAGTCACTCATGCCTTCGAAACCCTTATTGCTCAATTTAAATGGCTTTATGATTTGATTATTAACTTTAAGCTGAATTTTTTTACATTTTTTGTTAAAACAGATTATAATTGAATGTTTACCTTGAGAAACGTGAAGCGAAAGCCATCGATTGAGAAGAAAAGAACATTTTTAGTCACTCATGCCTTCGAAAGCCTTATTGGTCACTTTAAATGGCTTTGTGATTTGATTATTAACTTTAAGCTGAATTTTTTTGCATTTTTTGTTAAAACAGATTAAAATTGAATGTTTACCTCTAGAAACGTGAAGCGAAAGCTATCGATTGAGAGGAAAAGAACATTTATAGTCACTCATACCTTCGAAAGCCTCATTATTCACTTTAAATGATTTTATAATGTCATTATTGATTTTATGTTGAATTTTCTTACATTTTTAGTTAAAACAGACTACAATTGAATGTTTACCTGAGGAAACATGAAGCAAAAGCCATCGATTGAGAAGAAAATAACATTTATAGTCACTCATGCCTTCGAAAGCCTTATTACTTGCATAAAATTGTTTTACAATCTCATTATTTTTTTTTAAATGAATTTTCTTACATTTTTGGTTAAAATAGATTATATTTAAATGTTTGTCTTGAGAAACGTGAAGCGAAAGCCAACGATTGACAAGAAAAGTCCATTATAGTCACTCATGCCTTCGAAAGGCTCATTATTCACTTTAATTGATTTTATAATCTCATTATTGATTTTATGTTGAATTTTCTTACATTTTTAGTTAAAACAGACTATAATTCAATGTTTACCTTGGGAAACATGAAGCAAAAGCCATCAATTGAGAAGAAAAGACCATTTATAGTCACTCATGCCTTTGAAACCCTTATTGCTCAATTTAAATGGCTTTATGATTTGATTATTAACTTTAAGCTGAATTTTTTTACATTTTTTGTTAAAACAGATTATAATTGAATGTTTACCTCGAGAAACGTGAAGCGAAAGCTATCGATTGAGAGGAAAAGAACATTTATAGTCACTCATACCTTCGAAAGCCTCATTATTCACTTTAAATGATTTTATAATGTCATTGTTGATTTTATGTTGAATTTTCTTACATTTTTAGTTAAAACAGACTACAATTGAATGTTTACCTCAGGAAACATGAAGCAAAAGCCATCGATTGAGAAGAAAAGAACATTTATAGTCACTCTTGCCTTCGAAAGCCTTATTACTTGCATAAAATTGTTTTACAATCTCATTATTTTTTTTAAATGAATTTTCTTACATTTTTGTTAAAATAGATTATATTTAAATGTTTGTCTTGAGAAACGTGAAGCGAAAGCCATCGATTGACAAGAAAAGTCCATTATAGTCACTCATGCCTTCGAAAGCCTCATTATTCACTTTAATTGATTTTATAATCTCATTATTGATTTTCTGTTGAATTTTCTTACATTTTTAGTTAAAACAGACTATAATTGAATGTTTACCTTGGGAAACATGAAGCAAAAGCCATCAATTGAGAAGAAAAGACCGTTTATAGTCACTCATGCCTTCGAAACCCTTATTGCTCAATTTAAATGGCTTTATGATTTGATTATTAACTTTAAGCTGAATTTTTTTACATTTTTTGTTAAAACAGATTATAATTGAATGTTTACCTTGAGAAACGTGAAGCGAAAGCCATCGGTTGAGAAGAAAAGAATATTTATAGTCACTCATACCTTCGAAAGCCTTATTACTTGCTTAAAATTATTTTACAATCTCATTATGTTTTTTAAAATGAATTTTCTTACATTTTTTGTTAAAATAGATTATATTTAAATGTTTGTCTTGAGAAACATGAAGCGAAAGCGATCGATTGACAAGAAAAGTCCATTATAGTCACTCATGCCTTCGAAAGCCTCATTATTCACTTTAAATGATTTTATAATCTCATTATTGATTTTATGTTGAATTTTCTTACATTTTTAGTTAAAACAGACTATAATTGAATGTTTACCTTGGGAAACATGAAGCAAAAGCCATCAATTGAGAAGAAAAGACCATTTATATTCACTCATGCCTTCGAAACCCTTATTGCTCAATTTAAATGGCTTTATGATTGGATTATTAACTCTAAGCTAAATTTTTTTATATTTTTTTTTAAAACAGATTATAATTGAATGTTTACCTCGAGAAACGTGAAGCGAAAGCCATCGATTGAGAAGAAAAGAACATTTATAGTCACTCATGCCTTCGAAAGCCTTATTACTTGCTTAAAATTGTTTTACAATCTCATTATTTTTTTTAAATAAATTTTCTTACATTTTTGGTTAAAATAGATTATATTTAAATGTTTGTCTTGAGAAACGTGAAGCGAAAGCCATCGATTGACAAGAAAAGTCCATTATAGTCACTCATGCCTTCGAAAGCCTCATTATTCACTTTAAATGATTTTATAATCTCATTATTGATTTCATGTTGAATTTTCTTACATTTTTAGTTAAAACAGACTATAATTGAATGTTTACCTCGAGAAACATGAAGCAAAAGCCATCAATTGAGAAGAAAAGACCATTTATAGTCACTCATGCCTCCGTAACGCTTATTGCTCCCGTTTAAATGGCTTTATGATTTGATTATCAACTTGAAGTTGAATTTTTTTACATTTTTTGTTAAAATAGATTATAATTGAATGTTTACCTCGAGAAACGTGAAGCGAAAGCCATCGATTGAGAAGAAAAGAACATTTTTAGTCACTCATGCCTTCGAAAGCCTTATTACTTGCATAAAATTGTTTTACAATCTCATTATTTTTTTTTAAATGAATTTTCTTACATTTTTGGATAAAATAGATTATATTTAAATGTTTGTCTTGAGAAACGTGAAGCGAAAGCCATCGATTGACAAGAAAAGTCCATTATAGTCCTTCATGCCTTCGAAAGCCTCATTATTCACTTTAAATGATTTTATAATCTCATTATTGATTTTATGTTGAATTTTCTTACATTCTTAGTTAAAACAGACTATAATTGAATGTTTACCTTGCGAAACATGAAGCAAAAGCCATCAATTGAGAACAAAAGACCATTTATAGTCACTCATGCCTTCGAAACCCTTATTGCTCAATTTAAATGGCTTTATGATTTGATTATTAACTTTAAGTTGAATTGTTTTACATTTTTTGTTAAAATAGATTATAATTGAATGTTTACCTCGAGAAACGTGAAGCGAAGGCCATCGATTGAGAAGAAAAGAACATTTATAGTCACTCATGCCTTCGAAAGCCTTATTACTTGCATAAAATTGTTTTACAATCTCATTATTTTTTTTTAAATGAATTTTCTTACATTTTTGGTTAAAATAGATTATATTTAAATGTTTGTCTTGAGAAACGTGAAGCGAAAGCCATCGATTGACAAGAAAAGTCCATTATAGTCACTCATGCCTTCGAAAGCCTCATTATTCACTTTAATTGATTTTATAATCTCATTATTGATTTTCTGTTGAATTTTCTTACATTTTTAGTTAAAACAGACTATAATTGAATGTTTACCTTGGGAAACATGAAGCAAAAGCCATCAATTGAGAAGAAAAGACCGTTTATAGTCACTCATGCCTTCGAAACCCTTATTGCTCAATTTAAATGGCTTTATGATTTGATTATTAACTTTAAGCTGAATTTTTTTACATTTTTTGTTAAAACAGATTATAATTGAATGTTTACCTTGAGAAACGTGAAGCGAAAGCCATCGATTGAGAAGAAAAGAACATTTTTAGTCACTCATGCCTTCGAAAGCCTTATTGGTCACTTTAAATGGCTTTGTGATTTGATTATTAACTTTAAGCTGAATTTTTTTGCATTTTTTGTTAAAACAGATTAAAATTGAATGTTTACCTCTAGAAACGTGAAGCGAAAGCTATCGATTGAGAGGAAAAGAACATTTATAGTCACTCATACCTTCGAAAGCCTCATTATTCACTTTAAATGATTTTATAATGTCATTATTGATTTTATGTTGAATTTTCTTACATTTTTAGTTAAAACAGACTACAATTGAATGTTTACCTGAGGAAACATGAAGCAAAAGCCATCGATTGAGAAGAAAATAACATTTATAGTCACTCATGCCTTCGAAAGCCTTATTACTTGCATAAAATTGTTTTACAATCTCATTATTTTTTTTTTAAATGAATTTTCTTACATTTTTGGTTAAAATAGATTATATTTAAATGTTTGTCTTGAGAAACGTGAAGCGAAAGCCAACGATTGACAAGAAAAGTCCATTATAGTCACTCATGCCTTTGAAAGGCTCATTATTCACTTTAATTGATTTTATAATCTCATTATTGATTTTATGTTGAATTTTCTTACATTTTTAGTTAAAACAGACTATAATTCAATGTTTACCTTGGGAAACATGAAGCAAAAGCCATCAATTGAGAAGAAAAGACCATTTATAGTCACTCATGCCTTTGAAACCCTTATTGCTCAATTTAAATGGCTTTATGATTTGATTATTAACTTTAAGCTGAATTTTTTTACATTTTTTGTTAAAACAGATTATAATTGAATGTTTACCTCGAGAAACGTGAAGCGAAAGCTATCGATTGAGAGGAAAAGAACATTTATAGTCACTCATACCTTCGAAAGCCTCATTATTCACTTTAAATGATTTTATAATGTCATTGTTGATTTTATGTTGAATTTTCTTACATTTTTAGTTAAAACAGACTACAATTGAATGTTTACCTCAGGAAACATGAAGCAAAAGCCATCGATTGAGAAGAAAAGAACATTTATAGTCACTCTTGCCTTCGAAAGCCTTATTACTTGCATAAAATTGTTTTACAATCTCATTATTTTTTTTAAATGAATTTTCTTACATTTTTGGTTAAAATAGATTATATTTAAATGTTTGTCTTGAGAAACGTGAAGCGAAAGCCAACGATTGACAAGAAAAGTCCATTATAGTCACTCATGCCTTTGAAAGGCTCATTATTCACTTTAATTGATTTTATAATCTCATTATTGATTTTATGTTGAATTTTCTTACATTTTTAGTTAAAACAGACTATAATTCAATGTTTACCTTGGGAAACATGAAGCAAAAGCCATCAATTGAGAAGAAAAGACCATTTATAGTCACTCATGCCTTTGAAACCCTTATTGCTCAATTTAAATGGCTTTATGATTTGATTATTAACTTTAAGTTGAATTTTTTTACATTTTTTGTTAAAACATATTATAATTGAATGTTTACCTCGAGAAACGTGAAGCGAAAGCTATCGATTGGGAGGAAAAGAACATTTATAGTCACTCATACCTTCGAAAGCCTCATTATTCACTTTAAATGATTTTATAATGTCATTGTTGATTTTATGTTGAATTTTCTTACATTTTTAGTTAAAACAGACTACAATTGAATGTTTACCTCAGGAAACATGAAGCAAAAGCCATCGATTGAGAAGAAAAGAACATTTATAGTCACTCTTGCCTTCGAAAGCCTTATTACTTGCATAAAATTGTTTTACAATCTCATTATTTTTTTTAAATGAATTTTCTTACATTTTTGGTTAAAATAGATTATATTTAAATGTTTGTCTTGAGAAACGTGAAGCGAAAGCCATCGATTGACAAGAAAAGTCCATTATAGTCACTCATGCCTTCGAAAGCCTCATTATTCACTTTAATTGATTTTATAATCTCATTATTGATTTTCTGTTGAATTTTCTTACATTTTTACTTAAAACAGACTATAATTGAATGTTTACCTTGGGAAACATGAAGCAAAAGCCATCAATTGAGAAGAAAAGACCGTTTATAGTCACTCATGCCTTCGAAACCCTTATTGCTCAATTTAAATGGCTTTATGATTTGATTATTAACTTTAAGTTGAATTTTTTTACATTTTTTGTTAAAACAGATTATAATTGAATGTTTACCTTGAGAAACGTGAAGCGAAAGCCATCGATTGAGAAGAAAAGAATATTTATAGTCACTCATACCTTCGAAAGCCTTATTACTTGCTTAAAATTATTTTACAATCTCATTATGTTTTTTAAAATGAATTTTCTTACATTTTTTGTTAAAATAGATTATATTTAAATGTTTGTCTTGAGAAACATGAAGCGAAAGCGATCGATTGACAAGAAAAGTCCATTATAGTCACTCATGCCTTCGAAAGCCTCATTATTCACTTTAAATGATTTTATAATCTCATTATTGATTTTATGTTGAATTTTCTTACATTTTTAGTTAAAACAGACTATAATTGAATGTTTACCTTGGGAAACATGAAGCAAAAGCCATCAATTGAGAAGAAAAGACCATTTATATTCACTCATGCCTTCGAAACCCTTATTGCTCAATTTAAATGGCTTTATGATTGGATTATTAACTCTAAGCTAAATTTTTTTATATTTTTTTTTAAAACATATTATAATTGAATGTTTACCTCGAGAAACGTGAAGCGAAAGCCATCGATTGAGAAGAAAAGAACATTTATAGTCACTCATGCCTTCGAAAGCCTTATTACTTGCTTAAAATTGTTTTACAATCTCATTATTTTTTTTAAATAAATTTTCTTACATTTTTGGATAAAATAGATTATATTTAAATGTTTGTCTTGAGAAACGTGAAGCGAAAGCCATCGATTGACAAGAAAAGTCCATTATAGTCCTTCATGCCTTCGAAAGCCTCATTATTCACTTTAAATGATTTTATAATCTCATTATTGATTTTATGTTGAATTTTCTTACATTCTTAGTTAAAACAGACTATAATTGAATGTTTACCTTGCGAAACATGAAGCAAAAGCCATCAATTGAGAACAAAAGACCATTTATAGTCACTCATGCCTTCGAAACCCTTATTGCTCAATTTAAATGGCTTTATGATTTGATTATTAACTTTAAGTTGAATTTTTTTACATTTTTTGTTAAAATAGATTATAATTGAATGTTTACCTCGAGAAACGTGAAGCGAAGGCCATCGATTGAGAAGAAAAGAACATTTATAGTCACTCATGCCTTCGAAAGCCTTATTACTTGCATAAAATTGTTTTACAATCTCATTATTTTTTTTTAAATGAATTTTCTTACATTTTTGGTTAAAATAGATTATATTTAAATGTTTGTCTTGAGAAACGTGAAGCGAAAGCCATCAATTGACAAGAAAAGTCCATTATAGTCACTCATGCCTTCGAAAGCCTCATTATTCACTTTAAATGGTTTTATAATCTCATTATTAATTTTATGTTGAATTTTCTTACATTTTTAGTCAAAACAGACTATAATTGAATGTTTACCTCGGGAAACATGAAGCAAAAGCCATCAATTGAGAAGAAAAGACCATTTATAGTCACTCATGCCTCCGTAACGCTTATTGCTCCGTTTAAATGGCTTTATGATTTGATTATTAACTTTAAGTTGAATTTTTTTACATGTTTTGTTAAAATAGATTATAATTGAATGTTTACCTCGAGAAACGTGAAGCGAAAGCCATCGATTGAGAAGAAAAGAACATTTTTAGTCACTCATGCCTTCGAAAGCCTTATTGGTCACTTTAAATGGCTTTGTGATTCGATTATTAACTTTAAGCTGAATTTTTTTGCATTTTTTGTTAAAACAGATTAAAATTGAATGTTTACCTCGAGAAACGTGAAGCGAAAGCTATCGATTGAGAGGAAAAGAACATTTATAGTCACTCATACCTTCGAAAGCCTCATTATTCACTTTAAATGATTTTATAATGTCATTATTGATTTTATGTTGAATTTTCTTACATTTTTAGTTAAAACAGACTACAATTGAATGTTTACCTGAGGAAACATGAAGCAAAAGCCATCGATTGAGAAGAAAATAACATTTATAGTCACTCATGCCTTCGAAAGCCTTATTACTTGCATAAAATTGTTTTACAATCTCATTATTTTTTTTTAAAAGAATTTTCTTACATTTTTGGTTAAAATAGATTATATTTAAATGTTTGTCTTGAGAAACGTGAAGCGAAAGCCATCGATTGACAAGAAAAGTCCATTATAGTCACTCATGCCTTCGAAAGCCTCATTATTCACTTTAAATGATTTTATAATCTCATTATTCATTTTATGTTGAATTTTCTTTTATTCTTAGTTAAAACAGACTATAATTGAATGTTTACCTCGGGAAACATGAAGCAAAAGCCATCAATTGAGAAGAAAAGACCATTTATAGTCACTCATGCCTTTGAAACCCTTATTGCTCAATTTAAATGGCTTTATGATTTGATTATTAACTTTAAGCTGAATTTTTTTACATTTTTTGTTAAAACAGATTATAATTGAATGTTTACCTCGAGAAACGTGAAGCGAAAGCTATCGATTGAGAGGAAAAGAACATTTATAGTCACTCATACCTTCGAAAGCCTCATTATTCACTTTAAATGATTTTATAATGTCATTGTTGATTTTATGTTGAATTTTCTTACATTTTTAGTTAAAACAGACTACAATTGAATGTTTACCTCAGGAAACATGAAGCAAAAGCCATCGATTGAGAAGAAAAGAACATTTATAGTCACTCTTGCCTTCGAAAGCCTTATTACTTGCATAAAATTGTTTTACAATCTCATTATTTTTTTTAAATGAATTTTCTTACATTTTTGGTTAAAATAGATTATATTTAAATGTTTGTCTTGAGAAACGTGAAGCGAAAGCCATCGATTGACAAGAAAAGTCCATTATAGTCACTCATGCCTTCGAAAGCCTCATTATTCACTTTAATTGATTTTATAATCTCATTATTGATTTTCTGTTGAATTTTCTTACATTTTTAGTTAAAACAGACTATAATTGAATGTTTACCTTGGGAAACATGAAGCAAAAGCCATCAATTGAGAAGAAAAGACCGTTTATAGTCACTCATGCCTTCGAAACCCTTATTGCTCAATTTAAATGGCTTTATGATTTGATTATTAACTTTAAGCTGAATTTTTTTTACATTTTTTGTTAAAACAGATTATAATTGAATGTTTACCTTGAGAAACGTGAAGCGAAAGCCATCGATTGAGAAGAAAAGAACATTTATAGTCACTCATACCTTCGAAAGCCTTATTACTTGCTTAAAATTATTTTACAATCTCATTATGTTTTTTAAAATGAATTTTCTTACATTTTTTGTTAAAATAGATTATATTTAAATGTTTGTCTTGAGAAACGTGAAGCGAAAGCGATCGATTGACAAGAAAAGTCCATTATAGTCACTCATGCCTTCGAAAGCCTCATTATTCACTTTAAATGATTTTATAATCTCATTATTGATTTTATGTTGAATTTTCTTACATTTTTAGTTAAAACAGACTATAATTGAATGTTTACCTTGGGAAACATGAAGCAAAAGCCATCAATTGAGAACAAAAGACCATTTATAGTCACTCATGCCTTCGTAACCCTTATTGCTCAATTTAAATGGCTTTATGATTGGATTATTAACTTTAAGCTAAATTTTTTTATATATTTTTTTAAAACAGATTATAATTGAATGTTTACCTCGAGAAACGTGAAGCGAAAGCCATCGATTGAGAAGAAAAGAACATTTATAGTCACTCATGCCTTCGAAAGCCTTATTACTTGCTTAAAATTGTTTTACAATCTCATTACTTTTTTTAAATAAATTTTCTTACATTTTTGGTTAAAATAGATTATATTTAAATGTTTGTCTTGAGAAACGTGAAGCGAAAGCCATCGATTGACAAGAAAAGTCCATTATAGTCACTCATGCCTTCGAAAGCCTCATTATTCACTTTAAATGATTTTATAATCTCATTATGGATTTTATGTTGAATTTTCTTACATTTTTAGTTAAAACAGACTATAATTGAATGTTTACCTCGAGAAACATGAAGCAAAAGCCATCAATTGAGAAGAAAAGACCATTTATAGTCACTCATGCCTCCGTAACGCTTATTGCTCCCGTTTAAATGGCTTTATGATTTGATTATCAACTTGAAGTTGAATTTTTTTACATTTTTTGTTAAAATAGATTATAATTGAATGTTTACCTCGAGAAACGTGAAGCGAAAGCCATCGATTGAGAAGAAAAGAACATTTTTAGTCACTCATGCCTTCGAAAGCCTTATTGGTCACTTTAAATGGCTTTATGATTTGATTATTAACTTTAAGCTGAATTTTTTTACATTTTTTGTTAAAACAGATTAAAATTGAATGTTTACCTCGAGAAACGTGAAGCGAAAGCTATCGATTGTGAGGAAAAGAACATTTATAGTCACTCATACCTTCGAAAGCCTCATTATTCACTTTAAAAGATTTTATAATGTCATTATTGATTTTATGTTGAATTTTCTTACATTTTTAGTTAAAACAGACTACAATTGAATGTTTACCTCAGGAAACATGAAGCAAAAGCCATCGATTGAGAAGAAAAGAACATTTATAGTCACTCATGCCTTCGAAAGCCTTATTACTTGCATAAAATTGTTTTACAATCTCATTATTTTTTTTAAATGAATTTTCTTACAATTTTGGATAAAATAGATTATATTTAAATGTTTGTCTTGAGAAACGTGAAGCGAAAGCCATCGATTGACAAGAAAAGTCCATTATAGTCACTCATGCCTTCGAAAGCCTCATCATTCACTTTAAATGATTTTATAATCTCATTATTGATTTTATGTTGAATTTTCTTACATTCTTAGTTAAAACAGACTATAATTGAATGTTTACCTTGCGAAACATGAAGCAAAAGCCATCAATTGAGAACAAAAGACCATTTATAGTCACTCATGCCTTCGAAACCCTTATTGCTCAATTTAAATGGCTTTATGATTTGATTATTAACTTTAAGTTGAATTTTTTTACATTTTTTGTTAAAATAGATTATAATTGAATGTTTACCTCGAGAAACGTGAAGCGAAGGCCATCGATTGAGAAGAAAAGAACATTTATAGTCACCCATGCCTTCGAAAGCCTTATTACTTGCATAAAATTGTTGTACAATCTCATTATTTTTTTTTAAATGAATTTTCTTACATTTTTGGTTAAAATAGATTATATTTAAATGTTTGTCTTGAGAAACGTGAAGCGAAAGCCATCGATTGACAAGAAAAGTCCATTATAGTCACTCATGCCTTCGAAAGCCTCATTATTCACTTTAATTGATTTTATAATCTCATTATTGATTTTATGTGGAATTTTCTTACATTTTTAGTTAAAACAGACTATAATTGAATGTTTACCTTGGAAAACATGAAGCAAAAGCCATCAATTGAGAAGAAAAGACCATTTATAGTCACTCATGCCTTCGAAACCCTTATTGCTCAATTTAAATGGCTTTATGATTTGATTATTAACTTTAAGCTGAATTTTTTTACATTTTTTGTTAAAACAGATTATAATTGAATGTTTACCTCGAGAAACGTGAAGCGAAAGCCATCGATTGAGAAGAAAAGAATATTTATAGTCACTCATGCCTTCGAAAGCCATATTACTTGCTTAAAATTGTTTTACAAGCTCATTATTTTTTTAAAAATTAATTTTCTTACATTTTTTGTTAAAATAGATTATATTTAAATGTTTGTCTTGAGAAATGTGAAGCGAAAGCCATCGATTGACAAGAAAAGTCCATTATAGTCACTCATGCCTTCGAAAGCCTCATTATTCACTTTAAATGATTTTATAATCTCATTATTGATTTTATGTTGAATTTTCTTACATTTTTAGTTAAAACAGACTATAATTGAATGTTTACCTCGGGAAACATGAAGCAAAAGCCATCAATTGAGAAGAAAAGACCATTTATAGTCACTCATGCCTCCGTAACGCTTATTGCTCCGTTTAAATGGCTTTATGATTTGATTATTAACTTTAAGTTGAATTTTTTTACATTTTTTGTTAAAATAGATTATAATTGAATGTTTACCTCGAGAAACGTGAAGCGAAAGCCATCGATTGAGAAGAAAAGAACATTTTTAGTCACTTATGCCTTCGAAAGCCTTATTGGTCACTTTACATGGCTTTATGATTTGATTATTAACTTTAAGCTGAATTTTTTTATATTTTTTGTTAAAACAGATTAAAATTGAATGTTTACCTCGAGAAACGTGAAGCGAAAGCTATCGATTGAGAGGAAAAGAACATTTATAGTCACTCATACCTTCGAAAGCCTCATTATTCACTTTAAATGATTTTATAATCTCATTATTGATTTTATGTTGAATTTTCTTACATTTTTAGTTAAAACAGACTATAATTGAATGTTTACCTCGGGAAACATGAAGCAAAAGCCATCAATTGAGAAGAAAAGACCATTTATAGTCACTCATGCCTCCGTAACGCTTATTGTTCCGTTTAAATGGCTTTATGATTTGATTATTAACTTTAAGTTGAATTTTTTTACATTTTTTGTTAAAATAGATTATAATTGAATGTTTACCTCGAGAAACGTGAAGCGAAAGCCATCGATTGACAAGAAAAGTCCATTATAGTCACTCATGCCTTCGAAAGCCTCATTATTTACTTTAAATGATTTTATAATCTCATTATTGATTTTATGTTGAATTTTCTTACATTTTTAGTTAAAACAGACTATAATTGAATGTTTACCTCGGGAAACATGAAGCAAAAGCCATCAATTGAGAAGAAAAGACCATTTATAGTCACTCATGCCTCCGTAACGCTTATTGTTCCGTTTAAATGGCTTTATGATTTGATTATTAACTTTAAGTTGAATTTTTTTACATTTTTTGTTAAAATAGATTATAATTGAATGTTTACCTCGAGAAACGTGAAGCGAAAGCCATCGATTGACAAGAAAAGTCCATTATAGTCACTCATGCCTTCGAAAGCCTCATTATTTACTTTAAATGATTTTATAATCTCATTATTGATTTTATGTTGAATTTTCTTACATTTTTAGTTAAAACAGACTACAATTGAATGTTTACCTCAGGAAACATGAAGCAAAAGCCA
Source organism: Theobroma cacao (assembly GCF_053813885.1). Classification (NCBI taxonomy): domain Eukaryota; kingdom Viridiplantae; phylum Streptophyta; class Magnoliopsida; order Malvales; family Malvaceae; genus Theobroma; species Theobroma cacao. Next base: position 25,879,886 of record NC_142640.1, on the reverse strand, counting down.
TCGATTGAGAAGAAAAGAACATTTATAGTCACTCATGCCTTCGAAAGCCTTATTACTTGCTTAAAATTGTTTTACAAGCTCATTATTTTTTTTAAAATTAATTTTCTTACATTTTTTGTTAAAATAGATTATATTTAAATGTTTGTCTTGAGAAACGTGAAGCAAAAGCCATCGATTGACAAGAAAAGTCCATTATAGTCACTCATGCCTTCGAAAGCCTCATTAGTCACTTTAAATGATTTTATAATCTCATTATTGATTTTATGTTGAATTTTCTTACATTTTTAGTTAAAACAGACTATAATTGAATGTTTACCTCGGGAAACATGAAGCAAAAGCCATCAATTGAGAAGAAAAGACCATTTATAGTCACTCATGCCTCCGTAACGCTTATTGCTCCGTTTAAATGGCTTTATGATTTGATTATTAACTTTAAGTTGAATTTTTTTACATTTTTTGTTAAAATAGATTATAATTGAATGTTTACCTCGAGAAACGTGAAGCGAAAGCCATAGACTGAGAAGAAAAGAACATTTTTAGTCACTCATGCCTTCGAAAGCCTTATTGGTCACTTTAAATGGCTTTATGATTTGATTATTAACTTTAAGCTGAATTTTTTTAAATTTTTTGTTAAAACAGATTAAAATTGAATGTTTACCTCGAGAAACGTGAAGCGAAAGCTATCGATTGAGAGGAAAAGAACATTTACAGTCACTCATACCTTCGAAAGCCTCATTATTCACTTTAAATGATTTTATAATGTCATTATTGATTTTATGTTGAATTTTCTTACATTTTTAGTTAAAACAGACTACAATTGAATGTTTACCTCAGGAAACATGAAGCAAAAGCCATCGATTGAGAAGAAAAGAACATTTATAGTCACTCATGCCTTCGAAAGCCTTATTACTTGCTTAAAATTGTTTTACAAGCTCATTATTTTTTTTAAAATTAATTTTCTTACATTTTTTGTTAAAATAGATTATATTTAAATGTTTGTCTTGAGAAACGTGAAGCAAAAGCCATCGATTGACAAGAAAAGTCCATTATAGTCACTCATGCCTTCGAAAGCCTCATTATTCACTTTAAATGATTTTATAATCTCATTATTGATTTTATGTTGAATTTTCTTACATTTTTAGTTAAAACAGACTATAATTGATTGTTTACCTCGGGAAACATGAAGCAAAAGCCATCAATTGAGAAGAAAAGACCATTTATAGTCACTCATGCCTCCGTAACGCTTATTGCTCCGTTTAAATGGCTTTATGATTTGATTATTAACTTTAAGTTGAATTTTTTTACATTTTTTGTTAAAATAGATTATAATTGAATGTTTACCTCGAGAAACGTGAAGCGAAAGCCATAGATTGAGAAGAAAAGAACATTTTTAGTCACTCATGCCTTCGAAAGCCTTATTGGTCACTTTACATGGCTTTATGATTTGATTATTAACTTTAAGCTGAATTTTTTTATATTTTTTGTTAAAACAGATTAAAATTGAATGTTTACCTCGAGAAACGTGAAGCGAAAGCTATCGATTGAGAGGAAAAGAACATTTATAGTCACTCATACCTTCGAAAGCCTCATTATTCACTTTAAATGATTTTATAATGTCATTATTGATTTTATGTTGAATTTTCTTACATTTTTAGTTAAAACAGACTACAATTGAATGTTTACCTCAGGAAACATGAAGCAAAAGCCATCGATTGAGAAGAAAAGAACATTTATAGTCACTCATGCCTTCGAAAGCCTTATTACTTGCTTAAAATTGTTTTACATGCTCATTATTTTTTTTTAAATTAATATTCTTACATTTTTTGTTAAAATAGATTATATTTAAATGTTTGTCTTGAGAAACGTGAAGCAAAAGCCATCGATTGACAAGAAAAGTCCATTATAGTCACTCATGCCTTCGAAAGCCTCATTATTCACTTTAATTGATTTTATAATCTCATTATTGATTTTATGTGGAATTTTCTTACATTTTTAGTTAAAACAGACTATAATTGAATGTTTACCTTGGAAAACATGAAGCAAAAGCCATCAATTGAGAAGAAAAGACCATTTATAGTCACTCATGCCTTCGAAACCCTTATTGCTCAATTTAAATGGCTTTATGATTTGATTATTAACTTTAAGCTGAATTTTTTTACATTTTTTGTTAAAACAGATTATAATTGAATGTTTACCTCGAGAAACGTGAAGCGAAAGCCATCGATTGAGAAGAAAAGAATATTTATAGTCACTCATGCCTTCGAAAGCCATATTACTTGCTTAAAATTGTTTTACAAGCTCATTATTTTTTTAAAAATTAATTTTCTTACATTTTTTGTTAAAATAGATTATATTTAAATGTTTGTCTTGAGAAATGTGAAGCGAAAGCCATCGATTGACAAGAAAAGTCCATTATAGTCACTCATGCCTTCGAAAGCCTCATTATTCACTTTAAATGATTTTATAATCTCATTATTGATTTTATGTTGAATTTTCTTACATTTTTAGTTAAAACAGACTATAATTGAATGTTTACCTCGGGAAACATGAAGCAAAAGCCATCAATTGAGAAGAAAAGACCATTTATAGTCACTCATGCCTCCGTAACGCTTATTGCTCCGTTTAAATGGCTTTATGATTTGATTATTAACTTTAAGTTGAATTTTTTTACATTTTTTGTTAAAATAGATTATAATTGAATGTTTACCTCGAGAAACGTGAAGCGAAAGCCATCGATTGAGAAGAAAAGAACATTTTTAGTCACTTATGCCTTCGAAAGCCTTATTGGTCACTTTACATGGCTTTATGATTTGATTATTAACTTTAAGCTGAAATTTTTTATATTTTTTGTTAAAACAGATTAAAATTGAATGTTTACCTCGAGAAACGTGAAGCGAAAGCTATCGATTGAGAGGAAAAGAACATTTATAGTCACTCATACCTTCGAAAGCCTCATTATTCACTTTAAATGATTTTATAATCTCATTATTGATTTTATGTTGAATTTTCTTACATTTTTAGTTAAAACAGACTATAATTGAATGTTTACCTCGGGAAACATGAAGCAAAAGCCATCAATTGAGAAGAAAAGACCATTTATAGTCACTCATGCCTCCGTAACGCTTATTGTTCCGTTTAAATGGCTTTATGATTTGATTATTAACTTTAAGTTGAATTTTTTTACATTTTTTATTAAAATAGATTATAATTGAATGTTTACCTCGAGAAACGTGAAGCGAAAGCCATCGATTGACAAGAAAAGTCCATTATAGTCACTCATGCCTTCGAAAGCCTCATTATTTACTTTAAATGATTTTATAATCTCATTATTGATTTTATGTTGAATTTTCTTACATTTTTAGTTAAAACAGACTATAATTGAATGTTTACCTCGGGAAACATGAAGCAAAAGCCATCAATTGAGAAGAAAAGACCATTTATAGTCACTCATGCCTCCGTAACGCTTATTGCTCCGTTTAAATGGCTTTATGATTTGATTATTAACTTTAAGTTGAATTTTTTTACATTTTTTGTTAAAATAGATTATAATTGAATGTTTACCTCGAGAAATGTGAAGCGAAAGCCATCGATTGAGAAGAAAAGAACATTTTTAGTCACTCATGCCTTCGAAAGCCTTATTGGTCACTTTAAATGGCTTTATGATTTGATTATTAACTATAAGCTGAATTTTTTTATATTTTTTGTTAAAACAGATTAAAATTGAATGTTTACCTCGAGAAACGTGAAGCGAAAGCTATCGATTGAGAGGAAAAGAACATTTATAGTCACTCATACCTTCGAAAGCCTCATTATTCACTTTAAATGAATTTATAATGTCATTATTGATTTTATGTTGAATTTTCTTACATTTTTAGTTAAAACAGACTACAATTGAATGTTTACCTCAGGAAACATGAAGCAAAAGCCATCGATTGAGAAGAAAAGAACATTTATAGTCAGTCCTGCCTTCGAAAGCCTTATTACTTGCTTAAAATTGTTGTACAAGCTCATTATTTTTTTTAAAATTAATTTTCTTACATTTTTTGTTAAAATAGATTATATTTAAATGTTTGTCTTGAGAAACGTGAAGCGAAAGCCATCGATTGACAAGAAAAATCCATTATAGTCACTCATGCCTTCGAAAGCCTCATTATTCACTTTAATTGATTTTATAATCTCATTATTGATTTTATGTTGAATTTTCTTACATTTTTAGTTAAAACAAAGTATAATTGAATGTTTACCTCGGGAAACATGAAGCAAAAGCTATTAATTGAGAAGAAAAGACCATTTATAGTCACTCATGCCTTCGAAACCCTTATTGCTCAGTTTAAATGGCTTTATGATTTGATTATTAACTTTCAGTTGAATTTTTTTACATTTTTTGTTAAAATAGATTATAATTGAATGTTTACCTCGAGAAACGTGAAGCGAAGGCCATCGATTGAGAAGAAAAGAACATTTATAGTCACTCATGCCTTCGAAAGCCTTATTACTTGCATAAAATTGTTTTATAATCTCATTATTTTTTTTAAATGAATTTTCTTACATTTTTGGTTAAAATATATTATATTTAAATGTTTGTCTTGAGAAACGTGAAGCGAAAGCCATCGATTGACAAGAAAAGTCCATTATAGTCACTCATGCCTTCGAAAGCCTCATTATTCACTTTAAATGATTTTATAATCTCATTATTGATTTTATGTTGAATTTTCTTACATTTTTAGTTAAAACAGACTATAATTGAATGTTTACCTTGGGAAACATGAAGCAAAAGCCATTAATTGAGAAGAAAAGACCATTTATAGTCACTCATGCCATCGAAACCCTTATTGCTCAATTTAAATGGCTTTATGATTTGATTATTAACTTTAAGCTGAATTTTTTTACATTTTTTGTTAAAACAGATTAAAATTGAATGTTTACCTCGAGAAACGTGAAGCGAAAGCTATCGATTGAGAGGAAAAGAACATTTATAGTCACTCATACCTTCGAAAGCCTCATTATTCACTTCAAATGATTTTATAATGTCATTATTGATTTTATGTTGAATTTTCTTACATTTTTAGTTAAAACAGACTACAATTGAATGTTTACCTCAGGAAACATGAAGCAAAAGCCATCAATTGAGAAGAAAAGACCATTTATAGTCACTCATGCCTCCGTAACGCTTATTGCTCCGTTTAAATGGCTTTATGGTTTGATTATTAACTTTAAGTTGAATTTTTTTATATTTTTTGTTAAAACAGATTAAAATTGAATGTTTACCTCGAGAAACGTGAAGCGAAAGCTATCGATTGAGAGGAAAAGAACATTTATAGTCACTCATACCTTCGAAAGCCTCATTATTCACTTTAAATGAATTTATAATGTCATTATTGATTTTATGTTGAATTTTCTTACATTTTTAGTTAAAACAGACTACAATTGAATGTTTACCTCAGGAAACATGAAGCAAAAGCCATCGATTGAGAAGAAAAGAACATTTATAGTTAGTCATGCCTTCGAAAGCCTTATTACTTGCTTAAAATTGTTTTACAAGCTCATTATTTTTTTTAAAATTAATTTTCTTACATTTTTTGTTAAAATAGGTTATATTTAAATGTTTGTCTTGAGAAACGTGAAGCGAAAGCCATCGATTGACAAGAAAAATCCATTATAGTCACTCATGCCTTCGAAAGCCTCATTATTCACTTTAATTGATTTTATAATCTCATTATTGATTTTATGTTGAATTTTCTTACATTTTTAGTTAAAACAGAATATAATTGAATGTTTACCTTGGAAAACATGAAGCAAAAGCCATCAATTGAGAAGAAAAGACCATTTATAGTCACTCATGCCTTCGAAACCCTTATTGCTCAATTTAAATGGCTTTATGATTTGATTATTAACTTTAAGCTGAATTTTTTTACATTTTTTGTTAAAACAGATTATAATTGAATGTTTACCTCGAGAAACGTGAAGCGAAAGCCATCGATTGAGAAGAAAAGAATATTTATAGTCACTCATGCCTTCGAAAGCCATATTACTTGCTTAAAATTGTTTTACAAGCTCATTATTTTTTTTAAAATTAATTTTCTTACATTTTTTGTTAAAATAGATTATATTTAAATGTTTGTCTTGAGAAACGTGAAGCGAAAGCCATCGATTGACAAGAAAAGTCCATTATAGTCACTCATGCGTTCGAAAGCCTCACTATTCACTTTAAATGATTTTATAATCTCATTATTGATTTTATGTTGAATTTTCTTACATTTTTAGTTAAAACAGATAATAATTGAATGTTTACCTCGGGAAACATGAAGCAACAGCCATCAATTGAGAAGAAAAGACCATTTATAGTCACTCATGCCTCCGTAACGCTTATTGCTCCGTTTAAATGGCTTTATGATTTGATTATTAACTTTAAGTTGAATTTTTTTACATTTTTTGTTAAAATAGATTATAATTGAATGTTTACCTCGAGAAACGTGAAGCGAAAGCCATCGATTGAGAAGAAAAGAACATTTTTAGTCACTCATGCCTTCGAAAGCCTTATTGGTCACTTTACATGGCTTTATGATTTGATTATTAACTTTAAGCTGAATTTTTTTATATTTTTTGTTAAAACAGATTAAAATTGAATGTTTACCTCGAGAAACGTGAAGCGAAAGCTATCGATTGAGAGGAAAAGAACATTTATAGTCACTCATACCTTCGAAAGCCTCATTATTCACTTTAAAAGATTTTATAATGTCATTATTGATTTTATGTTGAATTTTCTTACATTTTTAGTTAAAACAGACTACAATTGAATGTTTACCTCAGGAAACATGAAGCAAAAGCCATCGATTGAGAAGAAAAGAACATTTATAGTCACTCATGCCTTCGCAAGCCTCGTTACTTGCATAAAATTGTTTTACAATCTCATTATTTTTTTTAAATGAATTTTTTTACATTTTTTGATAAAATAGATTATATTTAAATGTTTGTCTTGAGAAACGTGAAGCGAAAGCCATCGATTGACAAGAAAAGTCCATTATAGTCACTCATGCCTTCGAAAGCCTCATTATTCACTTTAAATGATTTTATAATCTCATTATTGATTTTATGTTGAATTTTCTTACATTCTTAGTTAACACAGACTATAATTGAATGTTTACCTTGCGAAACATGAAGCAAAAGCCATCAATTGAGAAGAAAAGACCATTTATAGTCACTCATGCCTTTGCAACCCTTATTGCTCAGTTTAAATGGCTTTATGATTTGATTATTAACTTTAAGCTGAATTTTTTTACATTTTTTGTTAAAACAGATTATAATTGAATGTTTACCTTGAGAAACGTGAAGCGAAAGCCATCGATTGAGAAGAAAAGAACATTTATAGTCACTCATACCTTCGAAAGCCTTATTACTTGCTTAAAATTGTTTTACAATCTCATTATGTTTTTTAAAATGAATTTTCTTACATTTTTTGTTAAAATAGATTATATTTAAATGTTTGTCTTGAGAAACGTGAAGCGAAAGCCATAGATTGACAAGAAAAGTCCATTATAGTCACTCATGCCTTCGAAAGACTCATTATTCACTTTAAATGATTTTATAATCTCATTATTGATTTTATGTTGAATTTTCTTACATTTTTAGTTAAAACAAAGTATAATTGAATGTTTACCTCGGGAAACATGAAGCAAAAGCTATTAATTGAGAAGAAAAGACCATTTATAGTCACTCATGCCTTCGAAACCCTTATTGCTCAGTTTAAATGGCTTTATGATTTGATTATTAACTTTCAGTTCAATTTTTTTACATTTTTTGTTAAAATAGATTATAATTGAATGTTTACCTCGAGAAACGTGAAGCGAAGGCCATCGATTGAGAAGAAAAGAACATTTATAGTCACTCATGCCTTCGAAAGCCTTATTACTTGCATAAAATTGTTTTATAATCTCATTATTTTTTTTAAATGAATTTTCTTACATTTTTGGTTAAAATATATTATATTTAAATGTTTGTCTTGAGAAACGTGAAGCGAAAGCCATCGATTGACAAGAAAAGTCCATTATAGTAACTCATGCCTTCGAAAGCCTCATTATTCACTTTAAATGATTTTATAATCTCATTATTGATTTTATGTTGAATTTTCTTACATTTTTAGTTAAAACAGACTATAATTGAATGTTTACCTTGGGAAACATGAAGCAAAAGCCATTAATTGAGAAGAAAAGACCATTTATAGTCACTCATGCCATCGAAACCCTTATTGCTCAATTTAAATGGCTTTATGATTTGATTATTAACTTTAAGCTGAATTTTTTTACATTTTTTGTTAAAACAGATTAAAATTGAATGTTTACCTCGAGAAACGTGAAGCGAAAGCTATCGATTGAGAGGAAAAGAACATTTATAGTCACTCATACCTTCGAAAGCCTCATTATTCACTTCAAATGATTTTATAATGTCATTATTGATTTTATGTTGAATTTTCTTACATTTTTAGTTAAAACAGACTACAATTGAATGTTTACCTCAGGAAACATGAAGCAAAAGCCATCAATTGAGAAGAAAAGACCATTTATAGTCACTCATGCCTCCGTAACGCTTATTGCTCCGTTTAAATGGCTTTATGGTTTGATTATTAACTTTAAGTTGAATTTTTTTACATTTTTTGTTAAAATAGATTATAATTGAATGTTTACCTCGAGAAACGTGAAGCGAAAGCCATCGATTGAGAAGAAAAGAACATTTTTAGTCACTCATGCCTTCGAAAGCCTTATTGGTCACTTTAAATGGCTCTATGATTTGATTATTAACTTTAAGCTGAATTTTTTTATATTTTTGGTTAAAACAGATTAAAATTGAATGTTTACCTCGAGAAACGTGAAGCGAAAGCCATCGATTGGCAAGAAAAGAACATTTTTAGTCACTCATGCCTTCGAAAGCCTTATTGGTCACTTTAAATGGCTTTATGATTTGATTATTAACTTTAAGCTGAATTTTTTTACATTTTTTGTTAAAACAGATTAAAATTGAATGTTTACCTCGAGAAACGTGAAGTGAAAGCTATCGATTGAGAGGAAAAGAACATTTATAGTCACTCATACCTTCGAAAGCCTCATTATTCACTTCAAATGATTTTATAATGTCATTATTGATTTTATGTTGAATTTTCTTACATTTTTAGTTCAAACAGACTACAATTGAATGTTTACCTCAGGAAACATGAAGGAAAAGCCATCGATTGAGAAGAAAAGAACATTTATAGTCACTCATGCCTTCGAAAGCCTTATTACTTGCATAAAATTGTTTTACAATCTCATTATTTTTTTTAAATGAATTTTCTACCATTTTTGGATAAAGTAGATTATATTTAAATGTTTGTCTTGAGAAACGTGAAGCGAAAGCCATCGATTGAGAAGAAAAGAACATTTATAGTCACTCATACCTTCGAAAGCCTCATTATTCACTTTAAAAGATTTTGTAATGTCATTATTGATTTTATGTTGAATTTTCTTACATTTTTAGTTAAAACATACTACAATTGAATGTTTACCTCAGGAAACATGAAGCAAAAGCCATCGATTGAGAAGAAAAGAACATTTATAGTCACTCATGCCTTCGCAAGCCTCATTACTTGCATAAAATTGTTTTACAATCTCATTATTTTTTTTAAATGAATTTTTTTACATTTTTTGATAAAATAGATTATATTTAAATGTTTGTCTTGAGAAACGTGAAGCGAAAGCCATCGATTGACAAGAAAAGTCCATTATAGTCACTCATGCCTTCGAAATCCTCATTATTCAAGTTAAATAATTTTATAATCTCATTATTGATTTTATGTTGAATTTTCTTACATTCTTAGTTAACACAGACTATAATTGAATGTTTACCTTGTGAAACATGAAGCAAAAGCCATCAATTGAGAAGAAAAGACCATTTATAGTCACTCATGCCTTTGAAACCCTTATTGCTCAATTTAAATGGCTTTATGATTTGATTATTAACTTTAAGCTGAATTTTTTTACATTTTTTGTTAAAACAGATTATAATTGAATGTTTACCTTGAGAAACGTGAAGCGAAAGCCATCGATTGAGAAGAAAAGAACATTTATAGTCACTCATACCTTCGAAAGCCTTATTACTTGCTTAAAATTGTTTTACAATCTCATTATGTTTTTTAAAATGAATTTTCTTACATTTTTTGTTAAAATAGATTATATTTAAATATTTGTCTTGAGAAACGTGAAGCGAAAGCCATGGATTGACAAGAAAAGTCCATTATAGTCACTCATGCCTTCGAAAGCCTCATTATTCACTTTAATTGATTTTATAATCTCATTATTGATTTTATGTTGAATTTTCTTACATTTTTAGTTAAAACAGAATATAATTGAATGTTTACCTTGGGAAACATGAAGCAAAAGCCATCAATTGAGAAGAAAAGACCATTTATAGTCACTCATGCCTTCGAAACCCTAATTGCTCAATTTAAATGGCTTTATGATTTGATTATTAACTTTAAGCTAAATTTTTTTACATTTTTTGTGAAAACAGATTATAATTGAATGTTTACCTTGAGAAACGTGAAGCGAAAGCCATCGATTGAGAAGAAAAGAACATTTATAGTCACTCATGCCTTCGAAAGCCTTATTACTTGCTTAAAATTGTTTTACAATCTCATTATGTTTTTTAAAATGAATTTTCTTACATTTTTTGTTAAAATAGATTATATTTAAATGTTTGTCTTGAGAAACGCGAAGGGAAAGCCATCGATTGACAAGAAAAGTCCATTATAGTCACTCAAGCCTTCGAAAGCCTCATTATTCACTTTAAATGATTTTATAATCTCATTATTGATTTTATGTTGAATTTTCTTACATTTTTAGTTAAAACAGACTATAATTGAATGTTTACCTTGGGAAACATGAAGCAAAAGCCATTAATTGAGAAGAAAAGACCATTTATAGTCACTCATGCCATCGAAACCCTTATTTCTCAATTTAAATGGCTTTATGATTTGATTATTAACTTTCAGCTGAATTTTTTTACATTTTTTGTTAAAACATATTATAATTGAATGTTTACCTCGAGAAACGTGAAGCGAAAGCCATCGATTGAGAAGAAAAGAACATTTATAGTCACTCATGCCTTCGAAAGCCTTATTACTTGCTTAAAATTGTTTTACAATCTCATTATTTTTTTTAAAAGAATTTTCTTATATTTTTTGTTAAAATAGATTATATTTAAATGTTTGTCTTGAGAAACGTGAAGCGAAAGCCATCGATTGACAAGAAAAGTCCATTATAGTCACTCATGCCTTCGAAAGCCTCATTATTCACTTTAAATGATTTTATAATCTCATTATTGATTTTTTGTTGACTTTTCTTACATTTTTAGCTAAAACAGACTATAATTGAATGTTTACCTCGGGAAACATGTAGCAAAAGCCATCGATCGAGAAGAAAAGACCATTTATAGTCACTCATGCCTTCGAAACCCTAATTGCTCACTTTAAATGGCTTTATGATTTGATTATTAACTTTAAGCTGAATTTTTTTACATTTTTTGTTAAAACAGATTGTAATTGAATGTTTACCTCGAGAAACGTGAAGCGAAAGCTATCGATTGAGAGGAAAAGAACATTTATAGTCACTCATGCCTTCGAAAGCCTCATTATTTACTTTAAATGATTTTATAATGTCATTATTGATTTTATGTTGAATTTTCTTACATTTTTAGTTAAAACAGACTACAATTGAATGTTTACCTCACGAAACATGAAGCAAAAGCCATCGATTGAGAAGAAAAGAACATTTATAGTCACTCATGCCTTCGAAAGTCTTATTACTTGCTTAAAATTGCCTTACAATCTCATTATGTTTTTTAAAATGAATTCTCTTACATTTTTTGTTAAAATAGATTATATTTAAATGTTTGTCTTGAGAAACGTGAAGCGAAAGCCATCGATTGACAAGAAAAGTCCATTATAGTCACTCATGCCTTCGAAAGCCTCATTATTCACTTTAAATGATTTTATAATCTCATTATAGATTTTATGTTGAATTTTCTTACATTTTTAGTTAAAACAGACTATAATTGAATGTTTACCTTGAGAAACATGAAGCAAAAGCCATTAATTGAGAAGAAAAGACCATTTATAGTCACTCATGCCTTCGAAACCCTTATTGCTCAATTTAAATGGCTTTATGATTTGACTATTAACTTTAAGCTGAATTATTTTAAATTTTTTGTTAAAACAGATTAAAATTGAATGTTTACCTTGAGAAACGTGAAGCGAAAGCCATCGATTGAGAAGAAAAGAACATTTATAGTCACTCATACCTTCGAAAGCCTCATTATTCACTTTAAAAGATTTTATAATGTCATTATTGATTTTATGTTGAATTTTCTTACATTTTTAGTTAAAACAGACTACAATTGAATGTTTACCTCAGGAAACATGAAGCAAAAGCCATCGATTGAGAAGAAAAGAACATTTATAGTCACTCATGCCTTCGCAAGCCTTATTACTTGCATAAAATTGTTTTACAATCTCATTATTTTTTTTAAATGAATTTTCTTACATTTTTGGATAAAATAGATTATATTTAAATGTTTGTCTTGAGAAACGTGAAGCGAAAGCCATCGATTGACAAGAAAAGTCCATTATAGTCACTCATGCCTTCGAAAGCCTCATTATTCACTTTAAATGATTTTATAATCTCATTATTGATTTTATGTTGAATTTTCTTACATTCTTAGTTAAAACAGACTATAATTGAATGTTTACCTTGCGAAACATGAAGCAAAAGCCATCAATTGAGAAGAAAAGACCATTTATAGTCACTCATGCTTTCGAAACCCTTATTGCTCAGTTTAAATGGCTTTATGATTTGATTATTAACTTTAAGTTGAATTTTTTTACATTTTTTGTTAAAATAGATTATAATTGAATGTTTACCTCGAGAAACGTGAAGCGAAGGCCATCGATTGAGAAGAAAAGAACATTTATAGTCACTCATGCCTTCGAAAGCCTTATTACTTGCATAAAATTGTTTTACAATCTCATTATTTTTTTTAAATGAATTTTCTTACATTTTTGGTTAAAATATATTATATTTAAATGTTTGTCTTGAGAAACGTGAAGCGAAAGCCATCGATTGACAAGAAAAGTCCATTATAGTCACTCATGCCTTCGAAAGCCTCATTATTCACTTTAATTGATTTTATAATCTCATTATTGATTTTATGTTGAATTTTCTTACATTTTTAGTTAAAACAGAATATAATTGAATGTTTACCTTGGGAAACATGAAGCAAAAGCCATCAATTGACAAGAAAAGACCATTTATAGTCACTCATGCCTTCGAAACCCTTATTGCTCAATTTAAATGGCTTTATGATTTGATTGTTAACTTTAAGCTGAATTTTTTTACATTTTTTGTTAAAACAGATTATAATTGAATGTTTACCTTGAGAAACGTGAAGCGAAAGCCATCGATTGAGAAGAAAAGAACATTTATAGTCACTCATGCCTTCGAAAGCCTTATTACTTGCTTAAAATTATTTTACAATCTCATTATGTTTTTTCAAATGAATTTTCTTACATTTTTTGTTAAAATAGATTATATTTAAATGTTTGTCTTGAGAAACGTGAAGCGAAAGCCATCGATTGACAAGAAAAGTCCATTATAGTCACTCATGCCTTCGAAAGCCTCACTATTCACTTTAAATGATTTTATAATCTCATTATTGATTTTATGTTGAATTTTCTTACATTTTTAGTTAAAACAGACTATAATTGAATGTTTACCTTGGGAAACATGAAGCAAAAGCCATCAATTGAGAAGAAAAGACCATTTATAGTCACTCATGCCTTCGAAACCCTTATTGCTCAATTTAAATGGCTTTATGATTTGATTATTAACTTTAAGCTGAATTTTTTTATATATTTTTTTAAAACAGATTATAATTGAATGTTTACCTCGAGAAAGGTAAAGCGAAAGCCATCGATTGAGAAGAAAAGAACATTTATAGTCACTCATGCCTTCGAAAGCCTTATTACTTGCTTAAAATTGTTTTACAAGCTCATTATTTTTTTTAAAATTAATTTTCTTACATTTTTTGTTAAAATAGATTATATTTAAATGTTTGTCTTGAGAAACGTGAAGCGAAAGCCATCGATTGACAAAAAAAGTCCATTATAGTCACTCATGCCTTCGAAAGCCTCATTATTCACTTTAATTGATTTTATAATCTCATTATTGATTTTATGTTGAATTTTCTTACATTTTTAGTTAAATCAGAATATAATTGAATGTTTACCTTGGGAAACATGAAGCAAAAGCCATCAATTGACAAGAAAACACCATTTATAGTCACTCATGCCTTCGAAACCCTTATTGCTCAATTTAAATGGCTTTATGATTTGATTGTTAACTTTAAGCTGAATTTTTTTACATTTTTTGTTAAAACAGATTATAATTGAATGTATACCTTGAGAAACGTGAAGCGAAAGCCATCGATTGAGAAGAAAAGAACATTTATAGTCACTCATGCCTTCGAAAGCCTTATTACTTGCTTAAAATTATTTTACAATCTCATTATGTTTTTTAAAATGAATTTTCTTACATTTTTTGTTAAAATAGATTATATTTAAATGTTTGTCTTGAGAAACGTGAAGCGAAAGCCATCGATTGACAAGAAAAGTCCATTATAGTCACTCATGCCTTCGAAAGCCTCACTATTCACTTTAAATGATTTTATAATCTCATTATTGATTTTATGTTGAATTTTCTTACATTTTTAGTTAAAACACACTATAATTGAATGTTTACCTTTGGAAACATGAAGCAAAAGCCATCAATTGAGAAGAAAAGACCATTTATAGTCACTCATGCCTTCGAAACCCTTATTGCTCAATTTAAATGGCTTTATGATTTGATTATTAACTTTAAGCTGAATTTTTTTATATATTTTTTTAAAACAGATTATAATTGAATGTTTACCTCGAGAAAGGTAAAGCGAAAGCCATCGATTGAGAAGAAAAGAACATTTATAGTCACTCATGCCTTCGAAAGCCTTATTACTTGCTTAAAATTGTTTTACAAGCTCATTATTTTTTTTAAAATTAATTTTCTTACA
This sequence comes from Theobroma cacao, assembly GCF_053813885.1. Classification (NCBI taxonomy): domain Eukaryota; kingdom Viridiplantae; phylum Streptophyta; class Magnoliopsida; order Malvales; family Malvaceae; genus Theobroma; species Theobroma cacao. The sequence goes on along the minus strand of NC_142640.1, from coordinate 25,864,757 downwards.
TTTTTTGTTAGAATAGATTATATTTAAATGTTTGTCTTGAGAAACGTGAAGCGAAAGCCATCGATTGACAAGAAAAGTCCATTATAGTCACTCATGCCTTCGAAAGCCTCATTATTCACTTTAATTGATTTTATAATCTCATTATTGATTTTATGTTGAATTTTCTAACATTTTTAATTAAAACAGAATATAATTGAATGTTTACCTTGGGAAACATGAAGCAAAAGCCATCAATTGACAAGAAAAGACCATTTATAGTCACTCATGCCTTCGAAACCCTTATTGCTCAATTTAAATGGCTTTATGATTTGATTGTTAACTTTAAGCTGAATTTTTTTACATTTTTTGTTAAAACAGATTATAATTGAATGTTTACCTTGAGAAACGTGAAGCGAAAGCCATCGATTGAGAAGAAAAGAACATTTATAGTCACTCATGCCTTCGAAAGCCTTATTACTTGCTTAAAATTATTTTACAATCTCATTATGTTTTTTAAAATGAATTTTCTTACATTTTTTGTTAAAATAGATTATATTTAAATGTTTGTCTTGAGAAACGTGAAGCGAAAGCCATCGATTGACAAGAAAAGTCCATTATAGTCACTCATGCCTTCGAAAGCCTCATTATTCACTTTAATTGATTTTATAATCTCATTATTGATTTTATGTTGAATTTTCTTACATTTTTAGTTAAAACAGAATATAATTGAATGTTTACCTTGGGAAACATGAAGCAAAAGCCATCAATTGAGAAGAAAAGACCATTTATATTCACTCATGCCTTCGAAACCCTTATTGCTCAATTTAAATAGCTTTATGATTTGATTGTTAACTTTAAGCTGAATTTTTTTACATTTTTTGTTAAAACAGATTATAATTGAATGTTTACCTTGAGAAACGTGAAGCGAAAGCCATCGATTGAGAAGAAAAGAACATTTATAGTCACTCATGCCTTCGAAAGCCTTATTACTTGCTTAAAATTATTTTACAATCTCATTATGTTTTTTAAAATGAATTTTCTTACATTTTTTGTTAAAATAGATTATATTTAAATGTTTGTCTTGAGAAACGTGAAGCGAAAGCCATCGATTGACAAGAAAAGTCCATTATAGTCACTCATGCCTTCGAAAGCCTCACTATTCACTTTAAATGATTTTATAATCTCATTGTTGATTTTATGTTGAATTTTCTTACATTTTTAGTTAAAACAGACTATAATTGAATGTTTACCTTGGGAAACATGAAGCAAAAGCCATCAATTGAGAAGAAAAGACCATTTATAGTCACTCATGCCTTCGAAACCCTTATTGCTCAATTTAAATGGCTTTATGATTTGATTATTAACTTTAAGCTGAATTTTTTTATATATTTTTTTAAAACAGATTATAATTGAATGTTTACCTCGAGAAATGTAAAGCGAAAGCCATCGATTGAGAAGAAAAGAACATTTATAGTCACTCATGCCTTCGAAAGCCTTATTACTTGCTTAAAATTGTTTTACAAGCTCATTATCTTTTTTAAAATTAATTTTCTTACATTTTTTGTTAGAATAGATTATATTTAAAGGTTTGTCTTGAGAAACGTGAAGCGAAAGCCATCGATTGACAAGAAAAGTCCATTATAGTCACTCATGCCTTCGAAAGCCTCATTATTCACTTTAATTGATTTTATAATCTCATTATTGATTTTATGTTGAATTTTCTTACATTTTTAGTTAAAACAGAATATAATTGAATGTTTACCTTGGGAAACATGAAGCAAAAGCCATCAATTGACAAGAAAAGACCATTTATAGTCACTCAAGCCTTCGAAACCCTTATTGCTCAATTTAAATGGCTTTATGATTTGATTGTTAACTTTAAGCTGAATTTTTTTACATTTTTTGTTAAAACAGATTATAATTGAATGTTTACCTTGAGAAACGTGAAGCGAAAGCCATCGATTGAGAAGAAAAGAACATTTATAGTCACTCATGCCTTCGAAAGCCTTATTACTTGATTAAAATTATTTTACAATCTCATTATGTTTTTTAAAATGAATTTTCTTACATTTTTTGTTAAAATAGATTATATTTAAATGTTTGTCTTGAGAAACGTGAAGCGAAAGCCATCGATTGACAAGAAAAGTCCATTATAGTCACTCATGCCTTCGAAAGCCTCACTATTCACTTTAAATGATTTTATAATCTCATTATTGATTTTATGTTGAATTTTCTTACATTTTTAGTTAAAACAGACTATAATTGAATGTTTACCTTGGGAAACATGAAGCAAAAGCCATCAATTGAGAAGAAAAGACCATTTATAGTCACTCATGCCTTCGAAACCCTTATTGCTCAATTTAAATGGCTTTATGATTTGATTATTAACTTTAAGCTGAATTTTTTTATATATTTTTTTCAAACAGATTATAATTGAATGTTTACCTCGAGAAATGTAAAGCGAAAGCCATCGATTGAGAAGAAAAGAACATTTATAGTCACTCATGCCTTCGAAAGCCTTATTACTTGCTTAAAATTGTTTTACAAGCTCATTATTTTTTTTAAAATTAATTTTCTTACATTTTTTGTTAGAATAGATTATATTTAAATGTTTGTCTTGAGAAACGTTAAGCGAAAGCCATCGATTGACAAGAAAAGTCCATTATAGTCACTCATGCCTTCGAAAGCCTCATTATTCACTTTAAATGATTTTATAATCTCATTATTGATTTTATGTTGAATTTTCTTACATTTTTAGTTAGAACAGACTATAATTGAATGTTTACCTCAGGAAACATGAAGCAAAAGCCATCAATGGAGAAGAAAAGACCATTTATAGTCACTCATGCCTCCGTAACGCTTATTGCTCCGTTTAAATGGCTTTATGATTTGATTATGAACTTTAAGTTGAATTTTTTTACATTTTTTGTTAAAATAGATTATAATTGAATGTTTACCTCGAGAAACGTGAAGCGAAAGCTATCGATTGAGAGGAAAAGAACATTTATAGTCACTCATGCCTTCGAAAGCCTCATTATTCACTTTAAATGATTTTATAATCTCATTATTGATTTTTTGTTGAATTTTCTTACATTTTTAACTAAAACAGACTATAATTGAATGTTTACCTCGAGAAACATGAAGCAAAAGCTATCGATCGAGAAGAAAAGTCCATTTATAGTCACTCATGCCTTCGAAACCCTAATTGCTCACTTTAAATGGCTTTATGATTTGATTATTAACTTTAAGCTGAATTTTTTTACATTTTTTGTTAAAACAGATTAGAATTGAATGTTTACCTCGAGAAACGTGAAGCGAAAGCTATCGATTGAGAGGAAAAGAACATTTATAGTCACTCATACCTTCGAAAGCCTCATTATTCACTTTAAATGATTTTATAATGTCATTATTGATTTTATGTTGAATTTTCTTACATTTTTAGTTAAAACAGACTACAATTGAATGTTTACCTCAGGAAACATGAAGCAAAAGCCATCGATTGAGAAGAAAAGAACATTTATAGTCACTCATGCCTTCGAAAGCCTTATTACTTGTATAAAATTGTTTTACAATCTCATTATTTTTTTTAGATGAATTTTCTTACATTTTTGGATAAAATAGATTATATTTAAATGTTTTTCTTGAGAAACGTGAAGCGCAAGCCATCGATTGACAAGAAAAGTCCATTATAGTCACTCATGCCTTCGAAAAGCCTCATTATTCACTTTAAATGATTTTATAATCTCATTATTGATTTTATGTTTAATTTTCTTACATTTTTAGTTAAAACATACTATAATTGAATGCTTACCTTGCGAAACATGAAGCAAAAGCCATCAATTGAGAAGAAAAGACCATTTATAGTCACTCATGCCTTCGAAACCCTTATTGCTCAATTTAAATGGCTTTATGATTTGATTATTAACTTTAAGCTGAATTTTTTTACATTTTTTGTTAAAACAGATTATAATTGAATGTTTACCTTGAGAAACGTGAAGCGAAAGCCATCGATTGAGAAGAAAAGAACATTTATAGTCACTCATGCCTTCAAAAGCCTTATTACTTGCTTAAAATTGTTTTACAATCTCATTATGTTTTTTAAAATGAATTTTCTTACATTTTTTGTTAAAATAGATTATATTTAAATGTTTGTCTTGAGAAACGTGAAGCGAAAGCCATCGATTGACAAGAAAAGTCCATTATAGTCACTCATGCCTTCGAAAGCCTCATTATTCACTTTAAATGATTTTATAATCTCATTATTGATTTTATGTTGAATTTTCTTACATTTTTAGTTAAAACAGACTATAATTGAATGTTTACCTTGGGAAACATGAAGCAAAAGCCATTAATTGAGAAGAAAAGACCATTTATAGTCACTCATGCCTTCGAAACCCTTATTGCTCAATTTAAATGGCTTTATGATTTGATTATTAACTTTAAGCTGAATTTTTTTACATTTTTTGTTAAAACAGATTATAATTGAATGTTTATCTCGAGAAACGTGAAGCGAAAGCTATCGATTTAGAGGAAAAGAACATTTATAGTCACTCATACCTTCGAAAGCCTCATTATTCACTTTAAATGATTTTATAATGTCATTATTGATTTTATGTTGAATTTTCTTACATTTTTAGTTAAAACAGACTACAATTGAATGTTTACCTCAGGAAACATGAAGCAAAAGCCATCGATTGAGAAGAAAAGAACATTTATAGTCACTCATGCCTTCGGAAGCCTTATTACTTGCTTAAAATTGTTTTACAATCTCATTATGTTTTTTAAAATGAATTTTCTTACATTTTTTGTTAAAATAGATTATATTTAAATGTTTGTCTCTAGAAACGTGAAGCGAAAGCCATCGATTGACAAGAAAAGTCCATTATAGTCACTCATGCCTTCGAAAGGCTCATTATTCACTTTAAATGATTTTATAATGTCATTATTGATTTTATGTTGAATTTTCTTACATTTTTAGTTAAAACAGACTACAATTGAATGTTTACCTCAGGAAATATGAAGCAAAAGCTATCGATTGAGAAGAAAAGAACATTTATAGTCACTCATGCCTTTGAAAGCCTTATTACTTGCATAAAATTGTTTTACAATCTCATTATTTTTTTTAAATGAATTTTCTTACATTTTTGGATAAAATAGATTATATTTAAATGTTTGTCTTGAGAAACGTGAAGCCAAAGCCATCGATTGACAAGAAAAGTCCATTATAGTCACTCATGCCTTCGAAAGCCTCATTATTCACTTTAAATGATTTTATAATCTCATTATTGATTTGTTTTGAATTTTCTTACATTTTTAGCTAAAACAGACTATAATTGAATGTTTACCTCGGGAAACATGAAGCAAAAGCCATCGATCGAGAAGAAAAGACCATTTATAGTCACTCATGCCTTCGAAACCCTAATTGCTCACTTTAAATGGCTTTATGATTTGATTATTAACTTTAAGCTGAATTTTTTTACATTTTTTGTTAAAACAGATTATAATTGAATGTTTACCTCGAGAAACGTGAAGCGAAAGCTATCGATTGAGAGGAAAAGAACATTTATAGTCACTCATGCCTTCGAAAGCCTTATTGGTCACTTTAAATGGCTTTATGATTTGATTATTAACTTTAAGCTGAATTTTTTTACATTTTTTGTTAAAACAAATTAAAATTGAATGTTTACCTCGAGAAACGTGAAGCGAAAGCCATCGATTGAGAAGAAAAGAACATTTTTAGTCACTCATGCCTTCGAAAGCCTTATTGGTCACTTTAAATGGCTTTATGATTTGATTATTAACTTTAAGCTGAATTTTTTTACATTTTTTGTTAAAACAGATTAAAATTGAATGTTTACCTCGAGAAACGTGAAGCGAAAGCTATCGATTGAGAGGAAAAGAACATTTGTAGTCACTCATACCTTTGAAAGCCTCATTATTCACTTTAAATGATTTTATAATGTCATTATTGATTTTATGTTGAATTTTCTTACATTTTTAGTTAAAACAGACTACAATTGAATGTTTACCTCAGGAAACATGAAGCAAAAGCCATCGATTGAGAAGAAAAGAACATTTATAGTCACTCATGCCTTCGAAAGCCTTATTACTTGCATAAAATTGTTTTACAATCTCATTATTTTTTTTTAAATGAATTGTCTTACATTTTTTGTTAAAATAGATTATATTTAAATGTTTGTCTTGAGAAACGTGAAGCGAAAGCCATCGATTGACAAGAAAAGTCCATTATAGTCACTCTTACCTTCGAAAGCCTCATTATTCACTTTAAATGATTTTATAATCTCATTATTGATTTTATGTTGAATTTTCTTACATTTTTAGTTAAAACAGACTATAAATGAATGTTTACCTCGGGAAACATGAAGTAAAATCCATCAATTGAGAAGAAAAGACCATTTATAGTCACTCATGCCTTCGAAACCCTTATTGCTCAATTTAAATGGCTTTATGATTTGATTATTAACTTTAAGTTGAATTTTTTTGCATTTTTTGTTAAAATAGATTATAATTAAATGTTTACCTTGAGAAACGTAAAGCGAAAGCCATCGATTGAGAAGAAAAGAACATTTTTAGTCACTCATGCCTTCGAAAGCCTTATTACTTGCTTAAAATTGTTTTACAATCTGATTATTTTTTTTAAAATGAATTTTCTTACATTTTTCGTTAAAATAGATTATATTTGAATGTTTGTCTCGAGAAACATGAAGCGAAAGCCATCGATTGATAAGAAAAGTCCATTTATAGTCACTCTTGCCTTCAAAAGCCTCATTATTCACTTTAAATGATTTTATAATCTCATTATTGATTTTATGTTGAATTTTCTTACATTTTTTGTTAAAACACACTATAATTGAATGTTTACCTCAGGAAACATGAAGCAAAGCCATCGATTGAGAAGAAAATACTATTTATAGTCACTCATGGCTTTGAAACCCTTATTGCTCACTTTAAAGGGCTTTATGATTTTATTATTAACTTTAAGCTGAATTTTTGTACATTTTTTGTTAAAACAGATTATAATTGAATGTTTACCTCGAGAAACATGAAGCGAAAGCTATCGATCGAGAGGAAAAGAACATTTATAGTCACTCATGCCTTCGAAAGCCTCATTATTCACTTTAAATGATTTTATAATCTCATTCTTGATTTTATGTTGAATTTTCTTACATTTTTAGTTAAAACAGACTATAATTGAATGTTTACCTTGGGAAACATGAAGCAAAAGCCATCAATTGAGAGGAAAAGACCGTTTATAGTCACTCATACGTTCGAAACCCTTATTGCTTAATTTAAATGGCTTTATGATTTGATTATTAACTTTAAGCTGAATTTTTTTACATTTTTTGTTAAAACATATTATAATTGAATGTTTACCTTGAGAAACGTGAAGCGAAAGCCATCGATTGAGAAGAAAAGAACATTTATAGTCACTCATGCCTTCGAAAGCCTTATTGCTTGCTTAAAATTGTTTTACAATCTCATTATTTTTTTTAAAATGAATTTTCTTACATTTTTTGTTAAAATAGATTATATTTAAATGTTTGTCTTGAGAAACGTGAAGCGAAAGCCATCGATTGACAAGAAAAGTCCATTATAGACACTCATGCCTTCGAAAACCTCATTATTCACTTTACATGATTTTATAATCTCATTATTGATTTTATGTTGAATTTTCTTACATTTTTAGTTAAAACAGACTATAATTGAATGTTTACCTCGGGAAACATGAAGCAAAAGCCATCAATTGAGAAGAAAAGACCATTTATAGTCACTCATGCCTCCGTAACGCTTATTGCTCCGTTTAAATGGCTTTATGATTTGATTTTTAACTTTAAGTTGAATTTTTTTAAATTTTTCTTTAAAATAGATTATAATTGAATGTTTACCTCGAGAAACGTGAAGCGAAAGCCATCGATTAAGAAGAAAAGAAAATTTTTAGTCACTGATGCCTTCGAAAGCCATATTACTTGCTTAAAATTGTTTTTACAATCTGATTATTTTTGTTAAAATGAATTTTCTTACATTTTTCGTTAAAATAGATTATATTTAAATGTTTGTCTCGAGAAACATGAAGCGAAAGCCATCGATTAATAAGAAAAGTCCATTTATAGTCACTCTTGCCTTCGAAAGCCTCATTATTCACTTGAAATGATTTTATAATCTCATTATTGATTTTATGTTGAATTTTCTTACATTTTTAGTTAAAACAGACTATAATTGAACGTTTACCTCAGCAAACATGAAGCAAAAGCCATCGATTGACAAGAAAAGTCCATTATAGTCACTCATGCCTTCGAAAGCCTCATTATTCACTTTAAATGATTTTGTAATCTCATTATTGATTTTATGTTGAATTTTCTTACATTTTTAGTTAAAACAGACTATAAGTGAATGTTTACCTCAGGAAACAATAAGCAAAGCATCGATTGAGAAGAAAAGACCATTTATAGTCACTCATACCTTCGAAACCCTTATTGCTCAGTTTAAATGGCTTTATGATTTGGTTATTAACTTTAAGCTGAATTTTTTACATTTTTTGTTAAAACAGATTATAATTGAATGTTTACCTCGAGAAACGTGTAGCGAAAGCTATCGATTGAGAGGGAAAGAACATTTATAGTCACTCATGCCTTCGAAATCCTCATTATTCACTTTAAATGATTTTATAATCTCATTATTAATTTTATGTTGAATTTTCTTACATTTTTAGTTAAAACAGACTATAATTGAATGTTTACCTCAGGAAACATGAAGCAAAAGCCATCGATTGAGAAGAAAAGATTATTTATATTCACTCATGCCTTCGAAAGCCTTATTGCTTAGTTTAAATGGCTTTATGATTTGATTATTAACTTTAAGCTGAATTTTTTTACATTTTTTGTTAAAACAGATTATAATTGAATGTTTACCTCGAGAAACGTGAAGCAAAGCCATTGATTGAGAAGAAAAGAACATTTATAGTCACTCATGCCTTCGAAAGCCTAATTACTTGCTTAAAATTGTTTTACAATCTGATTATTTTTTTTAAAATGAATTTTCATACATTTTTCGTTGAAATAGATTATATTTAAACGTTTGTCTCGAGAAACGTGAAGCGAAAGCCCTCGATTGACAAGAAAAGTCCATTTATAGTCACTCTTGCCTTCGAAAGCCACATTATTCACTTTAAATGATTTTATAATCTCATTATTTATTGTATGTTGAATTTTCTTACATTTTTAGTTAAAACAGACTATAATTGAATGTTTACCTTAAGAAACATGAAGCAAAGCCATCGATTGAGAAGAAAAGACCATTTATAGTCACCCATGCCTTCAAAACCTTATTACTTGCTTAAAATTGTTTTACTATCTGATTATTTTTTTTAAAATGAATTTTCTTACATTTTTCGTTAAAATAGATTATATTTAAATGTTTGTCTCGAGAAACGTGAAGCGAAAGCCATCGATTGACAAAAAAAGTCCATTTATAGTCACTCTTGCCTTCGAAAGCCTCATTATTCACTTTAAATGATTTTATAATCTCATTATTAATTTTATGTTGAATTTTCTTACATTTTTAGTTAAAACAGACTATAATTGAATGTTTACCTCGGGGAACATGAAGCGAAAGCCATCAATTGAGAAGAAAAGACCATTTATAGTCACTCATGTCTCCATAACGCTTATTGCTCACTTTAAATGGCTTTATGATTTGATTATTAACTTGAAGCTGAATTTTTTTACATTTTTTATTACAACAGATTATAATTGAATGTTGACCTCGAGAAACGTGAAGCGAAAGCCATCGATTGAGAAGAAAAGAACATTTATAGTCACTCATGCCTTCGAAAGCCTAATTACTTGCTTAAAATTGTTTTACAATCTGATTATTTCTTTTAAAATGAATTTTCATACATTTTTCGTTGAAATAGATTATATTTAAACGTTTGTCTCGAGAAACGTGAAGCGAAAGCCCTCGATTGACAAGAAAAGTCCATTTATAGTCACTCTTGCCTTCGAAAGCCACATTATTCACTTTAAATGATTTTATAATCTCATTATTTATTGTATGTTGAATTTTCTTACATTTTTAGTTAAAACAGACTATAATTGAATGTTTACCTTAAGAAACATGAAGCAAAGCCATCGATTGAGAAGAAAAGACCATTTATAGTTACTCATGCCTTCCAAACCTTTATGGCTCACTTTAAATGGCTTTATGATTTGATTATTAACCTGAAGCTGAATTTTTTTACATTTTTTGTTAAAACAGATTATAATTGAATGTTACCTCGAGAAACGTGAAGCGAAAGCTATCGATTGAGAGGAAAAGAACATTTATAGTCACTCATGCCTTCGAAAGCCTCATTATTCACTTTAAATGATCTTATAATCTCATTATTGATTTTATGTTGAATTTTCTTACATTTTTAGTTAAAACAGACTATAATTGAATGTTTACCTTGCGAAACATAAAGCAAAAGCCGTCAATTGAGACGAAAATGCCATTTATAGTCACTCATGCCTTCGAAACCCTTATTGCTCAGTTCAAATGGCTTTATGATTTGATTATTAATTTTAAGCTGAATTTTTTTACATTTTTTGTTAAAACAGATTATAATTGAATGTTTACCTCGAGAAACGTGAAGTGAAAGCCATCGATTGAGAAGAAAAGAATATTTATAGTCACTCATGCTTTCGAAAGCCTTATTACTTGCTTAAAATTGTTTTACAATCTCACTATTTTTTTTAAAATGAATTGTCTTGCATTTTTCGTTAAAATAGATTACATTTAAATGTTTGTCTCGAGAAACGTGAAGCGAAAGCCCTCGATTGACAAGAAAAGTCCATTTATAGTCACTCTTGCCTTCGAAAGCCTCATTATTCATTTTAAATGATTTTATAATCTCATTATTGAATTTATGTTGAATTTTCTTACATTTTTAGTTAAAACAGACTATAATTGAATGTTTACCTCGGGGAACATGAAGCAAAAGCCATCAATTGAGAAGAAAAGACCATTTATAGTCACTCATGCCTTCGAAACCGTTATTGCTCACTTTAAATGGCTTTATGATTTGATTATTAACTTGAAGCTGAATTTGTTTACATTTTTTTATTAAAATATATTATAATTGAATGTTTACCTCGAGAAAAGTGAAGCGAAAGCCATCGATTGAGAAGAAAAGAACATTTATAGTCACTCATGCCTTCGAAAGCCTTATTACTTGCTTAAAATTGTTTTACAATCTCATTATATTTTTTAAAATGAATTTTCTTACATTTTTGGTTAAAATAAATTATATTTAAATGCTTGTCTTGAGAAACGTGAAAAGAAAGCCATCGATTGACAAGAAAAGTCCATTATAGTCACTCATGCCTTCGAAAGCCTCATTATTCACTTTAAATGATTTTATAATCTCATTATTGATTTTATGTTGAATTTTCTTACATTTTTAGTTAAAACAGACTATAATTGAATGTTTACCTCAGGAAACATGAAGCAAAGCCATCGATTGAGAAGAAAAGACCATTTACAGTCACTCATGCCTTCGAAACCCTTATTGCTCAGTTTAAATGGCTTTATGATTTGATTATTAACTTTAAGCTGAATTTTTTTGCATTTTTTGCTAAAACAGATTATAATTGAATGTTTACCTCGAGAAACGTGAAGCGAAAGCCATCGATTGAGAAGAAAAGAACATTTATAGTCACCCATGCCTTCAAAACCTTATTACTTGCTTAAAATTGTTTTACTATCTGATTATTTTTTTTAAAATGAATTTTCTTACATTTTTCGTTAAAATAGATTATATTTAAATGTTTGTTTCGAGAAACGTGAAGCGAAAGCCATCGATTGACAAAAAAAGTCCATTTATAGTCACTCTTGCCTTCGAAAGCCTCATTATTCACTTTAAATGATTTTATAATCTCATTATTAATTTTATGTTGAATTTTCTTACATTTTTAGTTAAAACAGACTATAATTGAATGTTTACCTCGGGGAACATGAAGCGAAAGCCATCAATTGAGAAGAAAAGACCATTTATAGTCACTCATGTCTCCATAACGCTTATTGCTCACTTTAAATGGCTTTATGATTTGATTATTAACTTGAAGCTGAATTTTTTTACATTTTTTATTACAACAGATTATAATTGAATGTTGACCTCGAGAAACGTGAAGCGAAAGCCATCGATTGAGAAGAAAAGAACATTTATAGTCACTCATGCCTTCGAAAGCCTTATTACTTGCTTAAAATTGTTTTACAATCTTATTATTTTTTTTAAAATGAATTTTCTTACATTTTTGGTTAGAATAGATTATATTTAAATGTTTGTCTTGAGAAACGTGAAGCGAAAGCCATCGACAGACAAGAAAAGTCTATTATAGTCACTCATGCCTTCGAAAGCCTCACTATTCACTTTAAATGATTTTATAATCTCATTATTGATTTTATGTTGAATTTTCTTACATTTTTAGTTGAAACAGAATATAATTGAATGTTTACCTCGGTAAACATGAAGCAAAAGCCATCAATTGAGATGAAAAGACCATTTCTAGTCACTCATGCCTTCGAAACCCTTATTGCTCAGTTTAAATGGCTTTATGATTTGATTATTAACTTTAAGCTGAATTTTTTTATATTTTTTGTTAAAACAGATTATAATTGAATGTTTACCTCGAGAAACGTGAAGCGAAAGCCATCGATTGAGAAGAAAAGAACATTTATAGTCACTCATTCCTTCGAAAGCCTTATTACTTGCTTAAAATTGTTTTACAATCTGATTATTTCTTTTACAATGAATTTTCTTACATTTTTCGTTAAAATAGATTATATTTAAATGTTTGTCTCGAGAAACGTGAAGCGAAAGCCATCGATTGACAAGAAAAGTTCATTTATAGTCACTCATGCCTTCGAAAGCCTCATTATTCACTTTAAATGATTTTAGAATCTCATTATTGATTTTATGTTGAATTTTCTTACATTTTTAGTTAAAACAGACTATAATTGAATGTTTACCTCAGGAAACATGAAGCAAAGCCATCGATTGAGAAGAAAAGACCATTTATAGTCACTCATGCCTTCCAAACCCTTATTGCTCACTTTAAATGGCTTTATGATTTGATTATTAACTTTAAGCTAAATTTTTTACATTTTTTGTTAAAAATGATTATAATTGAATGTTTACCTCGAGAAACGTGAAGCGAAAGCTATCGATTGAGAGGAAAAGAACATTTATAGTCACTCATGCCTTCGAAAGCCTCATTATTCACTTTAAATGATTTTATAATGTCATTATTGATTTTATGTTGAATTTTCTTACATTTTTAGTTAAAACAGACTATAATTGAATGTTTACCTCAGGAAACATGAAGCAAAGCCATCGATTGAAAAGAAAAGACCATTTATAGTCACTCATGCCTTCGAAACCCTTATTGCTCAGTTTAAATGGCTTTATGATTTGATTATTAACTTTAAGCTAAATTTTTTACATTTTTTGTTAAAACAAATTATAATTGAATGTTTACCTCGGGAAATGTGAAGCGAAATCCATCGATTGAGAAAAAAAGAACATTTATAGTCACTCATGCCTTCGAAAGCCTTATTACTTGCTTAAAATTGTTTTACAATCTGATTATTTCTTTTACAATGAGTTTTCTTATATTTTTCGTTAAAATAGATTATATTTAAATGTTTGTCTCGAGAAACGTGAAGCGAAAGCCATCGATTGACAAGAAAAGTCCATTTATAGTCACTCATACCTTCGAAAGCCTCATTATTCACTTTAAATGATTTTATAATCTCAGTATTGATTTTATGTTGAATTTTCTTACATTTTTAGTTAAAACAGACTATAATTGTATGTTTACCTCAGGAAACATGAAGCAAAGCCATCGATTGAGAAGAAAAGACCATTTATAGTCACTCACGCCTTCGAAACCCTTATTGCTCAGTTTAAATGGCTTTATGATTTGATTATTAACTTTAAGCTGAATTTTTTTACATTTTTTGTTAAAACAGATTATAATTGAATGTTTACCTCGAGAAACGTGAAGCGAAAGCCATCGATTGAGAAGAAAAGAACATTTATAGTCACTCATGCTTTCGAAAGCCTTATTACTTGCTTAAAATTGTTTTACAATCTCATTATTTTTTTTAAAAAGAATTGTCTTGCATTTTTTGTTAAAATAGATTACATTTAAATGTTTGTCTGGAGAAACGTGAAGCGAAAGCCCTCGATTGACAAGAAAAGTCCATTTATAGTCACTCTTGCCTTCGAAAGCCTCATTATTCATTTTAAATGATTTTATAATCTCATTATTGAATTTATGTTGAATTTTCTTACATTTTTAGTTAAAACAGACTATAATTGAATGTTTACCTCGGGGAACATGAAGCAAAAGCCATCAATTGAGAAGAAAAGACCATTTATAGTCACTCATGCCTTCGAAACCGTTATTGCTCACTTTAAATGGCTTTATGATTTGATTATTAACTTGAAGCTGAATTTGTTTACATTTTTTTATTAAAATATATTATAATTGAATGTTTACCTCGAGAAACGTGAAGCGAAAGCCATCGATTGAGAAGAAAAGAACATTTATAGTCACTCATGCCTTCGAAAGCCTTATTAGTTGCTTAAAATTGTTTTACAATCTCATTATTTTTTTTAAAATGAATTTTCTTACATTTTTGGTTAAAATAGATTATATTTAAATGCTTGTCTTGAGAAACGTGAAGCGAAAGCCATCGATTGACAAGAAAAGTCCATTATAGTCACTCATACCTTCGAAAGCCTCATTATTCACTTTAAATGATTTTATAATCTCATTATTGATTTTTTGTTGAATTTTCTTACATTTTTAGTTAAAACAGACAATAATTGAATGTTTACCCCAGGAAACATGAAGCAAAAGCCATCAATTGAGAAGAAAAGGCCATTTATAGTCACTCATGCTTTCGAAACGGTTATTGCTCACTTTAAATGGCTTTATGATTTGATTATTAACTTTAAGCTGAATTTTTTTACATTTTTTGTTAAAACAGATTATAATTAAATGTTTACCTCGAGAAACTTGAATTGAAAGCCATCGATTGAGAAGAAAAGAACATTTATAGGCACTCATGCCTTCGAAAGCCTTATTACTTGCTTAAAATTGTTTTACAATCTCATTATATTTTTTAAAATGAATTTTCTTACATTTTTTGTTAAAATAGATTATATTTAAATGCTTGTCTTGAGAAACGTGAAACGAAAGCCATCGATTGACAAGAAAAGTCCATTATAGTCACTCATGCCTTCGAAAGCCTCATTATTCACTTTAAATGATTTTATAATCTCATTATTGATTTTATGTTGAATTTTCTTACATTTTTAGTTAAAACAGACTATAATTGAATGTTTACCTCGGGAAACATGAAGCAAAAGCCATCAATTGAGAAGAAAATACCATTTATAGTCACTCATGCCTTCGAAACCCTTATTGCTCAGTTTAAATGGCTTTATGATTTGATTATTAACTTTTAGCTGAATTTTTTTGCATTTTTTGCTAAAACAGATTATAATTGAATGTTTGCCTCGAGAAACATGAAGCGAAAGCCATCGATTGAGAAGAAAAGAACATTTATAGTCACTCATGCCTTCAAAAGCCTTATTACTTGCTTAAAATTGTTTTACAATCTGATTATTTTTTTTAAAATGAATTTTCTTATATTTTTCGTTAAAATAGATTATATTTAAATGTTTGTCTCGAGAAACGTGAAGCGAAAGCCATCGATTGACAAGAAAAGTCCATTTATAGTCACTCATGCCTTCGAAAGCCTCATTATTCACTTTAAATGATTTTATAATCTCATTATTGATTTTATGTTGAATTTTCTTACATTTTTAGTTAAAACAGACTATAATTGAATGTTTACCTCAGGAAACATGAAGCAAAGCCATCGATTGAGAAGAAAAGACCATTTATAGTCACTCATGCCTTCGAAACCCTTATTGCTCAGTTTAAATGGCTTTATGATTTGATTATTAACTTTAAGCTGAATTTTTTTACATTTTTTGTTAAAACAGATTATAATTGAATGTTTACCTCGAGAAACGTGAAGCGAAAGCCATCGATTGAGAAGAAAAGAACATTTATAGTCACTCATGCTTTCGAAAGCCTTATTACTTGCTTAAAATTGTTTTACAATCTCATTATTTTTTTTAAAATGAATTGTCTTGCATTTTTTGTTAAAATAGATTACATTTAAATGTTTGTCTCGAGAAACGTGAAGCGAAAGCCCTCGATTGACAAGAAAAGTCCATTTATAGTCACTCTTGCCTTCGAAAGCCTCATTATTCATTTTAAATGATTTTATAATCTCATTATTGAATTTATGTTGAATTTTCTTACATTTTTAGTTAAAACAGACTATAATTGAATGTTTACCTCGGGGAACATGAAGCAAAAGCCATCAATTGAGAAGAAAAGACCATTTATAGTCACTCATGCCTTCGAAACCGTTATTGCTCACTTTAAATGGCTTTATGATTTGATTATTAACTTGAAGCTGAATTTGTTTACATTTTTTTATTAAAATATATTATAATTGAATATTTACCTCGAGAAACGTGAAGCGAAAGCCATCGATTGAGAAGAAAAGAACATTTATAGTCACTCATGCCTTCGAAAGCCTTATTAGTTGCTTAAAATTGTTTTACAATCTCATTATTTTTTTTTAAATGAATTTTCTTACATTTTTGGTTAAAATAGATTATATTTAAATGCTTGTCTTGAGAAACGTGAAGCGAAAGCCATCGATTGACAAGAAAAGTCCATTATAGTCACTCATACCTTCGAAAGCCTCATTATTCACTTTAAATGATTTTATAATCTCATTATTGATTTTTTGTTGAATTTTCTTACATTTTTAGTTAAAACAGACAATAATTGAATGTTTACCCCGGGAAACATGAAGCAAAAGCCATCAATTGAGAAGAAAAGGCCATTTATAGTCACTCATGCTTTCGAAACGCTTATTGCTCACTTTAAATGGCTTTATGATTTGATTATTAACTTTAAGCTGAATTTTTTTACATTTTTTGTTAAAACAGATTATAATTAAATGTTTACCTCGAGAAACGTGAAGTGAAAGCCATCGATTGAGAAGAAAAGAACATTTATAGGCACTCATGCCTTCGAAAGCCTTATTAGTTGCTTAAAATTGTTTTACAATCTCATTATATTTTTTAAAATGAATTTTCTTACATTTTTTGTTAAAATAGATTATATTTAAATGCTTGTCTTGAGAAACGTGAAACGAAAGCCATCGATTGACAAGAAAAGTCCATTATAGTCACTCATGCCTTCGAAAGCCTCATTATTCACTTTAAATGATTTTATACTCTCATTATTGATTTTATGTTTAATTTTCTTACATTTTTAGTTAAAACAGACTATAATTGAATGTTTACCTCGGGAAACATGAAGCAAAAGCCATCAATTGAGAAGAAAATACCATTTATAGTCACTCATGCCTTCGAAACCCTTATTGCTCAGTTTAAATGGCTTTATGATTTGATTATTAACTTTTAGCTGAATTTTTTTGCCTTTTTTGCTAAAACAGATTATAATTGAATGTTTACCTCGAGAAACATGAAGCGAAAGCCATCGATTGAGAAGAAAAGAACATTTATAGTCACTCATGCCTTCAAAAGCCTTATTACTTGCTTAAAATTGTTTTACAATCTGATTATTTTTTTTAAAATGAATTTTCTGACATTTTTCGTTAAAATAGATTATATTTAAATGTTTGTCTCGAGAAACGTGAAGCGAAAGCCATCGATTGACAAGAAAAGTCCATTTATAGTCACTCTTGCCTTCGAAAGCCTCATTATTCACTTTGAATGATTTTATAATCTCATTATTGATTTTATGCTGAATGTTCTTACATTTTTAGTCAAAACAAACTATAATTGAATGTTTACCTCAGGAAACATGAAGCAAAGCCATCGATTGAGAAGAAAAGACCATTTATAGTCACTCATGCCTTCGAAACCCTTATTGCTCACTTTAAATGGCTTTATGATTTGATTATTAACTTTAAGCTGAATTTTTTTGCATTTTTTGTTAAAACAGATTATAATTAAATGTTGACCTTGAGAAACATGAAGCGAAACCTATCGATTGAGAGGAAAAGAACATTTATAGTCACTCATGCCTTCAAAAGCCTCATTACTCACTTTAAATGATTTTATAATCTCATTATTGATTTTATGTTGAATTTTCTTACATTTTTAGTTAAAACAGACTATAATTGAATGTTTACCTCGGGAAACATGAAGCAAAAGCCATCAATTGAGAGGAAAAGACCACTTATAGTCACTCATGCCTTCGAAACCCTTATTGCTCAGTTTAAATGGCTTTATGATTTGATTATTAACTTTAAGCTAAATTTTTTTACATTTTTTGTTAAAACAGATTATAATTGAATGTTTACCTCGAGAAACGTGAAGCGAAAGCCATCGATTGAGAAGAAAAGAACATTTATAGTCACTCATGCCTTCGAAAGCCTTATTACTTGCTTAAAATTGTTTTACAATCTCATTATTTTTTTTAAAATGAATTTTCTTACATTTTTTGTTAAAATAGATTATATTTAAATGTTTGTCTCAAGAAACGTGAAGCGAAAGCCCTCGATTGACAAGAAAAGTCCATTTATAGTCACTCTTGCCTTCGAAAGCCTCATTATTCACTTTAAATGATTTTATAATCTCATTATTGATTTTATGTTGAATTTTCTTACATTTTTAGTTAAAACAGACTATAATTGAATGTTTACCTCGGGGAACATGAAGCAAAAGCCATCAATTGAGAACAAAAGACCATTTATAGTCACTCATGCCTCCGTAACGCTTATTGCTAACTTTAAATGGCTTTATGATTTGATTATTAACTTCAAGCTGAATTTTTTTACATTTTTTATTACAACAGATTATAATTGAATGTTTACCTCGAGAAACGTGAAGCGAAAGCCATCGATTGAGAAGAAAAGAACATTTATAGTCACTCATGCCTTCGAAAGCCTTATTACTTGCTTAAAATTGTTTTACAATCTTATTATTTCTTTTAAAATGAATTTTCTTACATTTTTGGTTAAAATAGATTATATTTAAATGTTTGTCTTGAGAAACGTGAAGCGAAAGCCATCGACAGACAAGAAAAGTCTATTATAGTCACTCATGCCTTCGAAAGCCTCACTATTCACTTTAAATGATTTTGTAATCTCATTATTGATTTTATGTTGAATTTTCTTACATTTTTAGTTAAAACATAATATAATTCAATGTTTACCTCGGGAAACATGAAGCAAAAGCCATCAATTGAGATGAAAAGACCATTTCTAGTCACTCATGCCTTCGAAACCCTTATTGCTCAGTTTAAATGGCTTTATGATTTGATTATTAACTTTAAGCTGAATTTTTTTACATTTTTTGTTAAAACAGATTATAATTGAATGTTTACCTCGGGAAACGTGAAGCGAAAGCCATCGATTGAGAAGAAAAGAACATTTATAGTCACTCATGCCTTCGAAAGCCTCATTATTCACTTTAAATGATTTTATAATCTCATTATTGATTTTATGTTGAATTTTCTTACATTTTTAGTCAAAACAGACTATAATTGAATGTTTACCTCAGGAAACATGAAGCAAAGCCATCGATTGAGAAGAAAAGACCATTTATAGTCACTCATGCCTTCGAAAGCCTTATTACTTACTTAATATTATTTTACAATCTGATTATTTTTTTTTAAAGAATTTTCTTCCATTTTTCGTTAAAATAGATTATATTTAAATGTTTGTCTCCAGAAACTTGAAGCAAAAGCCATCGATTGATAAGAAAAGTCCATTTATAGTCACTCATGCCTTCGAAAGCCTCATTATTCACTTTAAATGATTTTATAATCTCATTATTGATTTTATGTTGAATTTTCTTACATTTTTACAGAAAAAGAGACTATAATTGAATGTTTAGCTCTGGAAATATGAAGCAAAAGCCATCGATTGAGAAGAAAAGACCATTTATAGTCACTCATGCCTTCGAAAGCCTTATTGGTCACTTTAAATGGCTTTATGATTTGATTATTAACTTTAAGCTGAATTTTTTTACATTTTTTGTTAAAACAGATTAAAATTGAATGTTTACCTCGAGAAACGTGAAGCGAAAGCTATCGATTGAGAGGAAAAGAACATTTATAGTCACTCATACCTTTGAAAGCCTCATTATTCACTTTAAATGATTTTATAATGTCATTATTGATTTTATGTTGAATTTTCTTACATTTTTAGTTAAAACAGACAACAATTGAATGTTTACCTCAGGAAACATGAAGCAAAAGCCATCGATTGAGAAGAAAAGAACATTTATAGTCACTCATGCCTTCGAAAGCCTTATTACTTTCATAAAATTGTTTTACAATCTCATTATTTTTTTTTAAATGAATTTTCTTACATTTTTGGTTAAAATAGATTATATTTAAATGTTTGTCTTGAGAAACGTGAAGCGAAAGCCATCGATTGACAAGAAAAGTCCATTATAGTCACTCTTGCTTTCGAAAGCCTCATTACTCATTTTAAATGATTTTATAATCTCATTATTGATTTTATGTTGAATTTTCTTACATTTTTAGTTAAAACAGACTATAAATGAATGTTTACCTCGGGAAACATGAAGCAAAAGCCATCAATTGAGAAGAAAAGACCATTTATAGTCACTCATGCCTTCGAAACCCTTATTGCTCAATTTAAATGGCTTTATGATTTGATTATTAACTTTAAGTTGAATTTTTTTGCATTTTTTGTTAAAATAGATTATAATTGAATGTTTACCTTGAGAAACGTAAAGCGAAAGCCATCGATTGAGAAGAAAAGAACATTTTTAGTCACTCATACCTTCGAAAGCCTTATTACTTGCTTAAAATTGTTTTACAATCTGATTATTTTTTTTAAAATGAATTTTCTTACATTTTTCGTTAAAATAGATTATATTTGAATGTTTGCCTCGAGAAACATGAAGCGAAAGCCATCGATTGATAAGAAAAGTCCATTTATAGTCACTCTTGCCTTCGAAAGCCTCATTATTCACTTTAAATGATTTTATAATCTCATTATTGATTTTATGTTGAATTTTCTTACAATTTTAGTTAAAACACACTATAATTGAATGTTTACCTCAGGAAACATGAAGCAAAGCCATCGATTGAGAAGAAAATACTATTTATAGTCACTCATGGCTTTGAAACCCTTATTGCTCACTTTAAAGGGCTTTATGATTTTATTATTAACTTTAAGCTGAATTTTTGTACATTTTTTGTTAAAACAGATTATAATTGAATGTTTACCTCGAGAAACATGAAGCGAAAGCTATCGATTGAGAGGAAAAGAACATTTATAGTCACTCATGCCTTCGAAAGCCTCATTATTCACTTTAAATGATTTTATAATCTCATTCTTGATTTTATGTTGAATTTTCTTACATTTTTAGTTAAAACAGACTATAATTGAATGTTTACCTTGGGAAACATGAAGCAAAAGCCATCAATTGAGAGGAAAAGACCGTTTATAGTCACTCATACGTTCGAAACCCTTATTGCTTAATTTAAATGGCTTTATGATTTGATTATTAACTTTAAGCTGAATTTTTTTACATTTTTTGTTAAAACATATTATAATTGAATGTTTACCTCAAGAAACGTGAAGCGAAAGCCATCGATTGAGAAGAAAAGAACATTTATAGTCACTCATGCCTTCGAAAGCCTTATTGCTTGCTTAAAATTGTTTTACAATCTCATTATTTTTTTTAAAATGAATTTTCTTACATTTTTTGTTAAAATAGATTATATTTAAATGTTTGTCTTGAGAAACGTGAAGCGAAAGCCATCGATTGACAAAAAAAGTCCATTATAGACACTCATGCCTTCGAAAACCTCATTATTCACTTTACATGATTTTATAATCTCATTATTGATTTTATGTTGAATTTTCTTACATTTTTAGTTAAAACAGACTATAATTGAATGTTTACCTCGGGAAACATGAAGCAAAAGCCATCAATTGAGAAGAAAAGACCATTTATAGTCACTCATGCCTCCGTAACGCTTATTGCTCCGTTTAAATGGCTTTATGATTTGATTTTTAACTTTAAGTTGAATTTTTTTTAATTTTTTGTTAAAATAGATTATAATTGAATGTTTACCTCAAGAAACGTGAAGCGAAAGCCATCGATTGAGAAGAAAAGAACATTTTTAGTCACTGATGCCTTCGAAAGCCTTATTACTTGCTTAAAATTGTTTTTACAATTTGATTATTTTTGTTAAAATGAATTTTCTTACATTTTTCGTTAAAATAGATTATATTTAAATGTTTGTCTCGAGAAACATGAAGCGAAAGCCATCGATTGATAAGAAAAGTCCATTTATAGTCACTCTTGCCTTCGAAAGCCTCATTATTCACTTGAAATGATTTTATAATCTCATTATTGATTTTATGTTGAATTTTCTTACATTTTTAGTTAAAACAGACTATAATTGAATGTTTACCTCAGCAAACATGAAGCAAAAGCCATCGATTGAGAAGAAAAGACCATTTATAGTCACTCATGCCTTCGAAAGCCTCATTATTCACTTTAAATGATTTTATAATCTCATTATTGATTTTATGTTGAATTTTCTTACATTTTTACTTAAAACATACTATAATTGAATGTTTACCTCAGGAAACAAGAAGCAAAGCATCGATTGAGAAGAAAAGACCATTTATAGTCACTCATACCTTCGAAACCCTTATTGCTCAGTTTAAATGGCTTTATGATTTGATTATTAACTTTAAGCTGAATTTTTTATATTTTTTGTTAAAACAGATTATAATTGAATGTTTACCTCGAGAAACGTGTAGCGAAAGCTATCGATTGAGAGGGAAAGAACATTTATAGTCACTCATGCCTTCGAAATCCTCATTATTCACTTTAAATGATTTTATAATCTCATTATTAATTTTATGTTGAATTTTCTTACATTTTTAGTTAAAACAGACTATAATTGAATGTTTACCTCAGGAAACATCAAGCAAAAGCCATCGATTGAGAAGAAAAGATTATTTATATTCACTCATGCCTTCGAAAGCCTTATTGCTCAGTTTAAATGGCTTTATGATTTGATTATTAACTTTAAGCTGAATTTTTTTACATTTTTTGTTAAAACAGATTATAATTGAATGTTTACCTCGAGAAACGTGAAGCGAAAGCCATTGATTGAGAAGAAAAGAACATTTATGGTCACTCATGCCTTCGAAAGCCTAATTACTTGCTTAAAATTATTTTACAATCTGATTATTTTTTTTAAAATGAATTTTCATACATTTTTTGTTGAAATAGATTATATTTAAACGTTTGTCTCGAGAAACGTGAAGCGAAAGCCCTCGATTGACAAGAAAAGTCCATTTATAGTCACTCTTGCCTTCGAAAGCCACATTATTCACTTTAAATGATTTTATAATCTCATTATTTATTGTATGTTGAATTTTCTTACATTTTTAGTTAAAACAGACTATAATTGAATGTTTACCTTAAGAAACATGAAGCAAAGCCATCGATTGAGAAGAAAAGACTATTTATAGTTACTCATGCCTTCCAAACCTTTATTGCTCACTTTAAATGGCTTTATGATTTGATTATTAACCTTAAACTGAATTTTTTTACATTTTTTGTTAAAAATGATTATAATTGAATGTTACCTCGAGAAACGTGAAGCGAAAGCTATCGATTGAGAGGAAAAGAACATTTATAGTCACTCATGCCTTCGAAAGCCTCATTATTCACTTTAAATGATCTTATAATCTCATTATTGATTTTATGTTGAATTTTCTTACATTTTTAGTTAAAACAGACTACAATTGAATGTATACCTTGCGAAACATGAAGCAAAAGCCGTCAATTGAGACGAAAAGGCCATTCATAGTCACTCATGCCTTCGAAACCCTTATTGCTCAGTTTAAATTGCTTTATGATTTGATTATTAACTTTAAGCTGAATTTTTTTACATTTTTTGTTAAAACAGATTATAATTGAATGTTTACCTCGAGAAACGTGAAGTCAAAGCCATCGATTGAGAAGAAAAGAACATTTATAGTCACTCATGCTTTCGAAAGCCTTATTACTTGCTTAAAATTGTTTTACAATCTCACTATTTTTTTTAAAATGAATTGTCTTGCATTTTTCGTTAAAATAGATTACATTTAAATGTTTGTCTCGAGAAACGTGAAGCGAAAGCCCTCGATTGACAACAAAAGTCCATTTATAGTCACTCTTGCCTTCGAAAGCCTCATTATTCATTTTAAATGATTTTATAATCTCATTATTAATTTTATGTTGAATTTTCTTACATTTTTAGTTAAAACAGACTATAATTGAATGTTTACCTCGGGGAACATGAAGCGAAAGCCATCAATTGAGAAGAAAAGACCATTTATAGTCACTCACGTCTCCATAACGCTTATTGCTCACTTTAAATGGCTTTATAATTTGATTATTAACTTCAAGCTGAATTTTTTTACATTTTTTATTACAACAGATTATAATTGAATGTTGACCTCGAGAAACGTGAAGCGAAAGCCATCGATTGAGAAGAAAAGAACATTTATAGTCACTCATGCCTTCGAAAGCCTTATTACTTGCTTAAAATTGTTTTACAATCTTATTATTTTTTTTAAAATGAATTTTCTTACATTTTTGGTTAAAATAGATTATATTTAAATGTTTGTCTTGAGAAACGTGAAGCGAAAGCCATCGACAGACAAGAAAAGTCTATTATAGTCACTCATGCCTTCGAAAGCCTCACTATTCATTTTAAATGATTTTATAATCTCATTATTGATTTTATGTTGAATTTTCTTACATTTTTAGTTAAAACAGAATATAATTGAATGTTTACCTCGGGAAACGTGAAGCAAAAGCCATCAATTGAGATGAAAAGACCATTTCTAGTCACTCATGCCTTCGAAACCCTTATTGCTCAGTTTAAATGGCTTTATGATTTGATTATTAACTTTAAGCTGAATTTTTTTACATTTTTTGTTAAAACAGATTATAATTGAATGTTTACCTCAGGAAACGTGAAGGGAAAGCCATCGATTGAGAAGAAAAGAACATTTATAGTCACTCATGCCTTCGAAAGCCTTATTACTTGCTTAAAATTGTTTTACAATCTGATTATTTCTTTTACAATGAATTTTCTTACATTTTTCGTTAAAATAGACTATATTTAAATGTTTGTCTCGAGAAACGTGAAGCGAAAGCCATCGATTGACAAGAAAAGTTCATTTATAGTCACTCATGCCTTCGAAAGCCTCATTATTCACTTTAAATGATTTTAGAATCTCATTATTGATTTTATGTTGAATTTTCTTACATTTTTAGTTAAAACAGACTATAATTGAATGTTTACCTCAGGAAACATGAAGCAAAGCCATCGATTGAGAAGAAAAGACCATTTATAGTCACTCATGCCTTCCAAACCCTTATTGCTCACTTTAAATGGCTTTATGATTTGATTATTAACTTTAAGCTAAATTTTTTACATTTTTTGTTAACAATGATTATAATTGAATGTTTACCTTGAGAAACGTGAAGCGAAAGCTATCGATTGAGAGGAAAAGAACATTTAGAGTCACTCATGCCTTCGAAAGCCTCATTATTCAATTTAAATGATTTTATAATGTCATTATTGATTTTATGTTGAATTTTCTTACATTTTTAGTTAAAACAGACTATAATTGAATGTTTACCTCAGGAAACATGAAGCAAAGCCATCGATTGAGAAGAAAAGACCATTTATAGTCACTCATGCCTTCGAAACCCTTATTGCTCAGTTTAAATGGCTTTATGATTTGATTATTAACTTTAAGCTAAATTTTTTACATTTTTTGTTAAAACAAATTATAATTGAATGTTTACCTCGAGAAACGTGAAGCGAAAGCCATCGATTGAGAAGAAAAGAACATTTATAGTCACTCATGCTTTCGAAAGCCTTATTACTTGCTTAAAATTGTTTTACAATCTCATTATTTTTTTTAAAATGAATTGTCTTGCATTTTTTGTTAAAATAGATTACATTTAAATGTTTGTCTCGAGAAACGTGAAGCGAAAGCCCTCGATTGACAAGAAAAGTCCATTTATAGTCACTCTTGCCTTCGAAAGCCTCATTATTCATTTTAAATGATTTTATAATCTCATTATTGAATTTATGTTGAATTTTCTTACATTTTTAGTTAAAACAGACTATAATTGAATGTTTACCTCGGGGAACATGAAGCAAAAGCCATCAATTGGGAAGAAAAGACCATTTATAGTCACTCATGCCTTCGAAACCGTTATTGCTCACTTTAAATGGCTTTATGATTTGATTATTAACTTGAAGCTGAATTTGTTTACATTTTTTTATTAAAATAGATTATAATTGAATGTTTACCTCGAGAAACGTGAAGCGAAAGCCATCGATTGAGAAGAAAAGAACATTTATAGTCACTCATGCCTTTGAAAGCCTTATTACTTGCTTAAAATTGTTTTACAATCTTATTATATTTTTTAAAATGAATTTTCTTACATTTTTGGTTAAAATAGATTATAGTTAAATGCTTGCCTTGAGAAACGTGAAACGAAAGCCATCGATTGACAAGAAAAGTCCATTATAGTCACTCATGCCTTCGAAAGCCTCATTATTCACTTTAAATGATTTTATAATCTCATTATTGATTTTATGTTGAATTTTCTTACATTTTTAGTTAAAACAGACTATAATTGAATGTTTACCTCGGGAAACATGAAGCAAAAGCCATCAATTGAGAACAAAAGACCATTTATAGTCACTCATGCCTTCGAAACCCTTATTGCTCAGTTTAAATGGCTTTATGATTTGATTATTAACTTTTAGTTGAATTTTTTTGCATTTTTTGCTAAAACAGATTATAATTGAATGTTTACCTCGAGAAACGTGAAGCGAAAGCCATCGATTGAGAAGAAAAGAACATTTATAGTCACTCATGCCTTCAAAAGCCTTATTACTTGCTTAAAATTGTTTTACAATCTGATTATTTTTTTTAAAATGAATTTTCTTACATTTTTCGTTAAAATAGATTATATTTAAATGTTTGTCTCGAAAAACGTGAAGCGAAAGCCATCGATTGACAAGAAAAGTCCATTTATAGTCACTCTTGCCTTCGAAAGCCTCATTATTCACTTTAAATGATTTTATAATCTCATTATTGATTTTATATTGAATTTTCTTACATTTTTAGTCAAAACAAACTATAATTGAATGTTTACCTCAGGAAACATGAAGCAAAGCCATCGATTGAGAAGAAAAGACCATTTATAGTCACTCATGCCTTCGAAACCCTTATTGCTCACTTTAAATGGCTTTATGATTTGATTATTAACTTTAAGCTGAATTTTTTTGCATTTTTTGTTAAAACAGATTATAATTAAATGTTGACCTTGAGAAACATGAAGCGAAACCTATCGATTGAGAGGAAAAGAACATTTATAGTCACTCATGCCTTCAAAAGCCTCATTACTCACTTTAAATGATTTTATAATCTCATTATTGATTTTATGTTGAATTTTCTTACATTTTTAGTTAAAACAGACTATAATTGAATGTTTACCTCGGGAAACATGAAGCAAAAGCCATCAATTGAGAGGAAAAGACCACTTATAGTCACTCATGCCTTCGAAACCCTTATTGCTCAGTTTAAATGGCTTTATGATTTGATTATTAACTTTAAGCTAAATTTTTTTACATTTTTTGTTAAAACAGATTATAATTGAATGTTTACCTCGAGAAACGTGAAGCGAAAGCCATCGATTGAGAAGAAAAGAACATTTATAGTCACTCATGCCTTCGAAAGCCTTATTACTTGCTTAAAATTGTTTTACAATCTCATTATTTTTTTTAAAATGAATTTTCTTACATTTTTTGTTAAAATAGATTATATTTAAATGTTTGTCTCGAGAAACGTGAAGCGATAGCCCTCGATTGACAAGAAAAGTCCATTTATAGTCACTCTTGCCTTCGAAAGCCTCATTATTCACTTTAAATGATTTTATAATCTCATTATTGATTTTATGTTGAATTTTCTTACATTTTTAGTTAAAACAGACTATAATTGAATGTTTACCTCGGGGAACATGAAGCAAAAGCCATCAATTGAGAACAAAAGACCATTTATAGTCACTCATGCCTCCGTAACGCTTATTGCTAACTTTAAATGGCTTTATGATTTGATTATTAACTTCAAGCTGAATTTTTTTACATTTTTTATTACAACAGATTATAATTGAATGTTTACCTCGAGAAACGTGAAGCGAAAGCCATCGATTGAGAAGAAAAGAACATTTATAGTCACTCATGCCTTCGAAAGCCTTATTACTTGCTTAAAATTGTTTTACAATCTTATTATTTCTTTTAAAATGAATTTTCTTACATTTTTGGTTAAAATAGATTATATTTAAATGTTTGTCTTGAGAAACGTGAAGCGAAAGCCATCGACAGACAAGAAAAGTCTATTATAGTCACTCATGCCTTCGAAAGCCTCACTATTCACTTTAAATGATTTTGTAATCTCATTATTGATTTTATGTTGAATTTTCTTACATTTTTAGTTAAAACATAATATAATTGAATGTTTACCTCGGGAAACATGAAGCAAAAGCCATCAATTGAGATGAAAAGACCATTTCTAGTCACTCATGCCTTCGAAACCCTTATTGCTCAGTTTAAATGGCTTTATGATTTGATTATTAACTTTAAGCTGAATTTTTTTACATTTTTTGTTAAAACAGATTATAATTGAATGTTTACCTTGGGAAACGTGAAGCGAAAGCCATCGATTGAGAAGAAAAGAACATTTATAGTCACTCATGCCTTCGAAAGCCTCATTATTCACTTTAAATGATTTTATAATCTCATTATTGATTTTATGCTGAATTTTCTTACATTTTTAGTCAAAACAGACTATAATTGAATGTTTACCTCAGGAAACATGAAGCAAAGCCATCGATTGAGAAGAAAAGACCATTTATAGTCACTCATGCCTTCGAAAGCCTTATTACTTACTTAATATTATTTTACAATCTGATTATTTTTTTTTAATTGAATTTTCTTCCATTTTTCGTTAAAATAGATTATATTTAAATCTTTGTCTCCAGAAACTTGAAGCAAAAGCCATCGATTGATAAGAAAAGTCCATTTATAGTCACTCATGCCTTCGAAAGCCTCATTATTCACTTTAAATGATTTTATAATCTCATTATTGATTTTATGTTGAATTTTCTTACCTTTTTACATAAAAAGAGACTATAATTGAATGTTTAGCTCTGGAAACATGAAGCAAAAGCCATCGACTGAGAAGAAAAGACCATTTATAGTCACTCATGCCTTCGAAACCCTTATTACTCACTTTAAAGGGCTTTATGATTTGATTATTAACTTTAAGCTGAATTTTTTTACATTTTTTGTTAAAACATATTATAATTGAATGTTTACCTCGTGAAACGTGAAGCGAAAGCCATCGATTGAGAAGAAAAGAACATTTATAGTCACTCACGCCTTCGAAAGCCTTATTACTTGCTTAAAATTATTTTACAATCTGATTATATTTTTTAAAAAGGAATTTTCTTACATTTTTGGTCAAAACAGATTATATTTCAATGTTTATCTCGAGAAACGTGAAGCGAAAGCCATCGATTGAGAAGAAAAGAACATTTATAGTCACTCATGCCTTCGAAAGCCTAAATACTTGCTTAAAATTGTTTTACAATCTGATTATTTTTTTTAATGTTGAATTTTCTTACATTTTTAGTTAAAACAGACTATAATTGAATGTTTACCTCAAGAAACATGAAGCAAAGCCATCGATTGAGAAGAAAATACCATTTATAGTCACTCATGCCTTCGAAACCCTTATTACTCACTTTAAAGGGCTTTATGATTTGATTATTAACTTTAAG
This sequence comes from Theobroma cacao, assembly GCF_053813885.1. NCBI lineage: Eukaryota > Viridiplantae > Streptophyta > Magnoliopsida > Malvales > Malvaceae > Theobroma > Theobroma cacao. The sequence continues at coordinate 25,834,726 of NC_142640.1, read as the reverse complement.
CCGAATTTTTTTACATTTTTTGTTAAAACATATTATAATTGAATGTTTACCTCGAGAAACGTGAAGCGAAAGCCATCGATTGAGAAGAAAAGAACATTTATAGTCACTCATGCCTTTGAAAGCCTTATTACTTGCTTAAAATTATTTTACAATCTGATTATTTTTTTTAAAATGAATTTTCTTACATTTTTGGTCAAAACAGATTATATTTCAATGTTTATCTTGAGAAACGTGAAGCGAAAGCCATCGATTGAGAAGAAAAGAACATTTATAGTCACTCATGCCTTCGAAAGCCTAAATACTTGCTTAAAATTGTTTTACAATCTGATTATTTTTTTTAATGTTGAATTTTCTTACATTTTTAGTTAAAACAGACTATAATTGAATGTTTACCTCAAGAAACATGAAGCAAAGCCATCGATTGAGAAGAAAAGACCATTTATAGTCACTCATGCCTTCGAAACCCTTATTGCTCACTTTAAATGGCTTTATGATTTGATTATTAGCCTTAAGCTGAATTTTTTTACATTTTTTGTTAAAATAGATTATAATTGAATGTTTACCTCGAGAAACGTGAAGCGAAAGCTATCGTTTGAGAGGAAAAGAACATTTATAGTCACTCATGCCTTCGAAAGCCTCATTATTCACTTTAAATGATTTTATAATCTCATTATTGATTTTATGTTGAATTTTCTTACATTTTTAGTTAAAACAGACTATAATTGAATGTTTACCTGCGGAAACATGAAGCAAAGCCATCGATTGAGAAGAAAAGACCATTTATAGTCACTCATGCCTTCGAAAGCCTTATTACTTACTTAATATTATTTTACAATCTGATTATTTTTTTTTAAATGAATTTTCTTCCATTTTTCGTTAAAATAGATTATATTTAAATGTTTGTCTCCAGAAACTTGAAGCAAAGCCATCGATTGAGAAGAAAAGACCATTTATAGTCAATCATGCCTTCAAAACACTTATTACTCACTGTAAATGGCTTTATGATTTGATTATTAACTTTAAGCTGAATTTTTTTACATTTTTTGTTAAAACAGATTATAATTGAATGTTTACCTTGAGAAACGTGAAGCGAAAGCCATCGATTGAGAAGAAAAGAACATATATAGTCACTCATGCCTTCGAAAGCCTTATTACTTACTTAAAATTGTTTTACAATCTGATTATTTTTTTTAAAATGAATTTTCTTACATTTTTCGTTAAAATAGATTATATTTAAATGTTTGTCTCGAGAAACTTGAAGCAAAAGCCATCGATTGATAAGAAAAGTCCATTTATAGTCACTCATGCCTTCGAAAGCTTCATTATTCACTTTAAATGATTTTATAACCTCATTATTGATTTTATGTTGAATTTTCTTACCTTTTTACTTAAAAAGAGACTATAATTGAATGTTTAGCTCGGGAAACATGAAGCAAAAGCCATCGATTGAGAAGAAAAGACCATTTATAGTCACTCATGCCTTCGAAACCCTTATTACTCACTTTAAAGGGCTTTATGATTTGATTATTAACTTTAAGCTGAATTTTTTTACATTTTTTGTTAAAACATATTATAATTGAATGTTTACCTCGTGAAACGTGAAGCGAAAGCCATCGATTGAGAAGAAAAGAAAATTTATAGTCACTCACGCCTTCGAAAGCCTAAATACTTGCTTAAAATTGTTTTACAATCTGATTATTTTTTTTAATGTTGAATTTTCTCACATTTTTAGTTAAAACAGACTATAATTGAATGTTTACCTCAAGAAACATGAAGCAAAGCCATCGATTGAGAAGAAAATACCATTTATAGTCACTCATGCCTTCGAAACCCTTATTGCTCACTTTAAATGGCTTTATGATTTGATTATTAACCTTAAGCTAAATTTTTTTACATTTTTTGTTAAAACATATTATAATTGAATGTTTACCTTGAGAAACGTGAAGCGAAAGCTATCGATTGAGAGGAAAAGAACATTTATAGTCACTCATGCCTTCGAAAGCCTCATTATTCACTTTAAATGATTTTATAATCTCATTATTGATTTTATGTTGAATTTTCTTACATTTTTACTTAAAAAGAGACTATAATTGAATGTTTAGCTCGGGAAACATGAAGCAAAAGCCATCGATTGAGAAGAAAAGACCATTTATAGTCACTCATGCCTTCGAAACCCTTATTACTCACTTTAAAGGGCTTTATGATTTGATTATTAACTTTAAGCTGAATTTTTTTACATTTTTTGTTAAAGCATATTATAATTGAATGTTTACCTCGAGAAACGTGAAGCGAAAGCCATCGATTGAGAAGAAAAGAACATTTATAGTCACTCACGCCTTCGAAAGCCTTATTACTTGCTTAAAATTATTTTACAATCTGATTATATTTTTTAAAAAGGAATTTTCTTACATTTTTGGTCAAAACAGATTATATTTCAATGTTTATCTCGAGAAACGTGAAGCGAAAGCCATCGATTGAGAAGAAAAGAACATTTATAGTCACTCATGCCTTCGAAAGCCTAAATACTTGCTTAAAATTGTTTTACAATCTGATTATTTTTTTTAATGTTGAAGTTTCTTACATTTTTAGTTAAAACAGACTATAATTGAATGTTTACCTCAAGAAACATGAAGCAAAGCCATCGATTGAGAAGAAAAGACCATTTATAGTCACTCATGCCTTCGAAAGCCTTATTACTTACTTAATACTGTTTTACAATCTAATTATTTTTTTTAAAATGAATTTTCTTACATTTTTCGTTAACATAGATTATATTTAACTGTTTGTCTCGAGAAACTTGAAGCAAAAGCCATCGATTGATAAGAAAAGTCCATTTATAGTCACTCATGCCTTCGAAAGCCTCATTATTCACTTTAAATGATTTTATAATCTCATTATTGATTTTAGGTTGAATTTTCTTACCTTTTTACTTAAAAAGAGACTATAATTGAATGTTTAGCTCGGGAAACCTGAAGCAAAAGCCATCGATTGAGAAGAAAAGACCATTTATAGTCACTCATGCCTTCGAAACCCTTATTACTCACTTTAAAGGGCTTTATGATTTGATTATTAACTTTAAGCTGAATGTTTTTACATTTTTTGTTAAAACATATTATAATTGAATGTTTACCTCGAGAAACGTGAAGCGAAAGCCATCGATTGAGAAGAAAAGAACATTTATAGTCACTCATGCCTTTGAAAGCCTTATTACTTGCTTAAAATTATTTTACAATCTAATTATTTTTTTTAAAATGAATTTTCTTACATTTTTGGTCAAAACAGATTATATTTCAATGTTTATCTCGAGAAACGTGAAGCGAAAGCCATCGATTGAGAAGAAAAGAACATTTATAGTCACTCATGCCTTCGAAAGCCTAAATACTTGCTTAAAATTGTTTTACAATCTGATTATTTTTTTTAATGTTGAATTTTCTTACTTTTTTAGTTAAAACAGACTATAATTGAATGTTTACCTCAAGAAACTTGAAGCAAAGCCATCGATTGAGAAGAAAAGACCATTTATAGTCACTCATGCCTTCGAAACCCTTATTGCTCACTTTAAATGGCTTTATGATTTGATTATTAGCCTTAAGCTGAATTTTTTTACATTTTTTGTTAAAATAGATTATAATTGAATGTTTACCTCGAGAAACGTGAAGCGAAAGCTATCGTTTGAGAGGAAAAGAACATTTATAGTCACTCATGCCTCCGAAAGCCTCATTATTCACTTTAAATGATTTTATAATCTCATTATTGATTTTATGTTGAATTTTCTTACATTTTTAGTTAAAACAAACTATAATTGAATGTTTACCTCAGGAAACATGAAGCAAAGCCATCGATTGAGAAGAAAAGACCATTTATAGTCACTCATGCCTTCGAAAGCCTTATTACTTACTTAATATTATTTTACAATCTGATTATTTTTTTTAAAATGAATTTTCTTCCATTTTTCGTTAAAATAGATTATATTTAAATGTTTGTCTCCAGAAACTTGAAGCAAAGCCATCGATTGAGAAGAAAAGACCATTTATAGTCACTCATGCCTTCGAAACGCTTATTACTCACTGTAAATGGCTTTATGATTTGATTATTAACTTTAAGCTGAATTTTTTTACATTTTTTGTTAAAACAGATTATAATTGAATGTTTACCTTCAGAAACGTGAAGTGAAAGCCATCGATTGAGAAGAAAAGAACATATATAGTCACTCATGCCTTCGAAAGCCTTATTACTTACTTAAAATTGTTTTACAATCTGATTATTTTTTTAAAAATGAATTTTGTTACATTTTTCGTTAAAATAGATTATATTTAAATGTTTGTCTCGAGAAACTTGAAGCAAAAGCCATCGATTGATAAGAAAAGTCCATTTATAGTCACTCATGCCTTCGAAACCCTTATTACTCACTTTAAAGGGCTTTATGATTTGATTATTAACTTTAAGCTGAATTTTTTTACATTTTTTGTTAAAACATATTATAATTGAATGTTTACCTCGAAAAACGTGAAGCGAAAGCCATCGATTGAGAAGAAAAGAATATTTATAGTCACTCACACCTTCGAAAGCCTTATTACTTGCTTAAAATTATTTTACAATCTGATTATTTTTTTTAAAATGAATTTTCTTACATTTTTGGTCAAAACAGATTATATTTCAATGTTTATCTTGCGAAACGTAAAGCGAAAGCCATCGATTGAGAAGAAAAGAACATTTATAGTCACTCATGCCTCCGAAAGCCTAAATACTTGCTTAAAATTGTTTTACAATCTGATTATTTTTTTAATGTTGAATTTTGCTTACATTTTTAGTTAAAATAGACTATAATTGAATGTTTACCTCAAGAAACATGAATCAAAGCCATCGATTGAGAAGAAAAGACCATTTATAGTCCCTCATGCCTTCGAAACCCTTATTGCTCACTTTAAATGGCTTTATGATTTGATTATTAACCTTAAGCTGAATTTTTTTACATTTTTTGTTAAAACAGATTATAATTGAATGTTTACCTTGAGAAACGTGAAGCGAAAGCTATCGATTGAGAGGAAAAGAACATTTATAGTCACTCATGCCTTCGAAAGCCTCATTATTCACTTTAAATGATTTTATAATCTCATTATTGATTTTATGTTGAATTTTCTTACATTTTTAGTTAAAATGACTAGAATTTAATGTTTACCTCAGGAAACATGAAGCAAAGCCATCGATTGAGAAGAAAAGACCATTTATAGTCACTCATGCCTTCGAAACGCTTATTACTCACTGTAAATGGCTTTATGATTTGATTATTAACTTTAAGCTGAATTTTTTTACATTTTTTGTTAAAACAGATTATAATTGAATGTTTACCTTGAGAAACGTGAAGCGAAAGCCATCGATTGAGAAGAAAAGAACATTTATAGTCACTCATGCCTTCGAAAGCCTTATTACTTACTTAAAATTGTTTTACAATCTGATTATTTTTTTTAAAATGAATTTTCTTACATTTTTCGTTAAAATAGATTATATTTAAATGTTTGTCTCGAGAAACTTGAAGCAAAAGCCATCGATTGATAAGAAAAGTCCATTTACAGTCACTCATGCCTTCGAAAGCCTCATTATTCACTTTAAATGATTTTATAATCACATTATTGATTTTAGGTTGAATTTTCTTACCTTTTTACTTAAAAAGAGACTATAATTGAATGTTTAGCTTGGGAAACATGAAGCAAGAGCCATCGATTGAGAAGAAAAGACCATTTATAGTCACTCATGCCTTCGAAACCCTTATTACTCACTTTAAAGGGCTTTATGATTTGATTATTAACTTTAAGCTGAATTTTTTTACATTTTTTGTTAAAACATATTATAATTGAATGTTTACCTTGAAAAACGTGAAGCGAAAGCCATCGATTGAGAAGAAAAGAACATTTATAGTCACTCACGCCTTCGAAAGCCTTATTACTTCCTGAAAATTATTTTACAATCTGATTATTTTTTTTAAAATGAATTTTCTTACATTTTTGGTCAAAACAGATTATATTTCAATGTTTATCTTGCGAAACGTAAAACGAAAGCCATCGATTGAGAAGAAAAGAACATTTATAGTCACTCATGCCTCCGAAAGCCTAAATACTTGCTTAAAATTGTTTTACAATCTGATTATTTTTTTAATGTTGAATTTTCTTACATTTTTAGTTAAAACAGACTATAATTGAATGTTTACCTCAAGAAACTTGAATCAAAGCCATCGATTGAGAAGAAAAGACCATTTATAGTCACTCATGCCTTTGAAACCCTTATTGCTCACTTTAAATGGCTTTATGATTTGATTATTAACCTTAAGCTGAATTTTTTTACATTTTTTGTTAAAACAGATTATAATTGAATGTTTACCTTGAGAAACGTGAAGCGAAAGCTATCGATTGAAAGGAAAAGAACATTTATAGTCACTCATGCCTTCGAAAGCCTCATTATTCACATTAAATGATTTTATAATCTCATTATTGATTTTATGTTGAATTTTCTTACATTTTTAGTTAAAATGACTAGAATTGAATGTTTACCTCAGGAAACATGAAGCAAAGCCATCGATTGAGAAGAAAAGACCATTTATAGTCAATCATGCCTTCGAAACGCTTATTACTCACTGTAAATGGCTTTATGATTTGATTATTAACTTTAAGCTGAATTTTTTTACATTTTTTGTTAAAACAGATTATAATTGAATGTTTACCTTGAGAAACGTGAAGCGAAAGCCATCGATTGAGAAGAAAAGAACATTTATAGTCACTCATGCCTTCGAAAGCCTTATTACTTACTTAAAATTGTTTTACAATCTGATTATTTTTTTTAAAATGAATTTTCTTACATTTTTGGTCAAAACAGATTATATTTCAATGTTTATCTCGAGAAACGTGAAGCGAAAGCCATCGATTGAGAAGAAAAGAACATTTATAGTCACTCATGCCTCCGAAAGCCTAAATACTTGCTTAAAATTGTTTTACAATCTGATTATTTTTTTAATGTTGAATTTTGCTTACATTTTTAGTTAAAATAGACTATAATTGAATGTTTACCTCAAGAAACATGAATCAAAGCCATCGATTGAGAAGAAAAGACCATTTATAGTCACTCATGCCTTCGAAACCCTGATTGCTCACTTTAAATGGCTTTATGATTTGATTATTAACCTTAAGCTGAATTTTTTTACATTTTTTGTTAAAACAGATTATAATTGAATATTTACCTTGAGAAACGTGAAGCGAAAGCTATCGATTGAGAGGAAAAGAACATTTATAGTCACTCATGCCTTCGAAAGCCTCATTATTCACTTTAAATGATTTTATAATCTCATTATTGATTTTATGTTGAATTTTCTTACATTTTTAGTTAAAATGACTAGAATTTAATGTTTACCTCAGGAAACATGAAGCAAAGCCATCGATTGAGAAGAAAAGACCATTTATAGTCACTCATGCCTTCGAAACGCTTATTACTCACTGTAAATGGCTTTATGATTTGATTATTAACTTTAAGCTGAATTTTTTTACATTTTTTGTTAAAACAGATTATAATTGAATGTTTACCTTGAGAAACGTGAAGCGAAAGCCATCGATTGAGAAGAAAAGAACATTTATAGTCACTCATGCCTTCGAAAGCCTTATTACTTACTTAAAATTGTTTTACAATCTGATTATTTTTTTTAAAATGAATTTTCTTACATTTTTCGTTAAAATAGATTATATTTAAATGTTTGTCTCGAGAAACTTGAAGCAAAAGCCATCGATTGATAAGAAAAGTCCATTTATAGTCACTCATGCCTTCGAAAGCTTCATTATTCACTTTAAATGATTTTATAACCTCATTATTGATTTTATGTTGAATTTTCTTACCTTTTTACTTAAAAAGAGACTATAATTGAATGTTTAGCTCGGGAAACATGAAGCAAAAGCCATCGATTGAGAAGAAAAGACCATTTATAGTCACTCATGCCTTCGAAACCCTTATTACACACTTTAAAGGGCTTTATGATTTGATTATTAACTTTAAGCTGAATTTTTTTACATTTTTTGTTAAAACATATTATAATTGAATGTTTACCTCGTGAAACGTGAAGCGAAAGCCATCGATTGAGAAGAAAAGAAAATTTATAGTCACTCACGCCTTCGAAAGCCTAAATACTTGCTTAAAATTGTTTTACAATATGATTATTTTTTTTAATGTTGAATTTTCTCACATTTTTAGTTAAAACAGACTATAATTGAATGTTTACCTCAAGAAACATGAAGCAAAGCCATCGATTGAGAAGAAAATACCATTTATAGTCACTCATGCCTTCGAAACCCTTATTGCTCACTTTAAATGGCTTTATGATTTGATTATTAACCTTAAGCTAAATTTTTTTACATTTTTTGTTAAAACATATTATAATTGAATGTTTACCTTGAGAAACGTGAAGCGAAAGCTATCGATTGAGAGGAAAAGAACATTTATAGTCACTCATGCCTTCGAAAGCCTCATTATTCACTTTAAATGATTTTATAATCTCATTATTGATTTTATGTTGAATTTTCTTACATTTTTACTTAAAAAGAGACTATAATTGAATGTTTAGCTCGGGAAACATGAAGCAAAAGCCATCGATTGAGAAGAAAAGACCATTTATAGTCACTCATGCCTTCGAAACCCTTATTACTCACTTTAAAGGGCTTTAAGATTTGATTATTAACTTTAAGCTGAATTTTTTTACATTTTTTGTTAAAGCATATTATAATTGAATGTTTACCTCGAGAAACGTGAAGCGAAAGCCATCGATTGAGAAGAAAAGAACATTTATAGTCACTCATGCCTTTGAAAGCCTTATTACTTGCTTAAAATTATTTTACAATCTGATTATTTTTTTTAAAATGAATTTTCTTACATTTTTGGTCAAAACAGATTATATTTCAATGTTTATCTCGAGAAACGTGAAGCGAAAGCCATCGATTGAGAAGAAAAGAACATTTATAGTCACTCATGCCTTCGAAAGCCTAAATACTTGCTTAAAATTGTTTTACAATCTGATTATTTTTTTTAATGTTGAATTTTCTTACATTTTTAGTTAAAACAGACTATAATTGAATGTTTACCTCAAGAAACATGAAGCAAAGCCATCGATTGAGAAGAAAAGACCATTTATAGTCACTCATGCCTTCGAAAGCCTTATTACTTACTTAATACTGTTTTACAATCTGATTATTTTTTTTAAAATGAATTTTCTTACATTTTTCGTTAAAATAGAATATATTTAACTGTTTGTCTCGAGAAACTTGAAGCAAAAGCCATCGATTGATAAGAAAAGTCCATTTATAGTCACTCATGCCTTCGAAAGCCTCATTATTCACTTTAAATGATTTTATAATCTCATTATTGATTTTAGGTTGAATTTTCTTACCTTTTTACTTAAAAAAAGACTATAATTGAATGTTTAGCTCGGGAAACATGAAGCAAAAGCCATCGATTGAGAAGAAAAGACCATTTATAGTCACTCATGCCTTCGAAACCCTTATTACTCACTTTAAAGGGCTTTATGATTTGATTATTAACTTTAAGCTGAATTTTTTTACATTTTTTGTTAAAACATATTATAATTGAATGTTTACCTCGAAAAACGTGAAGCGAAAGCCATCGATTGAGAAGAAAAGAACATTTATAGTCACTCACACCTTCGAAAGCCTTATTACTTGCTTAAAATTATTTTACAATCTGATTATTTTTTTTAAAATGAATTTTCTTACATTTTTGGTCAAAACAGATTATATTTCAATGTTTATCTTGCGAAACGTAAAGCGAAAGCCATCGATTGAGAAGAAAAGAACATTTATAGTCACTCATGCCTCCGAAAGCCTAAATACTTGCTTAAAATTGTTTTACAATCTGATTATTTTTTTAATGTTGAATTTTGCTTACATTTTTAGTTAAAATAGACTATAATTGAATGTTTACCTCAAGAAACATGAATCAAAGCCATCGATTGAGAAGAAAAGACCATTTATAGTCACTCATGCCTTCGAAACCCTGATTGCTCACTTTAAATGGCTTTATGATTTGATTATTAACCTTAAGCTGAATTTTTTTACATTTTTTGTTAAAACAGATTATAATTGAATGTTTACCTTGAGAAACGTGAAGCGAAAGCTATCGATTGAGAGGAAAAGAACATTTATAGTCACTCATGCCTTCGAAAGCCTCATTATTCACTTTAAATGATTTTATAATCTCATTATTGATTTTATGTTGAATTTTCTTACATTTTTAGTTAAAATGACTAGAATTTAATGTTTACCTCAGGAAACATGAAGCAAAGCCATCGATTGAGAAGAAAAGACCATTTATAGTCACTCATGCCTTCGAAACGCTTATTACTCACTGTAAATGGCTTTATGATTTGATTATTAACTTTAAGCTGAATTTTTTTACATTTTTTGTTAAAACAGATTATAATTGAATGTTTACCTTGAGAAACGTGAAGCGAAAGCCATCGATTGAGAAGAAAAGAACATTTATAGTCACTCATGCCTTCGAAAGCCTTATTACTTACTTAAAATTGTTTTACAATCTGATTATTTTTTTTAAAATGAATTTTCTTACATTTTTCGTTAAAATAGATTATATTTAAATGTTTGTCTCGAGAAACTTGAAGCAAAAGCCATCGATTGATAAGAAAAGTCCATTTATAGTCACTCATGCCTTCGAAAGCCTCATTATTCACTTTAAATGATTTTATAATCACATTATTGATTTTAGGTTGAATTTTCTTTCCTTTTTACTTAAAAAGAGACTATAATTGAATGTTTAGCTTGGGAAACATGAAGCAAGAGCCATCGATTGAGAAGAAAAGACCATTTATAGTCACTCATGCCTTCGACACCCTTATTACTCACTTTAAAGGGCTTTATGATTTGATTATTAACTTTAAGCTGAATTTTTTTACATTTTTTGTTAAAACATATTATAATTGAATGTTTACCTTGAAAAACGTGAAGCGAAAGCCATCGATTGAGAAGAAAAGAACATTTATAGTCACTCACGCCTTCGAAAGCCTTATTACTTCCTGAAAATTATTTTACAATCTGATTATTTTTTTTAAAATGAATTTTCTTACATTTTTGGTCAAAACAGATTATATTTCAATGTTTATCTTGCGAAACATAAAACGAAAGCCATCGATTGAGAAGAAAAGAACATTTATAGTCACTCATGCCTCCGAAAGCCTAAATACTTGCTTAAAATTGTTTTACAATCTGATTATTTTTTTAATGTTGAATTTTCTTACATTTTTAGTTAAAACAGACTATAATTGAATGTTTACCTCAAGAAACATGAATCAAAGCCATCGATTGAGAAGAAAAGACCATTTATAGTCACTCATGCCTTCGAAACCCTTATTGCTCACTTTAAATGGCTTTATGATTTGATTATTAACCTTAAGCTGAATTTTTTTACATTTTTTGTTAAAACAGATTATAATTGAATGTTTACCTTGAGAAACGTGAAGCGAAAGCTATCGATTGAGAGGAAAAGAACATTTATAGTCACTCATGCCTTCGAAAGCCTCATTATTCACATTAAATGATTTTATAATCTCATTATTGATTTTATGTTGAATTTTCTTACATTTTTAGTTAAAATGACTAGAATTGAATGTTTACCTCAGGAAACATGAAGCAAAGCCATCGATTGAGAAGAAAAGACCATTTATAGTCAATCATGCCTTCGAAACGCTTATTACTCACTGTAAATGGCTTTATGATTTGATTATTAACTTTAAGCTGAATTTTTTTACATTTTTTGTTAAAACAGATTATAATTGAATGTTTACCTTGAGAAACGTGAAGCGAAAGCCATCGATTGAGAAGAAAAGAACATTTATAGTCACTCATGCCTTCGAAAGCCTTATTACTTACTTAAAATTGTTTTACAATCTGATTATTTTTTTTAAAATGAATTTTCTTACATTTTTGGTCAAAACAGATTATATTTCAATGTTTATCTCGAGAAACGTGAAGCGAAAGCCATCGATTGAGAAGAAAAGAACATTTATAGTCACTCATGCCTCCGAAAGCCTAAATACTTGCTTAAAATTGTTTTACAATCTGATTATTTTTTTTAAAATGAATTTTCTTACATTTTTCGTTAAAATAGATTATATTTAAATGTTTGTCTCGAGAAACTTGAAGCAAAAGCCATCGATTGATAAGAAAAGTCCATTTATAGTCACTCATGCCTTCGAAAGCTTCATTATTCACTTTAAATGATTTTATAACCTCATTATTGATTTTATGTTGAATTTTCTTACCTTTTTACTTAAAAAGAGACTATAATTGAATGTTTAGCTCGGGAAACATGAAGCAAAAGCCATCGATTGAGAAGAAAAGACCATTTATAGTCACTCATGCCTTCGAAACCCTTATTACACACTTTAAAGGGCTTTATGATTTGATTATTAACTTTAAGCTGAATTTTTTTACATTTTTTGTTAAAACATATTATAATTGAATGTTTGCCTCGTGAAACGTGAAGCGAAAGCCATCGATTGAGAAGAAAAGAAAATTTATAGTCACTCACGCCTTCGAAAGCCTAAATACTTGCTTAAAATTGTTTTACAATCTGATTATTTTTTTTAATGTTGAATTTTCTCACATTTTTAGTTAAAACAGACTATAATTGAATGTTTACCTCAAGAAACATGAAGCAAAGCCATCGATTGAGAAGAAAATACCATTTATAGTCACTCATGCCTTCGAAACCCTTATTGCTCACTTTAAATGGCTTTATGATTTGATTATTAACCTTAAGCTAAATTTTTTTACATTTTTTGTTAAAACATATTATAATTGAATGTTTACCTTGAGAAACGTGAAGCGAAAGCTATCGATTGAGAGGAAAAGAACATTTATAGTCACTCATGCCTTCGAAAGCCTCATTATTCACTTTAAATGATTTTATAATCTCATTATTGATTTTATGTTGAATTTTCTTACATTTTTACTTAAAAAGAGACTATAATTGAATGTTTAGCTCGGGAAACATGAAGCAAAAGCCATCGATTGAGAAGAAAAGACCATTTATAGTCACTCATGCCTTCGAAACCCTTATTACTCACTTTAAAGGGCTTTAAGATTTGATTATTAACTTTAAGCTGAATTTTTTTACATTTTTTGTTAAAGCATATTATAATTGAATGTTTACCTCGAGAAACGTGAAGCGAAAGCCATCGATTGAGAAGAAAAGAACATTTATAGTCACTCATGCCTTTGAAAGCCTTATTACTTGCTTAAAATTATTTTACAATCTGATTATTTTTTTTAAAATGAATTTTCTTACATTTTTGGTCAAAACAGATTATATTTCAATGTTTATCTCGAGAAACGTGAAGCGAAAGCCATCGATTGAGAAGAAAAGAACATTTATAGTCACTCATGCCTTCGAAAGCCTAAATACTTGCTTAAAATTGTTTTACAATCTGATTATTTTTTTTAATGTTGAATTTTCTTACATTTTTAGTTAAAACAGACTATAATTGAATGTTTACCTCAAGAAACATGAAGCAAAGCCATCGATTGAGAAGAAAAGACCATTTATAGTCACTCATGCCTTCGAAAGCCTTATTACTTACTTAATACTGTTTTACAATCTGATTATTTTTTTTAAAATGAATTTTCTTACATTTTTCGTTAAAATAGATTATATTTAACTGTTTGTCTCAAGAAACTTGAAGCAAAAGCCATCGATTGATAAGAAAAGTCCATTTATAGTCACTCATGCCTTCGAAAGCCTCATTATTCACTTTAAATGATTTTATAATCTCATTATTGATTTTAGGTTGAATTTTCTTACCTTTTTACTTAAAAAAAGACTATAATTGAATGTTTAGCTCGGGAAACATGAAGCAAAAGCCATCGATTGAGAAGAAAAGACCATTTATAGTCACTCATGCCTTCGAAACCCTTATTACTCACTTTAAAGGGCTTTATGATTTGATTATTAACTTTAAGCTGAATGTTTTTACATTTTTTGTTAAAACATATTATAATTGAATGTTTACCTCGAGAAACGTGAAGCGAAAGCCATCGATTGAGAAGAAAAGAACATTTATAGTCACTCATGCCTTTGAAAGCCTTATTACTTGCTTAAAATTATTTTACAATCTGATTATTTTTTTTAAAATGAATTTTCTTACATTTTTGGTCAAAACAGATTATATTTCAATGTTTATCTCGAGAAACGTGAAGCGAAAGCCATCGATTGAGAAGAAAAGAACATTTATAGTCACTCATGCCTTCGAAAGCCTAAATACTTGCTTAAAATTATTTTACAATCTGATTATTTTTTTTAATGTTGAATTTTCTTACATTTTTAGTTAAAACAGACTATAATTGAATGTTTACCTCAAGAAACATGAAGCAAAGCCATCGATTGAGAAGAAAAGACCATTTATAGTCACTCATGCCTTCGAAAGCCTTATTACTTACTTAATACTGTTTTACAATCTAATTATTTTTTTTAAAATGAATTTTCTTACATTTTTCGTTAACATAGATTATATTTAACTGTTTGTCTCGAGAAACTTGAAGCAAAAGCCATCGATTGATAAGAAAAGTCCATTTATAGTCACTCATGCCTTCGAAAGCCTCATTATTCACTTTAAATGATTTTATAATCTCATTATTGATTTTAGGTTGAATTTTCTTACCTTTTTACTTAAAAAGAGACTATAATTGAATGTTTAGCTCGGGAAACCTGAAGCAAAAGCCATCGATTGAGAAGAAAAGACCATTTATAGTCACTCATGCCTTCGAAACCCTTATTACTCACTTTAAAGGGCTTTATGATTTGATTATTAACTTTAAGCTGAATGTTTTTACATTTTTTGTTAAAACATATTATAATTGAATGTTTACCTCGAGAAACGTGAAGCGAAAGCCATCGATTGAGAAGAAAAGAACATTTATAGTCACTCATGCCTTTGAAAGCCTTATTACTTGCTTAAAATTATTTTACAATCTGATTATTTTTTTTCAAATGAATTTTCTTACATTTTTGGTCAAAACAGATTATATTTCAATGTTTATCTCGAGAAACGTGAAGCGAAAGCCATCGATTGAGAAGAAAAGAACATTTATAGTCACTCATGCCTTCGAAAGCCTAAATACTTGCTTAAAATTGTTTTACAATCTGATTATTTTTTTTAATGTTGAATTTTCTTACTTTTTTAGTTAAAACAGACTATAATTGAATGTTTACCTCAAGAAACATGAAGCAAAGCCATCGATTGAGAAGAAAAGACCATTTATAGTCACTCATGCCTTCGAAACCCTTATTGCTCACTTTAAATGGCTTTATGATTTGATTATTAGCCTTAAGTTGAATTTTTTGACATTTTTTGTTAAAATAGATTATAATTGAATGTTTACCTCGAGAAACGTGAAGCGAAAGCTATCGTTTGAGAGGAAAATAACATTTATAGTCACTCATGCCTTCGAAAGCCTCATTATTCACTTTAAATGATTTTATAATCTCATTATTGATTTTATGTTGAATTTTCTTACATTTTTAGTTAAAACAAACTATAATTGAATGTTTACCTCAGGAAACATGAAGCAAAGCCATCGATTGAGAAGAAAAGACCATTTATTGTCACTCATGCCTTCGAAAGCCTTATTACTTACTTAATATTATTTGACAATCTGATTATTTTTTTTAAAATGAATTTTCTTCCATTTTTCGTTAAAATAGATTATATTTAAATGTTTGTCTCCAGAAACTTGAACCAAAGCCATCGATTGAGAAGAAAAGACCATTTATAGTCACTCATGCCTTCGAAACGCTTATTACTCACTGTAAATGGCTTTATGATTTGATTATTAACTTTAAGCTGAATTTTTTTACATTTTTTGTTAAAACAGATTATAATTGAATGTTTACCTTGAGAAACGTGAAGCGAAAGCCATCGATTGAGAAGAAAAGAACATATATAGTCACTCATGCCTTTGAAAGCCTTATTACTTGCTTAAAATTATTTTACAATCTGATTATTTTTTTTAAAATGAATTTTCTTACATTTTTGGTCAAAACAGATTATATTTCAATGTTTATCTCGAGAAACGTGAAGCGAAAGCCATCGATTGAGAAGAAAAGAACATTTATAGTCACTCATGCCTTCGAAAGCCTAAATACTTGCTTAAAATTATTTTACAATCTGATTATTTTTTTTAATGTTGAATTTTCTTACATTTTTAGTTAAAACAGACTATAATTGAATGTTTACCTCAAGAAACATGAAGCAAAGCCATCGATTGAGAAGAAAAGACCATTTATAGTCACTCATGCCTTCGAAAGCCTTATTACTTACTTAATACTGTTTTACAATCTAATTATTTTTTTTAAAATGAATTTTCTTACATTTTTCGTTAACATAGATTATATTTAACTGTTTGTCTCGAGAAACTTGAAGCAAAAGCCATCGATTGATAAGAAAAGTCCATTTATAGTCACTCATGCCTTCGAAAGCCTCATTATTCACTTTAAATGATTTTATAATCTCATTATTGATTTTAGGTTGAATTTTCTTACCTTTTTACTTAAAAAGAGACTATAATTGAATGTTTAGCTCGGGAAACCTGAAGCAAAAGCCATCGATTGAGAAGAAAAGACCATTTATAGTCACTCATGCCTTCGAAACCCTTATTACTCACTTTAAAGGGCTTTATGATTTGATTATTAACTTTAAGCTGAATGTTTTTACATTTTTTGTTAAAACATATTATAATTGAATGTTTACCTCGAGAAACGTGAAGCGAAAGCCATCGATTGAGAAGAAAAGAACATTTATAGTCACTCATGCCTTTGAAAGCCTTATTACTTGCTTAAAATTATTTTACAATCTGATTATTTTTTTTCAAATGAATTTTCTTACATTTTTGGTCAAAACAGATTATATTTCAATGTTTATCTCGAGAAACGTGAAGCGAAAGCCATCGATTGAGAAGAAAAGAACATTTATAGTCACTCATGCCTTCGAAAGCCTAAATACTTGCTTAAAATTGTTTTACAATCTGATTATTTTTTTTAATGTTGAATTTTCTTACTTTTTTAGTTAAAACAGACTATAATTGAATGTTTACCTCAAGAAACATGAAGCAAAGCCATCGATTGAGAAGAAAAGACCATTTATAGTCACTCATGCCTTCGAAAGCCTTATTACTTACTTAAAATTGTTTTACAATCTGATTATTTTTTTAAAAATGAATTTTGTTACATTTTTCGTTAAAATAGATTATATTTAAATGTTTGTCTCGAGAAACTTGAAGCAAAAGCCATCGATTGATAAGAAAAGTCCATTTATAGTCACTCATGCCTTCGAAAGCCTCATTATTCACTTTAAATGATTTTATAATCTCATTATTGATTTTATGTTGAATTTTCTTACATTTTTAGTTAAAACAGACTATAATTGAATGTTTACCTCAGGAAACATGAAGCAAAGCCATCGATTGAGAAGAAAAGACCATTTATAGTCAATCATGCCTTCGAAACGCTTATTACTCACTGTCAATGGCTTTATGATTTGATTATTAACTTTAAGCTGAATTTTTTTACATTTTTTGTTAAAACATATTATAATTGAATGTTTACCTCGAAAAACGTGAAGCGAAAGCCATCGATTGAGAAGAAAAGAACATTTATAGTCACTCACACCTTCGAAAGCCTTATTACTTGCTTAAAATTATTTTACAATCTGATTATTTTTTTTAAAATGAATTTTCTTACATTTTTGGTCAAAACAGATTATATTTCAATGTTTATCTTGCGAAACGTAAAGCGAAAGCCATCGATTGAGAAAAAAAGAACATTTATAGTCACTCATGCCTCCGAAAGCCTAAATACTTGCTTAAAATTGTTTTACAATCTGATTATTTTTTTAATGTTGAATTTTGCGTACATTTTTAGTTAAAATAGACTATAATTGAATGTTTACCTCAAGAAACATGAATCAAAGCCATCGATTGAGAAGAAAAGACCATTTATAGTCACTCATGCCTTCGAAACCCTGATTGCTCACTTTAAATGGCTTTATGATTTGATTATTAACCTTAAGCTGAATTTTTTTACATTTTTTGTTAAAACAGATTATAATTGAATGTTTACCTTGAGAAACGTGAAGCGAAAGCTATCGATTGAGAGGAAAAGAACATTTATAGTCACTCATGCCTTCGAAAGCCTCATTATTCACTTTAAATGATTTTATAATCTCATTATTGATTTTATGTTGAATTTTCTTACATTTTTAGTTAAAATGACTAGAATTTAATGTTTACCTCAGGAAACATGAAGCAAAGCCATCGATTGAGAAGAAAAGACCATTTATAGTCACTCATGCCTTCGAAACGCTTATTACTCACTGTAAATGGCTTTATGATTTGATTATTAACTTTAAGCTGAATTTTTTTACATTTTTTGTTAAAACAGATTATAATTGAATGTTTACCTTGAGAAACGTGAAGCGAAAGCCATCGATTGAGAAGAAAAGAACATTTATAGTCACTCATGCCTTCGAAAGCCTTATTACTTACTCAAAAATTGTTTTACAATCTGATTATTTTTTTTAAAATGAATTTTCTTACATTTTTCGTTAAAATAGATTATATTTAAATGTTTGTCTCGAGAAACTTGAAGCAAAAGCCATCGATTGATAAGAAAAGTCCATTTATAGTCACTCATGCCTTCGAAAGCCTCATTATTCACTTTAAATGATTTTATAATCACATTATTGATTTTAGGTTGAATTTTCTTACCTTTTTACTTAAAAAGAGACTATAATTGAATGTTTAGCTTGGGAAACATGAAGCAAAAGCCATCGATTGAGAAGAAAAGACCATTTATAGTCACTCATGCCTTCGAAACCCTTATTACTCACTTTAAAGGGCTTTATGATTTGATTATTAACTTTAAGCTGAATTTTTTTACATTTTTTGTTAAAACATATTATAATTGAATGTTTACCTCGAAAAACGTGAAGCGAAAGCCATCGATTGAGAAGAAAAGAACATTTATAGTCACTCACACCTTCGAAAGCCTTATTACTTGCTTAAAATTATTTTACAATCTGATTATTTTTTTTTAAATGAATTTTCTTACATTTTTGGTCAAAACAGATTATATTTCAATGTTTATCTTGCGAAACGTAAAGCGAAAGCCATCGATTGAGAAGAAAAGAACATTTATAGTCACTCATGCCTCCGAAAGCCTAAATACTTGCTTAAAATTGTTTTACAATCTGATTATTTTTTTAATGTTGAATTTTGCTTACATTTTTAGTTAAAATAGACTATAATTGAATGTTTACCTCAAGAAACATGAATCAAAGCCATCGATTGAGAAGAAAAGACCATTTATAGTCACTCATGCCTTCGAAACCCTGATTGCTCACTTTAAATGGCTTTATGATTTGATTATTAACCTTAAGCTGAATTTTTTTACATTTTTTGTTAAAACAGATTATAATTGAATGTTTACCTTGAGAAACGTGAAGCGAAAGCTATCGATTGAGAGGAAAAGAACATTTATAGTCACTCATGCCTTCGAAAGCCTCATTATTCACTTTAAATGATTTTATAATCTCATTATTGATTTTATGTTGAATTTTCTTACATTTTTAGTTAAAATGACTAGAATTTAATGTTTACCTCAGGAAACATGAAGCAAAGCCATCGATTGAGAAGAAAAGACCATTTATAGTCACTCATGCCTTCGAAACGCTTATTACTCACTGTAAATGGCTTTATGATTTGATTATTAACTTTAAGCTGAATTTTTTTACATTTTTTGTTAAAACAGATTATAATTGAATGTTTACCTTGAGAAACGTGAAGCGAAAGCCATCGATTGAGAAGAAAAGAACATTTATAGTCACTCATGCCTTCGAAAGCCTTATTACTTACTCAAAAATTGTTTTACAATCTGATTATTTTTTTTAAAATGAATTTTCTTACATTTTTCGTTAAAATAGATTATATTTAAATGTTTGTCTCGAGAAACTTGAAGCAAAAGCCATCGATTGATAAGAAAAGTCCATTTATAGTCACTCATGCCTTCGAAAGCCTCATTATTCACTTTAAATGATTTTATAATCACATTATTGATTTTAGGTTGAATTTTCTTACCTTTTTACTTAAAAAGAGACTATAATTGAATGTTTAGCTTGGGAAACATGAAGCAAAAGCCATCGATTGAGAAGAAAAGACCATTTATAGTCACTCATGCCTTCGAAACCCTTATTACTCACTTTAAAGGGCTTTATGATTTGATTATTAACTTTAAGCTGAATTTTTTTACATTTTTTGTTAAAACATATTATAATTGAATGTTTACCTTGAAAAACGTGAAGCGAAAGCCATCGATTGAGAAGAAAAGAACATTTATAGTCACTCACGCCTTCGAAAGCCTTATTACTTCCTTAAAATTATTTTACAATCTGATTATTTTTTTAAAATGAATTTTCTTACATTTTGGGTCAAAACAGATTATATTTCAATGTTTATCTTGCGAAACGTAAAACGAAAGCCATCGATTGAGAAGAAAAGAACATTTATAGTCACTCATGCCTCCGAAAGCCTAAATACTTGCTTAAAATTGTTTTACAATCTGATTATTTTTTTAATGTTGAATTTTCTTACATTTTTAGTTAAAACAGACTATAATTGAATGTTTACCTCAAGAAACATGAATCAAAGCCATCGATTGAGAAGAAAAGACCATTTATAGTCACTCATGCCTTCGAAACCCTGATTGCTCACTTTAAATGGCTTTATGATTTGATTATTAACCTTAAGCTGAATTTTTTTACATTTTTTGTTAAAACAGATTATAATTGAATGTTTACCTTGAGAAACGTGAAGCGAAAGCTATCGATTGAGAGGAAAAGAACATTTATAGTCACTCATGCCTTCGAAAGCCTCATTATTCACTTTAAATGATTTTATAATCTCATTATTGATTTTATGTTGAATTTTCTTACATTTTTAGTTAAAATGACTAGAATTTAATGTTTACCTCAGGAAACATGAAGCAAAGCCATCGATTGAGAAGAAAAGACCATTTATAGTCACTCATGCCTTCGAAACGCTTATTACTCACTGTAAATGGCTTTATGATTTGATTATTAACTTTAAGCTGAATTTTTTTACATTTTTTGTTAAAACAGATTATAATTGAATGTTTACCTTGAGAAACGTGAAGCGAAAGCCATCGATTGAGAAGAAAAGAACATTTATAGTCACTCATGCCTTCGAAAGCCTTATTACTTACTCAAAAATTGTTTTACAATCTGATTATTTTTTTTAAAATGAATTTTCTTACATTTTTCGTTAAAATAGATTATATTTAAATGTTTGTCTCGAGAAACTTGAAGCAAAAGCCATCGATTGATAAGAAAAGTCCATTTATAGTCACTCATGCCTTCGAAAGCCTCATTATTCACTTTAAATGATTTTATAATCACATTATTGATTTTAGGTTGAATTTTCTTACCTTTTTACTTAAAAAGAGACTATAATTGAATGTTTAGCTTGGGAAACATGAAGCAAAAGCCATCGATTGAGAAGAAAAGACCATTTATAGTCACTCATGCCTTCGAAACCCTTATTACTCACTTTAAAGGGCTTTATGATTTGATTATTAACTTTAAGCTGAATTTTTTTACATTTTTTGTTAAAACATATTATAATTGAATGTTTACCTCGAAAAACGTGAAGCGAAAGCCATCGATTGAGAAGAAAAGAACATTTATAGTCACTCACACCTTCGAAAGCCTTATTACTTGCTTAAAATTATTTTACAATCTGATTATTTTTTTTTAAATGAATTTTCTTACATTTTTGGTCAAAACAGATTATATTTCAATGTTTATCTTGCGAAACGTAAAGCGAAAGCCATCGATTGAGAAGAAAAGAACATTTATAGTCACTCATGCCTCCGAAAGCCTAAATACTTGCTTAAAATTGTTTTACAATCTGATTATTTTTTTAATGTTGAATTTTGCTTACATTTTTAGTTAAAATAGACTATAATTGAATGTTTACCTCAAGAAACATGAATCAAAGCCATCGATTGAGAAGAAAAGACCATTTATAGTCACTCATGCCTTCGAAACCCTGATTGCTCACTTTAAATGGCTTTATGATTTGATTATTAACCTTAAGCTGAATTTTTTTACATTTTTTGTTAAAACAGATTATAATTGAATGTTTACCTTGAGAAACGTGAAGCGAAAGCTATCGATTGAGAGGAAAAGAACATTTATAGTCACTCATGCCTTCGAAAGCCTCATTATTCACTTTAAATGATTTTATAATCTCATTATTGATTTTATGTTGAATTTTCTTACATTTTTAGTTAAAATGACTAGAATTTAATGTTTACCTCAGGAAACATGAAGCAAAGCCATCGATTGAGAAGAAAAGACCATTTATAGTCACTCATGCCTTCGAAACGCTTATTACTCACTGTAAATGGCTTTATGATTTGATTATTAACTTTAAGCTGAATTTTTTTACATTTTTTGTTAAAACAGATTATAATTGAATGTTTACCTTGAGAAACGTGAAGCGAAAGCCATCGATTGAGAAGAAAAGAACATTTATAGTCACTCATGCCTTCGAAAGCCTTATTACTTACTCAAAAATTGTTTTACAATCTGATTATTTTTTTTAAAATGAATTTTCTTACATTTTTCGTTAAAATAGATTATATTTAAATGTTTGTCTCGAGAAACTTGAAGCAAAAGCCATCGATTGATAAGAAAAGTCCATTTATAGTCACTCATGCCTTCGAAAGCCTCATTATTCACTTTAAATGATTTTATAATCACATTATTGATTTTAGGTTGAATTTTCTTACCTTTTTACTTAAAAAGAGACTATAATTGAATGTTTAGCTTGGGAAACATGAAGCAAAAGCCATCGATTGAGAAGAAAAGACCATTTATAGTCACTCATGCCTTCGAAACCCTTATTACTCACTTTAAAGGGCTTTATGATTTGATTATTAACTTTAAGCTGAATTTTTTTACATTTTTTGTTAAAACATATTATAATTGAATGTTTACCTTGAAAAACGTGAAGCGAAAGCCATCGATTGAGAAGAAAAGAACATTTATAGTCACTCACGCCTTCGAAAGCCTTATTACTTCCTTAAAATTATTTTACAATCTGATTATTTTTTTAAAATGAATTTTCTTACATTTTGGGTCAAAACAGATTATATTTCAATGTTTATCTTGCGAAACGTAAAACGAAAGCCATCGATTGAGAAGAAAAGAACATTTATAGTCACTCATGCCTCCGAAAGCCTAAATACTTGCTTAAAATTGTTTTACAATCTGATTATTTTTTTAATGTTGAATTTTCTTACATTTTTAGTTAAAACAGACTATAATTGAATGTTTACCTCAAGAAACATGAATCAAAGCCATCGATTGAGAAGAAAAGACCATTTATAGTCACTCATGCCTTCGAAACCCTGATTGCTCACTTTAAATGGCTTTATGATTTGATTATTAACCTTAAGCTGAATTTTTTTACATTTTTTGTTAAAACAGATTATAATTGAATGTTTACCTTGAGAAACGTGAAGCGAAAGCTATCGATTGAGAGGAAAAGAACATTTATAGTCACTCATGCCTTCGAAAGCCTCATTATTCACTTTAAATGATTTTATAATCTCATTATTGATTTTATGTTGAATTTTCTTACATTTTTAGTTAAAATGACTAGAATTTAATGTTTACCTCAGGAAACATGAAGCAAAGCCATCGATTGAGAAGAAAAGACCATTTATAGTCACTCATGCCTTCGAAACGCTTATTACTCACTGTAAATGGCTTTATGATTTGATTATTAACTTTAAGCTGAATTTTTTTACATTTTTTGTTAAAACAGATTATAATTGAATGTTTACCTTGAGAAACGTGAAGCGAAAGCCATCGATTGAGAAGAAAAGAACATTTATAGTCACTCATGCCTTCGAAAGCCTTATTACTTACTCAAAAATTGTTTTACAATCTGATTATTTTTTTTAAAATGAATTTTCTTACATTTTTCGTTAAAATAGATTATATTTAAATGTTTGTCTCGAGAAACTTGAAGCAAAAGCCATCGATTGATAAGAAAAGTCCATTTATAGTCACTCATGCCTTCGAAAGCCTCATTATTCACTTTAAATGATTTTATAATCACATTATTGATTTTAGGTTGAATTTTCTTACCTTTTTACTTAAAAAGAGACTATAATTGAATGTTTAGCTTGGGAAACATGAAGCAAAAGCCATCGATTGAGAAGAAAAGACCATTTATAGTCACTCATGCCTTCGAAACCCTTATTACTCACTTTAAAGGGCTTTATGATTTGATTATTAACTTTAAGCTGAATTTTTTTACATTTTTTGTTAAAACATATTATAATTGAATGTTTACCTCGAAAAACGTGAAGCGAAAGCCATCGATTGAGAAGAAAAGAACATTTATAGTCACTCACACCTTCGAAAGCCTTATTACTTGCTTAAAATTATTTTACAATCTGATTATTTTTTTTTAAATGAATTTTCTTACATTTTTGGTCAAAACAGATTATATTTCAATGTTTATCTTGCGAAACGTAAAGCGAAAGCCATCGATTGAGAAGAAAAGAACATTTATAGTCACTCATGCCTCCGAAAGCCTAAATACTTGCTTAAAATTGTTTTACAATCTGATTATTTTTTTAATGTTGAATTTTGCTTACATTTTTAGTTAAAATAGACTATAATTGAATGTTTACCTCAAGAAACATGAATCAAAGCCATCGATTGAGAAGAAAAGACCATTTATAGTCACTCATGCCTTCGAAACCCTGATTGCTCACTTTAAATGGCTTTATGATTTGATTATTAACCTTAAGCTGAATTTTTTTACATTTTTTGTTAAAACAGATTATAATTGAATGTTTACCTTGAGAAACGTGAAGCGAAAGCTATCGATTGAGAGGAAAAGAACATTTATAGTCACTCATGCCTTCGAAAGCCTCATTATTCACTTTAAATGATTTTATAATCTCATTATTGATTTTATGTTGAATTTTCTTACATTTTTAGTTAAAATGACTAGAATTTAATGTTTACCTCAGGAAACATGAAGCAAAGCCATCGATTGAGAAGAAAAGACCATTTATAGTCACTCATGCCTTCGAAACGCTTATTACTCACTGTAAATGGCTTTATGATTTGATTATTAACTTTAAGCTGAATTTTTTTACATTTTTTGTTAAAACAGATTATAATTGAATGTTTACCTTGAGAAACGTGAAGCGAAAGCCATCGATTGAGAAGAAAAGAACATTTATAGTCACTCATGCCTTCGAAAGCCTTATTACTTACTCAAAAATTGTTTTACAATCTGATTATTTTTTTTAAAATGAATTTTCTTACATTTTTCGTTAAAATAGATTATATTTAAATGTTTGTCTCGAGAAACTTGAAGCAAAAGCCATCGATTGATAAGAAAAGTCCATTTATAGTCACTCATGCCTTCGAAAGCCTCATTATTCACTTTAAATGATTTTATAATCACATTATTGATTTTAGGTTGAATTTTCTTACCTTTTTACTTAAAAAGAGACTATAATTGAATGTTTAGCTTGGGAAACATGAAGCAAAAGCCATCGATTGAGAAGAAAAGACCATTTATAGTCACTCATGCCTTCGAAACCCTTATTACTCACTTTAAAGGGCTTTATGATTTGATTATTAACTTTAAGCTGAATTTTTTTACATTTTTTGTTAAAACATATTATAATTGAATGTTTACCTTGAAAAACGTGAAGCGAAAGCCATCGATTGAGAAGAAAAGAACATTTATAGTCACTCACGCCTTCGAAAGCCTTATTACTTCCTTAAAATTATTTTACAATCTGATTATTTTTTTAAAATGAATTTTCTTACATTTTGGGTCAAAACAGATTATATTTCAATGTTTATCTTGCGAAACGTAAAACGAAAGCCATCGATTGAGAAGAAAAGAACATTTATAGTCACTCATGCCTCCGAAAGCCTAAATACTTGCTTAAAATTGTTTTACAATCTGATTATTTTTTTAATGTTGAATTTTCTTACATTTTTAGTTAAAACAGACTATAATTGAATGTTTACCTCAAGAAACATGAATCAAAGCCATCGATTGAGAAGAAAAGACCATTTATAGTCACTCATGCCTTCGAAACCCTTATTGCTCACTTTAAATGGCTTTATGATTTGATTATTAACCTTAAGCTGAATTTTTTTACATTTTTTGTTAAAACAGATTATAATTGAATGTTTACCTTGAGAAACGTGAAGCGAAAGCTATCGATTGAAAGGAAAAGAACATTTATAGTCACTCATGCCTTTGAAACCCTCATTATTCACTTTAAATGATTTTATAATCTCATTATTGATTTTAGGTTGAATTTTCTTACCTTTTTACTTAAAAAGAGACTATAATTGAATGTTTAGCTCGGGAAACATGAAGCAAAAGCCATCGATTGAGAAGAAAAGACCATTTATAGTCACTCATGCCTTCCAAACCCTTATTACTAACTTTAAAGGGCTTTATGATTTGATTATTAACTTTAAGCTGAATGTTTTTACATTTTTTGTTAAAACATATTATAATTGAATGTTTACCTCGAGAAACGTGAAGCGAAAGCCATCGATTCAGAAGAAAAGAACATTTATAGTCACTCATGCCTTTGAAAGCCTTATTACTTGCTTAAAATTATTTTACAATCTGATTATTTTTTTTAAAATGAATTTTCTTACATTTTTTGTCAAAACAGATTATATTTCAATATTTATCTCGAGAAACGTGAAGCGAAAGCCATCGATTGAGAAGAAAAGAACATTTATAGTCACTCATGCCTTCGAAAGCCTAAATAC
This sequence comes from Theobroma cacao, assembly GCF_053813885.1. Lineage (NCBI taxonomy): Eukaryota > Viridiplantae > Streptophyta > Magnoliopsida > Malvales > Malvaceae > Theobroma > Theobroma cacao. Next base: position 25,807,758 of record NC_142640.1, on the reverse strand, counting down.
TTGCTTAAAATTGTTTTACAATCTGATTATTTTTTTAATGTTGAATTTTCTTACATTTTTAGTTAAAACAGACTATAATTGAATGTTTACCTCAAGAAACATGAATCAAAGCCATCGATTGAGAAGAAAAGACCATTTATAGTCACTCATGCCTTCGAAACCCTTATTGCTCACTTTAAATGGCTTTATGATTTGATTATTAACCTTAAGCTGAATTTTTTTACATTTTTTGTTAAAACAGATTATAATTGAATGTTTACCTTGAGAAACGTGAAGCGAAAGCTATCGATTGAGAGGAAAAGAACATTTATAGTCACTCATGCCTTCGAAAGCCTCATTATTCACATTAAATGATTTTATAATCTCATTATTGATTTTATGTTGAATTTTCTTACATTTTTAGTTAAAATGACTAGAATTGAATGTTTACCTCAGGAAACATGAAGCAAAGCCATCGATTGAGAAGAAAAGACCATTTATAGTCAATCATGCCTTCGAAACGCTTATTACTCACTGTAAATGGCTTTATGATTTGATTATTAACTTTAAGCTGAATTTTTTTACATTTTTTGTTAATACAGATTATAATTGAATGTTTACCTTGAGAAACGTGAAGCGAAAGCCATCGATTGAGAAGAAAAGAACATTTATAGTCACTCATGCCTTCGAAAGCCTTATTACTTACTTAAAATTGTTTTACAATCTGATTATTTTTTTTAAAATGAATTTTCTTCCATTTTTCGTTAAAATAGATTATATTTAAATGTTTGTCTCGAGAAACTTGAAGCAAAAGCCATCGATTGATAAGAAAAGTCCATTTATAGTCACTCATGCCTTCGAAAGCCTCATTATTCACTTTAAATGATTTTATAATCTCATTATTGATTTTAGGTTGAATTTTCTTACCTTTTTACTTAAAAAGAGACTATAATTGAATGTTTAGCTCGGGAAAGATGAAGCAAAAGCCATCGATTGGGAAGAAAAGACCATTTATAGTCACTCATGCCTTCCAAACCCTTATTACTCACTTTAAAGGGCTTTATGATTTGATTATTAACTTTAAGCTGAATGTTTTTACATTTTTTGTTAAAACATATTATAATTGAATGTTTACCTCGAGAAACGTGAAGCGAAAGCCATCGATTGAGAAGAAAAGAACATTTATAGTCACTCATGCCTTTGAAAGCCTTATTACTTGCTTAAAATTATTTTACAATCTGATTATTTTTTTTCAAATGAATTTTCTTACATTTTTGGTCAAAACAGATTATATTTCAATGTTTATCTCGAGAAACGTGAAGCGAAAGCCATCGATTGAGAAGAAAAGAACATTTATAGTCACTCATGCCTTCGAAAGCCTAAATACTTGCTTAAAATTGTTTTACAATCTGATTATTTTTTTTAATGTTGAATTTTCTTACATTTTTAGTTAAAACAGACTATAATTGAATGTTTACCTCAAGAAACATGAAGCAAAGCCATCGATTGAGAAGAAAAGACCATTTATAGTCACTCATGCCTTCGAAACCCTTATTGCTCACTTTAAATGGCTTTATGATTTGATTATTAGCCTTAAGCTGAATTTTTTTACATTTTTTGTTAAAACATATTATAATTGAATGTTTACCTCGAGAAACGTGAAGCGAAAGCTATCGTTTGAGAGGAAAAGAACATTTATAGTCACTCATGCTTTCGAATCCCTCATTATTCACTTTAAATGATTTTATAATCTCATTATTGATTTTATGTTGAATTTTCTTACATTTTTAGTTAAAACATACTATAATTGCATGTTTACCTCAAGAAACAAGAAGCAAAGCCATCGATTGAGAAGAAAAGACCATTTATAGTCACTCATGCCTTCGAAAGCCTTATTACTTACTTAATACTGTTTTACAATCTGATTATTTTTTTTAAAATGAATTTTCTTACATTTTTCGTTAAAATAGATTATATTTAACTGTTTGTCTCGAGAAACTTGAAGCAAAAGCCATCGATTGATAAGAAAAGTCCATTTATAGTCACTCATGCCTTCGAAAGCCTCATTATTCACTTTAAATGATTTTATAATCTCATTATTGATTTTAGGTTGAATTTTCTTACCTTTTTACTTAAAAAGAGACTATAATTGAATGTTTAGCTCGGGAAACATGAAGCAAAAGCCATCGATTGAGAAGAAAAGACCATTTATAGTCACTCATGCCTTCCAAACCCTTATTACTCACTTTAAAGGGCTTTATGATTTGATTATTAACTTTAAGCTGAATGTTTTTACATTTTTTGTTAAAACATATTATAATTGAATGTTTACCTCGAGAAACGTGAAGCGAAAGCCATCGATTGAGAAGAAAAGAACATTTATAGTCACTCATGCCTTTGAAAGCCTTATTACTTGCTTAAAATTATTTTACAATCTGATTATTTTTTTTAAAATGAATTTTCTTACATTTTTGGTCAAAACAGATTATATTTTAATGTTTATCTCGAGAAACGTGAAGCGAAAGCCATCGATTGAGAAGAAAAGAACATTTATAGTCACTCATGCCTTCGAAAGCCTAAATACTTGCATAAAATTGTTTTACAATCTGATTATTTTTTTTAATGTTGAATTTTCTTACATTTTTAGTTAAAACAGACTATAATTGAATGTTTACCTCAGGAAACATGAAGCAAAGCCATCGATTGAGAAGAAAAGACCATTTATAATCACTCATGCGTTCGAAACCCTTATTACTTACTTAATATTAATTTACAATCTGATTATTTTTTTTTAAATGAATTTTCTTCCATTTTTCATTAAAATAGACTATATTTAAATGTTTGTCTCCAGAAACTTGAAGCAAAGCCATCGATTGAGAAGAAAAGACCATTTATAGTCACTCATGCCTTCGAAACGCTTATTACTCACTGTAAATGGCTTTATGATTTGATTATTAAGTTTAAGCTAAAATTTTTTACATTTTTTGTTAAAACAGATTATAATTGAATGTTTACCTTGAGAAACGTGAAGCGAAAGCCATCGATTGAGAAGAAAAGAACATTTATAGTCACTCATGCCTTCGAAAGCCTTATTACTTACTTAAAATTTTTTTACAATCTGATTATTTTTTTTAAAATGAATTTTCTTACATTTTTCGTTAAAATAGGTTATATTTAACTGTTTGTCTCGAGAAACTTGAAGCAAAAGCCATCGATTGATAAGAAAAGTCCATTTATAGTCACTCATGCCTTCGAAAGCCTCATTATTCACTTTAAATAATTTTATAATCTCATTATTGATTTTAGGTTGAATTTTCTTACCTTTTTACTTAGAAAGAGACTATAATTGAATGTTTAGCTCGGGAAACATGAAGCAAAAGCCATCGATTGAGAAGAAAAGACCATTTATAGTCACTCATGCCTTCCAAACCCTTATTACTCACTTTAAAGGGCTTTATGATTTGATTATTAACTTTAAGCTGAATGTTTTTACATTTTTTGTTAAAACATATTATAATTGAATGTTTACCTCGAGAAACGTGAAGCGAAAGCCATCGATTCAGAAGAAAAGAACATTTATAGTCACTCATGCCTTTGAAAGCCTTATTACTTGCTTAAAATTATTTTACAATCTGATTATTTTTTTTAAAATGAATTTTCTTACATTTTTGGTCAAAACAGATTATATTTCAATGTTTATCTCGAGAAACGTGAAGCGAAAGCCATCGATTGAGAAGAAAAGAACATTTATAGTCACTCATGCCTTCGAAAGCCTAAATACTTGCTTAAAATTGTTTTACAATCAAATTATTTTTTTTAATGTTGAATTTTCTTACATTTTTAGTTAAAACAGACTATAATTGAATGTTTACCTCAAGAAACATGAAGCAAAGCCATCGATTGAGAAGAAAAGACCATTTATAGTCACTCATGCCTTCGAAACCCTTATTGCTCACTTTAAATGGCTTTATGATTTGATTATTAGCCTTAAGCTGAATTTTTTTACATTTTTTGTTAAAACATATTATAATTGAATGTTTACCTCGAGAAACGTGAAGCGAAAGCTATCGTTTGAGAGGAAAAGAACATTTATAGTCACTCATGCCTTCGAAACCCTCATTATTCACTTTAAATGATTTTATAATCTCATTATTGATTTTAGGTTGAATTTTCTTACCTTTTTACTTAAAAAGAGACTATAATTGAATGTTTAGCTCGGGAAACATGAAGCAAAAGCCATCGATTGAGAAGAAAAGACCATTTATAGTCACTCATGCCTTCCAAACCCTTATTACTCACTTTAAAGGGCTTTATGATTTGATTATTAACTTTAAGCTGAATGTTTTTACATTTTTTGTTAAAACATATTATAATTGAATGTTTACCTCGAGAAACGTGAAGCGAAAACCATCGATTCAGAAGAAAAGAACATTTATAGTCACTCATGCCTTTGAAAGCCTTATTACTTGCTTAAAATTATTTTACAATCTGATTATTTTTTTTAAAATGAATTTTCTTACATTTTTGGTCAAAACAAATTATATTTCAATGTTTATCTCGAGAAACGTGAAGCGAAAGCCATCGATTGAGAAGACAAGAACATTTATAGTCACTCATGCCTTCGAAAGCCTAAATATTTGCTTAAAATTGTTTTACAATCTGATTATTTTTTTTAATGTTGAATTTTCTTACATTTTTAGTTAAAACAGACTATAATTGAATGTTTACCTCAAGAAACATGAAGCAAAGCCATCGATTGAGAAGAAAAGACCATTTATAGTCACTCATGCCTTCGAAACCCTTATTGCTCACTTTAAATGGCTTTATGATTTGATTATTAGCCTTAAGCTGAATTTTTTTACATTTTTTGTTAAAACATATTATAATTGAATGTTTACCTCGAGAAACGTGAAGCGAAAGCTATCGTTTGAGAGGAAAAGAACATTTATAGTCACTCATGCCTTCGAAACCCTCATTATTCACTTTAAATGATTTTATAATCTCATTATTGATTTTAGGTTGAATTTTCTTACCTTTTTACTTAAAAAGAGACTATAATTGAATGTTTAGCTCGGGAAACATGAAGCAAAAGCCATCGATTGAGAAGAAAAGACCATTTATAGTCACTCATGCCTTCCAAACCCTTATTACTCACTTTAAAGGGCTTTATGATTTGATTATTAACTTTAAGCTGAATGTTTTTACATTTTTTGTTAAAACATATTATAATTGAATGTTTACCTCGAGAAACGTGAAGCGAAAGCCATCGATTCAGAAGAAAAGAACATTTATAGTCACTCATGCCTTTGAAAGCCTTATTACTTGCTTAAAATTATTTTACAATCTGATTATTTTTTTTAAAATGAATTTTCTTACATTTTTGGTCAAAACAAATTATATTTCAATGTTTATCTCGAGAAACGTGAAGCGAAAGCCATCGATTGAGAAGACAAGAACATTTATAGTCACTCATGCCTTCGAAAGCCTAAATACTTGCTTAAAATTGTTTTACAATCTGATTATTTTTTTTAATGTTGAATTTTCTTACATTTTTAGTTAAAACAGACTATAATTGAAAGTTTACCTCAAGAAACATGAAGCAAAGCCATCAATTGAGAAGAAAAGACCATTTATAGTCACTCATGCCTTCGAAACCCTTATTGCTCACTTTAAATGGCTTTATGAGTTGATTATTAGCCTTAAGCTGAATTTTTTTACATTTTTTGTTAAAACATATTATAATTGAATGTTTACCTCGAGAAACGTGAAGCTAAAGCTATCGTTTGAGAGGAAAAGAACATTTATAGTCACTCATGCCTTCGAAACCCTCATTATTCACTTTAAATGATTTTATAATCTCATTATTGATTTTATGTTGAATTTTCTTACATTTTTAGTTAAAACAGATTATAATTGAATGTTTACCTCAGGAAACATGAAGCAAAGCCATCGATTGAGAAGAAAAGACCATTTATAGTCACTCATGCCTTCGAAACGCTTATTGCTCACTGTAAATGGCTTTATGATTTGATTATTAACTTTAAGCTGAATTTTTTTACATTTTTTCTTAAAACAGATTATAATTGAATGTTTACCTTGAGAAACGTGAAGCGAAAGCCATCGATTGAGAAGAAAAGAACATTTATAGTCACTCATGCCTTCGAAAGCCTTATTACTTACTTAAAATTGTTTTACAATCTGATTATTTTTTTTAAAATGAATTTTCTTACATTTTTCGTTACAATAGATTATATTTAACTGTTTGTCTCGAGAAACTTGAAGCAAAAGCCATCGATTGATAAGAAAAGTCCATTTATAGTCACTCATGCCTTCGAAAGCCTCATTATTCACTTTAAATGATTTTATAATCTCATTATTGATTTTAGGTTGAATTTTCTTACCTTTTTACTTAAAAAGAGACTATAATTGAATGTTTAGCTCGGGAAACATGAAGCAAAAGCCATCGATTGAGAAGAAAAGACCATTTATAGTCACTCATGCCTTCCAAACCCTTATTACTCACTTTAAAGGGCTTTATGATTTGATTATTAACTTTAAGCTGAATGTTTTTACATTTTTTGTTAAAACATATTATAATTGAATGTTTACCTCGAGAAACGTGAAGCGAAAGCCATCGATTCAGAAGAAAAGAACATTTATAGTCACTCATGCCTTTGAAAGCCTTATTACTTGCTTAAAATTATTTTACAATCTGATTATTTTTTTTAAAATGAATTTTCTTACATTTTTGGTCAAAACAAATTATATTTCAATGTTTATCTCGAGAAACGTGAAGCGAAAGCCATCGATTGAGAAGAAAAGAACATTTATAGTCACTCATGCCTTCGAAAGCCTAAATATTTGCTTAAAATTGTTTTACAATCTGATTATTTTTTTTAATGTTGAATTTTCTTACATTTTTAGTTAAAACAGACTATAATTGAATGTTTACCTCAAGAAACATGAAGCAAAGCCATCGATTGAGAAGAAAAGACCATTTATAGTCACTCATGCCTTCGAAACCCTTATTGCTCACTTTAAATGGCTTTATGATTTGATTATTAGCCTTAAGCTGAATTTTTTTACATTTTTTGTTAAAACATATTATAATTGAATGTTTACCTCGAGAAACGTGAAGCGAAAGCTATCGTTTGAGAGGAAAAGAACATTTATAGTCACTCATGCCTTCGAAACCCTCATTATTCACTTTAAATGATTTTATAATCTCATTATTGATTTTATGTTGAATTTTCTTACATTTTTAGTTAAAACAGACTATAATTGAATGTTTACCTCAAGAAACATGAAGCAAAGCCATCGATTGAGAAGAAAAGACCATTTATAGTCACTCATGCCTTCGAAACCCTTATCGCCCACTTTAAATGGCTTTATGATTTCATTATTAGCCTTAAGCTGAATTTTTTTACATTTTTTGTTAAAACATATTATAATTGAATGTTTACCTCGAGAAACGTGAAGCGAAAGCCATCGATTGAGAAGAGAAGAACATTTATAGTCACTCATGCCTTTGAAAGCCTTATTACTTGCTTAAAATTATTTTACAATCTGATTATTTTTTTTAAAATGAATTTTCTTACATTTTTGGTCAAAACAAATTATATTTCAATGTTTATCTCGAGAAACGTGAAGCGAAAGCCATCGATTGAGAAGACAAGAACATTTATAGTCACTCATGCCTTCGAAAGCCTAAATATTTGCTTAAAATTGTTTTACAATCTGATTATTTTTTTTAATGTTGAATTTTCTTACATTTTTAGTTAAAACAGACTATAATTGAATGTTTACCTCAAGAAACATGAAGCAAAGCCATCGATTGAGAAGAAAAGACCATTTATAGTCACTCATGCCTTCGAAACCCTTATTGCTCACTTTAAATGGCTTTATGATTTGATTATTAGCCTTAAGCTGAATTTTTTTACATTTTTTGTTAAAACATATTATAATTGAATGTTTACCTCGAGAAACGTGAAGCGAAAGCTATCGTTTGAGAGGAAAAGAACATCTATAGTCACTCATGCCTTCGAAACCCTCATTATTCACTTTAAATGATTTTATAATCTCATTATTGATTTTAGGTTGAATTTTCTTACCTTTTTACTTAAAAAGAGACTATAATTGAATGTTTAGCTCGGGAAACATGAAGCAAAAGCCATCGATTGAGAAGAAAAGACCATTTATAGTCACTCATGCCTTCCAAACCCTTATTACTCACTTTAAAGGGCTTTATGATTTGATTATTAACTTTAAGCTGAATGTTTTTACATTTTTTGTTAAAACATATTATAATTGAATGTTTACCTCGAGAAACGTGAAGCGAAAGCCATCGATTCAGAAGAAAAGAACATTTATAGTCACTCATGCCTTTGAAAGCCTTATTACTTGCTTAAAATTATTTTACAATCTGATTATTTTTTTTAAAATGAATTTTCTTACATTTTTGGTCAAAACAGATTATATTTCAATGTTTATCTCGAGAAACGTGAAGCGAAAGCCATCGATTGAGAAGAAAAGAACATTTATAGTCACTCATGCCTTCGAAAACCTAAATACTTGCTTAAAATTGTTTTACAATCTGATTATTTTTTTTAATGTTGAATTTTCTTACATTTTTAGTTAAAACAGACTATAATTGAATGTTTACCTCAAGAAACATGAAGCAAAGCCATCGATCGAGAAGAAAAGACCATTTATAGTCACTCATGCCTTCGAAACCCTTATTGCTCACTTTAAATGGCTTTATGATTTGATTATTAGCCTTAAGCTGAATTTTTTTACATTTTTTGTTAAAACATATTATAATTGAATGTTTACCTCGAGAAACGTGAAGCGAAAGCTATCGTTTGAGAGGAAAAGAACATTTATAGTCACTCATGCCTTCGAAACCCTCATTATTCACTTTAAATGATTTTATAATCTCATTATTGATTTTATGTTGAATTTTCTTACATTTTTAGTTAAAACAGACTATAATTGAATGTTTACCTCAGGAAACATGAAGCAAAGCCATCGATTGAGAAGAAAAGACCATTTATAGTCACTCATGCCTTCGAAACGCTTATTGCTCACTGTAAATGGCTTTATGATTTGATTATTAACTTTAAGCTGAATTTTTTTACATTTTTTGTTAAAACAGATTATAATTGAATGTTTACCTTGAGAAACGTGAAGCGAAAGCCATCGATTGAGAAGAAAAGAACATTTATAGTCACTCATGCCTTAGAAAGCCGTATTACTTACTTAAAATTGTTTTACAATCTGATTATTTTTTTTAAAATGAATTTTCTTACATTTTTCGTTAAAATAGATTATATTTAACTGTTTGTCTCGAGAAACTTGAAGCAAAAGCCATCGATTGATAAGAAAAGTCCATTTATAGTCACTCATGCCTTCGAAAGCCTCATTATTCACTTTAAATGATTTTATAATCTCATTATTGATTTTAGGTTGAATTTTCTTACCTTTTTACTTAAAAAGAGACTATAATTGAATGTTTAGCTCGGAAAACATGAAGCAAAAGCCATCGATTGAGAAGAAAAGACCATTTATAGTCACTCATGCCTTCCAAACCCTTATTACTCACTTTAAAGGGCTTTATGATTTGATTATTAACTTTAAGCTGAATGTTTTTACATTTTTTGTTAAAACATATTATAATTGAATGTTTACCTCGAGAAACGTGAAGCGAAAGCCATCGATTCAGAAGAAAAGAACATTTATAGTCACTCATGCCTTTGAAAGCCTTATTACTTGCTTAAAATTATTTTACAATCTGATTATTTTTTTTAAAATGAATTTTCTTACATTTTTGGTCAAAACAAATTATATTTCAATGTTTATCTCGAGAAACGTGAAGCGAAAGCCATCGATTGAGAAGAAAAGAACATTTATAGTCACTCATGCCTTCGAAAGCCTAAATACTTGCTTAAAATTGTTTTACAATCTGATTATTTTTTTTAATGTTGAATTTTCTTACATTTTTAGTTAAAACAGACTATAATTGAATGTTTACCTCAGGAAACATGAAGCAAAGCCATCGATTGAGAAGAAAAGACCATTTATAGTCACTCATGCCTTCGAAACCCTTATAGTTCACTTTAAATGGCTTTATGATTTGATTATTAGCCTTAAGCTGAATTTTTTTACATTTTTTGTTAAAACATATTATAATTGAATGTTTACCTCGAGAAACGTGAAGCGAAAGCTATCGTTTGAGAGGAAAAGAACATTTATAGTCACTCATGCCTTCGAAACCCTCATTATTCACTTTAAATGATTTTATAATCTCATTACTGATTTTATGTTGAATTTTCTTACATTTTTAGTTAAAACAGACTATAATTGAATGTTTACCTCAGGAAACATGAAGCAAAGCCATCGATTGAGAAGAAAAGACCATTTATAGTCACTCATGCCTTCGAAACCCTTATTACTTACTTAATATTATTTTACAATCTGATTATTTTTTTTTAAATGAATTTTCTTCCATTTTTCATTAAAATAGATTATATTTAAATGTTTGTCTCCAGAAACTTGAAGCAAAGCCATCGATTGAGAAGAAAAGACCATTTATAGTCACTCATGCCTTCGAAACGCTTATTGCTCACTGTAAATGGCTTTATGATTTGATTATTAACTTTAAGCTGAATTTTTTTACATTTTTTGTTAAAACAGATTATAATTGAATGTTTACCTTGAGAAACGTGAAGCGAAAGCCATCGATTGAGAAGAAAAGGACATTTATAGACACTCACGCCTTCGAAAGCATTATTACTCACTTAAAATTGTTTTACAATCTGATTATTTTTTTTAAAATGAATTTTCTTACATTTTTCGTTAAAATAGATTATATTTAACTGTTTGTCTCGAGAAACTTGAAGCAAAAGCTATCGATTGATAAGAAAAGTCCATTTATAGTCACTCATGCCTTCGAAAGCCTCATTATTCACTTTAAATGATTTTATAATCTTATTATTGATTTTAGGTTGAATTTTCTTACCTTTTTACTTAAAAAGAGACTATAATTGAATGTTTAGCTCGGGAAACATGAAGCAAAAGCCATCGATTGAGAAGAAAAGACCATTTATAGTCACTCATGCCTTGCAAACCCTTATTACTCACTTTAAAGGGCTTTATGATTTGATTATTAACTTTAAGCTGAATGTTTTTACATTTTTTGTTAAAACATATTATAATTGAATGTTTACCTCGAGAAACGTGAAGCGAAAGCCATCGATTGAGAAGAAAAGAACATTTATAGTCACTCATGCCTTTGAAAGCCTTATTACTTGCTTAAAATTATTTCACAATCTGATTATTTTTTTTTAAATGAATTTTCTTACATTTTTGGTCAAAACAGATTATATTTCAATGTTTATCTCGAGAAACGTGAAGCGAAAGCCATCGATTGAGAAGAAATGAACATTTATAGTCACTCATGCCTTCGAAAGCCTAAATACTTGCTTAAAATTGTTTTACAATCTGATTATTTTTTTTAATGTTGAATTTTCTTACATTTTTAGTTAAAACAGACTATAATTGAATGTTTACCTCAAGAAACATGAAGCAAAGCCATCGATTGAGAAGAAAAGACCATTTATAGTCACTCATGCCTTCGAAACCCTTATTGCTCACTTTAAATGGCTTTATGATTTGATTATTAGCCTTAAGCTGAATTTTTTTACATTTTTTGTTAAAACATATTATAATTGAATGTTTACCTCGAGAAACGTGGAGCGAAAGCTATCGTTTGAGAGGAAAAGAACATTTATAGTCACTCATGCCTTCGAAACCCTCATTATTCACTTTAAATGATTTTATAATCTCATTATTGATTTTATGTTGAATTTTCTTACATTTTTAGTTAAAACAGACTATAATTGAATGTTTACCTCAAGAAACATGAAGCAAAGCCATCGATTGAGAAGAAAAGACCATTTATAGTCACTCATGCCTTCGAAACCCTTATCGCCCACTTTAAATGGCTTTATGATTTCATTATTAGCCTTAAGCTGAATTTTTTTACATTTTTTGTTAAAACATATTATAATTGAATGTTTACCTCGAGAAACGTGAAGCGAAAGCCATCGATTGAGAAGAAAAGAACATTTATAGTCACTCATGCCTTTGAAAGCCTTATTACTTGCTTAAAATTATTTTACAATCTGATTATTTTTTTTAAAATGAATTTTCTTACATTTTTGGTCAAAACAGATTATATTTCAATGTTTATCTCGAGAAACGTGAAGCGAAAGCCATCGATTGAGAAGAAAAGAACATTTATAGTCACTCATGCCTTCGAAAACCTAAATACTTGCTTAAAATTGTTTTACAATCTGATTATTTTTTTTAATGTTGAATTTTCTTACATTTTTAGTTAAAACAGACTATAATTGAATGTTTACCTCAAGAAACATGAAGCAAAGCCCTCGATCGAGAAGAAAAGACCATTTATAGTCACTCATGCCTTCGAAACCCTTATTGCAAACTTTAAATGGCTTTATGATTTGATTATTAGCCTTAAGCTGAATTTTTTTACATTTTTTGTTAAAACATATTATAATTGAATGTTTACCTCGAGAAACGTGAAGCGAAAGCTATCGTTTGAGAGGAAAAGAACATTTATAGTCACTCATGCCTTCGAAACCCTCATTATTCACTTTAAATGATTTTATAATCTCATTATTGATTTTATGTTGAATTTTCTTACATTTTTAGTTAAAACAGACTATAATTGAATGTTTACCTCAGGAAACATGAAGCAAAGCCATCGATTGAGAAGAAAAGACCATTTATAGTCACTCATGCCTTCGAAACGCTTATTGCTCACTGTAAATGGCTTTATGATTTGATTATTAACTTTAAGCTGAATTTTTTTACATTTTTTGTTAAAACAGATTATAATTGAATGTTTACCTTGAGAAACGTGAAGCGAAAGCCATCGATTGAGAAGAAAAGAACATTTATAGTCACTCATGCCTTAGAAAGCCGTATTACTTACTTAAAATTGTTTTACAATCTGATTATTTTTTTTAAAATGAATTTTCTTACATTTTTCGTTAAAATAGATTATATTTAACTGTTTGTCTCGAGAAACTTGAAGCAAAAGCCATCGATTGATAAGAAAAGTCCATTTATAGTCACTCATGCCTTCGAAAGCCTCATTATTCACTTTAAATGATTTTATAATCTCATTATTGATTTTAGGTTGAATTTTCTTACCTTTTTACTTAAAAAGAGACTATAATTGAATGTTTAGCTCGGAAAACATGAAGCAAAAGCCATCGATTGAGAAGAAAAGACCATTTATAGTCACTCATGCCTTCCAAACCCTTATTACTCACTTTAAAGGGCTTTATGATTTGATTATTAACTTTAAGCTGAATGTTTTTACATTTTTTGTTAAAACATATTATAATTGAATGTTTACCTCGAGAAACGTGAAGCGAAAGCCATCGATTCAGAAGAAAAGAACATTTATAGTCACTCATGCCTTTGAAAGCCTTATTACTTGCTTAAAATTATTTTACAATCTGATTATTTTTTTTAAAATGAATTTTCTTACATTTTTGGTCAAAACAAATTATATTTCAATGTTTATCTCGAGAAACGTGAAGCGAAAGCCATCGATTGAGAAGAAAAGAACATTTATAGTCACTCATGCCTTCGAAAGCCTAAATACTTGCTTAAAATTGTTTTACAATCTGATTATTTTTTTTAATGTTGAATTTTCTTACATTTTTAGTTAAAACAGACTATAATTGAATGTTTACCTCAGGAAACATGAAGCAAAGCCATCGATTGAGAAGAAAAGACCATTTATAGTCACTCATGCCTTCGAAACCCTTATAGTTCACTTTAAATGGCTTTATGATTTGATTATTAGCCTTAAGCTGAATTTTTTTACATTTTTTGTTAAAACATATTATAATTGAATGTTTACCTCGAGAAACGTGAAGCGAAAGCTATCGTTTGAGAGGAAAAGAACATTTATAGTCACTCATGCCTTCGAAACCCTCATTATTCACTTTAAATGATTTTATAATCTCATTATTGATTTTATGTTGAATTTTCTTACATTTTTAGTTAAAACAGACTATAATTGAATGTTTACCTCAGGAAACATGAAGCAAAGCCATCGATTGAGAAGAAAAGACCATTTATAGTCACTCATGCCTTCGAAACCCTTATTACTTACTTAATATTATTTTACAATCTGATTATTTTTTTTTAAATGAATTTTCTTCCATTTTTCATTAAAATAGATTATATTTAAATGTTTGTCTCCAGAAACTTGAAGCAAAGCCATCGATTGAGAAGAAAAGACCATTTATAGTCACTCATGCCTTCGAAACCCTTATTGCTCACTTTAAATGGCTTTATGATTTGATTATTAGCCTTAAGCTGAATTTTTTTACATTTTTTGTTAAAACATATTATAATTGAATGTTTACCTCGAGAAACGTGAAGCGAAAGCTATCGTTTGAGAGGAAAAGAACATTTATAGTCACTTATGCCTTCGAAACCCTCATTATTCACTTTAAATGATTTTATAATCTCATTATTGATTTTATGTTGAATTTTCTTACATTTTTAGTTAAAACAGACTATAATTGAATGTTTACCTCAGGAAACATGAAGCAAAGCCATCGATTGAGAAGAAAAGACCATTTATAGTCACTCATGCCTTCGAAACGCTTATTGCTCACTGTAAATGGCTTTATGATTTGATTATTAACTTTAAGCTGAATTTTTTTACATTTTTTCTTAAAATAGATTATAATTGAATGTTTACCTTGAGAAACGTGAAGCGAAAGCCATCGATTGAGAAGAAAAGAACATTTATAGCCACTCATGCCTTCGAAGCCTTATTACTTACTTAAAATTGTTTTACAATCTGATTATTTTTTTTAAAATGAATTTTCTTACATTTTTCGTTAAAATAGATTATATTTAACTGTTTGTCTCGAGAAACTTGAAGCAAAAGCCATCGATTGATAAGAAAAGTCCATTTATAGTCACTCATGCCTTCAAAAGCCTCATTATTCACTTTAAATGATTTTATAATCTCATTATTGATTTTAGGTTGAATTTTCTTACCTTTTTACTTAAAAAGAGACTATAATTGAATGTTTAGCTCGGGAAACATGAAGCAAAAGCCATCGATTGAGAAGAAAAGATCATTTATAGTCACTCATGCCTTCCAAACCCTTATTATTCACTTTAAAGGGCTTTATGATTTGATTATTAACTTTAAGCTGAATGTTTTTACATTTTTTGTTAAAACATATTATAATTGAATGTTTACCTCGAGAAACGTGAAGCGAAAGCCATCGATTCAGAAGAAAAGAACATTTATAGTCACTCATGCCTTTGAAAGCCTTATTACTTGCTTAAAATTATTTTACAATCTGATTGTTTTTTTTAAGATGAATTTTCTTACATTTTTGGTCAAAACAGATTATATTTCAATGTTTATCTCGAGAATCGTGAAGCGAAAGCCATCGACTGAGAAGAAAAGAACATTTATAGTCACTCATGCCTTCGAAAGCCTAAATACTTGCTTAAAATTGTTTTACAATCTGATTATTTTTTTTAATGTTGAATTTTCTTACATTTTTAGTTAAAACAGACTATAATTGAATGTTTACCTCAAGAAACATGAAGCAAAGCCATCGATTGAGAAGAAAAGACCATTTATAGTCACTCATACCTTCGAAACCCTTATTGCTCACTTTAAATGGCTTTATGATTTGATTATTAGCCTTAAGCTGAATTTTTTTACATTTTTTGTTAAAACATATTATAATTGAATGTTTACCTCGAGAAACGTGAAGCGAAAGCTATCGTTTGAGAGGAAAAGAACATTTATAGTCACTCATGCCTTCGAAACCCTCATTATTCACTTTAAATGATTTTATAATCTCATTATTGATTTTATGTTGAATTTTCTTACATTTTTAGTTAAAACAGACTATAATTGAATGTTTACCTCAGGAAACATGAAGCAAAGCCATCGATTGAGAAGAAAAGACCATTTATAGTCACTCATGCCTTCGAAACCCTTATTACTTACTTAATATTATTTTACAATCTGATTATTTTTTTTTAAATGAATTTTCTTCCATTTTTCGTTAAAATAGATTATATTTAAATGTTTGTCTCCAGAAACTTGAAGCAAAGCCATCGATTGAGAAGAAAAGACCATTTATAGTCACTCATGCCTTCGAAACGCTTATTGCTCACTTTAAATGGCTTTATGATTTGATTATTAACCTTAAGCTGAATTTTTTTACATTTTTTGTTAAGACAGATTATAATTGAATGTTGACCTTGAGAAACGTGAAGCGAAAGCTATCGATTGAGAGGAAAAGAACATTTATAGTCACTCATGCCTTCGAAAGCCTCATTATTCACTTTAAATGATTTTATAATCTCATTATTGATTTTATGTTGA
Organism: Theobroma cacao; assembly: GCF_053813885.1. Classification (NCBI taxonomy): domain Eukaryota; kingdom Viridiplantae; phylum Streptophyta; class Magnoliopsida; order Malvales; family Malvaceae; genus Theobroma; species Theobroma cacao. Next base: position 25,791,305 of record NC_142640.1, on the reverse strand, counting down.
ATTTTCTTACATTTTTAGTTAAAATGACTAGAATTGAATGTTTACCTCAGGAAACATGAAGCAAAGCCATCGATTGAGAAGAAAAGACCATTTATAGTCACTTATGCCTTCGAAACGCTTATTACTCACTGTAAATGGCTTTATGATTTGATTATTAACTTTAAGCTGAATGTTTTTACATTTTTTGTTAAAACATATTATAATTGAATGTTTACCTCGAGAAACGTGAGGCGAAAGCCATCGATTCAGAAGAAAAGAACATTTATAGTCACTCATGCCTTTGAAAGCCTTATTACTTGCTTAAAATTATTTTACAATCTGATTATTTTTTTTAAAATAAATTTTCTTACATTTTTCGTCAAAACAGATTATATTTCAATGTTTATCTCGAGAAACGTGAAGCGAAAGCAATCGATTGAGAAGAAAAGAACATTTATAGTCACTCATGCCTTCGAAAGCCTAAATACTTGCTTTAAATTGTTTTACAATCTGATTATTTTTTTTAATGTTGAATTTTCTTACATTTTTAGTTAAAACAGACTGTAATTGAATGTTTAGCTCGGGAAACATGAAGCAAAAGCCATCGATTGAGAAGAAAAGACCATTTATAGTCACTCATGCCTTCCAAACCCTTATTACTCACTTTAAAGGGCTTTATGATTTGATTATTAACTTTAAGTTGAATTTTTTTACATTTTTTGATAAAACATATTATAATTGAATGTTTACCTCGAGAAACGTGAAGCGAAAGCTATCGTTTGAGAGGAAAAGAACATTTATAGTCACTCATGCCTTCGAAACCCTCATTATTCACTTTAAATGATTTTATAATCTCATTATTGATTTTATGTTGAATTTTCTTACATTTTTAGTTAAAACAGACTATAATTGAATGTTTACCTCAGGAAACATGAAGCAAAGCCATCGATTGAGAAGAAAAGACCATTTATAGTCACTCATGCCTTCGAAACCCTTATTACTTACTTAATATTATTTTACAATCTGATTATTTTTTTTTAAATGAATTTTCTTCCATTTTTCGTTAAAATAGATTATATTTAAATGTTTGTCTCCAGAAACTTGAAGCAAAGCCATCGATTGAGAAGAAAAGACCATTTATAGTCACTCATGCCTTCGAAACGCTTATTGCTCACTTTAAATGGCTTTATGATTTGATTATTAACCTTAAGCTGAATTTTTTTACATTTTTTGTTAAGACAGATTATAATTGAATGTTGACCTTGAGAAACGTGAAGCGAAAGCTATCGATTGAGAGGAAAAGAACATTTATAGTCACTCATGCCTTCGAAAGCCTCATTATTCACTTTAAATGATTTTATAATCTCATTATTGATTTTATGTTGAATTTTCTTACATTTTTAGTTAAAATGACTAGAATTGAATGTTTACCTCAGGAAACATGAAGCAAAGCCATCGATTGAGAAGAAAAGACCATTTATAGTCACTTATGCCTTCGAAACGCTTATTACTCACTGTAAATGGCTTTATGATTTGATTATTAACTTTAAGCTGAATGTTTTTACATTTTTTGTTAAAACATATTATAATTGAATGTTTAACTCGAGAAACGTGAGGCGAAAGCCATCGATTCAGAAGAAAAGAACATTTATAGTCACTCATGCCTTTGAAAGCCTTATTACTTGCTTAAAATTATTTTACAATCTGATTATTTTTTTTAAAATAAATTTTCTTACATTTTTCGTCAAAACAGATTATATTTCAATGTTTATCTCGAGAAACGTGAAGCGAAAGCAATCGATTGAGAAGAAAAGAACATTTATAGTCACTCATGCCTTCGAAAGCCTAAATACTTGCTTTAAATTGTTTTACAATCTGATTATTTTTTTTAATGTTGAATTTTCTTACATTTTTAGTTAAAACAGACTGTAATTGAATGTTTAGCTCGGGAAACATGAAGCAAAAGCCATCGATTGAGAAGAAAAGACCATTTATAGTCACTCATGCCTTCCAAACCCTTATTACTCACTTTAAAGGGCTTTATGATTTGATTATTAACTTTAAGCTGAATTTTTTTACATTTTTTGTTAAAACATATTATAATTGAATGTTTACCTCGAGAAACGTGAAGCGAAAGCTATCGTTTGAGAGGAAAAGAACATTTATAGTCACTCATGCCTTCGAAACCCTCATTATTCACTTTAAATGATTTTATAATCTCATTATTGATTTTATGTTGAATTTTCTTACATTTTTAGTTAAAACAGACTATAATTGAATGTTTACCTCAGGAAACATGAAGCAAAGCCATCGATTGAGAAGAAAAGACCATTTATAGTCACTCATGCCTTCGAAACCCTTATTACTTACTTAATATTATTTTACAATCTGATTATTTTTTTTTAAATGAATTTTCTTCCATTTTTCGTTAAAATAGATTATATTTAAATGTTTGTCTCCAGAAACTTGAAGCAAAGCCATCGATTGAGAAGAAAAGACCATTTATAGTCACTCATGCCTTCGAAACGCTTATTGCTCACTTTCAATGGCTTTATGATTTGATTATTAACCTTAAGCTGAATTTTTTTACATTTTTTGTTAAGACAGATTATAATTGAATGTGGACCTTGAGAAACGTGAAGCGAAAGCTATCGATTGAGAGGAAAAGAACATTTATAGTCACTCATGCCTTTGAAAGCCTCATTATTCACTTTAAATGATTTTATAATCTCATTATTGATTTTATGTTGAATTTTCTTACATTTTTAGTTAAAATGACTAGAATTGAATGTTTACCTCAGGAAACATGAAGCAAAGCCATCGATTGAGAAGAAAAGACCATTTATAGTCACTTATGCCTTCGAAACGCTTATTACTCACTGTAAATGGCTTTATGATTTGATTATTAACTTTAAGCTGAATGTTTTTACATTTTTTGTTAAAACATATTATAATTGAATGTTTACCTCGAGAAACGTGAGGCGAAAGCCATCGATTCAGAAGAAAAGAACATTTATAGTCACTCATGCCTTTGAAAGCCTTATTACTTGCTTAAAATTATTTTACAATCTGATTATTTTTTTTAAAATAAATTTTCTTACATTTTTCGTCAAAACAGATTATATTTCAATGTTTATCTCGAGAAACGTGAAGCGAAAGCAATCGATTGAGAAGAAAAGAACATTTATAGTCACTCATGCCTTCGAAAGCCTAATACTTGCTTTAAATTGTTTTACAATCTGATTATTTTTTTTAATGTTGAATTTTCTTACATTTTTAGTTAAAACAGACTGTAATTGAATGTTTAGCTCGGGAAACATGAAGCAAAAGCCATCGATTGAGAAGAAAAGACCATTTATAGTCACTCATGCCTTCCAAACCCTTATTACTCACTTTAAAGGGCTTTATGATTTGATTATTAACTTTAAGCTGAATTTTTTTACATTTTTTGTTAAAACATATTATAATTGAATGTTTACCTCGAAAAACGTGAAGCGAAAGCCATCAATTGAGAAGAAAAGAACATTTATAGTCACTCACGCCTTCGAAAGCCTAAATACTTGCTTAAAATTATTTTACAATCTGATTATTTTTTTTAAAATAAATTTTCTTACATTTTTGGTCAAAACAGATTATATTTCAATGTTTATCTTGAGAAACGTGAAGCGAAAGACATCGATTGAGAAGAAAAGAACATTTATAGTCACTCATGCCTTCGAAAGCCTAAATACTTGCTTAAAATTGTTTTACAATCTGATTATTTTTCTTAATGTTGAAGTTTCTTACATTTTTAGTTAAAACAGACTATAATTGAATGTTTACCTCAAGAAACATGAAGCAAAGCCATCGATTGAGAAGAAAAGACCATTTATAGTCACTCATGCCTTCGAAACCCTTATTGCTCACTTTAAATGGCTTTATGATTTGATTATTAACCTTAAGCTGAATTTTTTTACATTTTTTGTTAAAACATATTATAATTGATTGTTTACCTTGAGAAACGTGAAGCGAAAGCTATCGATTGAGAGGAAAAGAACATTTATAGTCACTCATGCCTTCGAAAGCCTCATTATTCACTTTAAATGATTTTATAATCTCATTATTGATTTTATGTTGAATTTTCTTACATTTTTAGTTAAAAAAGACTATAATTGAATGTTTACCTCAGGAAACATGAAGCAAAGCCATCGATTGAGAAGAAAAGACCATTTATAGTCACTCATGCCTTCGAAACGCTTATTGCTCACTATAAATGGCTTTATGATTTGATTATTAACTTTAAGCTGAATTTTTTTACATTTTTTGTTAAAACAGATTACAATTGAATGTTTACCTTGAGAAACGTGAAGCGGAAGCCATCGATTGAGAAGAAAAGAACATTTATAGTCACTCATGCCTTCGAAAGCCTTATTACTTACTTAAAATTGTTTTACAATCTGATTATTTTTTTTAAATTGAATTTTCTTACATTTTTCGTTAAAATAGATTATATCTAAATGTTTGTCTCGAGAAACTTGAAGCAAAAGCCATCGATTGATAAGAAAAGTCTATTTATAGTCACTCATGCCTTCGAAAGCCTCATTATTCACTTTAAATGATTTTATAATCTCATTATTTATTTTAGGTTGAATTTTATTACCTTTTTACTTAAAAAGAGACTATAATTGAATGTTTAGCTCGGGAAACATGAAGCAAAAGCCATCGATTGAGAAGAAAAGACCATTTATAGTCACTCATGCCTTTGAAACCCTTATTACTCACTTTAAAGGGCTTTATGATTTGATTATTAACTTTAAGCTTAATTTTTTTACATTTTTTGTTAAAACATATTATAATTGAATGTTTACCTCGAGAAACATGAAGCGAAAGCCATCGATTGAGAAGAAAAGAACATTTATAGTCACTCATGCCTTCGAAAGCCTTATTACTTGCTTAAAATTATTTTACAATCTGATTATTTTTTTTAAAATGAATTTTCTTACATTTTTTGTCAAAACAGATTATATTTCAATGTTTATCTTGAGAAACGTGAAGCGAAAGCCATCGATTGAGAAGAAAAGAACATTTATAGTCACTCATGCCATCGAAAAGCCTAAATACTTGCTTAAAATTGTTTTACAATCTGATTATTTTTTTTAATGTTGAATTTTCTTACATTTTTAGTTAAAACAGACTATAATTGAATGTTTACCTCAAGAAACATGAAGCAAAGCCATCGATTGAGAAGAAAAGACCATTTATAGTCAGTCATGCCTTCGAAACCCTTATTGCTCACTTTAAATGGCTTTATGATTTGATTATTAACCTTAAGCTGAATTTTTTTACATTTTTTGTTAAAACATATTATAATTGAATGTTTACCTGGAGAAACGTGAAACGAAAGCTATCGATTGAGAGGAAAAGAACATTTATAGTCACTCATGCCTTCGAAAGCCTCATTATTCACTTTAAATGATTTTATAATCTCATTATTGATTTTATGTTGAATTTTCTTACATTTTTAGTTAAAACAGACTATAATTGAATGTTTACCTCAGGAAACATGAAGCAAAGCCATCGATTGAGAAGAAAAGACCATTTATAGTCACTCATGCCTTCGAAACGCTTATTGCTCACTGTAAATGGCTTTATGATTTGATTATTAACCTTAAGCTGAATTTTTTTACATTTTTTGTTAAAACATATTATAATTGAATGTTTACCTTGAGAAACGTCAAGCGAAAGCTATCGATTGAGAGGAAAAGAACATTTATAGTCACTCATGCCTTCGAAAGCCTCATTATTCACTTTAAATGATTTTATAATCTCATTATTGATTTTATGTTGAATTTTCTTACATATTAGTTAAAACAGACTATAATTGAATGTTTACCTCAGAAAACATGAAACAAAGCCATCGATTGAAAAGAAAAGACCATTTATAGTCACTCTTGCCTTTGAAACCCTTATTGCTCACTTTAAGTGGCTTTATGATTTGATTATTAACTTTAAGCTGAATATTTTTACATTTTTTGTTAAAACAGATTATAATTGATTGTTTACCTCGAGAAATGTGAACCGAAAGCTATCGATTGAGAGGAAAAGAACATTTATAGTTACTCATGCCTTCGAAAGCCTCATTATTCACTTTAAATGATTTTATAATCTCATTATTGATTTTATGTTGAATTTTCTTACATTTTTAGTTAAAACAGAGTATAATTGAATGTTTACCTCAGGAAACATGAAGCAAAAGCCATCAATTGAGAAGAAAAGAACATTTATAGTCACTCATGCCTTCGAAAGCCTTATTAGTTGCTTAAAATTGTTTTACAATCTCATTATTTTTTTTAAAATGAATTTTCTTTCATTTTTGGTTAAAATAGAATATATTTAAATGTTTGTCTTGAGAAACGTGAAGCGAAAGCCATCGATTGACAAGAAAAGTCCATTATAGTCACTCATACCTTCGAAAGCCTCATTATTCACTTTAAATGATTTGATAATCTCATTATTGACTTTATGTTGAATTTTCTTACATTTTTAGTTAAAACAGACTATAATTGAATGTTTACCTCGGGAAACATGAAGCAAAAGCCATCAATTGAGAAGAAAAGACCATTTATAGTCACTCATACCTTCGAAACCCTTACTGCTCAGTTTAAATGGCTTTATGATTTGATTATTAACTTTAAGCTGAATTTTTTTACATTTTTTGTTAAAACAGATTATAATTGAATGTTTACCTCGAGAAACGTGAAGCGAAAGCCATCGATTGAGAAGAAAAGAACATTTATAGTCACTCATGCCTTCGAAAGCCTTATTACTTACATAAAATTGTTTTACAATCTAATTATTTTTTTTAAAATGAATGTTCTTATATTTTTTGTTAAAATAGATTATATTTAAATGTTTGTCTCGAGAAACTTGAAGCAAAAGCCATCGAATGATAAGAAAAGTCCATTTATAGTCACTCATGCCTTCGAAAGCCTCATTATTCACTTTAAATGATTTTATAATCTCATTATTGATTTTAGGTTGAATTTTCTTACCTTTTTACTTAAAAAGAGACTATAATTGAATGTTTAGCTCGGGAAACATGAAGCAAAAGCCATCGATTGAGAAGAAAAGACCATTTATAGTCACTCATGCCTTCGAAACCCTTATTACTCACTTTAAAGGGCTTTATGATTTGATTATTAACTTTAAGCTGAATTTTTTTACATTTTTTGTTAAAACATATTATAATTGAATGTTTACCTCGAGAAACATGAAGCGAAAGCCATCGATTGAGAAGAAAAGAACATTTATAGTCACTCATGCCTTCGAAAGCCTCATTATTCACTTTCAATGATTTTATAATCTCATTATTGATTTTATGTTGAATTTTCTTACATATTAGTTAAAACAGACTATAATTGAATGTTTACCTCAAGAAACATGAAGCAAAGCCATCGATTGAGAAGAAAAGACCATTTATAGTCACTCTTGCCTTTGAAACCCTTATTGCTCACTTTAAGTGGCTTTATGATTTGATTATTAACTTTAAGCTGAATATTTTTACATTTTTTGTTAAAACAGATTATAATTGAATGTTTACCTCGAGAAACGTGAACCGAAAGCTATCGATTGAGAGGAAAAGAACATTTATAGTTACTCATGCCTTCGAAAGCCTCATTATTCACTTTAAATGATTTTATAATCTCATTATTGATTTTATGTTGAATTTTCTTACATTTTTAGTTCAAACAGACTATCATTGAATGTTTACCTCAGGAAACATGAAGCAAAAGCCATCAATTAAGAAGAAAAGAACATTTATAGTCACTCATGCCTTCGAAAGCCTTATTATTTGCTTAAAATTGTTTTACAATCTCATTATTTTTTTTAAAATGAATTTTCTTTCATTTTTGGTTAAAATAGAATATATTTAAAAGTTTGTCTTGAGAAACGTGAAGCGAAAGCCATCGATTGACAAGAAAAGTCCATTATAGTCACTCATACCTTCGAAAGCCTCATTATTCACTTTAAATGATTTTATAATCTCATTGACTTTATGTTGAATTTTCTTACATTTTTAGTTAAAACAGACTATAATTGAATGTTTACCTCGGGAAACATGAAGCAAAAGCCATCAATTGAGAAGAAAAGACCATTTATAGTCACTCATACCTTCGAAACCCTTACTGCTCAGTTTAAATGGCTTTATGATTTGATTATTAACTTTAAGCTGAATTTTTTTACATTTTTTGTTAAAACAGATTATAATTGAATGTTTACCTCGAGAAACGTGAAGCGAAAGCCATCGATTGAGAAGAAAAGAACATTTATAGTCACTCATGCCTTCGAAAGCCTTATTACTTACTGAAAATTGTTTTACAATCTAATTATTTTTTTTAAAATGAATTTTCTTACATTTTTTGTTAAAATAGATTATATTTAAATGTTTGTCTCGAGAAACATGAAGCAAAAGCCATCGATTGATAAGAAAAGTCCATTTATAGTCACTCATGCCTTCGAAAGCCTCATTATTCACTTTAAATGATTTTATAATCTCATTATTGATTTTAGGTTGAATTTTCTTACCTTTTTACTTAAAAAGAGACTATAATTGAATGTTTAGCTCGGGAAACATGAAGCAAAAGCCATCGATTGAGAAGAAAAGACCATTTATAGTCACTCATGCCTTCGAAACCCTTATTACTCACTTTAAAGGGCTTTATGATTTGATTATTAACTTTAAGCTGAATTTTTTTACATTTTTTGTTAAAACATATTATAATTGAATGTTTACCTCGAGAAACATGAAGCGAAAGCCATCGATTGAGAAGAAAAGAACATTTATAGTCACTCATGCCTTCGAAAGCCTCATTATTCACTTTAAATGATTTTATAATCTCATTATTGATTTTATGTTGAATTTTCTTACATATTAGTTAAAACAGACTATAATTGAATGTTTACCTCAGGAAACATGAAGCAAAGCCATCGATTGAGAAGAAAAGACCATTTATAGTCACTCATGCCTTCGAAAGCCTCATTATTCACTTTAAATGATTTTATAATCTCATTATTGATTTTAGGTTGAATTTTCTTACCTTTTTACTTAAAAAGAGACTATAATTGAATGTTTAGCTCGGGAAACATGAAGCAAAAGCCATCGATTGAGAAGAAAAGACCATTTATAGTCACTCATGCCTTCGAAACCCTTATTACTCACTTTAAAGGGCTTTATGATTTGATAATTAACTTTAAGCTGAATTTTTTTACATTTTTTGTTAAAACATATTATAATTGAATGTTTACCTCGAGAAACATGAAGCGAAAGCCATCGATTGAGAAGAAAAGAACATTTATAGTCACTCATGCCTTCGAAAGCCTCATTATTCACTTTCAATGATTTTATAATCTCATTATTGATTTTATGTTGAATTTTCTTACATATTAGTTAAAACAGACTATAATTGAATGTTTACCTCAAGAAACATGAAGCAAAGCCATCGATTGAGAAGAAAAGACCATTTATAGTCACTCTTGCCTTTGGAACCCTTATTGCTCACTTTAAGTGGCTTTATGATTTGATTATTAACTTTAAGCTGAATATTTTTACATTTTTTGTTAAAACAGATTATAATTGAATGTTTACCTCGAGAAACGTGAACCGAAAACTATCGATTGAGAGGAAAAGAACATTTATAGTTACTCAAGCCTTCGAAAGCCTCATTATTCACTTTAAATGATTTTATAATCTCATTATTGATTTTATGTTGAATTTTCTTACATTTTTAGTTCAAACAGACTATAATTGAATGTTTACCTCAGGAAACATGAAGCAAAAGCCATCAATTAAGAAGAAAAGAACATTTATAGTCACTCATGCCTTCGAAAGCCTTATTATTTGCTTAAAATTGTTTTACAATCTCATTATTTTTTTTAAAATGAATTTTCTTTCATTTTTGGTTAAAATAGAATATATTTAAAAGTTTGTCTTGAGAAACGTGAAGCGAAAGCCATCGATTGACAAGAAAAGTCCATTATAGTCACTCATACCTTCGAAAGCCTCATTATTCACTTTAAATGATTTTATAATCTCATTGACTTTATGTTGAATTTTCTTACATTTTTAGTTAAAACAGACTATAATTGAATGTTTACCTCGGGAAACATGAAGCAAAAGCCATCAATTGAGAAGAAAAGACCATTTATAGTCACTCATACCTTCGAAACCCTTACTGCTCAGTTTAGATGGCTTTATGATTTGATTATTAACTTTAAGCTGAATTTTTTTACATTTTTTGTTAAAACAGATTATAATTGAATGTTTACCTCGAGAAACGTGAAGCGAAAGCCATCGATTGAGAAGAAAAGAACATTTATAGTCACTCATGCCTTCGAAAGCCTTATTACTTACTGAAAATTGTTTTACAATCTAATTATTTTTTTTAAAATGAATTTTCTTACATTTTTTGTTAAAATAGATTATATTTAAATGTTTGTCTCGAGAAACATGAAGCAAAAGCCATCGATTGATAAGAAAAGTCCATTTATAGTCACTCATGCCTTCGAAAGCCTCATTATTCACTTTAAATGATTTTATAATCTCATTATTGATTTTAGGTTGAATTTTCTTACCTTTTTACTTAAAAAGAGACTATAATTGAATGTTTAGCTCGGGAAACATGAAGCAAAAGCCATCGATTGAGAAGAAAAGACCATTTATAGTCACTCATGCCTTCGAAACCCTTATTACTCACTTTAAAGGGCTTTATGATTTGATTATTAACTTTAAGCTGAATTTTTTTACATTTTTTGTTAAAACATATTATAATTGAATGTTTACCTCGAGAAACATGAAGCGAAAGCCATCGATTGAGAAGAAAAGAACATTTATAGTCACTCATGCCTTCGAAAGCCTCATTATTCACTTTAAATGATTTTATAATCTCATTATTGATTTTATGTTGAATTTTCTTACATATTAGTTAAAACAGACTATAATTGAATGTTTACCTCAGGAAACATGAAGCAAAGCCATCGATTGAGAAGAAAAGACCATTTATAGTCACTCTTGCCTTTGAAACCCTTATTGCTCACTTTAAGTGGCTTTATGATTTGATTATTAACTTTAAGCTGAATATTTTTACATTTTTTGTTAAAACAGATTATAATTGAATGTTTACCTCGAGAAACGTGAACCGAAAGCTATCGATTGAGAGGAAAAGAACATTTATAGTTACTCATGCCTTCGAAAGCCTCATTATTCACTTTAAATGATTTTATAATCTCATTATTGATTTTATGTTGAATTTTCTTACATATTAGTTAAAACAGACTATAATTGAATGTTTACCTCAGGAAACATGAAGCAAAGCCATCGATTGAGAAGAAAAGACCATTTATAGTCACTCTTGCCTTTGAAACCCTTATTGCTCACTTTAAGTGGCTTTATGATTTGATTATTAACTTTAAGCTGAATATTTTTACATTTTTTGTTAAAACAGATTATAATTGAATGTTTACCTTGAGAAACGTGAACCGAAAGCTATCGATTGAGAGGAAAAGAACATTTATAGTTACTCAAGCCTTCGAAAGCCTCATTATTCACTTTAAATGATTTTATAATCTCATTATTGATTTTATGTTGAATTTTCTTACATTTTTAGTTCAAACAGACTATAATTGAATGTTTACCTCAGGAAACATGAAGCAAAAGCCATCAATTAAGAAGAAAAGAACATTTATAGTCACTCATGCCTTCGAAAGCCTTATTATTTGCTTAAAATTGTTTTACAATCTCATTATTTTTTTTAAAATGAATTTTCTTTCATTTTTGGTTAAAATAGAATATATTTAAAAGTTTGTCTTGAGAAACGTGAAGCGAAAGCCATCGATTGACAAGAAAAGTCCATTATAGTCACTCATACCTTCGAAAGCCTCATTATTCACTTTAAATGATTTTATAATCTCATTATTGACTTTATGTTGAATTTTCTTACATTTTTAGTTAAAACAGACTATAATTGAATGTTTACCTCGGGAAACATGAAGCAAAAGCCATCAATTGAAAAGAAAAGACCATTTATAGTCACTCATACCTTCGAAACCCTTACTGCTAAGTTTAAATGGCTTTATGATTTGATTATTAACTTTAAGCTGAATTTTTTTACATTTTTTGTTAAAACAGGTTATAATTGAATGTTTACCTCGAGAAACGTGAAGCGAAAGCCATCGATTGAGAAGAAAAGAACATTTATAGTCACTCATGCCTTCGAAAGCCTTATTACTTGCTTAAAATTGTTTTACAATCTGATTATTTTTTTTAAAATGTATTTTCATACATTTTTCGTTAAAATAGATTGTATTTAAATGTTTGTCTGGAGAAACGTGAAGCGAAAGCCATCGATTGACAAGAAAAGTCCATTTATCGTCACTCTTGCCTTCCAAAGGCTCATTATTCACTTTAAATGATTTTATAATCTCATTATTGATTTTATGTTGAATTTTCTTTCATTTTTAGTTAAAACAGACTATAATTGAATGTTTACCTTGGGAAACATGAAGCAAAAGCCATCGATTGAGAAGAAAAGACCATTTATAGTCACTCATGCTTCGAAACCCTTATTGCTCACTTTGAATGGCTTTATGATTTGATTATTAACTTCAAGCTGAATTGTTTTACATTTTTTATTAAAACAGATTATAATTAAATGTTTACCTCGAGAAACGTAAAGTGAAAGCCATCGATTGAGAAGAAAAGAACATTTATAGTCACTCATGCCTTCGAAAGCCTTATTACTTGCTTAAAATTGTTTTACAATCTCATTATTCTTTTTAAATGAATTTTCTTACATTTTTGGTTAAATATAGATTATATTTAAGTGTTTGTCTCGAGAAACGTGAAGCGAAAGCCCTCGATTGACAAGAAAAGTCTATTATAGTAACTGATGCCTTCGAAAGCCTCATTATTCACTTTAAATGATTTTATAATCTCATTAATGATTTTATGTTGAATTTTCTTACATTTTTTGTTAAAACAGACTATAATTGAATGTTTACCTCGAGAAACATGAAGCAAAAGCCATCGATTGAGAAGAAAAGAACATTTATAGTCACTCATACCTTCGAAAGCCTTATTACTTGCTTAAAATTGTTTTACAATCTCATTATTTTTTTTAAAATGAATTTTCTTACATTTTTTGTCAAAACAGATTATATTTCAATGTTTATCTTGAGAAACGTGAAGCGAAAGCCATCGATTGAGAAGAAAAGAACATTTATAGTCACTCATGCCTTCGAAAGCCTAAATACTTGCTTAAAATTGTTTTACAATCTGATTATTTTTTTTAATGTTGAATTTTCTTACATTTTTAGTTAAAACAGACTATAATTGAATGTTTACCTCAAGAAACATGAAGCAAAGCCATCGATTGAGAAGAAAAGACCATTTATAGTCAGTCATGCCTTCGAAACCCTTATTGCTCACTTTAAATGGCTTTATGATTTGATTATTAACCTTAAGCTGAATTTTTTTACATTTTTTGTTAAAACATATTATAATTGAATGTTTACCTGGAGAAACGTGAAACGAAAGCTATCGATTGAGAGGAAAAGAACATTTATAGTCACTCATGCCTTCGAAAGCCTCATTATTCACTTTAAATGATTTTATAATCTCATTATTGATTTTATGTTGAATTTTCTTACATTTTTAGTTAAAACAGACTATAATTGAATGTTTACCTCAGGAAACATGAAGCAAAGCCATCGATTGAGAAGAAAAGACCATTTATAGTCACTCATGCCTTCGAAACGCTTATTGCTCACTGTAAATGGCTTTATGATTTGATTATTAACTTTAAGCTGAATTTTTTTACATTTTTTGTTAAAACAGATTATAATTGAATGTTTACCTTGAGAAACGTGAAGCGAAAGCCATCAATTGAGAAGAAAAGAACATTTATAGTCACTCATGCCTTCGAAAGCCTTATTACTTACTTAAAATTGTTTTACAATCTGATTATTTTTTTTAAAATGAATTTTCTTACATTTTTCGTTAAAATAGATTATATTTAAATGTTTGTCTCGAGAAACTTGAAGCAAAAGCCATCGATTGATAAGAAAAGTCCATTTATAGTCACTCATGCCTTCGAAAGCCTCATTATTCACTTTAAATGATTTTATAATCTCATTATTGATTTTAGGTTAAATTTTCTTACCTTTTTACTTAAAAAGAGACTATAATTGAATGTTTAGCTCGGGAAACATGAAGCAAAAGCCATCGATTGAGAAGAAAAGACCATTTATAGTCACTCATGCCTTCGAAACCCTTATTACTCACTTTAAAGGGCTTTATGATTTGATAATTAACTTTAAGCTGAATTTTTTTACATTTTTTGTTAAAACATATTATAATTGAATGTTTACCTCGAGAAACATGAAGCGAAAGCCATCGATTGAGAAGAAAAGAACATTTATAGTCACTCATGCCTTCGAAAGCCTCATTATTCACTTTCAATGATTTTATAATCTCATTATTGATTTTATGTTGAATTTTCTTACATATTAGTTAAAACAGACTATAATTGAATGTTTACCTCAAGAAACATGAAGCAAAGCCATCGATTGAGAAGAAAAGACCATTTATAGTCACTCTTGCCTTTGGAACCCTTATTGCTCACTTTAAGTGGCTTTATGATTTGATTATTAACTTTAAGCTGAATATTTTTACATTTTTTGTTAAAACAGATTATAATTGAATGTTTACCTCGAGAAACGTGAACCGAAAGCTATCGATTGAGAGGAAAAGAACATTTATAGTTACTCATGCCTTCGAAAGCCTCATTATTCACTTTAAATGATTTTATAATCTCATTATTGATTTTATGTTGAATTTTCTTACATTTTTAGTTCAAACAGACTATAATTGAATGTTTACCTCAGGAAACATGAAGCAAAAGCCATCAATTAAGAAGAAAAGAACATTTATAGTCACTCATGCCTTCGAAAGCCTTATTAGTTGCTTAAAATTGTTTTACAATCTCATTATTTTTTTTAAAATGAATTTTCTTTCATTTTTGGTTAAAATAGAATATATTTAAAAGTTTGTCTTGAGAAACGTGAAGCGAAAGCCATCGATTGACAAGAAAAGTCCATTATAGTCACTCATACCTTCGAAAGCCTCATTATTCACTTTAAATGATTTTATAATCTCATTATTGACTTTATGTTGAATTTTCTTACATTTTTAGTTCAAACAGACTATAATTGAATGTTTACCTCAGGAAACATGAAGCAAAAGCCATCAATTGAGAAGAAAAGACCATTTATAGTCACTCATACCTTCGAAACCCTTACTGCTCAGTTTAAATGGCTTTATGATTTGATTATTAACTTTAAGCTGAATTTTTTTACATTTTTTGTTAAAACAGATTATAATTGAATGTTTACCTCGAGAAACGTGAAGCGAAAGCCATCGATTGAGAAGAAAAGAACATTTATAGTCACTCATGCCTTCGAAAGCCTTATTACTTACTGAAAATTGTTTTACAATCTAATTATTTTTTTTAAAATGAATTTTCTTACATTTTTTGTTAAAATAGATTATATTTAAATGTTTGTCTCGAGAAACATGAAGCAAAAGCCATCGATTGATAAGAAAAGTCCATTTATAGTCACTCATGCCTTCGAAAGCCTCATTATTCACTTTAAATGATTTTATAATCTCATTATTGATTTTAGGTTGAATTTTCTTACCTTTTTACTTAAAAAGAGACTATAATTGAATGTTTAGCTCGGGAAACATGAAGCAAAAGCCATCGATTGAGAAGAAAAGACCATTTATAGTCACTCATGCCTTCGAAACCCTTATTACTCACTTTAAAGGGCTTTATGATTTGATTATTAACTTTAAGCTGAATTTTTTTACATTTTTTGTTAAAACATATTATAATTGAATGTTTACCTCGAGAAACATGAAGCGAAAGCCATCGATTGAGAAGAAAAGAACATTTATAGTCACTCATGCCTTCGAAAGCCTCATTATTCACTTTAAATGATTTTATAATCTCATTATTGATTTTATGTTGAATTTTCTTACATATTAGTTAAAACAGACTATAATTGAATGTTTACCTCAGGAAACATGAAGCAAAGCCATCGATTGAGAAGAAAAGACCATTTATAGTCACTCTTGCCTTTGAAACCCTTATTGCTCACTTTAAGTGGCTTTATGATTTGATTATTAACTTTAAGCTGAATATTTTTACATTTTTTGTTAAAACAGATTATAATTGAATGTTTACCTCGAGAAACGTGAACCGAAAGCTATCGATTCAGAGGAAAAGAACATTTATAGTTACTCATGCCTTCGAAAGCCTCATTATTCACTTTAAATGATTTTATAATCTCATTATTGATTTTATGTTGAATTTTCTTACATATTAGTTAAAACAGACTATAATTGAATGTTTACCTCAGGAAACATGAAGCAAAGCCATCGATTGAGAAGAAAAGACCATTTATAGTCACTCTTGCCTTTGAAACCCTTATTGCTCACTTTAAGTGGCTTTATGATTTGATTATTAACTTTAAGCTGAATATTTTTACATTTTTTGTTAAAACAGATTATAATTGAATGTTTACCTTGAGAAACGTGAACCGAAAGCTATCGATTGAGAGGAAAAGAACATTTATAGTTACTCAAGCCTTCGAAAGCCTCATTATTCACTTTAAATGATTTTATAATCTCATTATTGATTTTATGTTGAATTTTCTTACATTTTTAGTTCAAACAGACTATAATTGAATGTTTACCTCAGGAAACATGAAGCAAAAGCCATCAATTAAGAAGAAAAGAACATTTATAGTCACTCATGCCTTCGAAAGCCTTATTATTTGCTTAAAATTGTTTTACAATCTCATTATTTTTTTTAAAATGAATTTTCTTTCATTTTTGGTTAAAATAGAATATATTTAAAAGTTTGTCTTGAGAAACGTGAAGCGAAAGCCATCGATTGACAAGAAAAGTCCATTATAGTCACTCATACCTTCGAAAGCCTCATTATTCACTTTAAATGATTTTATAATCTCATTATTGACTTTATGTTGAATTTTCTTACATTTTTAGTTAAAACAGACTATAATTGAATGTTTACCTCGGGAAACATGAAGCAAAAGCCATCAATTGAAAAGAAAAGACCATTTATAGTCACTCATACCTTCGAAACCCTTACTGCTAAGTTTAAATGGCTTTATGATTTGATTATTAACTTTAAGCTGAATTTTTTTACATTTTTTGTTAAAACAGGTTATAATTGAATGTTTACCTCGAGAAACGTGAAGCGAAAGCCATCGATTGAGAAGAAAAGAACATTTATAGTCACTCATGCCTTCGAAAGCCTTATTACTTGCTTAAAATTGTTTTACAATCTGATTATTTTTTTTAAAATGTATTTTCATACATTTTTCGTTAAAATAGATTGTATTTAAATGTTTGTCTGGAGAAACGTGAAGCGAAAGCCATCGATTGACAAGAAAAGTCCATTTATCGTCACTCTTGCCTTCCAAAGGCTCATTATTCACTTTAAATGATTTTATAATCTCATTATTGATTTTATGTTGAATTTTCTTTCATTTTTAGTTAAAACAGACTATAATTGAATGTTTACCTTGGGAAACATGAAGCAAAAGCCATCGATTGAGAAGAAAAGACCATTTATAGTCACTCATGCTTCGAAACCCTTATTGCTCACTTTGAATGGCTTTATGATTTGATTATTAACTTCAAGCTGAATTGTTTTACATTTTTTATTAAAA
Source organism: Theobroma cacao (assembly GCF_053813885.1). Taxonomy (NCBI): domain Eukaryota; kingdom Viridiplantae; phylum Streptophyta; class Magnoliopsida; order Malvales; family Malvaceae; genus Theobroma; species Theobroma cacao. Next base: position 25,773,533 of record NC_142640.1, on the reverse strand, counting down.
CAGATTATAATTAAATGTTTACCTCGAGAAACGTAAAGTGAAAGCCATCGATTGAGAAGAAAAGAACATTTATAGTCACTCATGCCTTCGAAAGCCTTATTACTTGCTTAAAATTGTTTTACAATCTCATTATTCTTTTTAAATGAATTTTCTTACATTTTTGGTTAAATATAGATTATATTTAAGTGTTTGTCTCGAGAAACGTGAAGCGAAAGCCCTCGATTGACAAGAAAAGTCTATTATAGTAACTGATGCCTTCGAAAGCCTCATTATTCACTTTAAATGATTTTATAATCTCATTAATGATTTTATGTTGAATTTTCTTACATTTTTTGTTAAAACAGACTATAATTGAATGTTTACCTCGAGAAACATGAAGCAAAAGCCATCGATTGAGAAGAAAAGAACATTTATAGTCACTCATACCTTCGAAAGCCTTATTACTTGCTTAAAATTGTTTTACAATCTCATTATTTTTTTTAAAATGAATTTTCTTACATTTTTTGTCAAAACAGATTATATTTCAATGTTTATCTTGAGAAACGTGAAGCGAAAGCCATCGATTGAGAAGAAAAGAACATTTATAGTCACTCATGCCTTCGAAAGCCTAAATACTTGCTTAAAATTGTTTTACAATCTGATTATTTTTTTTAATGTTGAATTTTCTTACATTTTTAGTTAAAACAGACTATAATTGAATGTTTACCTCAAGAAACATGAAGCAAAGCCATCGATTGAGAAGAAAAGACCATTTATAGTCAGTCATGCCTTCGAAACCCTTATTGCTCACTTTAAATGGCTTTATGATTTGATTATTAACCTTAAGCTGAATTTTTTTACATTTTTTGTTAAAACATATTATAATTGAATGTTTACCTGGAGAAACGTGAAACGAAAGCTATCGATTGAGAGGAAAAGAACATTTATAGTCACTCATGCCTTCGAAAGCCTCATTATTCACTTTAAATGATTTTATAATCTCATTATTGATTTTATGTTGAATTTTCTTACATTTTTAGTTAAAACAGACTATAATTGAATGTTTACCTCAGGAAACATGAAGCAAAGCCATCGATTGAGAAGAAAAGACCATTTATAGTCACTCATGCCTTCGAAACGCTTATTGCTCACTGTAAATGGCTTTATGATTTGATTATTAACTTTAAGCTGAATTTTTTTACATTTTTTGTTAAAACAGATTATAATTGAATGTTTACCTTGAGAAACGTGAAGCGAAAGCCATCGATTGAGAAGAAAAGAACATTTATAGTCACTCATGCCTTCGAAAGCCTTATTACTTACTTAAAATTGTTTTACAATCTGATTATTTTTTTTAAAATGAATTTTCTTACATTTTTCGTTAAAATAGATTATATTTAAATGTTTGTCTCGAGAAACTTGAAGCAAAAGCCATCGATTGATAAGAAAAGTCCATTTATAGTCACTCATGCCTTCGAAAGCCTCATTATTCACTTTAAATGATTTTATAATCTCATTATTGATTTTAGGTTGAATTTTCTTACCTTTTTACTTAAAAAGAGACTATAATTGAATGTTTAGCTCGGGAAACATGAAGCAAAAGCCATCGATTGAGAAGAAAAGACCATTTATAGTCACTCATGCCTTCGAAACCCTTATTACTCACTTTAAAGGGCTTTATGATTTGATAATTAACTTTAAGCTGAATTTTTTTACATTTTTTGTTAAAACATATTATAATTGAATGTTTACCTCGAGAAACATGAAGCGAAAGCCATCGATTGAGAAGAAAAGAACATTTATAGTCACTCATGCCTTCGAAAGCCTCATTATTCACTTTCAATGATTTTATAATCTCATTATTGATTTTATGTTGAATTTTCTTACATATTAGTTAAAACAGACTATAATTGAATGTTTACCTCAAGAAACATGAAGCAAAGCCATCGATTGAGAAGAAAAGACCATTTATAGTCACTCTTGCCTTTGGAACCCTTATTGCTCACTTTAAGTGGCTTTATGATTTGATTATTAACTTTAAGCTGAATATTTTTACATTTTTTGTTAAAACAGATTATAATTGAATGTTTACCTCGAGAAACGTGAACCGAAAGCTATCGATTGAGAGGAAAAGAACATTTATAGTTACTCATGCCTTCGAAAGCCTCATTATTCACTTTAAATGATTTTATAATCTCATTATTGATTTTATGTTGAATTTTCTTACATTTTTAGTTCAAACAGACTATAATTGAATGTTTACCTCAGGAAACATGAAGCAAAAGCCATCAATTAAGAAGAAAAGAACATTTATAGTCACTCATGCCTTCGAAAGCCTTATTAGTTGCTTAAAATTGTTTTACAATCTCATTATTTTTTTTAAAATGAATTTTCTTTCATTTTTGGTTAAAATAGAATATATTTAAAAGTTTGTCTTGAGAAACGTGAAGCGAAAGCCATCGATTGACAAGAAAAGTCCATTATAGTCACTCATACCTTCGAAAGCCTCATTATTCACTTTAAATGATTTTATAATCTCATTGACTTTATGTTGAATTTTCTTACATTTTTAGTTAAAACAGACTATAATTGAATGTTTACCTCGGGAAACATGAAGCAAAAGCCATCAATTGAGAAGAAAAGACCATTTATAGTCACTCATACCTTCGAAACCCTTACTGCTCAGTTTAAATGGCTTTATGATTTGATTATTAACTTTAAGCTGAATTTTTTTACATTTTTTGTTAAAACAGATTATAATTGAATGTTTACCTCGAGAAACGTGAAGCGAAAGCCATCGATTGAGAAGAAAAGAACATTTATAGTCACTCATGCCTTCGAAAGCCTTATTACTTACTGAAAATTGTTTTACAATCTAATTATTTTTTTTAAAATGAATTTTCTTACATTTTTTGTTAAAATAGATTATATTTAAATGTTTGTCTCGAGAAACATGAAGCAAAAGCCATCGATTGATAAGAAAAGTCCATTTATAGTCACTCATGCCTTCGAAAGCCTCATTATTCACTTTAAATGATTTTATAATCTCATTATTGATTTTAGGTTGAATTTTCTTACCTTTTTACTTAAAAAGAGACTATAATTGAATGTTTAGCTCGGGAAACATGAAGCAAAAGCCATCGATTGAGAAGAAAAGACCATTTATAGTCACTCATGCCTTCGAAACCCTTATTACTCACTTTAAAGGGCTTTATGATTTGATTATTAACTTTAAGCTGAATTTTTTTACATTTTTTGTTAAAACATATTATAATTGAATGTTTACCTCGAGAAACATGAAGCGAAAGCCATCGATTGAGAAGAAAAGAACATTTATAGTCACTCATGCCTTCGAAAGCCTCATTATTCACTTTAAATGATTTTATAATCTCATTATTGATTTTATGTTGAATTTTCTTACATATTAGTTAAAACAGACTATAATTGAATGTTTACCTCAGGAAACATGAAGCAAAGCCATCGATTGAGAAGAAAAGACCATTTATAGTCACTCTTGCCTTTGAAACCCTTATTGCTCACTTTAAGTGGCTTTATGATTTGATTATTAACTTTAAGCTGAATATTTTTACATTTTTTGTTAAAACAGATTATAATTGAATGTTTACCTCGAGAAACGTGAACCGAAAGCTATCGATTGAGAGGAAAAGAACATTTATAGTTACTCATGCCTTCGAAAGCCTCATTATTCACTTTAAATGATTTTATAATCTCATTATTGATTTTATGTTGAATTTTCTTACATATTAGTTAAAACAGACTATAATTGAATGTTTACCTCAGGAAACATGAAGCAAAGCCATCGATTGAGAAGAAAAGACCATTTATAGTCACTCTTGCCTTTGAAACCCTTATTGCTCACTTTAAGTGGCTTTATGATTTGATTATTAACTTTAAGCTGAATATTTTTACATTTTTTGTTAAAACAGATTATAATTGAATGTTTACCTTGAGAAACGTGAACCGAAAGCTATCGATTGAGAGGAAAAGAACATTTATAGTTACTCAAGCCTTCGAAAGCCTCATTATTCACTTTAAATGATTTTATAATCTCATTATTGATTTTATGTTGAATTTTCTTACATTTTTAGTTCAAACAGACTATAATTGAATGTTTACCTCAGGAAACATGAAGCAAAAGCCATCAATTAAGAAGAAAAGAACATTTATAGTCACTCATGCCTTCGAAAGCCTTATTATTTGCTTAAAATTGTTTTACAATCTCATTATTTTTTTTAAAATGAATTTTCTTTCATTTTTGGTTAAAATAGAATATATTTAAAAGTTTGTCTTGAGAAACGTGAAGCGAAAGCCATCGATTGACAAGAAAAGTCCATTATAGTCACTCATACCTTCGAAAGCCTCATTATTCACTTTAAATGATTTTATAATCTCATTATTGACTTTATGTTGAATTTTCTTACATTTTTAGTTAAAACAGACTATAATTGAATGTTTACCTCGGGAAACATGAAGCAAAAGCCATCAATTGAAAAGAAAAGACCATTTATAGTCACTCATACCTTCGAAACCCTTACTGCTAAGTTTAAATGGCTTTATGATTTGATTATTAACTTTAAGCTGAATTTTTTTACATTTTTTGTTAAAACAGGTTATAATTGAATGTTTACCTCGAGAAACGTGAAGCGAAAGCCATCGATTGAGAAGAAAAGAACATTTATAGTCACTCATGCCTTCGAAAGCCTTATTACTTGCTTAAAATTGTTTTACAATCTGATTATTTTTTTTAAAATGTATTTTCATACATTTTTCGTTAAAATAGATTGTATTTAAATGTTTGTCTGGAGAAACGTGAAGCGAAAGCCATCGATTGACAAGAAAAGTCCATTTATCGTCACTCTTGCCTTCCAAAGGCTCATTATTCACTTTAAATGATTTTATAATCTCATTATTGATTTTATGTTGAATTTTCTTTCATTTTTAGTTAAAACAGACTATAATTGAATGTTTACCTTGGGAAACATGAAGCAAAAGCCATCGATTGAGAAGAAAAGACCATTTATAGTCACTCATGCTTCGAAACCCTTATTGCTCACTTTGAATGGCTTTATGATTTGATTATTAACTTCAAGCTGAATTGTTTTACATTTTTTATTAAAACAGATTATAATTAAATGTTTACCTCGAGAAACGTAAAGTGAAAGCCATCGATTGAGAAGAAAAGAACATTTATAGTCACTCATGCCTTCGAAAGCCTTATTACTTGCTTAAAATTGTTTTACAATCTCATTATTCTTTTTAAATGAATTTTCTTACATTTTTGGTTAAATATAGATTATATTTAAGTGTTTGTCTCGAGAAACGTGAAGCGAAAGCCCTCGATTGACAAGAAAAGTCTATTATAGTAACTGATGCCTTCGAAAGCCTCATTATTCACTTTAAATGATTTTATAATCTCATTAATGATTTTATGTTGAATTTTCTTACATTTTTTGTTAAAACAGACTATAATTGAATGTTTACCTCGAGAAACATGAAGCAAAAGCCATCGATTGAGAAGAAAAGAACATTTATAGTCACTCATACCTTCGAAAGCCTTATTACTTGCTTAAAATTGTTTTACAATCTCATTATTTTTTTTAAAATGAATTTTCTTACATTTTTTGTCAAAACAGATTATATTTCAATGTTTATCTTGAGAAACGTGAAGCGAAAGCCATCGATTGAGAAGAAAAGAACATTTATAGTCACTCATGCCTTCGAAAGCCTAAATACTTGCTTAAAATTGTTTTACAATCTGATTATTTTTTTTAATGTTGAATTTTCTTACATTTTTAGTTAAAACAGACTATAATTGAATGTTTACCTCAAGAAACATGAAGCAAAGCCATCGATTGAGAAGAAAAGACCATTTATAGTCAGTCATGCCTTCGAAACCCTTATTGCTCACTTTAAATGGCTTTATGATTTGATTATTAACCTTAAGCTGAATTTTTTTACATTTTTTGTTAAAACATATTATAATTGAATGTTTACCTGGAGAAACGTGAAACGAAAGCTATCGATTGAGAGGAAAAGAACATTTATAGTCACTCATGCCTTCGAAAGCCTCATTATTCACTTTAAATGATTTTATAATCTCATTATTGATTTTATGTTGAATTTTCTTACATTTTTAGTTAAAACAGACTATAATTGAATGTTTACCTCAGGAAACATGAAGCAAAGCCATCGATTGAGAAGAAAAGACCATTTATAGTCACTCATGCCTTCGAAACGCTTATTGCTCACTGTAAATGGCTTTATGATTTGATTATTAACTTTAAGCTGAATTTTTTTACATTTTTTGTTAAAACAGATTATAATTGAATGTTTACCTTGAGAAACGTGAAGCGAAAGCCATCGATTGAGAAGAAAAGAACATTTATAGTCACTCATGCCTTCGAAAGCCTTATTACTTACTTAAAATTGTTTTACAATCTGATTATTTTTTTTAAAATGAATTTTCTTACATTTTTCGTTAAAATAGATTATATTTAAATGTTTGTCTCGAGAAACTTGAAGCAAAAGCCATCGATTGATAAGAAAAGTCCATTTATAGTCACTCATGCCTTCGAAAGCCTCATTATTCACTTTAAATGATTTTATAATCTCATTATTGATTTTAGGTTGAATTTTCTTACCTTTTTACTTAAAAAGAGACTATAATTGAATGTTTAGCTCGGGAAACATGAAGCAAAAGCCATCGATTGAGAAGAAAAGACCATTTATAGTCACTCATGCCTTCGAAACCCTTATTACTCACTTTAAAGGGCTTTATGATTTGATAATTAACTTTAAGCTGAATTTTTTTACATTTTTTGTTAAAACATATTATAATTGAATGTTTACCTCGAGAAACATGAAGCGAAAGCCATCGATTGAGAAGAAAAGAACATTTATAGTCACTCATGCCTTCGAAAGCCTCATTATTCACTTTCAATGATTTTATAATCTCATTATTGATTTTATGTTGAATTTTCTTACATATTAGTTAAAACAGACTATAATTGAATGTTTACCTCAAGAAACATGAAGCAAAGCCATCGATTGAGAAGAAAAGACCATTTATAGTCACTCTTGCCTTTGGAACCCTTATTGCTCACTTTAAGTGGCTTTATGATTTGATTATTAACTTTAAGCTGAATATTTTTACATTTTTTGTTAAAACAGATTATAATTGAATGTTTACCTCGAGAAACGTGAACCGAAAGCTATCGATTGAGAGGAAAAGAACATTTATAGTTACTCATGCCTTCGAAAGCCTCATTATTCACTTTAAATGATTTTATAATCTCATTATTGATTTTATGTTGAATTTTCTTACATTTTTAGTTCAAACAGACTATAATTGAATGTTTACCTCAGGAAACATGAAGCAAAAGCCATCAATTAAGAAGAAAAGAACATTTATAGTCACTCATGCCTTCGAAAGCCTTATTAGTTGCTTAAAATTGTTTTACAATCTCATTATTTTTTTTAAAATGAATTTTCTTTCATTTTTGGTTAAAATAGAATATATTTAAAAGTTTATCTTGAGAAACGTGAAGCGAAAGCCATCGATTGACAAGAAAAGTCCATTATAGTCACTCATACCTTCGAAAGCCTCATTATTCACTTTAAATGATTTTATAATCTCATTGACTTTATGTTGAATTTTCTTACATTTTTAGTTAAAACAGACTATAATTGAATGTTTACCTCGGGAAACATGAAGCAAAAGCCATCAATTGAGAAGAAAAGACCATTTATAGTCACTCATACCTTCGAAACCCTTACTGCTCAGTTTAGATGGCTTTATGATTTGATTATTAACTTTAAGCTGAATTTTTTTACATTTTTTGTTAAAACAGATTATAATTGAATGTTTACCTCGAGAAACGTGAAGCGAAAGCCATCGATTGAGAAGAAAAGAACATTTATAGTCACTCATGCCTTCGAAAGCCTTATTACTTACTGAAAATTGTTTTACAATCTAATTATTTTTTTTAAAATGAATTTTCTTACATTTTTTGTTAAAATAGATTATATTTAAATGTTTGTCTCGAGAAACATGAAGCAAAAGCCATCGATTGATAAGAAAAGTCCATTTATAGTCACTCATGCCTTCGAAAGCCTCATTATTCACTTTAAATGATTTTATAATCTCATTATTGATTTTAGGTTGAATTTTCTTACCTTTTTACTTAAAAAGAGACTATAATTGAATGTTTAGCTCGGGAAACATGAAGCAAAAGCCATCGATTGAGAAGAAAAGACCATTTATAGTCACTCATGCCTTCGAAACCCTTATTACTCACTTTAAAGGGCTTTATGATTTGATTATTAACTTTAAGCTGAATTTTTTTACATTTTTTGTTAAAACATATTATAATTGAATGTTTACCTCGAGAAACATGAAGCGAAAGCCATCGATTGAGAAGAAAAGAACATTTATAGTCACTCATGCCTTCGAAAGCCTCATTATTCACTTTAAATGATTTTATAATCTCATTATTGATTTTATGTTGAATTTTCTTACATATTAGTTAAAACAGACTATAATTGAATGTTTACCTCAGGAAACATGAAGCAAAGCCATCGATTGAGAAGAAAAGACCATTTATAGTCACTCTTGCCTTTGAAACCCTTATTGCTCACTTTAAGTGGCTTTATGATTTGATTATTAACTTTAAGCTGAATATTTTTACATTTTTTGTTAAAACAGATTATAATTGAATGTTTACCTCGAGAAACGTGAACCGAAAGCTATCGATTGAGAGGAAAAGAACATTTATAGTTACTCATGCCTTCGAAAGCCTCATTATTCACTTTAAATGATTTTATAATCTCATTATTGATTTTATGTTGAATTTTCTTACATATTAGTTAAAACAGACTATAATTGAATGTTTACCTCAGGAAACATGAAGCAAAGCCATCGATTGAGAAGAAAAGACCATTTATAGTCAGTCTTGCCTTTGAAACCCTTATTGCTCACTTTAAGTGGCTTTATGATTTGATTATTAACTTTAAGCTGAATATTTTTACATTTTTTGTTAAAACAGATTATAATTGAATGTTTACCTTGAGAAACGTGAACCGAAAGCTATCGATTGAGAGGAAAAGAACATTTATAGTTACTCAAGCCTTCGAAAGCCTCATTATTCACTTTAAATGATTTTATAATCTCATTATTGATTTTATGTTGAATTTTCTTACATTTTTAGTTCAAACAGACTATAATTGAATGTTTACCTCAGGAAACATGAAGCAAAAGCCATCAATTAAGAAGAAAAGAACATTTATAGTCACTCATGCCTTCGAAAGCCTTATTATTTGCTTAAAATTGTTTTACAATCTCATTATTTTTTTTAAAATGAATTTTCTTTCATTTTTGGTTAAAATAGAATATATTTAAAAGTTTGTCTTGAGAAACGTGAAGCGAAAGCCATCGATTGACAAGAAAAGTCCATTATAGTCACTCATACCTTCGAAAGCCTCATTATTCACTTTAAATGATTTTATAATCTCATTATTGACTTTATGTTGAATTTTCTTACATTTTTAGTTAAAACAGACTATAATTGAATGTTTACCTCGGGAAACATGAAGCAAAAGCCATCAATTGAAAAGAAAAGACCATTTATAGTCACTCATACCTTCGAAACCCTTACTGCTAAGTTTAAATGGCTTTATGATTTGATTATTAACTTTAAGCTGAATTTTTTTACATTTTTTGTTAAAACAGGTTATAATTGAATGTTTACCTCGAGAAACGTGAAGCGAAAGCCATCGATTGAGAAGAAAAGAACATTTATAGTCACTCATGCCTTCGAAAGCCTTATTACTTGCTTAAAATTGTTTTACAATCTGATTATTTTTTTTAAAATGTATTTTCATACATTTTTCGTTAAAATAGATTGTATTTAAATGTTTGTCTGGAGAAACGTGAAGCGAAAGCCATCGATTGACAAGAAAAGTCCATTTATCGTCACTCTTGCCTTCCAAAGGCTCATTATTCACTTTAAATGATTTTATAATCTCATTATTGATTTTATGTTGAATTTTCTTTCATTTTTAGTTAAAACAGACTATAATTGAATGTTTACCTTGGGAAACATGAAGCAAAAGCCATCGATTGAGAAGAAAAGACCATTTATAGTCACTCATGCTTCGAAACCCTTATTGCTCACTTTGAATGGCTTTATGATTTGATTATTAACTTCAAGCTGAATTGTTTTACATTTTTTATTAAAACAGATTATAATTAAATGTTTACCTCGAGAAACGTAAAGTGAAAGCCATCGATTGAGAAGAAAAGAACATTTATAGTCACTCATGCCTTCGAAAGCCTTATTACTTGCTTAAAATTGTTTTACAATCTCATTATTCTTTTTAAATGAATTTTCTTACATTTTTGGTTAAATATAGATTATATTTAAGTGTTTGTCTCGAGAAACGTGAAGCGAAAGCCCTCGATTGACAAGAAAAGTCTATTATAGTAACTGATGCCTTCGAAAGCCTCATTATTCACTTTAAATGATTTTATAATCTCATTAATGATTTTATGTTGAATTTTCTTACATTTTTTGTTAAAACAGACTATAATTGAATGTTTACCTCGAGAAACATGAAGCAAAAGCCATCGATTGAGAAGAAAAGAACATTTATAGTCACTCATACCTTCGAAAGCCTTATTACTTGCTTAAAATTGTTTTACAATCTCATTATTTTTTTTAAAATGAATTTTCTTACATTTTTTGTCAAAACAGATTATATTTCAATGTTTATCTTGAGAAACGTGAAGCGAAAGCCATCGATTGAGAAGAAAAGAACATTTATAGTCACTCATGCCTTCGAAAGCCTAAATACTTGCTTAAAATTGTTTTACAATCTGATTATTTTTTTTAATGTTGAATTTTCTTACATTTTTAGTTAAAACAGACTATAATTGAATGTTTACCTCAAGAAACATGAAGCAAAGCCATCGATTGAGAAGAAAAGACCATTTATAGTCAGTCATGCCTTCGAAACCCTTATTGCTCACTTTAAATGGCTTTATGATTTGATTATTAACCTTAAGCTGAATTTTTTTACATTTTTTGTTAAAACATATTATAATTGAATGTTTACCTGGAGAAACGTGAAACGAAAGCTATCGATTGAGAGGAAAAGAACATTTATAGTCACTCATGCCTTCGAAAGCCTCATTATTCACTTTAAATGATTTTATAATCTCATTATTGATTTTATGTTGAATTTTCTTACATTTTTAGTTAAAACAGACTATAATTGAATGTTTACCTCAGGAAACATGAAGCAAAGCCATCGATTGAGAAGAAAAGACCATTTATAGTCACTCATGCCTTCGAAACGCTTATTGCTCACTGTAAATGGCTTTATGATTTGATTATTAACTTTAAGCTGAATTTTTTTACATTTTTTGTTAAAACAGATTATAATTGAATGTTTACCTTGAGAAACGTGAAGCGAAAGCCATCGATTGAGAAGAAAAGAACATTTATAGTCACTCATGCCTTCGAAAGCCTTATTACTTACTTAAAATTGTTTTACAATCTGATTATTTTTTTTAAAATGAATTTTCTTACATTTTTTGTTAAAATAGATTATATTTAAATGTTTGTCTCGAGAAACTTGAAGCAAAAGCCATCGATTGATAAGAAAAGTCCATTTATAGTCACTCATGCCTTCGAAAGCCTCATTATTCACTTTAAATGATTTTATAATCTCATTATTGATTTTAGGTTGAATTTTCTTACCTTTTTACTTAAAAAGAGACTATAATTGAATGTTTAGCTCGGGAAACATGAAGCAAAAGCCATCGATTGAGAAGAAAAGACCATTTATAGTCACTCATGCCTTCGAAACCCTTATTACTCACTTTAAAGGGCTTTATGATTTGATAATTAACTTTAAGCTGAATTTTTTTACATTTTTTGTTAAAACATATTATAATTGAATGTTTACCTCGAGAAACATGAAGCGAAAGCCATCGATTGAGAAGAAAAGAACATTTATAGTCACTCATGCCTTCGAAAGCCTCATTATTCACTTTCAATGATTTTATAATCTCATTATTGATTTTATGTTGAATTTTCTTACATATTAGTTAAAACAGACTATAATTGAATGTTTACCTCAAGAAACATGAAGCAAAGCCATCGATTGAGAAGAAAAGACCATTTATAGTCACTCTTGCCTTTGGAACCCTTATTGCTCACTTTAAGTGGCTTTATGATTTGATTATTAACTTTAAGCTGAATATTTTTACATTTTTTGTTAAAACAGATTATAATTGAATGTTTACCTCGAGAAACGTGAACCGAAAGCTATCGATTGAGAGGAAAAGAACATTTATAGTTACTCATGCCTTCGAAAGCCTCATTATTCACTTTAAATGATTTTATAATCTCATTATTGATTTTATGTTGAATTTTCTTACATTTTTAGTTCAAACAGACTATAATTGAATGTTTACCTCAGGAAACATGAAGCAAAAGCCATCAATTAAGAAGAAAAGAACATTTATAGTCACTCATGCCTTCGAAAGCCTTATTAGTTGCTTAAAATTGTTTTACAATCTCATTATTTTTTTTAAAATGAATTTTCTTTCATTTTTGGTTAAAATAGAATATATTTAAAAGTTTGTCTTGAGAAACGTGAAGCGAAAGCCATCGATTGACAAGAAAAGTCCATTATAGTCACTCATACCTTCGAAAGCCTCATTATTCACTTTAAATGATTTTATAATCTCATTGACTTTATGTTGAATTTTCTTACATTTTTAGTTAAAACAGACTATAATTGAATGTTTACCTCGGGAAACATGAAGCAAAAGCCATCAATTGAGAAGAAAAGACCATTTATAGTCACTCATACCTTCGAAACCCTTACTGCTCAGTTTAGATGGCTTTATGATTTGATTATTAACTTTAAGCTGAATTTTTTTACATTTTTTGTTAAAACAGATTATAATTGAATGTTTACCTCGAGAAACGTGAAGCGAAAGCCATCGATTGAGAAGAAAAGAACATTTATAGTCACTCATGCCTTCGAAAGCCTTATTACTTACTGAAAATTGTTTTACAATCTAATTATTTTTTTTAAAATGAATTTTCTTACATTTTTTGTTAAAATAGATTATATTTAAATGTTTGTCTCGAGAAACATGAAGCAAAAGCCATCGATTGATAAGAAAAGTCCATTTATAGTCACTCATGCCTTCGAAAGCCTCATTATTCACTTTAAATGATTTTATAATCTCATTATTGATTTTAGGTTGAATTTTCTTACCTTTTTACTTAAAAAGAGACTATAATTGAATGTTTAGCTCGGGAAACATGAAGCAAAAGCCATCGATTGAGAAGAAAAGACCATTTATAGTCACTCATGCCTTCGAAACCCTTATTACTCACTTTAAAGGGCTTTATGATTTGATTATTAACTTTAAGCTGAATTTTTTTACATTTTTTGTTAAAACATATTATAATTGAATGTTTACCTCGAGAAACATGAAGCGAAAGCCATCGATTGAGAAGAAAAGAACATTTATAGTCACTCATGCCTTCGAAAGCCTCATTATTCACTTTAAATGATTTTATAATCTCATTATTGATTTTATGTTGAATTTTCTTACATATTAGTTAAAACAGACTATAATTGAATGTTTACCTCAGGAAACATGAAGCAAAGCCATCGATTGAGAAGAAAAGACCATTTATAGTCACTCTTGCCTTTGAAACCCTTATTGCTCACTTTAAGTGGCTTTATGATTTGATTATTAACTTTAAGCTGAATATTTTTACATTTTTTGTTAAAACAGATTATAATTGAATGTTTACCTCGAGAAACGTGAACCGAAAGCTATCGATTGAGAGGAAAAGAACATTTATAGTTACTCATGCCTTCGAAAGCCTCATTATTCACTTTAAATGATTTTATAATCTCATTATTGATTTTATGTTGAATTTTCTTACATATTAGTTAAAACAGACTATAATTGAATGTTTACCTCAGGAAACATGAAGCAAAGCCATCGATTGAGAAGAAAAGACCATTTATAGTCACTCTTGCCTTTGAAACCCTTATTGCTCACTTTAAGTGGCTTTATGATTTGATTATTAACTTTAAGCTGAATATTTTTACATTTTTTGTTAAAACAGATTATAATTGAATGTTTACCTTGAGAAACGTGAACCGAAAGCTATCGATTGAGAGGAAAAGAACATTTATAGTTACTCAAGCCTTCGAAAGCCTCATTATTCACTTTAAATGATTTTATAATCTCATTATTGATTTTATGTTGAATTTTCTTACATTTTTAGTTCAAACAGACTATAATTGAATGTTTACCTCAGGAAACATGAAGCAAAAGCCATCAATTAAGAAGAAAAGAACATTTATAGTCACTCATGCCTTCGAAAGCCTTATTATTTGCTTAAAATTGTTTTACAATCTCATTATTTTTTTTAAAATGAATTTTCTTTCATTTTTGGTTAAAATAGAATATATTTAAAAGTTTGTCTTGAGAAACGTGAAGCGAAAGCCATCGATTGACAAGAAAAGTCCATTATAGTCACTCATACCTTCGAAAGCCTCATTATTCACTTTAAATGATTTTATAATCTCATTATTGACTTTATGTTGAATTTTCTTACATTTTTAGTTAAAACAGACTATAATTGAATGTTTACCTCGGGAAACATGAAGCAAAAGCCATCAATTGAAAAGAAAAGACCATTTATAGTCACTCATACCTTCGAAACCCTTACTGCTAAGTTTAAATGGCTTTATGATTTGATTATTAACTTTAAGCTGAATTTTTTTACATTTTTTGTTAAAACAGGTTATAATTGAATGTTTACCTCGAGAAACGTGAAGCGAAAGCCATCGATTGAGAAGAAAAGAACATTTATAGTCACTCATGCCTTCGAAAGCCTTATTACTTGCTTAAAATTGTTTTACAATCTGATTATTTTTTTTAAAATGTATTTTCATACATTTTTCGTTAAAATAGATTGTATTTAAATGTTTGTCTGGAGAAACGTGAAGCGAAAGCCATCGATTGACAAGAAAAGTCCATTTATCGTCACTCTTGCCTTCCAAAGGCTCATTATTCACTTTAAATGATTTTATAATCTCATTATTGATTTTATGTTGAATTTTCTTTCATTTTTAGTTAAAACAGACTATAATTGAATGTTTACCTTGGGAAACATGAAGCAAAAGCCATCGATTGAGAAGAAAAGACCATTTATAGTCACTCATGCTTCGAAACCCTTATTGCTCACTTTGAATGGCTTTATGATTTGATTATTAACTTCAAGCTGAATTGTTTTACATTTTTTATTAAAACAGATTATAATTAAATGTTTACCTCGAGAAACGTAAAGTGAAAGCCATCGATTGAGAAGAAAAGAACATTTATAGTCACTCATGCCTTCGAAAGCCTTATTACTTGCTTAAAATTGTTTTACAATCTCATTATTCTTTTTAAATGAATTTTCTTACATTTTTGGTTAAATATAGATTATATTTAAGTGTTTGTCTCGAGAAACGTGAAGCGAAAGCCCTCGATTGACAAGAAAAGTCTATTATAGTAACTGATGCCTTCGAAAGCCTCATTATTCACTTTAAATGATTTTATAATCTCATTAATGATTTTATGTTGAATTTTCTTACATTTTTTGTTAAAACAGACTATAATTGAATGTTTACCTCGAGAAACATGAAGCAAAAGCCATCGATTGAGAAGAAAAGAACATTTATAGTCACTCATACCTTCGAAAGCCTTATTACTTGCTTAAAATTGTTTTACAATCTCATTATTTTTTTTAAAATGAATTTTCTTACATTTTTTGTCAAAACAGATTATATTTCAATGTTTATCTTGAGAAACGTGAAGCGAAAGCCATCGATTGAGAAGAAAAGAACATTTATAGTCACTCATGCCTTCGAAAGCCTAAATACTTGCTTAAAATTGTTTTACAATCTGATTATTTTTTTTAATGTTGAATTTTCTTACATTTTTAGTTAAAACAGACTATAATTGAATGTTTACCTCAAGAAACATGAAGCAAAGCCATCGATTGAGAAGAAAAGACCATTTATAGTCAGTCATGCCTTCGAAACCCTTATTGCTCACTTTAAATGGCTTTATGATTTGATTATTAACCTTAAGCTGAATTTTTTTACATTTTTTGTTAAAACATATTATAATTGAATGTTTACCTGGAGAAACGTGAAACGAAAGCTATCGATTGAGAGGAAAAGAACATTTATAGTCACTCATGCCTTCGAAAGCCTCATTATTCACTTTAAATGATTTTATAATCTCATTATTGATTTTATGTTGAATTTTCTTACATTTTTAGTTAAAACAGACTATAATTGAATGTTTACCTCAGGAAACATGAAGCAAAGCCATCGATTGAGAAGAAAAGACCATTTATAGTCACTCATGCCTTCGAAACGCTTATTGCTCACTGTAAATGGCTTTATGATTTGATTATTAACTTTAAGCTGAATTTTTTTACATTTTTTGTTAAAACAGATTATAATTGAATGTTTACCTTGAGAAACGTGAAGCGAAAGCCATCGATTGAGAAGAAAAGAACATTTATAGTCACTCATGCCTTCGAAAGCCTTATTACTTACTTAAAATTGTTTTACAATCTGATTATTTTTTTTAAAATGAATTTTCTTACATTTTTCGTTAAAATAGATTATATTTAAATGTTTGTCTCGAGAAACTTGAAGCAAAAGCCATCGATTGATAAGAAAAGTCCATTTATAGTCACTCATGCCTTCGAAAGCCTCATTATTCACTTTAAATGATTTTATAATCTCATTATTGATTTTAGGTTGAATTTTCTTACCTTTTTACTTAAAAAGAGACTATAATTGAATGTTTAGCTCGGGAAACATGAAGCAAAAGCCATCGATTGAGAAGAAAAGACCATTTATAGTCACTCATGCCTTCGAAACCCTTATTACTCACTTTAAAGGGCTTTATGATTTGATAATTAACTTTAAGCTGAATTTTTTTACATTTTTTGTTAAAACATATTATAATTGAATGTTTACCTCGAGAAACATGAAGCGAAAGCCATCGATTGAGAAGAAAAGAACATTTATAGTCACTCATGCCTTCGAAAGCCTCATTATTCACTTTCAATGATTTTATAATCTCATTATTGATTTTATGTTGAATTTTCTTACATATTAGTTAAAACAGACTATAATTGAATGTTTACCTCAAGAAACATGAAGCAAAGCCATCGATTGAGAAGAAAAGACCATTTATAGTCACTCTTGCCTTTGGAACCCTTATTGCTCACTTTAAGTGGCTTTATGATTTGATTATTAACTTTAAGCTGAATATTTTTACATTTTTTGTTAAAACAGATTATAATTGAATGTTTACCTCGAGAAACGTGAACCGAAAGCTATCGATTGAGAGGAAAAGAACATTTATAGTTACTCATGCCTTCGAAAGCCTCATTATTCACTTTAAATGATTTTATAATCTCATTATTGATTTTATGTTGAATTTTCTTACATTTTTAGTTCAAACAGACTATAATTGAATGTTTACCTCAGGAAACATGAAGCAAAAGCCATCAATTAAGAAGAAAAGAACATTTATAGTCACTCATGCCTTCGAAAGCCTTATTAGTTGCTTAAAATTGTTTTACAATCTCATTATTTTTTTTAAAATGAATTTTCTTTCATTTTTGGTTAAAATAGAATATATTTAAAAGTTTGTCTTGAGAAACGTGAAGCGAAAGCCATCGATTGACAAGAAAAGTCCATTATAGTCACTCATACCTTCGAAAGCCTCATTATTCACTTTAAATGATTTTATAATCTCATTGACTTTATGTTGAATTTTCTTACATTTTTAGTTAAAACAGACTATAATTGAATGTTTACCTCGGGAAACATGAAGCAAAAGCCATCAATTGAGAAGAAAAGACCATTTATAGTCACTCATACCTTCGAAACCCTTACTGCTCAGTTCAAATGGCTTTATGATTTGATTATTAACTTTAAGCTGAATTTTTTTACATTTTTTGTTAAAACAGATTATAATTGAATGTTTACCTCGAGAAACGTGAAGCGAAAGCCATCGATTGAGAAGAAAAGAACATTTATAGTCACTCATGCCTTCGAAAGCCTTATTACTTACTGAAAATTGTTTTACAATCTAATTATTTTTTTTAAAATGAATTTTCTTACATTTTTTGTTAAAATAGATTATATTTAAATGTTTGTCTCGAGAAACATGAAGCAAAAGCCATCGATTGATAAGAAAAGTCCATTTATAGTCACTCATGCCTTCGAAAGCCTCATTATTCACTTTAAATGATTTTATAATCTCATTATTGATTTTAGGTTGAATTTTCTTACCTTTTTACTTAAAAAGAGACTATAATTGAATGTTTAGCTCGGGAAACATGAAGCAAAAGCCATCGATTGAGAAGAAAAGACCATTTATAGTCACTCATGCCTTCGAAACCCTTATTACTCACTTTAAAGGGCTTTATGATTTGATTATTAACTTTAAGCTGAATTTTTTTACATTTTTTGTTAAAACATATTATAATTGAATGTTTACCTCGAGAAACATGAAGCGAAAGCCATCGATTGAGAAGAAAAGAACATTTATAGTCACTCATGCCTTCGAAAGCCTCATTATTCACTTTAAATGATTTTATAATCTCATTATTGATTTTATGTTGAATTTTCTTACATATTAGTTAAAACAGACTATAATTGAATGTTTACCTCAGGAAACATGAAGCAAAGCCATCGATTGAGAAGAAAAGACCATTTATAGTCACTCTTGCCTTTGAAACCCTTATTGCTCACTTTAAGTGGCTTTATGATTTGATTATTAACTTTAAGCTGAATATTTTTACATTTTTTGTTAAAACAGATTATAATTGAATGTTTACCTCGAGAAACGTGAACCGAAAGCTATCGATTGAGAGGAAAAGAACATTTATAGTTACTCATGCCTTCGAAAGCCTCATTATTCACTTTAAATGATTTTATAATCTCATTATTGATTTTATGTTGAATTTTCTTACATATTAGTTAAAACAGACTATAATTGAATGTTTACCTCAGGAAACATGAAGCAAAGCCATCGATTGAGAAGAAAAGACCATTTATAGTCACTCTTGCCTTTGAAACCCTTATTGCTCACTTTAAGTGGCTTTATGATTTGATTATTAACTTTAAGCTGAATATTTTTACATTTTTTGTTAAAACAGATTATAATTGAATGTTTACCTTGAGAAACGTGAACCGAAAGCTATCGATTGAGAGGAAAAGAACATTTATAGTTACTCAAGCCTTCGAAAGCCTCATTATTCACTTTAAATGATTTTATAATCTCATTATTGATTTTATGTTGAATTTTCTTACATTTTTAGTTCAAACAGACTATAATTGAATGTTTACCTCAGGAAACATGAAGCAAAAGCCATCAATTAAGAAGAAAAGAACATTTATAGTCACTCATGCCTTCGAAAGCCTTATTATTTGCTTAAAATTGTTTTACAATCTCATTATTTTTTTTAAAATGAATTTTCTTTCATTTTTGGTTAAAATAGAATATATTTAAAAGTTTGTCTTGAGAAACGTGAAGCGAAAGCCATCGATTGACAAGAAAAGTCCATTATAGTCACTCATACCTTCGAAAGCCTCATTATTCACTTTAAATGATTTTATAATCTCATTATTGACTTTATGTTGAATTTTCTTACATTTTTAGTTAAAACAGACTATAATTGAATGTTTACCTCGGGAAACATGAAGCAAAAGCCATCAATTGAAAAGAAAAGACCATTTATAGTCACTCATACCTTCGAAACCCTTACTGCTAAGTTTAAATGGCTTTATGATTTGATTATTAACTTTAAGCTGAATTTTTTTACATTTTTTGTTAAAACAGGTTATAATTGAATGTTTACCTCGAGAAACGTGAAGCGAAAGCCATCGATTGAGAAGAAAAGAACATTTATAGTCACTCATGCCTTCGAAAGCCTTATTACTTGCTTAAAATTGTTTTACAATCTGATTATTTTTTTTAAAATGTATTTTCATACATTTTTCGTTAAAATAGATTGTATTTAAATGTTTGTCTGGAGAAACGTGAAGCGAAAGCCATCGATTGACAAGAAAAGTCCATTTATCGTCACTCTTGCCTTCCAAAGGCTCATTATTCACTTTAAATGATTTTATAATCTCATTATTGATTTTATGTTGAATTTTCTTTCATTTTTAGTTAAAACAGACTATAATTGAATGTTTACCTTGGGAAACATGAAGCAAAAGCCATCGATTGAGAAGAAAAGACCATTTATAGTCACTCATGCTTCGAAACCCTTATTGCTCACTTTGAATGGCTTTATGATTTGATTATTAACTTCAAGCTGAATTGTTTTACATTTTTTATTAAAACAGATTATAATTAAATGTTTACCTCGAGAAACGTAAAGTGAAAGCCATCGATTGAGAAGAAAAGAACATTTATAGTCACTCATGCCTTCGAAAGCCTTATTACTTGCTTAAAATTGTTTTACAATCTCATTATTCTTTTTAAATGAATTTTCTTACATTTTTGGTTAAATATAGATTATATTTAAGTGTTTGTCTCGAGAAACGTGAAGCGAAAGCCCTCGATTGACAAGAAAAGTCTATTATAGTAACTGATGCCTTCGAAAGCCTCATTATTCACTTTAAATGATTTTATAATCTCATTAATGATTTTATGTTGAATTTTCTTACATTTTTTGTTAAAACAGACTATAATTGAATGTTTACCTCGAGAAACATGAAGCAAAAGCCATCGATTGAGAAGAAAAGAACATTTATAGTCACTCATACCTTCGAAAGCCTTATTACTTGCTTAAAATTGTTTTACAATCTCATTATTTTTTTTAAAATGAATTTTCTTACATTTTTTGTCAAAACAGATTATATTTCAATGTTTATCTTGAGAAACGTGAAGCGAAAGCCATCGATTGAGAAGAAAAGAACATTTATAGTCACTCATGCCTTCGGAAGCCTAAATACTTGCTTAAAATTGTTTTACAATCTGATTATTTTTTTTAATGTTGAATTTTCTTACATTTTTAGTTAAAACAGACTATAATTGAATGTTTACCTCAAGAAACATGAAGCAAAGCCATCGATTGAGAAGAAAAGACCATTTATAGTCAGTCATGCCTTCGAAACCCTTATTGCTCACTTTAAATGGCTTTATGATTTGATTATTAACCTTAAGCTGAATTTTTTTACATTTTTTGTTAAAACATATTATAATTGAATGTTTACCTGGAGAAACGTGAAACGAAAGCTATCGATTGAGAGGAAAAGAACATTTATAGTCACTCATGCCTTCGAAAGCCTCATTATTCACTTTAAATGATTTTATAATCTCATTATTGATTTTATGTTGAATTTTCTTACATTTTTAGTTAAAACAGACTATAATTGAATGTTTACCTCAGGAAACATGAAGCAAAGCCATCGATTGAGAAGAAAAGACCATTTATAGTCACTCATGCCTTCGAAACGCTTATTGCTCACTGTAAATGGCTTTATGATTTGATTATTAACTTTAAGCTGAATTTTTTTACATTTTTTGTTAAAACAGATTATAATTGAATGTTTACCTTGAGAAACGTGAAGCGAAAGCCATCGATTGAGAAGAAAAGAACATTTATAGTCACTCATGCCTTCGAAAGCCTTATTACTTACTTAAAATTGTTTTACAATCTGATTATTTTTTTTAAAATGAATTTTCTTACATTTTTCGTTAAAATAGATTATATTTAAATGTTTGTCTCGAGAAACTTGAAGCAAAAGCCATCGATTGATAAGAAAAGTCCATTTATAGTCACTCATGCCTTCGAAAGCCTCATTATTCACTTTAAATGATTTTATAATCTCATTATTGATTTTAGGTTGAATTTTCTTACCTTTTTACTTAAAAAGAGACTATAATTGAATGTTTAGCTCGGGAAACATGAAGCAAAAGCCATCGATTGAGAAGAAAAGACCATTTATAGTCACTCATGCCTTCGAAACCCTTATTACTCACTTTAAAGGGCTTTATGATTTGATAATTAACTTTAAGCTGAATTTTTTTACATTTTTTGTTAAAACATATTATAATTGAATGTTTACCTCGAGAAACATGAAGCGAAAGCCATCGATTGAGAAGAAAAGAACATTTATAGTCACTCATGCCTTCGAAAGCCTCATTATTCACTTTAAATGATTTTATAATCTCATTATTGATTTTATGTTGAATTTTCTTACATATTAGTTAAAACAGACTATAATTGAATGTTTACCTCAGGAAACATGAAGCAAAGCCATCGATTGAGAAGAAAAGACCATTTATAGTCACTCTTGCCTTTGGAACCCTTATTGCTCACTTTAAGTGGCTTTATGATTTGATTATTAACTTTAAGCTGAATATTTTTACATTTTTTGTTAAAACAGATTATAATTGAATGTTTATCTTGAGAAACGTAAAGCGAAAGCCATCGATTGAGAAGAAAAGAACATTTATAGTCACTCATGCCTCCGAAAGCCTAAATACTTGCTTAAAATTGTTTTACAATCTGATTATTTTTTTTAATGTTGAATTTTCTTACATTTTTAGTTAAAACAGACTATAATTGAATGTTTACCTCAAGAAACATGAATCAAAGCCATCGATTGAGAAGAAAAGACCATTTATAGTCACTCATGCCTTCGAAACCCTTATTGCTCACTTTAAATGGCTTTATGATTTGATTATTAACCTTAAGCTGAATTTTTTTACATTTTTTGTTAAAACAGATTATAATTGAATGTTGACCTTGAGAAACGTGAAGCGAAAGCTATCGATTGAGAGGAAAAGAACATTTATAGTCACTCATGCCTTCGAAAGCCTCATTATTCACTTTAAATGATTTTATAATCTCATTATTGATTTTATGTTGAATTTTCTTACATTTTTAGTTAAAATGACTAGAATTGAATGTTTACCTCAGGAAACATGAAGCAAAGCCATCGATTGAGAAGAAAAGACCATTTATAGTCACTCATGCCTTCGAAACGCTTATTACTCACTGTAAATGGCTTTATGATTTGATTATTAACTTTAAGCTGAATTTTTTTACATTTTTTGTTAAAACAGATTATAATTGAATGTTTACCTTGAGAAACGTGAAGCGAAAGCCATCGATTGAGAAGAAAAGAACATTTATAGTCACTCATGCCTTCGAAAGCCTTATTACTTACTTAAAATTGTTTTACAATCTGATTATTTTTTTTAAAATGAATTTTCTTACATTTTTCGTTAAAATAGATTATATTTAAATGTTTGTCTCGAGAAACTTGAAGCAAAAGCCATCGATTGATAAGAAAAGTCCATTTATAGTCACTCATGCCTTCGAAAGCCTCATTATTCACTTTAAATGATTTTATAATCTCATTATTGATTTTAGGTTGAATTTTCTTACCTTTTTACTTAAAAAGAGAC
This sequence comes from Theobroma cacao, assembly GCF_053813885.1. Lineage (NCBI taxonomy): Eukaryota > Viridiplantae > Streptophyta > Magnoliopsida > Malvales > Malvaceae > Theobroma > Theobroma cacao. The sequence continues at coordinate 25,749,982 of NC_142640.1, read as the reverse complement.
TATAATTGAATGTTTAGCTCGGGAAACATGAAGCAAAAGCCATCGATTGAGAAGAAAAGACCATTTATAGTCACTCATGCCTTCCAAACCCTTATTACTCACTTTAAAGGGCGTTATGATTTGATTATTAACTTTAAGCTGAATGTTTTTACATTTTTTGTTAAAACATATTGTAATTGAATGTTTACCTCGAGAAACGTGAAGCGAAAGCCATCGATTCAGAAGAAAAGAACATTTATAGTCACTGATGCCTTTGAAAGCCTTATTACTTGCTTAAAATTATTTTGCAATCTGATTATTTTTTTTAAAATGAATTTTCTTACATTTTTGGTCAAAACAGATTATATTTCAATGTTTATCTCGAGAAACGTGAAGCGAAAGCCATCGATTGAGAAGAAAAGAACATTTATAGTCACTCATGCCTTCGAAAGCCTAAATACTTGCTTAAAATTGTTTTACAATCTGAATTTTTTTTTTAATGTTGAATTTTCTTACATTTTTAGTTAAAACAGACTATAATTGAATGTTTAGCTCGGGAAACATGAAGCAAAAGCCATCGATTGAGAAGAAAAGACCATTTATAGTCACTCATGCCTTCCAAACCCTTATTACTCACTTTAAAGGGCTTTAGGATTTGATTATTAACTTTAAGCTGAATTTTTTTACATTTTTTGTTAAAACATATTATAATTGAATGTTTACCTCGAGAAACGTGAAGCGAAAGCTATCGTTTGAGAGGAAAAGAACATTTATAGTCACTCATGCCTTCGAAACCCTCATTATTCACTTTAAATGATTTTATAATCTCATTATTTATTTTATGTTGAATTATCTTACATTTTTAGTTAAAACATACTATAATTGAATGTTTACCTCAGGAAACAAGAAGCAAAGCCATCGATTGAGAAGAAAAGACCATTTATAGTCACTCATGCCTTCGAAAGCCTTATTACTTACTTAATACTGTTTTACAATCTGATTATTTTTTTTTAAATGAATTTTCTTACATTTTTCGTTAAAATAGAGTATATTTAAATGTTTGTCTCGAGAAACTTGAAGCAAAAGCCATCGATTGATAAGAAAAGTCCATTTATAGTCACTCATGCCTTCGAAAGCCTCATTATTCACTTTAAATGATTTTATAATCTCATTATCGATTTTATGTTGAATTTTCTTACCTTTTTACTTAAAAAGAGACAATAATTGAATGTTTAGCTCGGGAAACATGAAGCAAAAGCCATCGATTGAGAAGAAAAGACCATTTATAGTCACTCATGCCTTCGAAACCCTTATTACTCACTTTAAAGGGCTTTATGATTTGATTATTAACTTTAAGCTGAATTTTTTTACATTTTTTGTTAAAACATATTATAATTGAATGTTTACCTCGAAAAACATGAAGCGAAAGCCATCAATTGAGAAGAAAAGAACATTTATAGTCACTCACGCCTTCGAAAGCCTAAATACTTGCTTAAAATTATTTTACAATCTGATTATTTTTTTTAAAATGAATTTTCTTACATTTTTGGTCAAAACAGATTATATTTCAATGTTTATCTTGAGAAACGTGAAGCGAAAGCCATCGATTGAGAAGAAAAGAACATTTATAGTCACTCATGCCTTCGAAAGCCTAAATACTTGCTTAAAATTGTTTTACAATCTGATTATTTTTTTTTAATGTTGAATTTTCTTACATTTTTAGTTAAAACAGACTATAATTGAATGTTTACCTCAAGAAACATGAAGCAAAGCCATCGATTGAGAAGAAAAGACCATTTATAGTCAGTCATGCCTTCGAAACCCTTATTGCTCACTTTAAATGGCTTTATGATTTGATTATTAACCTTAAGCTGAATTTTTTTACATTTTTTGTTAAAACATATTATAATTGATTGTTTACCTTGAGAAACGTGAAGCGAAAGCTATCGATTGAGAGGAAAAGAACATTTATAGTCACTCATGCCTTCGAAAGCCTCATTATTCACTTTAAATGATTTTATAATCTCATTATTGATTTTATGTTGAATTTTCTTACATTTTTAGTTAAAACAGACTATAATTGAATGTTTACCTCAGGAAACATGAAGCAAAGCCATCGATTGAGAAGAAAAGACCATTTATAGTCACTCATGCCTTCGAAACGCTTATTGCTCACTGTAAATGGCTTTATGATTTGATTATTAACTTTAAGCTGAATTTTTTTACATTTTTTGTTAAAACAGATTATAATTGAATGTTTACCTTGAGAAACGTGAAGCGAAAGCCATCGATTGAGAAGAAAAGAACATTTATAGTCACTCATGCCTTCGAAAGCCTTATTACTTACTTAAAATTGTTTTACAATCTGATTATTTTTTTTAAAATGAATTTTCTTACATTTTTCGTTAAAATAGATTATATTTAAATGTTTGTCTCGAGAAACTTGAAGCAAAAGCCATCGATTGATAAGAAAAGTCCATTTATAGTCACTCATGCCTTCGAAAGCCTCATTATTCACTTTAAATGATTTTATAATCTCATTATTGATTTTAGGTTGAATTTTCTTACCTTTTTACTTAAAAAGAGACTATAATTGAATGTTTAGCTCGGGAAACATGAAGCAAAAGCCATCGATTGAGAAGAAAAGACCATTTATAGTCACTCATGCCTTCGAAACCCTTATTACTCACTTTAAAGGGCTTTATGATTTGATTATTAACTTTAAGCTGAATTTTTTTACATTTTTTGTTAAAACATATTATAATTGAATGTTTACCTCGAGAAACATGAAGCGAAAGCCATCGATTGAGAAGAAAAGAACATTTATAGTCACTCATGCCTTCGAAAGCCTCATTATTCACTTTAAATGATTTTATAATCTCATTATTGATTTTATGTTGAATTTTCTTACATATTAGTTAAAACAGACTATAATTGAATGTTTACCTCAGGAAACATGAAGCAAAGCCATCGATTGAGAAGAAAAGACCATTTATAGTCACTCTTGCCTTTGAAACCCTTATTGCTCACTTTAAGTGGCTTTATGATTTGATTATTAACTTTAAGCTGAATATTTTTACATTTTTTGTTAAAACAGATTATAATTGAATGTTTACCTCGAGAAACATGAAGCGAAAGCCATCGATTGAGAAGAAAAGAACATTTATAGTCACTCATGCCTTCGAAAGCCTCATTATTCACTTTAAATGATTTTATAATCTCATTATTGATTTTATGTTGAATTTTCTTACATATTAGTTAAAACAGACTATAATTGAATGTTTACCTCAGGAAACATGAAGCAAAGCCATCGATTGAGAAGAAAAGACCATTTATAGTCACTCTTGCCTTTGAAACCCTTATTGCTCACTTTAAGTGGCTTTATGATTTGATTATTAACTTTAAGCTGAATATTTTTACATTTTTTGTTAAAACAGATTATAATTGAATGTTTATCTTGAGAAACGTAAAGCGAAAGCCATCGATTGAGAAGAAAAGAACATTTATAGTCACTCATGCCTCCGAAAGCCTAAATACTTGCTTAAAATTGTTTTACAATCTGATTATTTTTTTTAATGTTGAATTTTCTTACATTTTTAGTTAAAACAGACTATAATTGAATGTTTACCTCAAGAAACATGAATCAAAGCCATCGATTGAGAAGAAAAGACCATTTATAGTCACTCATCCCTTCGAAACCCTTATTGCTCACTTTAAATGGCTTTATGATTTGATTATTAACCTTAAGCTGAATTTTTTTACATTTTTTGTTAAAACAGATTATAATTGAATGTTAACCTTGAGAAACGTGAAGCGAAAGCTATCGATTGAGAGGAAAAGAACATTTATAGTCACTCATGCCTTCGAAAGCCTCATTATTCACTTTAAATGATTTTATAATATCATTATTGATTTTATGTTGAATTTTCTTACATTTTTAGTTAAAATGACTAGAATTGAATGTTTACCTCAGGAAACATGAAGCAAAGCCATCGATTGAGAAGAAAAGACCATTTATAGTCACTCATGCCTTCGAAACGCTTATTACTCACTGTAAATGGCTTTATGATTTGATTATTAACTTTAAGCTGAATTTTTTTACATTTTTTGTTAAAACAGATTATAATTGAATGTTTACCTTGAGAAACGTGAAGCGAAAGCCATCGATTGAGAAGAAAAGAACATTTATAGTCACTCATGCCTTCGAAAGCCTTATTACTTACTTAAAATTGTTTTACAATCTGATTATTTTTTTTAAAATGAATTTTCTTACATTTTTCGTTAAAATAGATTATATTTAAATGTTTGTCTCGAGAAACATGAAGCAAAAGCCATCGATTGATAAGAAAAGTCCATTTATAGTCACTCATGCCTTCGAAAGCCTCATTATTCACTTTAAATGATTTTATAATCTCATTATTGATTTTAGGTTGAATTTTCTTACATATTAGTTAAAACAGACTATAATTGAATGTTTACCTCAGGAAACATGAAGCAAACCCATCGATTGAGAAGAAAAGACCATTTATAGTCACTCTTGCCTTTGAAACCCTTATTGCTCACTTTAAGTGGCTTTATGATTTGATTATTAACTTTAAGCTGAATATTTTTACATTTTTTGTTAAAACAGATTATAATTGAATGTTTATCTTGAGAAACGTAAAGCGAAAGCCATCGATTGAGAAGAAAAGAACATTTATAGTCACTCATGCCTCCGAAAGCCTAAATACTTGCTTAAAATTGTTTTACAATCTGATTATTTTTTTTATCGTTGAATTTTCTTACATTTTTAGTTAAAACAGACTATAATTGAATGTTTACCTCAAGAAACATGAATCAAAGCCATCGATTGAGAAGAAAAGACCATTTATAGTCACTCATGCCTTCGAAACCCTTATTGCTCACTTTAAATGGCTTTATGATTTGATTATTAACCTTAAGCTGAATTTTTTTACATTTTTTGTTAAAACAGATTATAATTGAATGTTGACCTTGAGAAACGTGAAGCGAAAGCTATCGATTGAGAGGAAAAGAACATTTATAGTCACTCATGCCTTCGAAAGCCTCATTATTCACTTTAAATGATTTTATAATCTCATTATTGATTTTATGTTGAATTTTCTTACATTTTTAGTTAAAATGACTAGAATTGAATGTTTACCTCAGGAAACATGAAGCAAACCCATCGATTGAGAAGAAAAGACCATTTATAGTCACTCATGCCTTCGAAACGCTTATTACTCACTGTAAATGGCTTTATGATTTGATTATTAACTTTAAGCTGAATTTTTTTACATTTTTTGTTAAAACAGATTATAATTGAATGTTTACCTTGAGAAACGTGAAGCGAAAGCCATCGATTGAGAAGAAAAGAACATTTATAGTCACTCATGCCTTCGAAAGCCTTATTACTTACTTAAAATTGTTTTACAATCTGATTATTTTTTTTAAAATGAATTTTCTTACATTTTTCGTTAAAATAGATTATATTTAAATGTTTGTCTCGAGAAAGTTGAAGCAAAAGCCATCGATTGATAAGAAAAGTCCATTTATAGTCACTCATGCCTTCGAAAGCCTCATTATTCACTTTAAATGATTTTATAATCTCATTATTGATTTTAGGTTGAATTTTCTTACCTTTTTACTTAAAAAGAGACTATAATTGAATGTTTAGCTCGGGAAACATGAAGCAAAAGCCATCGATTGAGAAGAAAAGACCATTTATAGTCACTCATGCCTTCGAAACCCTTATTGCTCACTTTAAATGGCTTTATGATTTGATTATTAACCTTAAGCTGAATTTTTTTACATTTTTTGTTAAAACATATTATAATTGAATGTTTACCTGGAGAAACGTGAAACGAAAGCTATCGATTGAGAGGAAAAGAACATTTATAGTCACTCATGCCTTCGAAAGCCTCATTATTCACTTTAAATGATTTTATAATCTCATTATTGATTTTATGTTGAATTTTCTTACATTTTTAGTTAAAACAGACTATAATTGAATGTTTACCTCAGGAAACATGAAGCAAAGCCATCGATTGAGAAGAAAAGACCATTTATAGTCACTCATGCCTTCGAAACGCTTATTGCTCACTGTAAATGGCTTTATGATTTGATTATTAACTTTAAGCTGAATTTTTTTACATTTTTTGTTAAAACAGATTATAATTGAATGTTTACCTTGAGAAACGTGAAGCGAAAGCCATCGATTGAGAAGAAAAGAACATTTATAGTCACTCATGCCTTCGAAAGCCTTATTACTTACTTAAAATTGTTTTACAATCTGATTATTTTTTTTAAAATGAATTTTCTTACATTTTTCGTTAAAATAGATTATATTTAAATGTTTGTCTCGAGAAACTTGAAGCAAAAGCCATCGATTGATAAGAAAAGTCCATTTATAGTCACTCATGCCTTCGAAAGCCTCATTATTCACTTTAAATGATTTTATAATCTCATTATTGATTTTAGGTTGAATTTTCTTACCTTTTTACTTAAAAAGAGACTATAATTGAATGTTTAGCTCGGGAAACATGAAGCAAAAGCCATCGATTGAGAAGAAAAGACCATTTATAGTCACTCATGCCTTCCAAACCCTTATTACTCACTTTAAAGGGCGTTATGATTTGATTATTAACTTTAAGCTGAATGTTTTTACATTTTTTGTTAAAACATATTCTAATTGAATGTTTACCTCGAGAAACGTGAAGCGAAAGCCATCGATTCAGAAGAAAAGAACATTTATAGTCACTCATGCCTTCGAAAGCCTCATTATTCACTTTAAATGATTTTATAATCTCATTATTGATTTTATGTTGAATTTTCTTACATTTTTAGTTAAAACAGACTATAATTGAATGTTTACCTCAGGAAACATGAAGCAAAGCCATCGATTGAGAAGAAAAGACCATTTATAGTCACTCATGCCTTCGAAACGCTTATTGCTCACTGTAAGTGGCTTTATGATTTGATTATTAACTTTAAGCTGAATATTTTTACATTTTTTGTTAAAACAGATTATAATTGAATGTTTATCTTGAGAAACGTAAAGCGAAAGCCATCGATTGAGAAGAAAAGAACATTTATAGTCACTCATGCCTCCGAAAGCCTAAATACTTGCTTAAAATTGTTTTACAATCTGATCATTTTTTTTAATGTTGAATTTTCTTACATTTTTAGTTAAAACAGACTATAATTGAATGTTTACCTCAAGAAACATGAATCAAAGCCATCGATTGAGAAGAAAAGACCGTTTATAGTCACTCATGCCTTCGAAACCCTTATTGCTCACTTTAAATGGCTTTATGATTTGATTATTAACCTTAAGCTGAATTTTTTTACATTTTTTGTTAAAACAGATTATAATTGAATGTTGACCTTGAGAAACGTGAAGCGAAAGCTATCGATTGAGAGGAAAAGAACATTTATAGTCACTCATGCCTTCGAAAGCCTCATTATTCACTTTAAATGATTTTATAATCTCATTATTGATTTTATGTTGAATTTTCTTACATTTTTAGTTAAAATGACTAGAATTGAATGTTTACCTCAGGAAACATGAAGCAAAGCCATCGATTGAGAAGAAAAGACCATTTATAGTCACTCATGCCTTCGAAACGCTTATTACTCACTGTAAATGGCTTTATGATTTGATTATTAACTTTAAGCTGAATTTTTTTACATTTTTTGTTAAAACAGATTATAATTGAATGTTTACCTTGAGAAACGTGAAGCGAAAGCCATCGATTGAGAAGAAAAGAACATTTATAGTCACTCATGCCTTCGAAAGCCTTATTACTTACTTAAAATTGTTTTACAATCAGATTATTTTTTTTAAAATGAATTTTCTTACATTTTTCGTTAAAATAGATTATATTTAAATGTTTGTCTCGAGAAACTTGAAGCAAAAGCCATCGATTGATAAGAAAAGTCCATTTATAGTCACTCATGCCTTCGAAAGCCTCATTATTCACTTTAAATGATTTTATAATCTCATTATTGATTTTAGGTTGAATTTTTTTACCTTTTTACTTAAAAAGAGACTATAATTGAATGTTTAGCTCGGGAAACATGAAGCAAAAGCCATCGATTGAGAAGAAAAGACCATTTATAGTCACTCATGCCTTCCAAACCCTTATTACTCACTTTAAAGGGCGTTATGATTTGATTATTAACTTTAAGCTGAATGTTTTTACATTTTTTGTTAAAACATATTGTAATTGAATGTTTACCTCGAGAAACGTGAAGCGAAAGCCATCGATTCAGAAGAAAAGAACATTTATAGTCACTAATGCCTTTGAAAGCCTTATTACTTGCTTAAAATTATTTTACAATCTGATTATTTTTTTTAAAATGAATTTTCTTACATTTTTGGTCAAAACAGATTATATTTCAATGTTTATCTCGAGAAACGTGAAGCGAAAGCCATCGATTGAGAAGAAAAGAACATTTATAGTCACTCATGCCTTCGAAAGCCTAAATACTTGCTTAAAATTGTTTTACAATATGATTATTTTTTTTAATGTTGAATTTTCTTACATTTTTAGTTAAAACAGACTATAATTGAATGTTTAGCTCGGGAAACATGAAGCAAAAGCCATCGATTGAGAAGAAAAGACCATTTATAGTCACTCATGCCTTCGAAACCCTTATTACTCACTTTAAAGGGCTTTATGATTTGATTATTAACTTTAAGCTGAATTTTTTTACATTTTTTGTTAAAACATATTATAATTGAATGTTTACCTCGAGAAACGTGAAGCGAAAGCTATCGTTTGAGAGGAAAAGAACATTTATAGTCACTCATGCCTTCGAAACCCTCATTATTCACTTTAAATGATTTTATAATCTCATTATTTATTTTATGTTGAATTTTCTTACATTTTTAGTTAAAACATACTATAATTGAATGTTTACCTCAGGAAACAAGAAGCAAAGCCATCGATTGAGAAGAAAAGACCATTTATAGTCACTCATGCCTTCGAAAGCCTTATTACTTACTTAATACTGTTTTACAATCTGATTATTTTTTTTTAAATGAATTTTCTTACATTTTTCGTTAAAATAGAGTATATTTAAATGTTTGTCTCGAGAAACTTGAAGCAAAAGCCATCGATTGATAAGAAAAGTCCATTTATAGTCACTCATGCCTTCGAAAGCCTCATTATTCACTTTAAATGATTTTATAATCTCATTATCGATTTTATGTTGAATTTTCTTACCTTTTTACTTAAAAAGAGACAATAATTGAATGTTTAGCTCGAGAAACATGAAGCAAAAGCCATTGATTGAGAAGAAAAGACCATTTATAGTCACTCATGCCTTCGAAACCCTTATTACTCACTTTAAAGGGCTTTATGATTTGATTATTAACTTTAAGCTGAATTTTTTTACATTTTTTGTTAAAACATATTATAATTGAATGTTTACCTCGAAAAACGTGAAGCGAAAGCCATCAATTGAGAAGAAAAGAACATTTATAGTCACTCACGCCTTCGAAAGCCTAAATACTTGCTTAAAATTCTTTTACAATCTGATTATTTTTTTTAAAATGAATTTTCTTACATTTTTGGTCAAAACAGATTATATTTCAATGTTTATCTTGAGAAACGTGAAGCGAAAGCCATCGATTGAGAAGAAAAGAACATTTATAGTCACTCATGCCTTCGAAAGCCTAAATACTTGCTTAAAATTGTTTTACAATCTGATTAATTTTTTTAATGTTGAATTTTCTTACATTTTTAGTTAAAACAGACTATAATTGAATGTTTACCTCAAGAAACATGAAGCAAAGCCATCGATTGAGAAGAAAAGACCATTTATAGTCACTCATGCCTTCGAAACGCTTATTGCTCACTGTAAATGGCTTTATGATTTGATTATTAACTTTAAGCTGAATTTTTTTACATTTTTTGTTAAAACATATTATAATTGAATGTTTACCTCGAGAAACATGAAGCGAAAGCCATCGATTGAGAAGAAAAGAACATTTATAGTCACTCATGCCTTCGAAAGCCTCATTATTCACTTTAAATGATTTTATAATCTCATTATTGATTTTATGTTGAATTTTCTTACATATTAGTTAAAACAGACTATAATTGAATGTTTACCTCAGGAAACATGAAGCAAAGCCATCGATTGAGAAGAAAAGACCATTTATAGTCACTCTTGCCTTTGAAACCCTTATTGCTCACTTTAAGTGGCTTTATGATTTGATTATTAACTTTAAGCTGAATATTTTTACATTTTTTGTTAAAACAGATTATAATTGAATGTTTATCTTGAGAAACGTAAAGCGAAAGCCATCGATTGAGAAGAAAAGAACATTTATAGTCACTCATGCCTCCGAAAGCCTAAATACTTGCTTAAAATTGTTTTACAATCTGATTATTTTTTTTAATGTTGAATTTTCTTACATTTTTAGTTAAAACAGACTATAATTGAATGTTTACCTCAAGAAACATGAATCAAAGCCATCGATTGAGAAGAAAAGACCATTTATAGTCACTCATACCTTCGAAACCCTTATTGCTCACTTTAAATGGCTTTATGATTTGATTATTAACCTTAAGCTGAATTTTTTTACATTTTTTGTTAAAACAGATTATAATTGAATGTTGACCTTGAGAAACGTGAAGCGAAAGCTATCGATTGAGAGGAAAAGAACATTTATAGTCACTCATGCCTTCGAAAGCCTCATTATTCACTTTAAATGATTTTATAATATCATTATTGATTTTATGTTGAATTTTCTTACATTTTTAGTTAAAATGACTAGAATTGAATGTTTACCTCAGGAAACATGAAGCAAAGCCATCGATTGAGAAGAAAAGACCATTTATAGTCACTCATGCCTTCGAAACGCTTATTACTCACTGTAAATGGCTTTATGATTTGATTATTAACTTTAAGCTGAATTTTTTTACATTTTTTGTTAAAACAGATTATAATTGAATGTTTACCTAGAGAAACGTGAAGCGAAAGCCATCGATTGAGAAGAAAAGAACATTTATAGTCACTCATGCCTTCGAAAGCCTTATTACTTACTTAAAATTGTTTTACAATCTGATTATTTTTTTTAAAATGAATTTTCTTACATTTTTCGTTAAAATAGATTATATTTAAATGTTTGTCTCGAGAAACTTGAAGCAAAAGCCATCGATTGATAAGAAAAGTCCATTTATAGTCACTCATGCCTTCGAAAGCCTCATTATTCACTTTAAATGATTTTATAATCTCATTATTGATTTTAGGTTGAATTTTCTTACCTTTTTACTTAAAAAGAGACTATAATTGAATGTTTAGCTCGGGAAACATGAAGCAAAAGCCATCGATTGAGAAGAAAAGACCATTTATAGTCACTCATGCCTTCCAAACCCTTATTACTCACTTTAAAGGGCGTTATGATTTGATTATTAACTTTAAGCTGAATGTTTTTACATTTTTTGTTAAAACATATTCTAATTGAATGTTTACCTCGAGAAACGTGAAGCGAAAGCCATCGATTGAGAAGAAAAGAACATTTATAGTCACTCATGCCTTCGAAAGCCTCATTATTCACTTTAAATGATTTTATAATCTCATTATTGATTTTATGTTGAATTTTCTTACATTTTTAGTTAAAACAGACTATAATTGAATGTTTACCTCAGGAAACATGAAGCAAAGCCATCGATTGAGAAGAAAAGACCATTTATAGTCACTCATGCCTTCGAAACGCTTATTGCTCACTGTAAGTGGCTTTATGATTTGATTATTAACTTTAAGCTGAATATTTTTACATTTTTTGTTAAAACAGATTATAATTGAATGTTTATCTTGAGAAACGTAAAGCGAAAGCCATCGATTGAGAAGAAAAGAACATTTATAGTCACTCATGCCTCCGAAAGCCTAAATACTTGCTTAAAATTGTTTTACAATCTGATTATTTTTTTTAAAATGAATTTTCTTACATTTTTCGTTAAAATAGATTATATTTAAATGTTTGTCTCGAGAAACTTGAAGCAAAAGCCATCGATTGATAAGAAAAGTCCATTTATAGTCACTCATGCCTTCGAAAGCCTCATTATTCACTTTAAATGATTTTATAATCTCATTATTGATTTTAGGTTGAATTTTCTTACCTTTTTACTTAAAAAGAGACTATAATTGAATGTTTAGCTCGGGAAACATGAAGCAAAAGCCATCGATTGAGAAGAAAAGACCATTTATAGTCACTCATGCCTTGCAAACCCTTATTACTCACTTTAAAGGGCGTTATGATTTGATTATTAACTTTAAGCTGAATGTTTTTACATTTTTTGTTAAAACATATTCTAATTGAATGTTTACCTCGAGAAACGTGAAGCGAAAGCCATCGATTGAGAAGAAAAGAACATTTATAGTCACTCATGCCTTCGAAAGCCTCATTATTCACTTTAAATGATTTTATAATCTCATTATTGATTTTATGTTGAATTTTCTTACATTTTTAGTTAAAACAGACTATAATTGAATGTTTACCTCAGGAAACATGAAGCAAAGCCATCGATTGAGAAGAAAAGACCATTTATAGTCACTCATGCCTTCGAAACGCTTATTGCTCACTGTAAGTGGCTTTATGATTTGATTATTAACTTTAAGCTGAATATTTTTACATTTTTTGTTAAAACAGATTATAATTGAATGTTTATCTTGAGAAACGTAAAGCGAAAGCCATCGATTGAGAAGAAAAGAACATTTATAGTCACTCATGCCTCCGAAAGCCTAAATACTTGCTTAAAATTGTTTTACAATCTGATTATTTTTTTTAATGTTGAATTTTCTTACATTTTTAGTTAAAACAGACTATAATTGAATGTTTACCTCAAGAAACATGAATCAAAGCCATCGATTGAGAAGAAAAGACCATTTATAGTCACTCATGCCTTCGAAACCCTTATTGCTCACTTTAAATGGCTTTATGATTTGATTATTAACCTTAAGCTGAATTTTTTTACATTTTTTGTTAAAACAGATTATAATTGAATGTTGACCTTGAGAAACGTGAAGCGAAAGCTATCGATTGAGTGGAAAAGAACATTTATAGTCACTCATGCCTTCGAAAGCCTCATTATTCACTTTAAATGATTTTATAATCTCATTATTGATTTTATGTTGAATTTTCTTACATTTTTTGTTAAAATGACTAGAATTGAATGTTTACCTCAGGAAACATGAAGCAAAGCCATCGATTGAGAAGAAAAGACCATTTATAGTCACTCATGCCTTCGAAACGCTTATTACTCACTGTAAATGGCTTTATGATTTGATTATTAACTTTAAGCTGAATTTTTTTACATTTTTTGTTAAAACAGATTATAATTGAATGTTTACCTTGAGAAACGTGAAGCGAAAGCCATCGATTGAGAAGAAAAGAACATTTATAGTCACTCATGCCTTCGAAAGCCTTATTACTTACTTAAAATTGTTTTACAATCTGATTATTTTTTTTAAAATGAATTTTCTTACATTTTTCGTTAAAATAGATTATATTTAAATGTTTGTCTCGAGAAACTTGAAGCAAAAGCCATCGATTGATAAGAAAAGTCCATTTATAGTCACTCATGCCTTCGAAAGCCTCATTATTCACTTTAAATGATTTTATAATCTCATTATTGATTTTAGGTTGAATTTTCTTACCTTTTTACTTAAAAAGAGACTATAATTGAATGTTTAGCTCGGGAAACATGAAGCAAAAGCCATCGATTGAGAAGAAAAGACCATTTATAGTCACTCATGCCTTCCAAACCCTTATTACTCACTTTAAAGGGCGTTATGATTTGATTATTAACTTTAAGCTGAATGTTTTTACATTTTTTGTTAAAACATATTCTAATTGAATGTTTACCTCGAGAAACGTGAAGCGAAAGCCATCGATTGAGAAGAAAAGAACATTTATAGTCACTCATGCCTTCGAAAGCCTCATTATTCACTTTAAATGATTTTATAATCTCATTATTGATTTTATGTTGAATTTTCTTACATTTTTAGTTAAAACAGACTATAATTGAATGTTTACCTCAGGAAACATGAAGCAAAGCCATCGATTGAGAAGAAAAGACCATTTATAGTCACTCATGCCTTCGAAACGCTTATTGCTCACTGTAAGTGGCTTTATGATTTGATTATTAACTTTAAGCTGAATATTTTTACATTTTTTGTTAAAACAGATTATAATTGAATGTTTATCTTGAGAAACGTAAAGCGAAAGCCATCGATTGAGAAGAAAAGAACATTTATAGTCACTCATGCCTCCGAAAGCCTAAATACTTGCTTAAAATTGTTTTACAATCTGATTATTTTTTTTAAAATGAATTTTCTTACATTTTTCGTTAAAATAGATTATATTTAAATGTTTGTCTCGAGAAACTTGAAGCAAAAGCCATCGATTGATAAGAAAAGTCCATTTATAGTCACTCATGCCTTCGAAAGCCTCATTATTCACTTTAAATGATTTTATAATCTCATTATTGATTTTAGGTTGAATTTTCTTACCTTTTTACTTAAAAAGAGACTATAATTGAATGTTTAGCTCGGGAAACATGAAGCAAAAGCCATCGATTGAGAAGAAAAGACCATTTATAGTCACTCATGCCTTGCAAACCCTTATTACTCACTTTAAAGGGCGTTATGATTTGATTATTAACTTTAAGCTGAATGTTTTTACATTTTTTGTTAAAACATATTCTAATTGAATGTTTACCTCGAGAAACGTGAAGCGAAAGCCATCGATTGAGAAGAAAAGAACATTTATAGTCACTCATGCCTTCGAAAGCCTCATTATTCACTTTAAATGATTTTATAATCTCATTATTGATTTTATGTTGAATTTTCTTACATTTTTAGTTAAAACAGACTATAATTGAATGTTTACCTCAGGAAACATGAAGCAAAGCCATCGATTGAGAAGAAAAGACCATTTATAGTCACTCATGCCTTCGAAACGCTTATTGCTCACTGTAAGTGGCTTTATGATTTGATTATTAACTTTAAGCTGAATATTTTTACATTTTTTGTTAAAACAGATTATAATTGAATGTTTATCTTGAGAAACGTAAAGCGAAAGCCATCGATTGAGAAGAAAAGAACATTTATAGTCACTCATGCCTCCGAAAGCCTAAATACTTGCTTAAAATTGTTTTACAATCTGATTATTTTTTTTAATGTTGAATTTTCTTACATTTTTAGTTAAAACAGACTATAATTGAATGTTTACCTCAAGAAACATGAATCAAAGCCATCGATTGAGAAGAAAAGACCATTTATAGTCACTCATGCCTTCGAAACCCTTATTGCTCACTTTAAATGGCTTTATGATTTGATTATTAACCTTAAGCTGAATTTTTTTACATTTTTTGTTAAAACAGATTATAATTGAATGTTGACCTTGAGAAACGTGAAGCGAAAGCTATCGATTGAGTGGAAAAGAACATTTATAGTCACTCATGCCTTCGAAAGCCTCATTATTCACTTTAAATGATTTTATAATCTCATTATTGATTTTATGTTGAATTTTCTTACATTTTTTGTTAAAATGACTAGAATTGAATGTTTACCTCAGGAAACATGAAGCAAAGCCATCGATTGAGAAGAAAAGACCATTTATAGTCACTCATGCCTTCGAAACGCTTATTACTCACTGTAAATGGCTTTATGATTTGATTATTAACTTTAAGCTGAATTTTTTTACATTTTTTGTTAAAACAGATTATAATTGAATGTTTACCTTGAGAAACGTGAAGCGAAAGCCATCGATTGAGAAGAAAAGAACATTTATAGTCACTCATGCCTTCGAAAGCCTTATTACTTACTTAAAATTGTTTTACAATCTGATTATTTTTTTTAAAATGAATTTTCTTACATTTTTCGTTAAAATAGATTATATTTAAATGTTTGTCTCGAGAAACTTGAAGCAAAAGCCATCGATTGATAAGAAAAGTCCATTTATAGTCACTCATGCCTTCGAAAGCCTCATTATTCACTTTAAATGAGTTTATATAATCTCATTATTGATTTTAGGTTGAATTTTCTTACCTTTTTACTTAAAAAGAGACTATAATTGAATGTTTAGCTCGGGAAACATGAAGCAAAAGCCATCGATTGAGAAGAAAAGACCATTTATAGTCACTCATGCCTTCCAAACCCTTATTACTCACTTTAAAGGGCGTTATGATTTGATTATTAACTTTAAGCTGAATGTTTTTACATTTTTTGTTAAAACATATTCTAATTGAATGTTTACCTCGAGAAATGTGAAGCGAAAGCCATCGATTCAGAAGAAAAGAACATTTATAGTCACTCATGCCTTTGAAAGCCTTATTACTTGCTTAAAATTATTTTACAATCTGATTATTTTTTTTAAAATGAATTTTCTTACATTTTTGGTCAAAACAGATTATATTTCAATGTTTATCTAGAGAAACGTGAAGCGAAAGCCATCGATTGAGAAGAAAAGAACATTTATAGTCACTCATGCCTTCGAAAGCCTAAATACTTGCTTAAAATTGTTTTACAATCTGATTATTTTTTTTAATATTGAATTTTCTTACATTTTTAGTTAAAACAGACTATAATTGAATGTTTAGCTCGGGAAACATAAAGCAAAAGCCATCGATTGAGAAGAAAAGACCATTTATAGTCACTCATGCCTTCAAAACCCTTATTACTCACTTTAAAGGGCTTTATGATTTGATTATTAACTTTAAGCTGAATTTTTTTACATTTTTTGTTAAAACATATTATAATTGAATGTTTACCTTGAGAAACGTGAAGCTAAAGCTATCGTTTGAGAGGAAAAGAACATTTATAGTCACTCATGCCTTCGAAACCCTCATTATTCACTTTAAATGATTTTATAATCTCATTATTTATTTTATGTTGAATTTTCTTACATTTTTAGTTAAAACATACTATAATTGAATGTTTACCTCAGGAAACAAGAAGCAAAGCCATCGATTGAGAAGAAAAGACCATTTATAGTCACTCATGCCTTCGAAACGCTTATTACTCACTGTAAATGGCTTTATGATTTGATTATTAACTTTAAGCTGAATTGTTTTACATTTTTTGTTAAAACAGATTATAATTGAATGTTTACCTTGAGAAACGTGAAGCGAAAGCCATCGATTGAGAAGAAAAGAACATTTATAGTCACTCATGCCTTCGAAAGCCTTATTACTTACTTAAAATTGTTTTACAATCTGATTATTTTTTTTAAAATGAATTTTCTTACATTTTTCGTTAAAATAGATTATATTTAAATGTTTGTCTCGAGAAACTTGAAGCAAAAGCCATCGATTGATAAGAAAAGTCCATTTATAGTCACTCATGCCTTCGAAAGCCTCATTATTCACTCTAAATGATTTTATAATCTCATTATTGATTTTAGGTTGAATTTTCTTACCTTTTTACTTAAAAAGAGACTATAATTGAATGTTTAGCTCGGGAAACATGAAGCAAAAGCCATCGATTGAGAAGAAAAGACCATTTATAGTCACTCATGCCTTCCAAACCCTTATTACTCACTTTAAAGGGCGTTACGATTTGATTATTAACTTTAAGCTGAATGTTTTTACATTTTTTGTTAAAACATATTCTAATTGAATGTTTACCTCGAGAAACATGAAGCGAAAGCCATCGATTCAGAAGAAAAGAACATTTATAGTCACTCATGCCTTTGAAAGCCTTATTACTTGCTTAAAATTATTTTACAATCGGATTATTTTTTTTAAAATGAATTTTCTTACATTTTTGGTCAAAACAGATTATATTTCAATGTTTATCTAGAGAAACGTGAAGCGAAAGCCATCGATTGAGAAGAAAAGAACATTTATAGTCACTCATGCCTTCGAAAGCCTAAATACTTGCTTAAAATTGTTTTACAATCTGATTATTTTTTTTAATATTGAATTTTCTTACATTTTTAGTTAAAACAGACTATAATTGAATGTTTAGCTCGGGAAACATGAAGCAAAAGCCATCGATTGAGAAGAAAAGACCATTTATAGTCACTCATGCCTTCAAAACCCTTATTACTCACTTTAAAGGGCTTTATGATTTGATTATTAACTTTAAGCTGAATTTTTTTACATTTTTTGTTAAAACATATTATAATTGAATGTTTACCTCGAGAAACGTGAAGCGAAAGCTATCGTTTGAGAGGAAAAGAACATTTATAGTCACTCATGCCTTCGAAACCCTCATTATTCACTTTAAATGATTTTATAATCTCATTATTTATTTTATGTTGAATTTTCTTACATTTTTAGTTAAAACATACTATAATTGAATGTTTACCTCAGGAAACAAGAAGCAAAGCCATCGATTGAGAAGAAAAGACCATTTATAGTCACTCATGCCTTCGAAACGCTTATTACTCACTGTAAATGGCTTTATGATTTGATTATTAACTTTAAGCTGAATTTTTTTACATTTTTTGTTAAAACAGATTATAATTGAATGTTTACCTTGAGAAACGTGAAGCGAAAGCCATCGATTGAGAAGAAAAGAACATTTATAGTCACTCATGCCTTCGAAAGCCTCATTATTCACTTTAAATGATTTTATAATCTCATTATCGATTTTATGTTGAATTTTCTTACCTTTTTACTTAAAAAGAGACAATAATTGAATGTTTAGCTCGGGAAACATGAAGCAAAAGCCATCGATTGAGAAGAAAAGACCATTTATAGTCACTCATGCCTTCGAAACCCTTATTACTCACTTTAAAGGGCTTTATGATTTGATTATTAACTTTAAGCTGAATTTTTTTACATTTTTTGTTAAAACATATTATAATTGAATGTTTACCTCGAAAAACGTGAAGCGAAAGCCATCAATTGAGAAGAAAAGAACATTTATAGTCACTCACGCCTTCGAAAGCCTAAATACTTGCTTAAAATTATTTTACAATCTGATTATTTTTTTTAAAATGAATTTTCTTACATTTTTGGTCAAAACAGATTATATTTCAATGTTTATCTTGAGAAACGTGAAGCGAAAGCCATCGATTGAGAAGAAAAGAACATTTATAGTCACTCATGCCTTCGAAAGCCTAAATACTTGCTTAAAATTGTTTTACAATCTGACTATTTTTTTTAATGTTGAATTTTCTTACATTTTTAGTTAAAATAGACTATAATTGAATGTTTACCTCAAGAAACATGAAGCAAAGCCATCGATTGAGAAGAAAAGACCATTTATAGTCAGTCATGCCTTCGAAACCCTTATTGCTCACTTTAAATGGCTTTATGATTTGATTATTAACCTTAAGCTGAATTTTTTTACATTTTTTGTTAAAACATATTATAATTGATTGTTTACCTTGAGAAACGTGAAGCGAAAGCTATCGATTGAGAGGAAAAGAACATTTATAGTCACTCATGCCTTCGAAAGCCTCATTATTCACTTTAAATGATTTTATAATCTCATTATTGATTTTATGTTGAATTTTCTTACATTTTTAGTTAAAACAGACTATAATTGAATGTTTACCTCAGGAAACATGAAGCAAAGCCATCGATTGAGAAGAAAAGACCATTTATAGTCACTCATGCCTTCGAAACGCTTATTGCTCACTGTAAATGGCTTTATGATTTGATTATTAACTTTAAGCTGAATTTTTTTACATTTTTTGTTAAAACAGATTATAATTGAATGTTTACCTTGAGAAACGTGAAGCGAAAGCCATCGATTGAGAAGAAAAGAACATTTATAGTCACTCATGCCTTCGAAAGCCTTATTACTTACTTAAAATTGTTTTACAATCTGATTATTTTTTTTAAAATGAATTTTCTTACATTTTTCGTTAAAATAGATTATATTTAAATGTTTGTCTCGAGAAACTTGAAGCAAAAGCCATCGATTGATAAGAAAAGTCCATTTATAGTCACTCATGCCTTCGAAAGCCTCATTATTCACTTTAAATGATTTTATAATCTCATTATTGATTTTAGGTTGAATTTTCTTACCTTTTTACTTAAAAAGAGACTATAATTGAATGTTTAGCTCGGGAAACATGAAGCAAAAGCCATTGATTGAGAAGAAAAGACCATTTATAGTCACTCATGCCTTCGAAACCCTTATTACTCACTTTAAAGGGCTTTATGATTTGATTATTAACTTTAAGCTGAATTTTTTTACATTTTTTGTTAAAACATATTATAATTGAATGTTTACCTCGAGAAACATGAAGCGAAAGCCATCGATTGAGAAGAAAAGAACATTTATAGTCACTCATGCCTTCGAAAGTCTCATTATTCACTTTAAATGATTTTATAATCTCATTATTGATTTATGTTGAATTTTCTTACATATTAGTTAAAACAGACTATAATTGAATGTTTACCTCAGGAAACATGAAGCAAAGCCATCGATTGAGAAGAAAAGACCATTTATAGTCACTCTTGCCTTTGAAACCCTTATTGCTCACTTTAAGTGGCTTTATGATTTGATTATTAACTTTAAGCTGAATATTTTTACATTTTTTGTTAAAACAGATTATAATTGAATGTTTATCTTGAGAAACGTAAAGCGAAAGCCATCGATTGAGAAGAAAAGAACATTTATCGTCACTCATGCCTCCGAAAGCCTAAATACTTGCTTAAAATTGTTTTACAATCTGATTATTTTTTTTAATGTTGAATTTTCTTACATTTTTAGTTAAAACAGACTATAATTGAATGTTTACCTCAAGAAACATGAATCAAAGCCATCGATTGAGAAGAAAAGACCATTTATAGTCACTCATGCCTTCGAAACCCTTATTGCTCACTTTAAATGGCTTTATGATTTGATTATTAACCTTAAGCTGAATTTTTTTACATTTTTTGTTAAAACAGATTATAATTGAATGTTGACCTTGAGAAACGTGAAGCGAAAGCTATCGATTGAGAGGAAAAGAACATTTATAGTCACTCATGCCTTCGAAAGCCTCATTATTCACTTTAAATGATTTTATAATCTCATTATTGATTTTATGTTGAATTTTCTTACATTTTTTGTTAAAATGACTAGAATTGAATGTTTACCTCAGGAAACATGAAGCAAAGCCATCGATTGAGAAGAGAAGACCATTTATAGTCACTCATGCCTTCGAAACGCTTATTACTCACTGTAAATGGCTTTATGATTTGATTATTAACTTTAAGCTGAATTTTTTTACATTTTTTGTTAAAACAGATTATAATTGAATGTTTACCTTGAGAAACGTGAAGCGAAAGCCATCGATTGAGAAGAAAAGAACATTTATAGTCACTCATGCCTTCGAAAGCCTTATTACTTACTTAAAATTGTTTTACAATCTGATTATTTTTTTTAAAATGAATTTTCTTACATTTTTCGTTAAAATAGATTATATTTAAATGTTTGTCTCGAGAAACTTGAAGCAAAAGCCATCGATTGATAAGAAAAGTCCATTTATATTCACTCATGCCTTCGAAAGCCTCATTATTCACTTTAAATGATTTTATAATCTCATTATTTATTTTAGGTAGAATTTTCTTACCTTTTTACTTAAAAAGAGACTATAATTGAATGTTTAGCTCGGGAAACATGAAGTAAAAGCCATCGACTGAGAAGAAAAGACCATTTATAGTCACTCATGCCTTCGAAACCCTTATTACTCACTTTAAAGGGCTTTATGATTTGATTATTAACTTTAAGCTTAATTTTTTTACATTTTTTGTTAAAACATATTATAATTGAATGTTTACCTCGAGAAACATGAAGCGAAAGCCATCGATTGAGAAGAAAAGAACATTTATAGTCACTCATGCCTTCGAAAGCCTTATTACTTACTTAAAATTATTTTACAATCTGATTATTTTTTTTAAAATGAATTTTCTTACATTTTTTGTCAAAACAGACTATATTTCAATGTTTATCTTGAGAAACGTGAAGCGAAAGCCATCGATTGAGAAGAAAAGAACATTTATAGTCACTCATGCCTTCGAAAAGCCCAAATACTTGCTTAAAATTGTTTTACAATCTGATTATTTTTTTTAATGTTGAATTTTCTTACATTTTTAGTTAAAACAGACTATAATTGAATGTTTACCTCAAGAAACATGAAGCAAAGCCATCGATTGAGAAGAAAAGACCATTTATAGTCACTCATGCCTTCGAAACCCTTATTGCTCACTTTAAATGGCTTTATGATTTGATTATTAACCTTAAGCTGAATCTTTTTACATTTTTTGTTAAAACATATTATAATTGAATGTTTACCTTGATAAACGTGAAGCGAAAGCTATCGATTGAGAGGAAAAGAACATTTATAGTCACTCATGCCTTCGAAAGCCTCATTATTCACTTTAAATGATTTTATAATCTCATTATTGATTTTATGTTGAATTTTCTTACATTTTTAGTTAAAATAGACTATAATTGAATGTTTACCTCAGGAAACATGAAGCAAAAGCCATCAATTGAGAAGAAAAGAACATTTATAGTCACTCATGCCTTCGAAAGCCTTATTAGTTGCTTAAAATTGTTTTACAATCTCATTATTTTTTTTAAAATGAATTTTCTTTCATTTTTGGTTAAAATAGAATATATTTAAATGTTTGTCTTGAGAAACGTGAAGCGAAAGCCATCGATTGACAAGAAAAGTCCATTATAGTCACTCATACCTTCGAAAGCCTCATTATTCACTTTAAATGATTTTATAATCTCATTATTGACTTTATGTTGAATTTTCTTACATTTTTAGTTAAAACAGACTATAATTGAATGTTTACCTCGGGAAACATGAAGCAAAAGCCATCAATTGAGAAGAAAAGACCATTTATAGTCACTCATACCTTCGAAACCCTTACTGCTCAGTTTAAATGGCTTTATGATTTGATTATTAACTTTAAGCTGAATTTTTTTACATTTTTTGTTAAAACAGATTATAATTGAATGTTTACCTCGAGAAACGTGAAGCGAAAGCCATCGATTGAGAAGAAAAGAACATTTATAGTCACTCATGCCTTCGAAAGCCTTATTACTTACTTAAAATTGTTTTACAATCTGATTATTTTTTTTAAAATGAATTTTCTTACATTTTTTGTTAAAATAGATTATATTTAAATGTTTGTCTCGAGCAACTTGAAGCAAAAGCCATCGATTGATAAGAAAAGTCCATTTATAGTCACTCATGCCTTCGAAAGCCTCATTATTCACTTTAAATGATTTTATAATCTCATTATTGATTTTAGGTTGAATTTTCTTACCTTTTTCCTTAAAAAGAGACTGTAATTGAATGTTTAGCTCGGGAAACATGAAGCAAAAGCCATCGATTGAGAAGAAAAGACCATTTATAGTCACTCACGCCTTCGAAACCCTTATTACTCACTTTAAAGGGCTTTATGATTTGATTATTAACTTTAAGCTGAATTTTTTTGCATTTTTTGTTAAAACATATTATAATTGAATGTTTACCTCGAGAAACATGAAGCGAAAGCCATCGATTGAGAAGAAAAGAACATTTATAGTCACTCATGCCTTCGAAAGCCTCATTATTCACTTTAAATGATTTTATAATCTCATTATTGATTTTATGTTGAATTTTCTTATATATTAGTTAAAACAGACTATAATTGAATGTTTACCTCAGGAAACATGAAGCAAAGCCATCGATTGAGAAGAAAAGACCATTTATAGTCACTCTTGCCTTTGAAACCCTTATTGCTCACTTTAAGTGGCTTTATGATTTGATTATTAACTTTAAGCTGAATATTTTTACATTTTTTGTTAAAACAGATTATAATTGAATGTTTACCTCGAGAAACGTGAACCGAAAGCTATCGATTGAGAGGAAAAGAACATTTATAGTTACTCATGCCTTCGAAAGCCTCATTATTCACTTTAAATGATTTTATAATCTCATTATTGATTTTATGTTGAATTTTCTTACATTTTTAGTTCAAACATACTATAATTGAATGTTTACTTCAGGAAACATGAAGCAAAAGCCATCAATTAAGAAGAAAAGAACATTTATAGTCACTCATGCCTTCGAAAGCCTTATTAGTTGCTTAAAATTGTTTTACAATCTCATTATTTTTTTTAAAATGAATTTTCTTTCATTTTTGGTTAAAATAGAATATATTTAAAAGTTTGTCTTGAGAAACGTGAAGCGAAAGCCATCGATTGACAAGAAAAGTCCATTATAGTCACTCATACCTTCGAAAGCCTCATTATTCACTTTAAATGATTTTATAATCTCATTATTGACTTTATGTTGAATTTTCTTACATTTTTAGTTAAAACAGACTATAATTGAATGTTTACCTCGGGAAACATGAAGCAAAAGCCACCAATTGAGAAGAAAAGACCATTTATAGTCACTCATGCCTTCGAAAGCCTTATTACTTACTTAAAATTGTTTTACAATCTGATTATTTTTTTTAAAATGAATTTTCTTACATTTTTTGTTAAAATAGATTATATTTAAATGTTTGTCTCGAGAAACTTGAAGCAAAAGCCATCGATTGATAAGAAAAGTCCATTTATAGTCACTCATGCCTTCGAAAGCCTTATTATTCACTTTAAATGATTTTATAATCTCATTATTGATTTTAGGTTGAATTTTCTTACCTTTTTACTTAAAAAGAGACTATAATTGAATGTTTAGCTCGGGAAACATGAAGCAAAAGCCATCGATTGAGAAGAAAAGACCATTTATAGTCACTCATGCCTTCGAAACCCTTATTACTCACTTTAAAGGGCTTTATGATTTGATTATTAACTTTAAGCTTAATTTTTTTACATTTTTTGTTAAAACATATTATAATTGAATGTTTACCTCGAGAAACATGAAGCGAAAGCCATCGATTGAGAAGAAAAGAACATTTATAGTCACTCATGCCTTCGAAAGCCTCATTATTCACTTTAAATGATTTTATAATCTCATTATTGATTTTATGTTGAATTTTCTTACATATTAGTTAAAACAGACTATAATTGAATGTTTACCTCAGGAAACATGAAGCAAAGCCATCGATTGAGAAGAAAAGACCATTTATAGTCACTCTTGCCTTTGAAACCCTTATTGCTCACTTTAAGTGGCTTTATGATTTGATTATTAACTTTAAGCTGAATATTTTTACATTTTTTGTTAAAACAGATTATAATTGAATGTTTACCTCGAGAAACGTGAACCGAAAGCTATCGATTGAGAGGAAAAGAACATTTATAGTTACTCATGCCTTCGAAAGCCTCATTATTCACTTTAAATGATTTTATAATCTCATTATTGATTTTATGTTGAATTGTCTTACATTTTTAGTTCAAACAGACTATAATTGAATGTTTACCTCAGGAAACATGAAGCAAAAGCCATCAATTAAGAAGAAAAGAACATTTATAGTCACTCATGCCTTCGAAAGCCTTATTAGTTGCTTAAAATTGTTTTACAATCTCATAATTTTTTTAAAAATGAATTTTCTTTCATTTTTGGTTAAAATAGAATATATTTAAAAGTTTGTCTTGAGAAACGTGAAGCGAAAGCCATCGATTGACAAGAAAAGTCCATTATAGTCACTCATACCTTCGAAAGCCTCATTATTCACTTTAAATGATTTTATAATCTCATTATTGACTTTATGTTGAATTTTCTTACATTTTTAGTTAAAACAGACTATAATTGAATGTTTACCTCGGGAAACATGAAGCAAAAGCCATCAATTGAGAAGAAAAGACCATTTATAGTCACTCATACCTTCGAAACCCTTACTGCTCAGTTTAAATGGCTTTATGATTTGATTATTAACTTTAAGCTGAATTTTTTTACATTTTTTGTTAAAACAGATTATAATTGAATGTTTACCTCAAGAAACGTGAAGCGAAAGCCATCGATTGAGAAGAAAAGAACATTTATAGTCACTCATGCCTTCGAAAGCCTTATTACTTACTTAAAATTGTTTTACAATGTAATTATTTTTTTTAAAATGAATTTTCTTACATTTTTCGTTAAAATAGATTATATTTAAATGTTTGTCTCGAGAAACTTGAAGCAAAAGCCATCGATTGATAAGAAAAGTCCATTTATAGTCACTCATGCCTTCGAAAGCCTCATTATTCACTTTAAATGATTTTATAATCTCATTATTGATTTTAGGTTGAATTTTCTTACCTTTTTACTTAAAAAGAGACTATAATTGAATGTTTAGCTCGGGAAACATGAAGCAAAAGCCATCGATTGAGAAGAAAAGACCATTTATAGTCACTCATGCCTTCGAAACCCTTATTACTCACTTTAAAGGGCTTTATGATTTGATTATTAACTTTAAACTTAATTTTTTTACATTTTTTGTTAAAACATATTATAATTGAATGTTTACCTCGAGAAACATGAAGCGAAAGCCATCGATTGAGAAGAAAAGAACATTTATAGTCACTCATGCCTTCGAAAGCCTCATTATTCACTTTAAATGATTTTATAATCTCATTATTGATTTTATGTTGAATTTTCTTACATATTAGTTAAAACAGACTATAATTGAATGTTTACCTCAGGAAACATGAAGCAAAGCCATCGATTGAGAAGAAAAGACCATTTATAGTCACTCTTGCCTTTGAAACCCTTATTGCTCACTTTAAGTGGCTTTATGATTTGATTATTAACTTTAAGCTGAATATTTTTACATTTTTTGTTAAAACAGATTATAATTGAATGTTTACCTCGAGAAACGTGAACCGAAAGCTATCGATTGAGAGGAAAAGAACATTTATAGTTACTCATGCCTTCGAAAGCCTCATTATTCACTTTAAATGATTTTATAATCTCATTATTGATTTTATGTTGAATTGTCTTACATTTTTAGTTCAAACAGACTATAATTGAATGTTTACCTCAGGAAACATGAAGCAAAAGCCATCAATTAAGAAGAAAAGAACATTTATAGTCACTCATGCCTTCGAAAGCCTTATTAGTTGCTTAAAATTGTTTTACAATCTCATAATTTTTTTAAAAATGAATTTTCTTTCATTTTTGGTTAAAATAGAATATATTTAAAAGTTTGTCTTGAGAAACGTGAAGCGAAAGCCATCGATTCACAAGAAAAGTCCATTATAGTCACTCATACCTTCGAAAGCCTCATTATTCACTTTAAATGATTTTATAATCTCATTATTGACTTTATGTTGAATTTTCTTACATTTTTAGTTAAAACAGACTATAATTGAATGTTTACCTCGGGAAACATGAAGCAAAAGCCATCAATTGAGAAGAAAAGACCATTTATAGTCACTCATACCTTCGAAACCCTTACTGCTAAGTTTAAATGGCTTTATGATTTGATTATTAACTTTAAGCTGAATTTTTTTACATTTTTTGTTAAAACAGATTATAATTGAATGTTTACCTCGAGAAACGTGAAGCGAAAGCCATCGATTGAGAAGAAAAGAACATTTATAGTCACTCATGCCTTCGAAAGCCTTATTACTTACTTAAAATTGTTTTACAATCTAATTATTTTTCTTAAAATGAATTTTCTTACATTTTTTGTTAAAATAGATTATATTTAAATGTTTGTCTCGAGAAACTTGAAGCAAAAGCCATCGATTGATAAGAAAAGTCCATTTATAGTCACTCATGCCTTCGAAAGCCTCATTATTCACTTTAAATGATTTTATAATCTCATTATTGATTTTAGGTTGAATTTTCTTACCTTTTTACTTAAAAAGAGACTATAATTGAATGTTTAGCTCGGGAAACATGAAGCAAAAGCCATCGATTGAGAAGAAAAGACCATTTATAGTCATTCATGCCTTCGAAACCCTTATTACTCACTTTAAAGGGCTTTATGATTTGATTATTAACTTTAAGCTTAATTTTTTTACATTTTTTGTTAAAACATATTATAATTGAATGTTTACCTCGAGAAACATGAAGCGAAAGCCATCGATTTAGAAGAAAAGAACATTTATAGTCACTCATGCCTTCGAAAGCCTCATTATTCACTTTAAATGATTTTATAATCTCATTATTGATTTTATGTTGAATTTTCTTACATATTAGTTAAAACAGACTATAATTGAATGTTTACCTCAGGAAACATGAAGCAAAGCCATCGATTGAGAAGAAAAGACCATTTATAGTCACTCTTGCCTTTGAAACCCTTATTGCTCACTTTAAGTGGCTTTATGATTTGATTATTAACTTTAAGCTGAATATTTTTACATTTTTTGTTAAAACAGATTATAATTGAATGTTTACCTCGAGAAACGTGAACCGAAAGCTATCGATTGAGAGGAAAAGAACATTTATAGTTACTCATGCCTTCGAAAGCCTCATTATTCACTTTAAATGATTTTATAATCTCATTATTGATTTTATGTTGAATTGTCTTACATTTTTAATTCAAACAGACTATAATTGAATGTTTACCTCAGGAAACATGAAGCAAAAGCCATCAATTAAGAAGAAAAGAACATTTATAGTCACTCATGCCTTCGAAAGCCTTATTAGTTGCTTAAAATTGTTTTACAATCTCATTATTTTTTTTAAAATGAATTTTCTTTCATTTTTGGTTAAAATAGAATATATTTAAAAGTTTGTCTTGAGAAACGTGAAGCGAAAGCCATCGATTGACAAGAAAAGTCCATTATAGTCACTCATACCTTCGAAAGCCTCATTATTCACTTTAAATGATTTTATAATCTCATTATTGACTTTATGTTGAATTTTCTTACATTTTTAGTTAAAACAGACTATAATTGAATGTTTACCTCGGGAAACATGAAGCAAAAGCCATCAATTGAGAAGAAAAGACCATTTATAGTCACTCATACCTTCGAAACCCTTACTGCTCAGTTTAAATGGCTTTATGATTTGATTATTAACTTTAAGCTGAATTTTTTTACATTTTTTGTTAAAACAGATTATAATTGAATGTTTACCTCGAGAAACGTGAAGCGAAAGCCATCGATTGAGAAGAAAAGAACATTTATAGTCACTCATGCCTTCGAAAGCCTTATTACTTACTTAAAATTGTTTTACAATCTAATTATTTTTCTTAAAATGAATTTTCTTACATTTTTTGTTAAAATAGATTATATTTAAATGTTTGTCTCGAGAAACTTGAAGCAAAAGCCATCGATTGATAAGAAAAGTCCATTTATAGTCACTCATGCCTTCGAAAGCCTCATTATTCACTTTAAATGATTTTATAATCTCATTATTGATTTTAGGTTGAATTTTCTTACCTTTTTACTTAAAAAGAGACTATAATTGAATGTTTAGCTCGGGAAACATGAAGCAAAAGCCATCGATTGAGAAGAAAAGACCATTTATAGTCACTCATGCCTTCGAAACCCTTATTACTCACTTTAAAGGGCTTTATGATTTGATTATTAACTTTAAGCTTAATTTTTTTACATTTTTTGTTAAAACATATTATAATTGAATGTTTACCTCGAGAAACATGAAGCGAAAGCCATCGATTGAGAAGAAAAGAACATTTATAGTCACTCATGCCTTCGAAAGCCTCATTATTCACTTTAAATGATTTTATAATCTCATTATTGATTTTATGTTGAATTTTCTTACATATTAGTTAAAACAGACTATAATTGAATGTTTACCTCAGGAAACATGAAGCAAAGCCATCGATTGAGAAGAAAAGACCATTTATAGTCACTCTTGCCTTTGAAACCCTTATTGCTCACTTTAAGTGGCTTTATGATTTGATTATTAACTTTAAGCTGAATATTTTTACATTTTTTGTTAAAACAGATTATAATTGAATGTTTAGCTCGAGAAACATGAACCGAAAGCTATCGATTGAGAGGAAAAGAACATTTATAGTTACTCATGCCTTCGAAAGCCTCATTATTCACTTTAAATGATTTTATAATCTCATTATTGATTTTATGTTGAATTTTCTTACATTTTTAGTTCAAACAGACTATAATTGAATGTTTACCTCAGGAAACATGAAGCAAAAGCCATCAATTAAGAAGAAAAGAACATTTATAGTCACTCATGCCTTCGAAAGCCTTATTAGTTGCTTAAAATTGTTTTACAATCTCATTATTTTTTTTAAAATGAATTTTCTTTCATTTTTGGTTAAAATAGAATATATTTAAAAGTTTGTCTTGAGAAACGTGAAGCGAAAGCCATCGATTGACAAGAAAAGTCCATTATAGTCACTCATACCTTCGAAAGCCTCATTATTCACTTTAAATGATTTTATAATCTCATTATTGACTTTATGTTGAATTTTCTTACATTTTTAGTTAAAACAGACTATAATTGAATGTTTACCTTGGGAAACATGAAGCAAAAGCCATCAATTGAGAAGAAAAGACCATTTATAGTCACTCATACCTTCGAAACCCTTACTGCTAAGTTTAAATGGCTTTATGATTTGATTATTAACTTTAAGCTGAATTTTTTTACATTTTTTGTTAAAACAGGTTATAATTGAATGTTTACCTCGAGAAACGTGAAGCGAAAGCCATCGATTGAGAAGAAAAGAACATTTATAGTCACTCATGCCTTCGAAAGCCTTATTACTTGCTTAAAATTTTTTTACAATCTCATTATTTTTTTTAAAATGAATTTTCTTACATTTTTCGTTAAAATAGATTATATTTAAATGTTTGTCTCGAGAAACGTGAAGTGATAGCCCTCGATTGACAAGAAAAGTCCATTTATAGTAACTCTTGCCTTCGAAAGCCTCATTATTCACTTTAAATGATTTTATAATCTCATTATTGATTTTATGTTGAATTTTCTTACATTTTTAGTTAAAACAGACTATAATTGAATGTTTACCTCGTGAAACATGAAGCAAAAGCCATCAATTGAGAAGAAAAGACCATTTATAGTCACTCATGCCTTCGAAACCCTTATTGCTCAGTTTAAATGGCTTTATGATTTGATCATTAACTTTAAGCTGAATTTTTTTACATTTTTTGTTAAAACAGATTATAATTGAATGTTTACCTCGAGAAACGTGAAGCGAAAGCCATCGATTGAGAAGAGAAGAACATTTATAGTCACTCATGCCTTCGAAAGCCTTATTACGTGCTTAAAATTGTTTTACAATTTGATTATTTTTTTTAAAATGAATTTTCTTACATTTTTTGTTAAAATAGATTATATTTAAATGTTTGTCTCGAGAAATGTGAAGCGAAAGCCATCGATGGACAAGAGAAGTCCATTTATAGTCACTCATACCTTCGAAAGCCTTATTACTCGCATAAAATGGTTTTGCAATCTCATTATTTATTTTCAGATGAATTTTCTTACATTATTGGTTAAAACAGATTGTAATTGAATGTTTGCCTTGGGAAACATGAAGCGAAAGCCATCGATTGACAAGAAAAGTTCATTTATAGTCATTCATGCCTTCAAAAGCCCCATTATTCACTTTAAATTATTTTATAATCTCATTATTGATTTTATGTTGAATTTTCTTACATTTTTAGTTAAAACAGACTATAATTGAATGTTTACCTCAGGAAACATGAAGCAAAAGCCATCGATTGAGAAGAAAAGAACATTTATAGTCACTCATGCCTTCGAAAGCCTTATTACTTGATTAAAATTGTTTTACAATCTCATTATTTTTTTTATAATGAATTTTCTTACATTTTTTGTTAAAATAGATTATATTTAAATGTTTGTCTTGAGAAACATGAAGCGAAAGCCATCGATTGACAAGAAAAGTCCATTATAGTCACTTATGCCTTCGAAAGCCTCATTATTCACTTTGAATGATTTTATAATCTCATTATTGACTTTATGTTGAATTTTCTTACATTTTTAGTTAAAACAGACTATAATTGAATGTTTACCTCGGGAAACATGAAGCAAAAGCCATCAATTGAGAAGAAAAGACCATTTATAGTCACTCATGCCTTCGAAACCCTTATTGCTCAGTTTAAATGGCTTTATGATTTGATTATTAACTTTAAACTGAATTTTTTTACATTTTTTGTTAAAACAGATTATAATTGAATGTTTATCTCGAGAAACGTGAAGCGAAAGCCATCGATTGAGAAGAAAAGAACATTTATAGTCACTCATGCCTTCGAAAGCCTTGTTACTTGCTTAAAATTGTTTTACAATCTGATTATTTTTTTTAAATGTATTTTCATACATTTTTCGTTAAAATAGATTGTATTTAAATGTTTGTCTAGAGAAACGTGAAGCGAAAGCCATCGATTGACAAGAAAAGTCCATTTATCGTCACTCTTGCCTTCCAAAGGCTCATTATTCACTTTAAATGATTTTATAATCTCATTATTGATTTTATGTTGAATTTTCTTTCATTTTTCGTTAAAACAGACTATAATTGAATGTTTACCTTGGGAAACATGAAGCAAAAGCCATCGATTGAGAAGAAAAGACCATTTATAGTCACTCATGCCTTCGAAACCCTTATTGCTCACTTTGAATGGCTTTATGATTTGATTATTATCTTCAAGCTGAATTGTTTTACATTTTTTATTAAAACAGATTATAATTAAATGTTTACCTCGAGAAACGTAAAGTGAAAGCCATCGATTGAGAAGAAAAGAACATTTATAGTCACTCATGCCTTCGAAAGCCTTATTACTTGCTTAAAATTGTTTTACAATCTCATTATTCTTTTTAAATGAATTTTCTTACATTTTTGGTTAAATATAGATTATATTTAAGTGTTTGTCTCGAGAAACGTGAAGCGAAAGCCCTCGATTGACAAGAAAAGTCTATTATAGTAACTGATGCCTTCGAAAGCCTCATTATTCACTTTAAATGATTTTATAATCTCATTAATGATTTTATGTTGAATTTTCTTACATTTTTTGTTAAAACAGACTATAATTGAATGTTTACCTCGAGAAACATGAAGCAAAAGCCATCGATTGAGAAGAAAAGAACATTTATAGTCACTCATACCTTCGAAAGCCTTATTACTTGCTTAAAATTGTTTTACAATCTCATTATTTTTTTTAAAATGAATTTTCTTACATTTTTTGTCAAAACAGATTATATTTCAATGTTTATCTTGAGAAACGTGAAGCGAAAGCCATCGATTGAGAAGAAAAGAACATTTATAGTCACTCATGCCTTCGAAAGCCTAAATACTTGCTTAAAATTGTTTTACAATCTGATTATTTTTTTTAATGTTGAATTTTCTTACATTTTTAGTTAAAACAGACTATAATTGAATGTTTACCTCAAGAAACATGAAGCAAAGCCATCGATTGAGAAGAAAAGACCATTTATAGTCACTCATGCCTTCGAAACCCTTATTGCTCACTTTAAATGGCTTTATGATTTGATTATTAACCTTAAGCTGAATTTTTTTAAATTTTTTGTTAAAACATATTATAATTGAATGTTTACCTTGAGAAACGTGAAACGAAAGCTATCGATTGAGAGGAAAAGAACATTTATAGTCACTCATGCCTTCGAAAGCCTCATTATTCACTTTAAATGATTTTATAATCTCATTATTGATTTTATGTTGAATTTTCTTACATTTTTAGTTAAAACAGACTATAATTGAATGTTTACCTCAGGAAACATGAAGCAAAGCCATCGATTGAGAAGAAAAGACCATTTATAGTCACTCATGCCTTCGAAACGCTTATTGCTCACTGTAAATCGCTTTATGATTTGATTATTAACTTTAAGCTGAATTTTTTTACATTTTTTGTTAAAACAGATTATAATTGAATGTTTACCTTGAGAAACGTGAAGCGAAAGCCATCGATTGAGAAGAAAAGAACATTTATAGTCACTCATGCCTTCGAAAGCCTTATTACTTACTTAAAATTGTTTTACAATCTGATTATTTTTTTTAAAATGAATTTTCTTACATTTTTCGTTAAAATAGAGTATATTTAAATGTTTGTCTCGAGAAACTTGAAGCAAAAGCCATCGATTGATAAGAAAAGTCCATTTATAGTCACTCATGCCTTCGAAAGCCTCATTATTCACTTTAAATGATTTTATAATCTCATTATTGATTTTAGGTTGAATTTTCTTACCTTTTTACTTAAAAAGAGACTATAATTGAATGTTTAGCTCGGGAAACATGAAGCAAAAGCCATCGATTGAGAAGAAAAGACCATTTATAGTCACTCATGCCTTCGAAACCCTTATTACTCACTTTAAAGGGCTTTATGATTTGATTATTAACTTTAAGCTGAATTTTTTTACATTTTTTGTTAAAACATATTATAATTGAATGTTTACCTCGAGAAACATGAAGCGAAAGCCATCGATTGAGAAGAAAAGAACATTTATAGTCACTCATGCCTTCGAAAGCCTCATTATTCACTTTAAATGATTTTATAATCTCATGATTGATTTTATGTTGAATTTTCTTACATATTAGTTAAAACAGACTATAATTGAATGTTTACCTCAAGAAACATGAAGCAAAGCCATCGATTGAGAAGAAAAGACCATTTATAGTCACTCTTGCCTTTGAAACCCTTATTGCTCACTTTAAGTGGCTTTATGATTTGATTATTCACTTTAAGCTGAATATTTTTACATTTTTTGTTAAAACAGATTATAATTGAATGTTTACCTCGAGAAACGTGAATCGAAAGCTATCGATAGAGAGGAAAAGAATATTTATAGTTACTCATGCCTTCGAAAGCCTCATTATTCACTTTAAATGATTTTATACTCTCATTATTGATTTTATGTTGAATTTTTTACATTTTTAGTTAAAACAGACTATAATTGAATGTTTACCTCAGGAAACATGAAGCAAAAGCCATCAATTGAGAAGAAAATAACATTTATAGTCACTCATGCCTTCGAAAGCCTTATTAGTTGCTTAAAATTGTTTTACAATCTCATTATTTTTTTTAAAATGAATTTTCTTTCATTTTTGGTTAAAATCGAATATATTTAAATGTTTGTCTTGAGAAACATGAAGCGAAAGCCATCGATTGACAAGAAAAGTCCATTATAGTCACTCATACTTTCGAAAGCCTCATTATTCACTTTGAATGATTTTATAATCTCATTATTGACTTTATGTTGAATTTTCTTACATTTTAAGTTAAAACAGACTATAATTGAATGTTTACCTCGGGAAACATGAAGCAAAAGCCATCAATTGAGAAGAAAAGACCATTTATAGTCACTCATGCCTTCGAAACCCTTACTGCTCAGTTTAAATGGCTTTATGATTTGATTATTAACTTTAAGCTGAATTTTTTTACATTTTTTGTTAAAACAGATTATAATTGAATGTTTACCTCGAGAAACGTGAAGCGAAAGCCATCGATTGAGAAGAAAAGATCATTTATAGTCACTCATGCCTTCGAAAGCCTTATTACTTGCTTAAAATTTTTTGACAATCTCATTATTTTTTTTAAAATGAATTTTCTTACATTTTTCGTTAAAATAGATTATATTTAAATGTTTGTCTCGAGAAACGTGAAGCGAAAGCCCTCGATTGACAAGAAAAGTCCATTTATAGTAACTCTTGCCTTCAAAAGCCTCATTATTCACTTTAAATGATTTTATAATCTCATTATTGATTTTATGTTGAATTTTCTTACATTTTTAGTTAAAACAGTCTATAATTCAATGTTTACCTCGGGAAACATGAAGCAAAAGCCATCAATTGAGAAGAAAAGACCATTTATAGTCACTCATGCCTTCGAAACCCTTATTGCTCAGTTTAAATGGCTTTATGATTTGATCATTAACTTTAAGCTGAATTGTTTTACATTTTTTGTTAAAACAGATTATAATTGAATGTTTACCTCGAGAAACGTGAAGCGAAAGCCATCGATTGAGAAGAGAAGAACATTTATAGTCACTCATGCCTTCGAAAGCCTTATTACGTGCTTAAAATTGTTTTACAATCTGATTATTTTTTTTAAAATGAATTTTCTTACATTTTTTGTTCAAATAGATTATATTTAAATGTTTGTCTCGAGAAACATGAAGCGAAAGCCATCGATGGACAAGAGAAGTCTATTTATAGTCACTCATACCTTCGAAAGCCTTATTACTCGCATAAAATGGTTTTACAATCTCATTATTTATTTTCAGATGAATTTTCTTACATTTTTGGTTAAAACAGATTGTAATTGAATGTTTGCCTTGGGAAACATGAAGCGAAAGCCATCGATTGACAAGAAAAGTTCATTTATAGTCATTCATGCCTTCAAAAGCCCCATTATTCACTTTAAATTATTTTATAATCTCATTATTGATTTTATGTTGAATTTTCTTACATTTTTAGTTAAAACAGACTATAATTGAATGTTTACCTCAGGAAACATGAAGCAAAAGCCATCGATTGAGAAGAAAAGAACATTTATAGTCACTCATGCCTTCGAAAGCCTTATTACTTGATTAAAATTGTTTTACAATCTCATTATTTTTTTTATAATGAATTTTCTTACATTTTTTGTTAAAATAGATTATATTTAAATGTTTGTCTTGAGAAACATGAAGCGAAAGCCATCGATTGACAAGAAAAGTCCATTATAGTCACTTATGCCTTCGAAAGTCTCATTATTCACTTTAAATGATTTTATAATCTCATTATTGATTTTATGTTGAATTTTCTTACATTTTTAGTTAAAACAGACTATAATTGAATGTTTACCTCGGGAAACATGAAGCAAAAGCCATCAATTGAGAAGAAAAGACCATTTATAGTCACTCATGCCTTCGAAACTCTTATTGCTCAGTTTAAATGGCTTTATGATTTGATTATTAACTTTAAACTGAATTTTTTTATATTTTTTGTTAAAACAGATTATAATTGAATGTTTACCTCGAGAAACGTGAAGCGAAAGCCATCGATTGAGAAGAAAAGAACATTTATAGTCACTCATGCCTTCGAAAGCCTTGTTACTTGCTTAAAATTGTTTTACAATCTGATTATTTTTTTTAAAATGTATTTTCATACATTTTTCGTTAAAATAGATTGTATTTAAATGTTTGTCTTTAGAAACGTGAAGCGAAAGCCATCGATTGACAAGAAAAGTCCATTTATCGTCACTCTTGCCTTCCAAAGGCTCATTATTCACTTTAAATGATTTTATAATCTCATTATTGATTTTATGTTGAATTTTCTTTCATTTTTAGTTACAACAGACTATAATTGAATGTTTACCTCGGGAAACATGAAGCAAAAGCCATCGATTGAGAAGAAAAGACCATTTATAGTCACTCATGCCTTCGAAACCCTTATTGCTCACTTTGAATGGCTTTATGATTTGATTATTAACTTCAAGCTGAATTGTTTTACATTTTTTATTAAAACAGATTATAATTAAATGTTTACCTCGAGAAACGTAAAGTGAAAGCCATCGATTGAGAAGAAAAGAACATTTATAGTCACTCATGCCTTCGAAAGCCTTATTACTTGCTTAAAATTGTTTTACAATCTCATTATTTTTTTTAAATGAATTTTCTTACATTTTTGCTTAAAATAGATTATATTTAAGTGTTTGTCTCGAGAAACGTGAAGCGAAAGCCATTGATTGACAAGAAAAGTCCATTTCTAGTCGCTCATGCCTTCGAAAGCCTCATTATTCACTTTAAATGATTTTATAATCTCATTATTGATTTTATGTTGAATTTTCTTACATTTTTAGTTAAAAAGAGACTATAATTGAATGTTTACCTTGAGAAACATGAAGAAAAAGCCATCGATTGAGAAGAAAAGTTCATTTATAGTCACTCATGCCTTCGAAACCCTTATTACTCACTTTAAAGGGCTTTATGATTTGATTATTAACTTTAAGCTGAATTTTTTTACATTTTTTGTTAAAACATATTATAATTGAATGTTTACCTCGAAAAAAGTGAAGCGAAAGCCATCGATTGAGAAGAAAAGAACATTTATAGTCACTCATGGCTTCGAAAGCCTTATTACTTGCTTACAATTGTTTGACAATCTGATTATTTTTTTTAAGTTGAATTTTCTTACATTTTTGGTCAAAACAGATTATATTTCAATGTTTATCTTGAGAAATGTGAAGCGAAAGCCATCGGTTGACAAGAAAAGCCCATTTATAGTCACTCATACCTTCGAAAGCCTTATTACTCGTTTAAAATGGTTTTACAATCTCATTATTTATTTTCAGATGAATTTTCTTACATTTTTTGTTAAAACATATTGTAATTGAATGTTTCCCTTGGGAAACATGAAGCGAAAGCCATCGATTAACAAGAAAAGCTCATTTATAGTCACTCATGCCTTCAAAAGACCCATTATTCACTTTAAATGATTTTATAATCTCATTATTGATTTTATGTTGAATTTTCTTATATTTTTAGTTAAAACAGACTATAATTGACCCTCAGGAAACATGAAGCAAAAGCAATCGATTGAGAAGAAAAGAACATTTATAGTCACTCATGCCTTCGAAAGCCTTATTACTTGATTAAAATTGTTTTACAATCTCATTATTTTTTTTTAAATGAATTTTCTTACATTTTTTGTTAAAATAGATTATATTTAAATGTTGGTCTTGAGAAACGTGAAGCGAAAGCCATCGAATGACAAGAAAAGTCTATTATAGTCACTCATGCCTTCGAAAGCCTCATTATTCACTTTAAATGATTTTATAATCTCATTATTGATTTTATGTTGAATTTTCTTACATTTTTAGTTAAAACAGTCTATAATTGAATGTTTACCTCGGGAAACATGAAGCAAAAGCCATCAATTAAGAAGAAAAGACCATTTATAGTCACTCATGCCTTCGAAACCCTTATTGCTCAGTTTAAATGGCTTTATGATTTGATTATTAACTTTAAGCTGAATTTTTTTACATTTTTTGTTAAAACAAATTATAATTGAATGTTTACCTCGAGAAACGTAAAGCGAAAGCCAGCGATTTAGAAGAAAAGAACATTTATAGTCACTCATACCTTCGAAAGCCTTATTACTTGCTTAAAATTGTTTTACAATCTGATTATTTTTTTTAAAATGAATTTTCTTATATTTTTCGTTAAAATAGATTATATTTAAATGTTTGTCTCGAGAAACGTGAAGCGAAAGCCATCGATTGACAAGAAAAGTCCATTTATCGTCACTCTTGCCATCGAAAGCCTCATTATTCACTTTAAATGATTCTATAATCTCATTATTGATTTTATGTTGAATTTTCTTACATTTTTAGTTAAAACAGACTATAATTGAATGTTTACCTCGGGAAACATGAAGCAAAAGCCATCAATTGAGAAGAAAAGACCATTTATAGTCACTCATGCCTTCGAAACCCTTATTGCTCACTTTAAATGGTTTATGATTTGATTATTAACTTCAAGCTGAATTTTTTTATACTTTTTGTTAAAACAGATTATAATTAAATGTTTACCTCGAGAAACGTGAAGTGAAAGCCATCGATTGAGAAGAAAAGAACATTTATAGTCACTCATGCCTTCGAAAGCCTTATTACTTGCTTAAAATTGTTTTACAATCTCATTATTTTTTTTAAATGAATTTTCTTACATTTTTCGTTAAAATAGATTATATTTAAATGTTTGTCTCGAGAAACGTGAAGCGAAAGCCATCGATTGACAAGAAAAGTCCATTTATAGTCGTTCATGCCTTCGAAAGCCTCATTATTCACTTTAAATGATTTTATAATCTCGTTATTGATTTTATGTAGAATTTTCTTACATTTTTAGTTAAAAAAAGACTATAATTAAATGTTTACCTCGGGAAACATGAAGCAAAAGCCATCGATTGAGAAGAGAAGACCATTTATAGTCACTCATGCCTTCAAAACCCTTATTACTCACTTTAAAGGGCTTTATGATTTGATTATTAACTTTAAGCTGAATTTTTTTACATTTTTTGTTAAAACATATTATAATTGAATGTTTACCTCGAGAAACGTGAAGCGAATGCCATCGATTGAGAAGAAAAGAACATTTATAGTCACTCATGCCTTCGAAAGCCTTATTACTTACTTAAAATTGTTTTACAATTTGATTATTTTTTTTAAAATGAATTTTCTTACATTTTTCATTAAAATAGATTATATTTAAATGTTTGTCTCGAGAAACGTGAAGCGAAAGCCCTCAATTGACAAGAAAAGTCCATTATAGTCACTCATGCCTTCGAAAGCCTCATTATTCGCTTTAAATGATTTTATAATGTCATTATAGATTTTATGTTGAATTTTTTTACATTTTTAATTAAAACAGACTATAATTGAATGTTTACCTCGGGAAACATGAAGCAAAAGCCATCAATTGAGAAGAAAAGACCATTTATAGTCACTCATGCCTTCGAAACCCTTATTGCTCACTTTAAATGGCTTTATGAATTGATTATTAACTTTAAGCTGAATTTTTTTACATTTTTTGTTAAAACAGATTATAATTGAATGTTTACCGCGAGAAACGTGAAGCGAAAGCTATCGATTGAGAGGAAAAGAACATTTATAGTCACTCATGCCTACGAAAGCCTTAGTACTCGTTTAAAATGGTTTTACAATCTCATTATTTATTTTCAGATGAATTTTCTTACATTTTTGGTTCAAACAGATTGTAATTGAATGTTTGCCTTGGGAAACATGAAGCGAAAGCCATCGATTGACAAGAAAAGAACATTTATAGTCACTCATGCCTTCAAAAGCCCCATTATTCACTTTAAATGATTTTATAATCTCATTATTGATTTTATGTTGAATTTTCTTACATTTTTAGTTAAAACCGACTATAATTGAATGTTTACCTCAGGAAACATGAAGCAAAAGCCATCGATTAAGAAGAAAAGAACATTTTATAGTCACTCATGCCTTCGAAAGCCTTATTACTTGCTTAAAATTGTTTTACAATCTCATTATTTTTTTTAAAATGAATTTTCTTACATTTTTGGTTAAAATAGAATATATTTAAATGTTTGTCTTGAGAAACGTGAAGTAAAAGCCTTCGATTGGCAAGAAAAGTCCATTATAGTCACTCATGCCTTCGAAAGCCTCATTATTCACTTTAAATGATTTTATAATCTCATTATTGATTTTATGGGGAATTTTCTTACATTTTTAGTTAAAACAGACTATAATTAAATGTTTACCTCGGGAAACATGAAGCAAAAGCCATCAATTGAGAAGAAAAGACCATTTATAGTCACTCATGCCTTCGAAACCCTTATTGCTCAGTTTAAATGGCTTTATGATTTGATTATTAACTTTAAGCTAATTTTTTTTACATTTTTTGTTAAAACAGATTATAATTGAATGTTTACCTCGAGAAACGTGAAGCGAAAGCCATCGATTGAGAAGAAAAGAACATTTATAGTCACTCATGCCTTCGAAAGCCTTATTACTTACTTAAAATTGTTTTACAATTTGATTATTTTTTTTAAAATGAATTTTCTTACATTTTTCATTAAAATAGATTATATTTAAATGTTTGTCTCGAGAAACGTGAAGCGAAAGCCCTCAATTGACAAGAAAAGTCCATTATAGTCACTCATGCCTTCGAAAGCCTCATTATTCGCTTTAAATGATTTTATAATGTCATTATAGATTTTATGTTGAATTTTTTTACATTTTTAATTAAAACAGACTATAATTGAATGTTTACCTCGGGAAACATGAAGCAAAAGCCATCAATTGAGAAGAAAAGACCATTTATAGTCACTCATGCCTTCGAAACCCTTATTGCTCACTTTAAATGGCTTTATGAATTGATTATTAACTTTAAGCTGAATTTTTTTACATTTTTTGTTAAAACAGATTATAATTGAATGTTTACCGCGAGAAACGTGAATCGAAAGCTATCGATTGAGAGGAAAAGAACATTTATAGTCACTCATGCCTACGAAAGCCTTATTACTCGTTTAAAATGGTTTTACAATCTCATTATTTATTTTCAGATGAATTTTCTTACATTTTTGGTTCAAACAGATTGTAATTGAATGTTTGCCTTGGGAAACATGAAGCGAAAGCCATCGATTGACAAGAAAAGAACATTTATAGTCACTCATGCCTTCGAAAGCCTTATTACTTGCTTAAAATTATTTTACAATCTCATTATTTTTTTAAAAATGAATTTTCTTACATTTTTGGTTAAAATAGATTATATTTAAAAGTTTGTCTCGAGAAACGTGAAGCGAAAGCCAACGATGGACAAGAAAAGTCCATTTATAGTCACTCATGCCTTCGAAAGCCTTATTACTCACTTAAAATGGTTTTACAATCTCATTATTTATTTTCAGATGAATTTTCTTACATTTTTGGTTAAAACAAATTGTAATTGAATGTTTGCCTCGGGAAACATGAAGCGAAAGCCATCGATTGACAAGAAAAGTCCATTTATAGTCACTCATGCCTTCGAAACCCTTATTGCTCACTTTAAATGGCTTTATGATTTGATTATTAACTTTAAGCTGAATTTTTTTACATTTTTTGTTAAAACAGATTATAATTGAATGTTTACCTAGGGAAACGTGAAGCGCAAGCCATCGATTGAGAGGAAAAGAACATTTATAGTCACTCATGCCTTCGAAAGCCTCATTATTCACTTTAAATGATTTTATAATCTTATTATTGATTTTACGTTGAATTTTCTTACATTTTTAGTTAAAATAGACTATAATTGAATGTTTACCTCGGGAAACATGAAGCAAAAGCCATCGATTGAGAAGAAAAAAACATTTATAGTCACTCATGCCTTCGAAAGCCTTATTACTTGCTTAAAATTGTTTTACAACCTCATTATTTTTTTTAAAATGAATTTTCTTACATTTTTGGTTAAAATAGATTATATTTAAATGTTTGTCTCGAGAAACGTGAAGCGAAAGCCATCGATTGACAAGAAAAGTCCATTTATAGTCCCTCATGCCTCCGAAAGCCTTATTATTCATTTTAAATGATTTTATAATCTCATTATTGATTTTATGTTGAATTTTCTTAAATTTTGAGTTAAAACAGACTGTAATTGAATGTTTAGCTCGAGAAACATGAAGCGAAAGCCATCGATAGAGAAAAAAAAGCCATTTATAGTCCTTCATGCCTTCGAAATTACTCACTTGAAATGGCTTTATGATTTGATTATTAACTTTAAGCTGAATTTTTTTACATTTTTTTGTTAAAACATATTATAATTGAATGTTTACCTCGGGAACCGTCAAGCAAAAGCCATTGATTGAGAAGAAAAGAACATTTATAGTCACTCATGCCTTCGAAAGCCTTATTACTTGCTTAAAATTGTTTTACAATCTCATTATTTTTTTTAAAATGAATTTTCTTACATTTTTGGTTAAAACAAATTATATTTAAATGTTTGTCTCAAGAAACGTGAAGTGAAAGCTATCGATTGAAAGGAAAAGAACATTTATAGTCACTCATGCCTTCGAAAGCCTTATTATTCACTTTAAATGACTTTATAATCTCATTATTGATTTTATGTTGAATTTTCTTACATTTTTAGTTAAAACAGACTATAATTGAATGTTTATCTCAGGAAACATGAAGCAAAAGCCATCGATTAAGAAGAAAAGAACATTTATAGTCACTCATGCCTTCGAAAGCCTTATTACTTGCCTAAAATTGTTTTACAATCTCATTATTTTTTTTAAAATGAATTTTCTTACATTTTTTGTTAAAATAGATTATATTTAAATGTTTGTCTTGAGAAACGTGAAGCGAAAGCCCTCGATTGACAAGAAAAGTCTATTATAGTCACTGATGCCTTCGAAAGCCTCATTATTCACTTTAAATGATTTTGTAATCTCATTAATGATTTTATGTTGAATTTTCCTACATTTTTAGTTAAAACAGACTATAATTGAATGTTTACCTCGGGAAACATGAAGCAAAAGCCATCAATTGAGAAGAAAAGACCATTTATAGTCACTCATGCCTTCGAAACCCTTATTGCTCACTTTGAATGGCTTTATGATTTGATTATTAACTTCAAGCTGAATTGTTTTACATTTTTTATTAAAACAGATTATAATTAAATGTTTACCTCGAGAAACGTAAAGTGAAAGCCATCGATTGAGAAGAAAAGAACATTTATAGTCACTCATGCCTTCGAAAGCCTTATTACTTGCTTAAAATTGTTTTACAATCTCATTATTTTTTTTAAATGAATTTTCTTACATTTTTGCTTAAAATAGATTATATTTAAGTGTTTGTCTCGAGAAACGTGAAGCGAAAGCCATTGATTGACAAGAAAAGTCCATTTCTAGTCGCTCATGCCTTCGAAAGCCTCATTATTCACTTTAAATGATTTTATAATCTCATTATTGATTTTATGTTGAATTTTCTTACATTTTTAGTTAAAAAGAGACTATAATTGAATGTTTACCTTGAGAAACATGAAGAAAAAGCCATCGATTGAGAAGAAAAGTTCATTTATAGTCACTCATGCCTTCGAAACCCTTATTACTCACTTTAAAGGGCTTTATGATTTGATTATTAACTTTAAGCTGAATTTTTTTACATTTTTTGTTAAAACATATTATAATTGAATGTTTACCTCGAAAAAAGTGAAGCGAAAGCCATCGATTGAGAAGAAAAGAACATTTATAGTCACTCATGGCTTCGAAAGCCTTATTACTTGCTTA
This sequence comes from Theobroma cacao, assembly GCF_053813885.1. Taxonomy (NCBI): domain Eukaryota; kingdom Viridiplantae; phylum Streptophyta; class Magnoliopsida; order Malvales; family Malvaceae; genus Theobroma; species Theobroma cacao. Next base: position 25,705,466 of record NC_142640.1, on the reverse strand, counting down.
CAATTGTTTGACAATCTGATTATTTTTTTTAAGTTGAATTTTCTTACATTTTTGGTCAAAACAGATTATATTTCAATGTTTATCTTGAGAAATGTGAAGCGAAAGCCATCGGTTGACAAGAAAAGCCCATTTATAGTCACTCATACCTTCGAAAGCCTTATTACTCGTTTAAAATGGTTTTACAATCTCATTATTTATTTTCAGATGAATTTTCTTACATTTTTTGTTAAAACATATTGTAATTGAATGTTTCCCTTGGGAAACATGAAGCGAAAGCCATCGATTAACAAGAAAAGCTCATTTATAGTCACTCATGCCTTCAAAAGACCCATTATTCACTTTAAATGATTTTATAATCTCATTATTGATTTTATGTTGAATTTTCTTATATTTTTAGTTAAAACAAACTATAATTGACCCTCAGGAAACATGAAGCAAAAGCAATCGATTGAAAAGAAAAGAACATTTATAGTCACTCATGCCTTCGAAAGCCTTATTACTTGATTAAAATTGTTTTACAATCTCATTATTTTTTTTTAAATGAATTTTCTTACATTTTTTGTTAAAATAGATTATATTTAAATGTTGGTCTTGAGAAACGTGAAGCGAAAGCCATCGAATGACAAGAAAAGTCTATTATAGTCACTCATGCCTTCGAAAGCCTCATTATTCACTTTAAATGATTTTATAATCTCATTATTGATTTTATGTTGAATTTTCTTACATTTTTAGTTAAAACAGTCTATAATTGAATGTTTACCTCGGGAAACATGAAGCAAAAGCCATCAATTAAGAAGAAAAGACCATTTATAGTCACTCATGCCTTCGAAACCCTTATTGCTCAGTTTAAATGGCTTTATGATTTGATTATTAACTTTAAGCTGAATTTTTTTACATTTTTTGTTAAAACAAATTATAATTGAATGTTTACCTCGAGAAACGTAAAGCGAAAGCCAGCGATTTAGAAGAAAAGAACATTTATAGTCACTCATACCTTCGAAAGCCTTATTACTTGCTTAAAATTGTTTTACAATCTGATTATTTTTTTTAAAATGAATTTTCTTATATTTTTCGTTAAAATAGATTATATTTAAATGTTTGTCTCGAGAAACGTGAAGCGAAAGCCATCGATTGACAAGAAAAGTCCATTTATCGTCACTCTTGCCATCGAAAGCCTCATTATTCACTTTAAATGATTCTATAATCTCATTATTGATTTTATGTTGAATTTTCTTACATTTTTAGTTAAAACAGACTATAATTGAATGTTTACCTCGGGAAACATGAAGCAAAAGCCATCAATTGAGAAGAAAAGACCATTTATAGTCACTCATGCCTTCGAAACCCTTATTGCTCACTTTAAATGGTTTATGATTTGATTATTAACTTCAAGCTGAATTTTTTTATACTTTTTGTTAAAACAGATTATAATTAAATGTTTACCTCGAGAAACGTGAAGTGAAAGCCATCGATTGAGAAGAAAAGAACATTTATAGTCACTCATGCCTTCGAAAGCCTTATTACTTGCTTAAAATTGTTTTACAATCTCATTATTTTTTTTAAATGAATTTTCTTACATTTTTCGTTAAAATAGATTATATTTAAATGTTTGTCTCGAGAAACGTGAAGCGAAAGCCATCGATTGACAAGAAAAGTCCATTTATAGTCATTCATGCCTTCGAAAGCCTCATTATTCACTTTAAATGATTTTATAATCTCGTTATTGATTTTATGTAGAATTTTCTTACATTTTTAGTTAAGAAAAGACTATAATTAAATGTTTACCTCGGGAAACATGAAGCAAAAGCCATCGATTGAGAAGAGAAGACCATTTATAGTCACTCATGCCTTCAAAACCCTTATTACTCACTTTAAAGGGCTTTATGATTTGATTATTAACTTTAAGCTGAATTTTTTTACATTTTTTGTTAAAACATATTATAATTGAATGTTTACCTCGAGAAACGTGAAGCGAATGCCATCGATTGAGAAGAAAAGAACATTTATAGTCACTCATGCCTTCGAAAGCCTTATTACTTACTTAAAATTGTTTTACAATTTGATTATTTTTTTTAAAATGAATTTTCTTACATTTTTCATTAAAATAGATTATATTTAAATGTTTGTCTCGAGAAACGTGAAGCGAAAGCCCTCAATTGACAAGAAAAGTCCATTATAGTCACTCATGCCTTCGAAAGCCTCATTATTCGCTTTAAATGATTTTATAATGTCATTATAGATTTTATGTTGAATTTTTTTACATTTTTAATTAAAACAGACTATAATTGAATGTTTACCTCGGGAAACATGAAGCAAAAGCCATCAATTGAGAAGAAAAGACCATTTATAGTCACTCATGCCTTCGAAACCCTTATTGCTCACTTTAAATGGCTTTATGAATTGATTATTAACTTTAAGCTGAATTTTTTTACATTTTTTGTTAAAACAGATTATAATTGAATGTTTACCGCGAGAAACGTGAAGCGAAAGCTATCGATTGAGAGGAAAAGAACATTTATAGTCACTCATGCCTACGAAAGCCTTATTACTCGTTTAAAATGGTTTTACAATCTCATTATTTATTTTCAGATGAATTTTCTTACATTTTTGGTTCAAGCAGATTGTAATTGAATGTTTGCCTTGGGAAACATGAAGCGAAAGCCATCGATTGACAAGAAAAGAACATTTATAGTCACTCATGCCTTCAAAAGCCCCATTATTCACTTTAAATGATTTTATAATCTCATTATTGATTTTATGTTGAATTTTCTTACATTTTTAGTTAAAACCGACTATAATTGAATGTTTACCTCAGGAAACATGAAGCAAAAGCCATCGATTAAGAAGAAAAGAACATTTTATAGTCACTCATGCCTTCGAAAGCCTTATTACTTGCTTAAAATTGTTTTACAATCTCATTATTTTTTTTAAAATGAATTTTCTTACATTTTTGGTTAAAATAGAATATATTTAAATGTTTGTCTTGAGAAACGTGAAGTAAAAGCCTTCGATTGGCAAGAAAAGTCCATTATAGTCACTCATGCCTTCGAAAGCCTCATTATTCACTTTAAATGATTTTATAATCTCATTATTGATTTTATGGGGAATTTTCTTACATTTTTAGTTAAAACAGACTATAATTAAATGTTTACCTCGGGAAACATGAAGCAAAAGCCATCAATTGAGAAGAAAAGACCATTTATAGTCACTCATGCCTTCGAAACCCTTATTGCTCAGTTTAAATGGCTTTATGATTTGATTATTAACTTTAAGCTAAATTTTTTTACATTTTTTGTTAAAACAGATTATAATTGAATGTTTACCTCGAGAAACGTGAAGCGAAAGCCATCGATTGAGAAGAAAAGAACATTTATAGTCACTCATGCCTTCGAAAGCCTTATTACTTACTTAAAATTGTTTTACAATTTGATTATTTTTTTTAAAATGAATTTTCTTACATTTTTCATTAAAATAGATTATATTTAAATGTTTGTCTCGAGAAACGTGAAGCGAAAGCCCTCAATTGACAAGAAAAGTCCATTATAGTCACTCATGCCTTCGAAAGCCTCATTATTCGCTTTAAATGATTTTATAATGTCATTATAGATTTTATGTTGAATTTTTTTACATTTTTAATTAAAACAGACTATAATTGAATGTTTACCTCGGGAAACATGAAGCAAAAGCCATCAATTGAGAAGAAAAGACCATTTATAGTCACTCATGCCTTCGAAACCCTTATTGCTCACTTTAAATGGCTTTATGAATTGATTATGAACTTTAAGCTGAATTTTTTTACATTTTTTGTTAAAACAGATTATAATTGAATGTTTACCGCGAGAAACGTGAAGCGAAAGCTATCGATTGAGAGGAAAAGAACATTTATAGTCACTCATGCCTACGAAAGCCTTATTACTCGTTTAAAATGGTTTTACAATCTCATTATTTATTTTCAGATGAATTTTCTTACATTTTTGGTTCAAACAGATTGTAATTGAATGTTTGCCTTGGGAAACATGAAGCGAAAGCCATCGATTGACAAGAAAAGAACATTTATAGTCACTCATGCCTTCGAAAGCCTTATTACTTGCTTAAAATTATTTTACAATCTCATTATTTTTTTAAAAATGAATTTTCTTACATTTTTGGTTAAAATAGATTATATTTAAAAGTTTGTCTCGAGAAACGTGAAGCGAAAGCCAACGATGGACAAGAAAAGTCCATTTATAGTCACTCATGCCTTCGAAAGCCTTATTACTCACTTAAAATGGTTTTACAATCTCATTATTTATTTTCAGATGAATTTTCTTACATTTTTGGTTAAAACAAATTGTAATTGAATGTTTGCCTCGGGAAACATGAAGCGAAAGCCATCGATTGACAAGAAAAGTCCATTTATAGTCACTCATGCCTTCGAAACCCTTATTGCTCACTTTAAATGGCTTTATGATTTGATTATTAACTTTAAGCTGAATTTTTTTACATTTTTTGTTAAAACAGATTATAATTGAATGTTTACCTAGGGAAACGTGAAGCGCAAGCCATCGATTGAGAGGAAAAGAACATTTATAGTCACTCATGCCTTCGAAAGCCTCATTATTCACTTTAAATGATTTTATAATCTTATTATTGATTTTACGTTGAATTTTCTTACATTTTTAGTTAAAATAGACTATAATTGAATGTTTACCTCGGGAAACATGAAGCAAAAGCCATCGATTGAGAAGAAAAAAACATTTATAGTCACTCATGCCTTCGAAAGCCTTATTACTTGCTTAAAATTGTTTTACAACCTCATTATTTTTTTTAAAATGAATTTTCTTACATTTTTGGTTAAAATAGATTATATTTAAATGTTTGTCTCGAGAAACGTGAAGCGAAAGCCATCGATTGACAAGAAAAGTCCATTTATAGTCCCTCATGCCTCCGAAAGCCTTATTATTCATTTTAAATGATTTTATAATCTCATTATTGATTTTATGTTGAATTTTCTTAAATTTTGAGTTAAAACAGACTGTAATTGAATGTTTAGCTCGAGAAACATGAAGCGAAAGCCATCGATAGAGAAAAAAAAGCCATTTATAGTCCTTCATGCCTTCGAAATTACTCACTTGAAATGGCTTTATGATTTGATTATTAACTTTAAGCTGAATTTTTTTACATTTTTTGTTAAAACATATTATAATTGAATGTTTACCTTGGGAACCGTCAAGCAAAAGCCATTGATTGAGAAGAAAAGAACATTTATAGTCACTCATGCCTTCGAAAGCCTTATTACTTGCTTAAAATTGTTTTACAATCTCATTATTTTTTTTAAAATGAATTTTCTTACATTTTTGGTTAAAACAAATTATATTTAAATGTTTGTCTCAAGAAACGTGAAGTGAAAGCTATCGATTGAAAGGAAAAGAACATTTATAGTCACTCATGCCTTTGAAAGCCTTATTATTCACTTTAAATGACTTTATAATCTCATTATTGATTTTATGTTGAATTTTCTTACATTTTTAGTTAAAACAGACTCTAATTGAATGTTTATCTCAGGAAACATGAAGCAAAAGCCATCGATTAAGAAGAAAAGAACATTTATAGTCACTCATGCCTTCGAAAGCCTTATTACTTGCCTAAAATTGTTTTACAATCTCATTATTTTTTTTAAAATGAATTTTCTTACATTTTTGGTTAAAATAGATTATATTTAAATGTTTGTCTTGAGAAACGTGAAGCGAAAGCCCTCGATTGACAAGAAAAGTCTATTATAGTCACTGATGCCTTCGAAAGCCTCATTATTCACTTTAAATGATTTTGTAATCTCATTAATGATTTTATGTTGAATTTTCTTACATTTTTAGTTAAAACAGACTATAATTGAATGTTTACCTCGGGAAACATGAAGCAAAAGCCATCAATTGAGAAGAAAAGACCATTTCTAGTCACTCATGCCTTCGAAACCCTTATTGCTCACTTTAAATGGCTTTATGATTTGATTATTAACTTCAAGCTGAATTTCCTTACATTTTTTGTTAAAACAGATTATAATTGAATGTTTACCTTGAGAAACGTGAAGCGAAAGCCATCGATTGAGAAGAAAAGAACATTTATAGTCACTCATACCTTCGAAAGCCTTATTACTTGCATAAAATTGTTTTACAATCTCATTATTTTTTTTAAATGAATTTTCTTACATTTTTCGTTAAAACAGATTATATTTAAATGTTTGTCTCGAGAAACGTGAAGCGAAAGCCATCGATTGACAAGAAAAGTCCATTTATAGTCTCTCATGCCTTCGAAAGCCTCATTATTCACTTTAAGTGATTTTATAATCTCATTATTGATTTTATGTTGAATTTTCTTACATTTTTAGTTAAAAAGAGACTATAATTAAATGTTTACCTCGGGAAACATGAAGCAAAAGCCATCGATTGAGAAGAAAAGACCATTTATAGTCACTCATGCTTTCGAAACCCTTATTACTCACTTTAAAGGGCTTTATGATTTGATTATTAACTTTAAGCTGAATTTTTTTACATTTTTTGTTAAAACATATTATAATTGAATGTTTACCTAGAGAAACGTGAAGGGCAAGCCATCGATTGAGAAGAAAAGAACATTATAGTCACTCATGCCTGCGAAAGCCTCATTATTCACTTTAAATGATTTTATAATCTTATTATTGATTTTATGTTAAATTTTCTTACATTTTTAGTTAAAACAGACTATAATTGAATGTTTACCTCGGGAAACATGAAGCAAAAGCCATCGATTGAGAAGAAAAGAACGTTTACAGCCACTCATGCCTTCGAAAGCCTTATTACTTGCTTAAAATTGTTTTACAATCTGATTATTTTTTTTAAAATGAATTTTCTTATATTTTTTGTCAAAACATATTATATTTCAATGTTTATCTTGAGAGACGTGAAGCGAAAGCCATCGATTGACAAGAAAAGTCCATTTATAGTCACTCATGCCTTCGAAAGCCTTATTACTCGCTTAAAATGGTTTTACAATCTCATTATTTATTTTCAGATGAATTCTCTTACATTTTTGGTTAAAACACATTGTAATTGAATGTTTGCCTAGGGAAACATGAAGCGAAAGCCATCGATTGACAAGAAAAGTTCATTTATAGTCACTCATGCCTTCAAAATCCCCATTATTCACTTTAAATGATTTTATAATCTCATTATTGATTTTATGTTGAATTTTCTTACATTTTTAGTTAAAACAGACTATAATTGAATGTTTACCTTAGGAAACATTAAGCAAAAGCCATCGATTGAGAAGAAAAGAACATTTATAGTTACTCATGCCCTCGAAAGCCTTATTACTTGCTTAAAATTGTTTTACAATCTCATTATTTTTTTTAAAATGAATTTTCTTACATTTTTGGTTAAAAGAGATTATGTTTAAATGTTTGTCTTGAGAAACCTGAAGCGAAAGCCATCGATTGACAAGAAAAGTCAATTATAGTCACTCATGCCTTCGAAAGCCTCATTATTCACTTTAAATGATTTTATAATCTCATTATTGATTTTATGTTGAATTTTCTTACATTTTTAGTTAAAACAGACTATAGTTGAATGTTTACCTCAGGAAACATGAAGCAAAAGCCATCAATTGAGAAGAAAAGACCATTTATAGTCACTCATGCCTTCGAAACCCTTATTGCTAAGTTTAAATGGCTTTATGATTTGATTATTAACTTTAAGCTGAATTTTTTTACATTTTTTGTTAAAACAGATTATAATTGAATGTTTACCTAGGGAAATGTGAAGCGCAAGCCATCGATTGAGAAGAAAAGAACATTATAGTCACTCATGCCTTCGAAAGCCTCATTATTCACTTTAAATGATTTTATAATCTTATTATTGATTTTATGTTAAATTTTCTTACATTTTTAGTTAAAACAGACTATAATTGAATGTTTACCTCGGGAAACATGAAGCAAAAGCCATCGATTGAGAAGAAAAGAACATTTATAGTCACTCATGCCTTCGAAAGCCTTATTACTTGCTTAAAATTGTTTTACAATCTCATTATTTTTTTTAAAATGAATTTTCTTACATTTTTGGTTAAAATAGATTATATTTAAATGTTTGTCTTGAGAAACATGAAGCGAAAGCCATCGATTGACAAGAAAAGTCCATTTATAGTCCCTCATGCCTTCGAAAGACTCATTATTCATTTCAAATGATTTTATAATCTCATTATTGATTTTATGTTGAATTTTCTTACAATTTGAGTTAAAACAGACTGTAATTGAATGTTTAGCTCGGGAAACATGAAGTGAAAGCCATCGATAGAGAAAAAAAGGCCATTTATAGTCCTTCATGGCTTCGAAATTACTCACTTGAAATGGCTTTATGATTTGATTATTAACTTTAAGCTGAATTTTTTTACATTTTTTGTTAAAACATATTATAATTGATGTTTACCTCGGGAACCATCAAGCAAAAGCCATTGATTGAGAAGAAAAGAACATTTATAGTCACTCATGCCTTCGAAAGCCTTATTACTTGCTTAAAATTGTTTTACAATCTCATTATTTTTTTTACAATGAATTTTCATACATTTTTGGTTAAAACAAATTATATTTAAATGTTTGTCTCAAGAAACGTGAAGCGAAAGCTATCGATTGAAACGAAAAGAACATTTATAGTCACTCATGCCTTCGAAAGCCTCATTATTCACTTTAAATGACTTTATAATCTCATTAATGATTTTATGTTGAATTTTCTTACCTTTTTAGTTAAAACAGACTATAATTAAATGTTTACCTCGGGAAACATGAAGCAAAAGCCATCAATTGAGAAGAAAATACCATTTATAGTCACTCATGCCTTCGAAACCCTTATTGCTCAGTTTAAATGGCTTTATGATTTGATTATTAACTTTAAGCAGAGTTTTTTTACATTTTTTGTTAAAACAGATTATAATTGAATGTTTACCTCGAGAAACGTGAAGCGAAAGCCATCGATTGAGAAGAAAAGAACATTTATAGTCACTCATGCCTTCGAAAGCCTTATTACTTGCTTAAAATTGTTTTACAATCTCATTATTTTTTTTAAAATGAATTTTCTTACATTTTTTGTTAAAATAGATTATATTTAAATGTTTGTCTCGAGAAACTGAAGCGAAAGCCATCGATTGACAAGAAAAGTCCATTTATAGTCGCTCATGCCTTCGAAAGCCTCATTATTCACTTTAAATGATTTTATAATCTCATTATTGATTTTATGGGGAATTTTCTTACATTTTTAGTTAAAACAGACTATAATTAAATGTTTACCTCGGGAAACATGAAGCAAAAGCCATCAATTGAGAAGAAACGACCATTTATAGTCACTCATGTCTTCGAAACCCTTATTGCTCAGTTTAAATGGCTTTATGATTTGATTATTAACTTTAAGCTAAATTTTTTTACATTTTTCGTTAAAACAGATTATAATTGAATGTTTACCTCGAGAAACGTGAAGTGAAAGCCATCGATTGAGAAGAAAAGAACATTTATAGTCACTCATGCCTTCGAAAGCCTTATTACTTACTTAAAATTGTTTTACAATTTGATTATTTTTTTTAAAATGAATTTTCTTACATTTTTCATTAAAATAGATTATATCTAAATGTTTGTCTCGAGAAACGTGAAGCGAAAGCCCTCGATTGACAAGAAAAGTCCATTATAGTCACTCATGCCTTCAAAAGCCTCATTATTCGCTTTAAATGATTTTATAATGTCATTATAGATTTTATGTTGAATTTTTTTACATTTTTAATTAAAACAGACTATAATTGAATGTTTACCTCGGGAAACATGAAGCAAAAGCCATCAATTGAGAAGAAAAGACCATTTATAGTCACTCATGCCTTCGAAACCCTTATTGCTCACTTTAAATGGCTTTATGAATTGATTATTAACTTTAAGCTGAATTTTTTTACATTTTTTGTTAAAACAGATTATAATTGAATGTTTACCGCGAGAAACGTGAAGCGAAAGCTATCGATTGAGAGGAAAAGAACATTTATAGTCACTCATGCCTACGAAAGCCTTATTACTCGTTTAAAATGGTTTTACAATCTCATTATTTATTTTCAGATGAATTTTCTTACATTTTTGGTTCAAACATATTGTAATTGAATGTTTGCCCTGGGAAACATGAAGCGAAAGCCATCGATTGAGAAGAAAAGAACATTTATAGTCACTCATGCCTTCGAAAGCCTTATTACTTGCTTAAAATTATTTTACAATCTCATTATTTTTTTAAAAATGAATTTTCTTACATTTTTGGTTAAAATAGATTGTATTTAAATGTTTGTCTCGAGAAACGTGAAGCGAAAGCGAACGATTGACAAGAAAAGTATATTTATAGTCACTCATGCCTTCGAAAGCCTTATTACTCACTTAAAATGGTTTTACAATCTCATTATTTATTTTCAGATGAATTTTCTTACATTTTTGGTTAAAACAAATTGTAATTGAATGTTTGCCTCGGGAAACATGAAGCGAAAGCCATCGATTGACAAGAAAAGTCCATTTACAGTTACTCATGCCTTCGAAACCCTTATTGCTCACTTTAAATGGCTTTATGATTTGATTATTAAGTTTAAGCTGAATTTTTTTACATTTTTTGTTAAAACAGATTATAATTGAATGTTTACCTAGGGAGACGTCAAGCGCAAGCCATCGATTGAGAAGAAAAGAACATTTATAGTCACGCATGCCTTCGAAAGCCTCATTATTCACTTTAAATGATTTTATAATCTTATTATTGATTTTACGTTGAATTTTCTTACAATTTTAGTTAAAATAGACTATAATTAAATGTTTACCTCGGGAAACATGAAGCAAAAGCCATCGATTGAGAAGAAAAAAACATTTATAGTCACTCATGCCTTCGAAACCTTTATTGCTCACTTTAAATGGCTTTATGATTTGATTATTAACTTCAAGCTGAATTTTCTTACATTTTTTGTTAAAATAGATTATATTTAAATGTTTGTCTCGAGAAACGCGAAGCGAAAGCCATCGATTGACAAGAAAAGTCCATTTATAGTCACTCTTGCCTTCGAAAACCTCGTTATTCATTTTAAATGATTTTATAATCTTATTATTGATTTTATGTTGAATTTTCTTACATTTTTAGTTAAAACAGACTATAATTGAATGTTTACCTCGGGAAACATGAAGCAAAAGCCATCAATTGAGAAGAAAAGACCATTTATAGTCACTCATGCCTTCGAAACCCTTATTGCTCACTTTAAATGGCTTTATGATTTGATTATTAACTTCAAGCTGAATTTTCTTACATTTTTTGTTAAAACAGATTATAATTGAATGTTTACCTCGAGAAACGTGAAGCGAAAGCCATCGATTTAGAAGAAAAGAACATTTATAGTCACTCATACCTTCGAAAGCCTTATTACTTGCATAAAATTGTTTTACAATCTCATTATTTTTTTTAAATGAATTTTCTTACATTTTTCGTTAAAACATATTATATTTAAATGTTTGTCTCGAGAAACGTGAAGCGAAAGCCATCGATTGACAAGAAAAGTCCATTTATAGTCTCTCAAGCCTTCGAAAGCCTCATTATTCACTTTAAGTGATTTTATAATCTCATTATTAATTTTATGTTGAATTTTCTTACATTTTTAGTTAAAAAGAGACTATAATTAAATGTTTACCTCGGGAAACATGAAGCAAAAGCCATCGATTGAGAAGAAAAGACCATTTATAGTCACTCATGCTTTCGAAACCCTTATTACTCACTTTAAAGGGCTTTATGATTTGATTATTAACTTTAAGCTGAATTTTTTTACATTTTTTGTTAAAACATATTATAATTGAATGTTTACCTCGAGAAACGTGAAGCGCAAGCCATCGATTGAGAAGAAAAGAACATTATAGTCACTCATGCCTGCGAAAGCCTCATTATTCACTTTAAATGATTTTATAATCTTATTATTGATTTTATGTTAAATTTTCTTACATTTTTAGTTAAAACAGACTATAATTGAAAGTTTACCTCGGGAAACATGAAGCAAAAGCCATCGATTGAGAAGAAAAGAACGTTTACAGCCACTCATGCCTTCGAAAGCCTTATTACTTGCTTAAAATTGTTTTACAATCTGAGTATTTTTTTTAAAATGAATTTTCTTATATTTTTTGTCAGAACATATTATATTTCAATGTTTATCTTGAGAGACGTGAAGCGAAAGCCATCGATTGACAAGAAAAGTCCATTTATAGTCACTCATGCCTTCGAAAGCCTTATTACTCGGTTAAAATGGTTTTACAATCTCATTATTTATTTTCAGATGAATTCTCTTACATTTTTGGTTAAAACACATTGTAATTGAATGTTTGCCTAGGGAAACATGAAGCGAAAGCCATCGATTGACAAGAAAAGTTCATTTATAGTCACTCATGCGTTCAAAATCCCCATTATTCACTTTAAATGATTTTATAATCTCATTATTGATTTTATGTTGAATTTTCTTACATTTTTAGTTAAAACAGACTATAATTGAATGTTTACCTTAGGAAACATTAAGCAAAAGCCATCGATTGAGAAGAAAAGAACATTTATAGTTACTCATGCCCTCGAAAGCCTTATTACTTGCATAAAATTGTTTTACAATCTCATTATTTTTTTTAAAATGAATTTTCTTACATTTTTTGTTAAAAGAGATTATGTTTAAATGTTTGTCTTGAGAAACCTGAAGCGAAAGCCATCGATTGACAAGAAAAGTCAATTATAGTCACTCATGCCTTCGAAAGCCTCATTATTCACTTTAAATGATTTTATAATCTCATTATTGATTTTATGTTGAATTTTCTTACATTTTTAGTTAAAACAGACTATAATTGAATGTTTACCTCGGGAAACATGAAGCAAAAGCCATCAATTGAGAAGAAAAGACCATTTATAGTCACTCATGCCTTCGAAACCCTTATTGCTAAGTTGAAATGGCTTTATGATTTGATTATTAACTTTAAGCTGAATTTTTTTACATTTTTTGCTAAAACAGATTATAATTGAATGTTTACCTAGGGAAACGTAAAGCGCAAGCCATCGATTGAGAAGAAAAGAACATTATAGTCACTCATGCCTTCGAAAGCCTCATTATTCACTTTAAATGATTTTATAATCTTATTATTGATTTTATGTTAAATTTTCTTACATTTTTAGTTAAAACAGACTATAATTGAATGTTTACCTCGGGAAACATGAAGCAAAAGCCATCGATTGAGAAGAAAAGAACATTTATAGTCACTCATGCCTTCGAAAGCCTTATTACTTGCTTAAAATTGTTTTACAATCTCATTATTTTTTTTAAAATGAATTTTCTTACATTTTTGGTTAAAATAGATTATATTTAAATGTTTGTCTCGAGAAACGTGAAGCGAAAGCCATCGATTGACAAGAAAAGTCCATTTATAGTCCCTCATGCTTTCGAAAGACTCATTTTTCATTTCAAATGATTTTATAATCTCATTATTGATTTTATGTTGAATTCTCTTACATTTTGAGTTAAAACAGACTGTAATTGAATGTTTAGCTCGGGAAACATGAAGCGAAAGCCATCGATAGAGAAAAAAAGGCCATTTATAGTCCTTCATGGCTTCGAAATTACTCACTTGAAATGGCTTTATGATTTGATTATTAACTTTAAGCTGAATTTTTTTACATTTTTTATTAAAACATATTATAATTGATGTTTACCTCGGGAACCGTCAAGCAAAAGCCATTGATTGAGAAGAAAAGAACATTTATAGTCACTCATGCCTTCGAAACCCTTATTGCTCACTTTAAATGGCTTTATGATTTGATTATTAACTTCAAGCTGAATTTTCTTACATTTTTAGTTAAAACAGACTATAATTGAATGTTTACCTCGGGAAACATGAAGCAAAAGCCATCAATTGAGAAGAAAAGACCATTTATAGTCACTCATGCCTTCGAAACCCTTATTGCTCACTTTAAATGGCTTTATGATTTGATTATTAACTTCAAGCTGAATTTTCTTACATTTTTTGTTAAAACAGATTATAATTGAATGTTTACCTCGAGAAACGTGAAGCGAAAGCCATCGATTGAGAAGAAAAGAACATTTATAGTCACTCATACCTTCGAAAGCCTTATTACTTGCATAAAATTGTTTTACAACCTCATTATTTTTTTTCAATGAATTTTCTTACATTTTTCGTTAAAACAGATTATATTTAAATGTTTGTCTCGAGAAACGTGATGCGAAAGCCATCGATTGACAAGAAAAGTCCATTTATAGTCTCTCATGCCTTCGAAAGCCTCATTATTCACTTTAAGTGATTTTATAATCTCATTATTGATTTTATGTTGAATTTTCTTACATTTTTAGTTAAAAAGAGACTATAATTAAATGTTTACCTCGGGAAACATGAAGCAAAAGCCATCGATTGAGAAGAAAAGACCATTTATAGTCACTCATGCTTTCGAAACCCTTATTACTCACTTTAAAGGGCTTTATGATTTGATTATTAACTTTAAGCTGAATTTTTTTACATTTTTTGTTAAAACATATTATAATTGAGTGTTTACCTCGAGAAACGTGAAGCGCAAGCCATCGATTGAGAAGAAAAGAACATTATAGTCACTCATGCCTGCGAAAGCCTCATTATTCACTTTAAATGATTTTATAATCTTATTATTGATTTTATGTTAAATTTTCTTACATTTTTAGTTAAAACAGACTATAATTGAATGTTTACCTCGGGAAACATGAAGCAAAAGCCATCGATTGAGAAGAAAAGAACGTTTACAGCCACTCATGCCTTCGAAAGCCTTATTACTTGCTTAAAATTGTTTTACAATCTGATTATTTTTTTTAAAATGAATTTTCTTACATTTTTTGTCAAAACATATTATATTTCAATGTTTATCTTGAGAGACGTGAAGCGAAAGCCATCGATTGACAAGAAAAGTCCATTTATAGTCACTCATGCCTTCGAAAGCCTTATTACTCGCTTAAAATGGTTTTACAATCTCATTATTTATTTTCAGATGAATTCTCTTACATTTTTGGTTAAAACACATTGTAATTGAATGTTTGCCTAGGGAAACATGAAGCGAAAGCCATCGATTGACAAGAAAAGTTCATTTATAGTCACTCATGCCTTCAAAGTCCCCATTATTCACTTTAAATGATTTTATAATCTCATTATTGATTTTATGTTGAATTTTCTTACATTTTTAGTTAAAACAGACTATAATTGAATGTTTACCTTAGGAAACATTAAGCAAAAGCCATCGATTGAGAAGAAAAGAACATTTATAGTTACTCATGCCCTCGAAAGCCTTATTACTTGCTTAAAATTGTTTTACAATCTCATTATTTTTTTTAAAATGAATTTTCTTACATTTTTGGTTAAAAGAGATTATGTTTAAATGTTTGTCTTGAGAAACCTGAAGCGAAAGCCATCGATTGACAAGAAAAGTCAATTATAGTCACTCATGCCTTCGAAAGCCTCATTATTCACTTTAAATGATTTTATAATCTCATTATTGATTTTATGTTGAATTTTCTTACATTTTTAGTTAAAACAGACTATAGTTGAATGTTTACCTCGGGAAACATGAAGCAAAAGCCATCAATTGAGAAGAAAAGACCATTTATAGTCACTCATGCCTTCGAAACCCTTATTGCTAAGTTTAAATGGCTTTATGATTTGATTATTAACTTTAAGCTGAATTTTTTTACATTTTTTGTTAAAACAGATTATAATTGAATGTTTACCTAGGGAAACGTGAAGCGCAAGCCATCGATTGAGAAGAAAAGAACATTATAGTCACTCATGCCTTCGAAAGCCTCATTATTCACTTTAAATGATTTTATAATCTTATTATTGATTTTATGTTAAATTTTCTTACATTTTTAGTTAAAACAGACTATAATTGAATGTTTACCTCGGGAAACATGAAGCAAAAGCCATCGATTGAGAAGAAAAGAACATTTATAGTCACTCATGCCTTCGAAAGCCTTATTACTTGCTTAAAATTGTTTTACAATCTCATTATTTTTTTTAAAATGAATTTTCTTACATTTTTGGTTAAAATAGATTATATTTAAATGTTTGTCTCGAGAAACGTGAAGCGAAAGCCATTGATTGACAAGAAAAGTCCATTTATAGTCCCTCATGCCTTCGAAAGACTCATTATTCATTTCAAATGATTTTATAATCTCATTATTGATTTTATGTTGAATTTTCTTACATTTTGAGTTAAAACAGACTGTAATTGAATGTTTAGCTCGGGAAACATGAAGCGAAAGCCATCGATAGAGAAAAAAAGGCCATTTATAGTCCTTCATGGCTTCGAAATTACTCACTTGAAATGGCTTTATGATTTGATTATTAACTTTAAGCTGAATTTTTTTACATTTTTTGTTAAAACATATTAAAATTGATGTTTACCTCGGGAACCGTCAAGCAAAAGCCATTGATTGAGAAGAAAAGAACATTTATAGTCACTCATGCCTTCGAAACCCTTATTGCTCACTTTAAATGGCTTTATGATTTGATTATTAACTTCAAGCTGAATTTTCTTACATTTTTAGTTAAAACAGACTATAATTGAATGTTTACCTCGGGAAACATGAAGCAAAAGCCATCAATTGAGAAGAAAAGACCATTTATAGTCACTCATGCCTTCGAAACCCTTATTGCTCACTTTAAATGGCTTTATGATTTGATTATTAACTTCAAGCTGAATTTTCTTACATTTTTTGTTAAAACATATTATAATTGATGTTTACCTCGGGAACTGTCAAGCAAAAGCCATTGATTGAGAAGAAAAGAACATTTATAGTCACTCATGCCTTCGAAAGCCTTATTACTTGCTTAAAATTGTCTTACAATCTCATTATTTTTTTTAAAATGAATTTTCTTACATTTTTGGTTAAAACAAATTATATTTAAATGTTTGTCTCAAGAAACGTGAAGCGAAAGCTATCGATTGAAAGGAAAAGAACATTTATAGTCACTCATGCCTTCGAAAGCCTCATTATTCACTTTAAATGACTTTATAATCTCATTATTGATTTTATGTTGAATTTTCTTACATTTTTAGTTAAAACAGACTATAATTGAATGTTTACCTCAGGAAACATGAAGCAAAAGCCATGGATTGAGAAGAAAAGAACATTTATAGTCACTCATGCCTTCGAAAGCCTTATTACTTGCTTAAAATTGTTTTACAATCTCATTATTTTTTTTAAAATGAATTTTCTTACATTTTTTGTCAAAACATATTATATTTCAATGTTTATCTTGAGAGACGTGAAGCGAAAGCCATCGATTGACAAGAAAAGTCCATTTATAGTCACTCATGCCTTCGAAAGCCTTATTACTCGCTTAAAATGGTTTTACAATCTCATTATTTATTTTCAGATGAATTCTCTTACATTTTTGGTTAAAACACATTGTAATTGAATGTTTGCCTAGGGAAACATGAAGCGAAAGCCATCGATTGACAAGAAAAGTTCATTTATAGTCACTCATGCCTTCAAAATCCCCATTATTCACTTTAAATGATTTTATAATCTCATTATTGATTTTATGTTGAATTTTCTTACATTTTTAGTTAAAACAGACTATAATTGAATATTTACCTTAGGAAACATTAATCAAAAGCCATCGATTGAGAAGAAAAGAACATTTATAGTTACTCATGCCCTCGAAAGCCTTATTACTTGCTTAAAATTGTTTTACAATCTCATTATTTTTTTTAAAATGAATTTTCTTACATTTTTGGTTAAAAGAGATTATGTTTAAATGTTTGTCTTGAGAAACCTGAAGCGAAAGCCATCGATTGACAAGAAAAGTCAATTATAGTCACTCATGCCTTCGAAAGCCTCATTATTCACTTTAAATGATTTTATAATCTCATTATTGATTTTATGTTGAATTTTCTTACATTTTTAGTTAAAACAGACTATAGTTGAATGTTTACCTCGGGAAACATGAAGCAAAAGCCATCAATTGAGAAGAAAAGACCATTTATAGTCACTCATGCCTTCGAAACCCTTATTGCTAAGTTTAAATGGCTTTATGATTTGATTATTAACTTTAAGCTGAATTTTTTTACATTTTTTGTTAAAACAGATTATAATTGAATGTTTACCTAGGGAAACGTGAAGCGCAAGCCATCGATTGAGAAGAAAAGAACATTATAGTCACTCATGCCTTCGAAAGCCTCATTATTCACTTTAAATGATTTTATAATCTTATTATTGATTTTATGTTAAATTTTCTTACATTTTTAGTTAAAACAGACTATAATTGAATGTTTACCTCGGGAAACATGAAGCAAAAGCCATCAATTGAGAAGAAAAGACCATTTATAGTCACTCATGCCTTCGAAACCCTTATTGCTCACTTTAAATGGCTTTATGATTTGATTATTAACTTCAAGCTGAATTTTCTTACATTTTTTGTTAAAACAGATTATAATTGAATGTTTACCTCGAGAAACGTGAAGCGAAAGCCATCGATTGAGAAGAAAAGAACATTTATAGTCACTCATACCTTCGAAAGCCTTATTACTTGCATAAAATTGTTTTACAACCTCATTATTTTTTTTCAATGAATTTTCTTACATTTTTCGTTAAAACAGATTATATTTAAATGTTTGTCTCGAGAAACGTGATGCGAAAGCCATCGATTGACAAGAAAAGTCCATTTATAGTCTCTCATGCCTTCGAAAGCCTCATTATTCACTTTAAGTGATTTTATAATCTCATTATTGATTTTATGTTGAATTTTCTTACATTTTTAGTTAAAAAGAGACTATAATTAAATGTTTACCTCGGGAAACATGAAGCAAAAGCCATCGATTGAGAAGAAAAGACCATTTATAGTCACTCATGCTTTCGAAACCCTTATTACTCACTTTAAAGGGCTTTATGATTTGATTATTAACTTTAAGCTGAATTTTTTTACATTTTTTGTTAAAACATATTATAATTGAGTGTTTACCTCGAGAAACGTGAAGCGCAAGCCATCGATTGAGAAGAAAAGAACATTATAGTCACTCATGCCTGCGAAAGCCTCATTATTCACTTTAAATGATTTTATAATCTTATTATTGATTTTATGTTAAATTTTCTTACATTTTTAGTTAAAACAGACTATAATTGAATGTTTACCTCGGGAAACATGAAGCAAAAGCCATCGATTGAGAAGAAAAGAACGTTTACAGCCACTCATGCCTTCGAAAGCCTTATTACTTGCTTAAAATTGTTTTACAATCTGATTATTTTTTTTAAAATGAATTTTCTTACATTTTTTGTCAAAACATATTATATTTCAATGTTTATCTTGAGAGACGTGAAGCGAAAGCCATCGATTGACAAGAAAAGTCCATTTATAGTCACTCATGCCTTCGAAAGCCTTATTACTCGCTTAAAATGGTTTTACAATCTCATTATTTATTTTCAGATGAATTCTCTTACATTTTTGGTTAAAACACATTGTAATTGAATGTTTGCCTAGGGAAACATGAAGCGAAAGCCATCGATTGACAAGAAAAGTTCATTTATAGTCACTCATGCCTTCAAAGTCCCCATTATTCACTTTAAATGATTTTATAATCTCATTATTGATTTTATGTTGAATTTTCTTACATTTTTAGTTAAAACAGACTATAATTGAATGTTTACCTTAGGAAACATTAAGCAAAAGCCATCGATTGAGAAGAAAAGAACATTTATAGTTACTCATGCCCTCGAAAGCCTTATTACTTGCTTAAAATTGTTTTACAATCTCATTATTTTTTTTAAAATGAATTTTCTTACATTTTTGGTTAAAAGAGATTATGTTTAAATGTTTGTCTTGAGAAACCTGAAGCGAAAGCCATCGATTGACAAGAAAAGTCAATTATAGTCACTCATGCCTTCGAAAGCCTCATTATTCACTTTAAATGATTTTATAATCTCATTATTGATTTTATGTTGAATTTTCTTACATTTTTAGTTAAAACAGACTATAGTTGAATGTTTACCTCGGGAAACATGAAGCAAAAGCCATCAATTGAGAAGAAAAGACCATTTATAGTCACTCATGCCTTCGAAACCCTTATTGCTAAGTTTAAATGGCTTTATGATTTGATTATTAACTTTAAGCTGAATTTTTTTACATTTTTTGTTAAAACAGATTATAATTGAATGTTTACCTAGGGAAACGTGAAGCGCAAGCCATCGATTGAGAAGAAAAGAACATTATAGTCACTCATGCCTTCGAAAGCCTCATTATTCACTTTAAATGATTTTATAATCTTATTATTGATTTTATGTTAAATTTTCTTACATTTTTAGTTAAAACAGACTATAATTGAATGTTTACCTCGGGAAACATGAAGCAAAAGCCATCGATTGAGAAGAAAAGAACATTTATAGTCACTCATGCCTTCGAAAGCCTTATTACTTGCTTAAAATTGTTTTACAATCTCATTATTTTTTTTAAAATGAATTTTCTTACATTTTTGGTTAAAATAGATTATATTTAAATGTTTGTCTCGAGAAACGTGAAGCGAAAGCCATTGATTGACAAGAAAAGTCCATTTATAGTCCCTCATGCCTTCGAAAGACTCATTATTCATTTCAAATGATTTTATAATCTCATTATTGATTTTATGTTGAATTTTCTTACATTTTGAGTTAAAACAGACTGTAATTGAATGTTTAGCTCGGGAAACATGAAGCGAAAGCCATCGATAGAGAAAAAAAGGCCATTTATAGTCCTTCATGGCTTCGAAATTACTCACTTGAAATGGCTTTATGATTTGATTATTAACTTTAAGCTGAATTTTTTTACATTTTTTGTTAAAACATATTAAAATTGATGTTTACCTCGGGAACCGTCAAGCAAAAGCCATTGATTGAGAAGAAAAGAACATTTATAGTCACTCATGCCTTCGAAACCCTTATTGCTCACTTTAAATGGCTTTATGATTTGATTATTAACTTCAAGCTGAATTTTCTTACATTTTTAGTTAAAACAGACTATAATTGAATGTTTACCTCGGGAAACATGAAGCAAAAGCCATCAATTGAGAAGAAAAGACCATTTATAGTCACTCATGCCTTCGAAACCCTTATTGCTCACTTTAAATGGCTTTATGATTTGATTATTAACTTCAAGCTGAATTTTCTTACATTTTTTGTTAAAACATATTATAATTGATGTTTACCTCGGGAACTGTCAAGCAAAAGCCATTGATTGAGAAGAAAAGAACATTTATAGTCACTCATGCCTTCGAAAGCCTTATTACTTGCTTAAAATTGTCTTACAATCTCATTATTTTTTTTAAAATGAATTTTCTTACATTTTTGGTTAAAACAAATTATATTTAAATGTTTGTCTCAAGAAACGTGAAGCGAAAGCTATCGATTGAAAGGAAAAGAACATTTATAGTCACTCATGCCTTCGAAAGCCTCATTATTCACTTTAAATGACTTTATAATCTCATTATTGATTTTATGTTGAATTTTCTTACATTTTTAGTTAAAACAGACTATAATTGAATGTTTACCTCAGGAAACATGAAGCAAAAGCCATGGATTGAGAAGAAAAGAACATTTATAGTCACTCATGCCTTCGAAAGCCTTATTACTTGCTTAAAATTGTTTTACAATCTCATTATTTTTTTTAAAATGAATTTTCTTACATTTTTTGTCAAAACATATTATATTTCAATGTTTATCTTGAGAGACGTGAAGCGAAAGCCATCGATTGACAAGAAAAGTCCATTTATAGTCACTCATGCCTTCGAAAGCCTTATTACTCGCTTAAAATGGTTTTACAATCTCATTATTTATTTTCAGATGAATTCTCTTACATTTTTGGTTAAAACACATTGTAATTGAATGTTTGCCTAGGGAAACATGAAGCGAAAGCCATCGATTGACAAGAAAAGTTCATTTATAGTCACTCATGCCTTCAAAATCCCCATTATTCACTTTAAATGATTTTATAATCTCATTATTGATTTTATGTTGAATTTTCTTACATTTTTAGTTAAAACAGACTATAATTGAATATTTACCTTAGGAAACATTAATCAAAAGCCATCGATTGAGAAGAAAAGAACATTTATAGTTACTCATGCCCTCGAAAGCCTTATTACTTGCTTAAAATTGTTTTACAATCTCATTATTTTTTTTAAAATGAATTTTCTTACATTTTTGGTTAAAAGAGATTATGTTTAAATGTTTGTCTTGAGAAACCTGAAGCGAAAGCCATCGATTGACAAGAAAAGTCAATTATAGTCACTCATGCCTTCGAAAGCCTCATTATTCACTTTAAATGATTTTATAATCTCATTATTGATTTTATGTTGAATTTTCTTACATTTTTAGTTAAAACAGACTATAGTTGAATGTTTACCTCGGGAAACATGAAGCAAAAGCCATCAATTGAGAAGAAAAGACCATTTATAGTCACTCATGCCTTCGAAACCCTTATTGCTAAGTTTAAATGGCTTTATGATTTGATTATTAACTTTAAGCTGAATTTTTTTACATTTTTTGTTAAAACAGATTATAATTGAATGTTTACCTAGGGAAACGTGAAGCGCAAGCCATCGATTGAGAAGAAAAGAACATTATAGTCACTCATGCCTTCGAAAGCCTCATTATTCACTTTAAATGATTTTATAATCTTATTATTGATTTTATGTTAAATTTTCTTACATTTTTAGTTAAAACAGACTATAATTGAATGTTTACCTCGGGAAACATGAAGCAAAAGCCATCGATTGAGAAGAAAAGAACATTTATAGTCACTCATGCCTTCGAAAGCCTTATTACTTGCTTAAAATTGTTTTACAATCTCATTATTTTTTTTAAAATGAATTTTCTTACATTTTTGGTTAAAATAGATTATATTTAAATGTTTGTCTCGAGAAACGTGAAGCGAAAGCCATTGATTGACAAGAAAAGTCCATTTATAGTCCCTCATGCCTTCGAAAGACTCATTATTCATTTCAAATGATTTTATAATCTCATTATTGATTTTATGTTGAATTTTCTTACATTTTGAGTTAAAACAGACTGTAATTGAATGTTTAGCTCGGGAAACATGAAGCGAAAGCCATCGATAGAGAAAAAAAGGCCATTTATAGTCCTTCATGGCTTCGAAATTACTCACTTGAAATGGCTTTATGATTTGATTATTAACTTTAAGCTGAATTTTTTTACATTTTTTGTTAAAACATATTAAAATTGATGTTTACCTCGGGAACCGTCAAGCAAAAGCCATTGATTGAGAAGAAAAGAACATTTATAGTCACTCATGCCTTCGAAAGCCTTATTACCTGCTTAAAATTGTTTTACAATCTCATTATTTTTTTTAAAATGAATTTTCTTACATTTTTTGTCAAAACATATTATATTTCAATGTTTATCTTGAGAGACGTGAAGCGAAAGCCATCGATTGACAAGAAAAGTCCATTTATAGTCACTCATGCCTTCGAAAGCCTTATTACTCGCTTAAAATGGTTTTACAATCTCATTATTTATTTTCAGATGAATTCTCTTACATTTTTGGTTAAAACACATTGTAATTGAATGTTTGCCTAGGGAAACATGAAGCGAAAGCCATCGATTGACAAGAAAAGTTCATTTATAGTCACTCATGCCTTCAAAATCCCCATTATTCACTTTAAATGATTTTATAATCTCATTATTGATTTTATGTTGAATTTTCTTACATTTTTAGTTAAAACAGACTATAATTGAATGTTTACCTTAGGAAACATTAAGCAAAAGCCATCGATTGAGAAGAAAAGAACATTTATAGTTACTCATGCCCTCGAAAGCCTTATTACTTGCTTAAAATTGTTTTACAATCTCATTATTTTTTTTAAAATGAATTTTCTTACATTTTTGGTTAAAAGAGATTATGTTTAAATGTTTGTCTTAAGAAACCTGAAGCGAAAGCCATCGATTGACAAGAAAAGTCAATTATAGTCACTCATGCCTTCGAAAGCCTCATTATTCACTTTAAATGATTTTATAATCTCATTATTGATTTTATGTTGAATTTTCTTACATTTTTAGTTAAAACAGACTATAGTTGAATGTTTACCTCGGGAAACATGAAGCAAAAGCCATCAATTGAGAAGAAAAGACCATTTATAGTCACTCATGCCTTCGAAACCCTTATTGCTAAGTTTAAATGGCTTTATGATTTGATTATTAACTTTAAGCTGAATTTTTTTACATTTTTTGTTAAAACAGATTATAATTGAATGTTTACCTAGGGAAACGTGAAGCGCAAGCCATCGATTGAGAAGAAAAGAACATTATAGTCACTCATGCCTTCGAAAGCCTCATTATTCACTTTAAATGATTTTATAATCTTATTATTGATTTTATGTTAAATTTTCTTACATTTTTAGTTAAAACAGACTATAATTGAATGTTTACCTTGGGAAACATGAAGCAAAAGCCATCGATTGAGAAGAAAAGAACATTTATAGTCACTCATTCCTTCGAAAGCCTTATTACTTGCTTAAAATTGTTTTACAATCTCATTATTTTTTTTAAAATGAATTTTCTTACATTTTTGGTTAAAATAGATTATATTTAAATGTTTGTCTCGAGAAACGTGAAGCGAAAGCCATTGATTGACAAGAAAAGTCCATTTATAGTCCCTCATGCCTTCGAAAGACTCATTATTCATTTCAAATGATTTTATAATCTCATTATTGATTTTATGTTGAATTTTCTTACATTTTGAGTTAAAACAGACTGTAATTGAATGTTTAGCTCGGGAAACATGAAGCGAAAGCCATCGATAGAGAAAAAAAGGCCATTTATAGTCCTTCATGGCTTCGAAATTACTCACTTGAAATGGCTTTATGATTTGATTATTAACTTTAAGCTGAATTTTTTTACATTTTTTGTTAAAACATATTAAAATTGATGTTTACCTCGGGAACCGTCAAGCAAAAGCCATTGATTGAGAAGAAAAGAACATTTATAGTCACTCATGCCTTCGAAACCCTTATTGCTCACTTTAAATGGCTTTATGATTTGATTATTAACTTCAAGCTGAATTTTCTTACATTTTTAGTTAAAACAGACTATAATTGAATGTTTACCTCGGGAAACATGAAGCAAAAGCCATCAATTGAGAAGAAAAGACCATTTATAGTCACTCATGCCTTCGAAACCCTTATTGCTCGCTTTAAATGGCTTTATGATTTGATTATTAACTTCAAGCTGAATTTTCTTACATTTTTTGTTAAAACATATTATAATTGATGTTTACCTCGGGAACTGTCAAGCAAAAGCCATTGATTGAGAAGAAAAGAACATTTATAGTCACTCATGCCTTCGAAAGCCTTATTACTTGCTTAAAATTGTTTTACAATCTCATTATTTTTTTTAAAATGAATTTTCTTACATTTTTGGTTAAAACAAATTATATTTAAATGTTTGTCTCAAGAAACGTGAAGCGAAAGCTATCGATTGAAAGGAAAAGAACATTTATAGTCACTCATGCCTTCGAAAGCCTCATTATTCACTTTAAATGACTTTATAATCTCATTATTGATTTTATGTTGAATTTTCTTACATTTTTAGTTAAAACAGACTATAATTGAATGTTTACCTCAGGAAACATGAAGCAAAAGCCATCGATTGAGAAGAAAAGAACATTTATAGTCACTCATGCCTTCGAAAGCCTTATTACTTGCTTAAAATTGTTTTACAATCTCATTATTTTTTTTAAAATGAATTTTCTTACATTTTTTGTCAAAACATATTATATTTCAATGTTTATCTTGAGAGACGTGAAGCGAAAGCCATCGATTGACAAGAAAAGTCCATTTATAGTCACTCATGCCTTCGAAAGCCTTATTACTCGCTTAAAATGGTTTTACAATCTCATTATTTATTTTCAGATGAATTCTCTTACATTTTTGGTTAAAACACATTGTAATTGAATGTTTGCCTAGGGAAACATGAAGCGAAAGCCATCGATTGACAAGAAAAGTTCATTTATAGTCACTCATGCCTTCAAAATCCCCATTATTCACTTTAAATGATTTTATAATCTCATTATTGATTTTATGTTGAATTTTCTTACATTTTTAGTTAAAACAGACTATAGTTGAATGTTTACCTCGGGAAACATGAAGCAAAAGCCATCAATTGAGAAGAAAAGACCATTTATAGTCACTCATGCCTTCGAAACCCTTATTGCTAAGTTTAAATGGCTTTATGATTTGATTATTAACTTTAAGCTGAATTTTTTTACATTTTTTGTTAAAACAGATTATAATTGAATGTTTACCTAGGGAAACGTGAAGCGCAAGCCATCGATTGAGAAGAAAAGAACATTATAGTCACTCATGCCTTCGAAAGCCTCATTATTCACTTTAAATGATTTTATAATCTTATTATTGATTTTATGTTAAATTTTCTTACATTTTTAGTTAAAACAGACTATAATTGAATGTTTACCTCGGGAGACATGAAGCAAAAGCCATCGATTGAGAAGAAAAGAACATTTATAGTCACTCATGCCTTCGAAAGCCTTATTACTTGCTTAAAATTGTTTTACAATCTCATTATTTTTTTTAAAATGAATTTTCTTACATTTTTGGTTAAAATAGATTATATTTAAATGTTTGTCTCGAGAAACGTGAAGCGAAAGCCATCGATTGACAAGAAAAGTCCATTTATAGTCCCTCATGCCTTCGAAAGACTCATTATTCATTTCAAATGATTTTATAATCTCATTATTGATTTTATGTTGATTTTTCTTACATTTTGAGTTAAAACAGACTGTAATTGAATGTTTAGCTCGGGAAACATGAAGCGAAAGCCATCGATAGAGAAAAAAAGGCCATTTATAGTCCTTCATGGCTTCGAAATTACTCACTTGAAATGGCTTTATGATTTGATTATTAACTTTAAGCTGAATTTTTTTACATTTTTATGTTAAAACATATTATAATTGATGTTTACCTCGGGAACCGTCAAGCAAAAGCCATTGATTGAGAAGAAAAGAACATTTATAGTCACTCATGCCTTCGAAAGCCTTATTACCTGCTTAAAATTGTTTTACAATCTCATTATTTTTTTTAAAATGAATTTTCTTACATTTTTTGTCAAAACATATTATATTTCAATGTTTATCTTGAGAGACGTGAAGCGAAAGCCATCGATTGACAAGAAAAGTCCATTTATAGTCACTCATGCCTTCGAAAGCCTTATTACTCGCTTAAAATGGTTTTACAATCTCATTATTTATTTTCAAGTGAATTCTCTTACATTTTTTGTTAAAACACATTGTAATTGAATGTTTGCCTAGGGAAACATGAAGCGAAAGCCATCGATTGACAAGAAAAGTTCATTTATAGTCACTCATGCCTTCAAAATCCCCATTATTCACTTTAAATGATTTTATAATCTCATTATTGATTTTATGTTGAATTTTCTTACATTTTTAGTTAAAACAGACTATAATTGAATGTTTACCTTAGGAAACATTAAGCAAAAGCCATCGATTGAGAAGAAAAGAACATTTATAGTTACTCATGCCCTCGAAAGCCTTATTACTTGCTTAAAATTGTTTTACAATCTCATTATTTTTTTTAAAATGAATTTTCTTACATTTTTGGTTAAAAGAGATTATGTTTAAATGTTTGTCTTGAGAAACCTGAAGCGAAAGCCATCGATTGACAAGAAAAGTCAATTATAGTCACTCATGCCTTCGAAAGCCTCATTATTCACTTTAAATGATTTTATAATCTCATTATTGATTTTATGTTGAATTTTCTTACATTTTTAGTTAAAACAGACTATAGTTGAATGTTTACCTCGGGAAACATGAAGCAAAAGCCATCAATTGAGAAGAAAAGACCATTTATAGTCACTCATGCCTTCGAAACCCTTATTGCTAAGTTTAAATGGCTTTATGATTTGATTATTAACTTTAAGCTGAATTTTTTTACATTTTTTGTTAAAACAGATTATAATTGAATGTTTACCTAGGGAAACGTGAAGCGCAAGCCATCGATTGAGAAGAAAAGAACATTATAGTCACTCATGCCTTCGAAAGCCTCATTATTCACTTTAAATGATTTTATAATCTTATTATTGATTTTATGTTAAATTTTCTTACATTTTTAGTTAAAACAGACTATAATTGAATGTTTACCTCGGGAGACATGAAGCAAAAGCCATCGATTGAGAAGAAAAGAACATTTATAGTCACTCATGCCTTCGAAAGCCTTATTACTTGCTTAAAATTGTTTTACAATCTCATTATTTTTTTTAAAATGAATTTTCTTACATTTTTGGTTAAAATAGATTATATTTAAATGTTTGTCTCGAGAAACGTGAAGCGAAAGCCATCGATTGACAAGAAAAGTCCATTTATAGTCCCTCATGCCTTCGAAAGACTCATTATTCATTTCAAATGATTTTATAATCTCATTATTGATTTTATGTTGATTTTTCTTACATTTTGAGTTAAAACAGACTGTAATTGAATGTTTAGCTCGGGAAACATGAAGCGAAAGCCATCGATTGAGAAAAAAAGGCCATTTATAGTCCTTCATGGCTTCGAAATTACTCACTTGAAATGGCTTTATGATTTGATTATTAACTTTAAGCTGAATGTTTTTACATTTTTATGTTAAAACATATTATAATTGATGTTTACCTCGGGAACCGTCAAGCAAAAGCCATTGATTGAGAAGAAAAGAACATTTATAGTCACTCATGCCTTCGAAAGCCTTATTACTTGCTTAAAATTGTTTTACAATCTCATTATTTTTTTTAAAATGAATTTTCTTACATTTTTGGTTAAAACAAATTATATTTAAATGTTTGTCTCAAGAAACGTGAAGCGAAAGCTATCGATTGAAAGGAAAAGAACATTTATAGTCACTCATGCCTTCGAAAGCCTCATTATTCACTTTAAATGACTTTATAATCTCATTATTGATTTTATGTTAAATTTTCTTACATTTTTAGTTAAAACAGACTATAATTGAATGTTTACCTCAGGAAACATGAAGCAAAAGCCATCGATTGAGAAGAAAAGAACATTTATAGTCACTCATGCCTTCGAAAGCCTTGTTACTTGCTTAAAATTGTTTTACAATCTCATTATTTTTTTTAAAATGAATTTTCTTACATTTTTTGTCAAAACATATTATATTTCAATGTTTATCTTGAGAGACGTGAAGGGAAAGCCATCGATTGACAAGAAAAGTCCATTTATAGTCACTCATGCCTTCGAAAGCCTTATTACTCGCTTAAAATGGTTTTACAATCTCATTATTTATTTTCAGATGAATTCTCTTACATTTTTGGTTAAAACACATTGTAATTGAATATTTGCCTAGGGAAACATGAAGCGAAAGCCATCGATTGACAAGAAAAGTTCATTTATAGTCACTCATGCCTTCAAAATCCCCATTATTCACTTTAAATGATTTTATAATCTCATTATTGATTTTATGTTGAATTTTCTTAAATTTTTAGTTAAAACAGACTATAATTGAATGTTTACCTTAGGAAACATTAAGCAAAAGCCATCGATTGAGAAGAAAAGAACATTTATAGTTACTCATGCCCTCGAAAGCCTTATTACTTGCTTAAAATTGTTTTACAATCTCATTATTTTTTTTAAAATGAATTTTCTTACATTTTTGGTTAAAATAGATTATGTTTAAATGTTTGTCTTGAGAAACCTGAAGCGAAAGCCATCGATTGACAAGAAAAGTCAATTATAGTCACTCATGCCTTCGAAAGCCTCATTATTCACTTTAAATGATTTTATAATCTCATTATTGATTTTATGTTGAATTTTCTTACATTTTTAGTTAAAACAGACTATAGTTGAATGTTTACCTCGGGAAACATGAAGCAAAAGCCATCAATTGAGAAGAAAAGACCATTTATAGTCACTCATGCCTTCGAAACCCTTATTGCTAAGTTTAAATGGCTTTATGATTTGATTATTAACTTTAAGCTGAATTTTTTTACATTTTTTGTTAAAACAGATTATAATTGAATGTTTACCTAGGGAAACGTGAAGCGCAAGCCATCGATTGAGAAGAAAAGAACATTATAGTCACTCATGCCTTCGAAAGCCTCATTATTCACTTTAAATGATTTTATAATCTTATTATTGATTTTATGTTAAATTTTCTTACATTTTTAGTTAAAACAGACTATAATTGAATGTTTACCTCGGGAAACATGAAGCAAAAGCCATCGATTGAGAAGAAAAGAACATTTATAGTCACTCATGCCTTCGAAAGCCTTATTACTTGCTTAAAATTGTTTTACAATCTCATTATTTTTTTTAAAATGAATTTTCTTACATTTTTGGTTAAAATAGATTATATTTAAATGTTTGTCTCGAGAAACGTGAAGCGAAAGCCATCGATTGACAAGAAAAGTCCATTTATAGTCCCTCATGCCTTCGAAAGACTCATTATTCATTTCAAATGATTTTATAATCTCATTATTGATTTTATGTTGAATTTTCTTACATTTTGAGTTAAAACAGACTGTAATTGAATGTTTAGCTCGGGAAACATGAAGCGAAAGCCATCGATAGAGAAAAAAAGGCCATTTATAGTCCTTCATGGCTTCGAAATTACTCACTTGAAATGGCTTTATGATTTGATTATTAACTTTAAGCTGAATTTTTTTACATTTTTTGTTAAAACATATTATAATTGATGTTTACCTCGGGAACCGTCAAGCAAAAGCCATTGATTGAGAAGAAAAGAACATTTATAGTCACTCATGCCTTCGAAAGCCTTATTACTTGCTTAAAATTGTTTTACAATCTCATTATTTTTTTTAAAATAAATTTTCTTACATTTTTGGTTAAAACAAATTATATTTAAATGTTTGTCTCAAGAAACGTGAAGCGAAAGGTATCGATTGAAAGGAAAAGAACATTTATAGTCACTCATGCCTTCGAAAGCCTCATTATTCACTTTAAATGACTTTATAATCTCATTATTGATTTTATGTTGAATTTTATTACATTTTTAGTTAAAACAGACTATAATTGAATGTTTACCTCAGGAAACATGAAGCAAAAGCCATCGATTGAGAAGAAAAGAACATTTATAGTCACTCATGCCTTCGAAAGCCTTATTACTTGCTTAAAATTGTTTTACAATCTCATTATTTTTTTTAAAATGAATTTTCATACATTTTTGGTTAAAACAAATTATATTTAAATGTTTGTCTCAAGAAACGTGAAGCGAAAGCTATCGATTGAAAGGAAAAGAACATTTATAGTCACTCATGCCTTCGAAAGCCTCATTATTCACTTTAAATGATTTTATAATCTCATTATTGATTTTATGTTGAATTTTCTTAAATTTTTAGTTAAAACAGACTATAATTGAATGTTTACCTTAGGAAACATTAAGCAAAAGCCATCGATTGAGAAGAAAAGAACATTTATAGTTACTCATGCCCTCGAAAGCCTTATTACTTGCTTAAAATTGTTTTACAATCTCATTATTTTTTTTAAAATGAATTTTCTTACATTTTTGGTTAAAAGAGATTATGTTTAAATGTTTGTCTTGAGAAACCTGAAGCGAAAGCCATCGATTGACAAGAAAAGTCAATTATAGTCACTCATGCCTTCGAAAGCCTCATTATTCACTTTAAATGATTTTATAATCTCATTATTGATTTTATGTTGAATTTTCTTACATTTTTAGTTAAAACAGACTATAGTTGAATGTTTACCTCAGGAAACATGAAGCAAAAGCCATCGATTGAGAAGAAAAGAACATTTATAGTCACTCATGCCTTCGAAAGCCTTGTTACTTGCTTAAAATTGTTTTACAATCTCATTATTTTTTTTAAAATGAATTTTCTTACATTTTTTGTCAAAACATATTATATTTCAATGTTTATCTTGAGAGACGTGAAGGGAAAGCCATCGATTGACAAGAAAAGTCCATTTATAGTCACTCATGCCTTCGAAAGCCTTATTACTCGCTTAAAATGGTTTTACAATCTCATTATTTATTTTCAGATGAATTCTCTTACATTTTTGGTTAAAACACATTGTAATTGAATATTTGCCTAGGGAAACATGAAGCGAAAGCCATCGATTGACAAGAAAAGTTCATTTATAGTCACTCATGCCTTCAAAATCCCCATTATTCACTTTAAATGATTTTATAATCTCATTATTGATTTTATGTTGAATTTTCTTAAATTTTTAGTTAAAACAGACTATAATTGAATGTTTACCTTAGGAAACATTAAGCAAAAGCCATCGATTGAGAAGAAAAGAACATTTATAGTTACTCATGCCCTCGAAAGCCTTATTACTTGCTTAAAATTGTTTTACAATCTCATTATTTTTTTTAAAATGAATTTTCTTACATTTTTGGTTAAAAGAGATTATGTTTAAATGTTTGTCTTGAGAAACCTGAAGCGAAAGCCATCGATTGACAAGAAAAGTCAATTATAGTCACTCATGCCTTCGAAAGCCTCATTATTCACTTTAAATGATTTTATAATCTCATTATTGATTTTATGTTGAATTTTCTTACATTTTTAGTTAAAACAGACTATAGTTGAATGTTTACCTCGGGAAACATGAAGCAAAAGCCATCAATTGAGAAGAAAAGACCATTTATAGTCACTCATGCCTTCGAAACCCTTATTGCTAAGTTTAAATGGCTTTATGATTTGATTATTAACTTTAAGCTGAATTTTTTTACATTTTTTGTTAAAACAGATTATAATTGAATGTTTACCTAGGGAAACGTGAAGCGCAAGCCATCGATTGAGAAGAAAAGAACATTATAGTCACTCATGCCTTCGAAAGCCTCATTATTCACTTTAAATGATTTTATAATCTTATTATTGATTTTATGTTAAATTTTCTTACATTTTTAGTTAAAACAGACTATAATTGAATGTTTACCTCGGGAAACATGAAGCAAAAGCCATCGATTGAGAAGAAAAGAACATTTATAGTCACTCATGCCTTCGAAAGCCTTATTACTTGCTTAAAATTGTTTTACAATCTCATTATTTTTTTTAAAATGAATTTTCTTACATTTTTGGTTAAAATAGATTATATTTAAATGTTTGTCTCGAGAAACGTGAAGCGAAAGCCATCGATTGACAAGAAAAGTCCATTTATAGTCCCTCATGCCTTCGAAAGACTCATTATTCATTTCAAATGATTTTATAATCTCATTATTGATTTTATGTTGAATTTTCTTACATTTTGAGTTAAAACAGACTGTAATTGAATGTTTAGCTCGGGAAACATGAAGCGAAAGCCATCGATAGAGAAAAAAAGGCCATTTATAGTCCTTCATGGCTTCGAAATTACTCACTTGAAATGGCTTTATGATTTGATTATTAACTTTAAGCTGAATTTTTTTACATTTTTTGTTAAAACATATTATAATTGATGTTTACCTCGGGAACCGTCAAGCAAAAGCCATTGATTGAGAAGAAAAGAACATTTATAGTCACTCATGCCTTCGAAAGCCTTATTACTTGCTTAAAATTGTTTTACAATCTCATTATTTTTTTTAAAATAAATTTTCTTACATTTTTGGTTAAAACAAATTATATTTAAATGTTTGTCTCAAGAAACGTGAAGCGAAAGGTATCGATTGAAAGGAAAAGAACATTTATAGTCACTCATGCCTTCGAAAGCCTCATTATTCACTTTAAATGACTTTATAATCTCATTATTGATTTTATGTTGAATTTTATTACATTTTTAGTTAAAACAGACTATAATTGAATGTTTACCTCAGGAAACATGAAGCAAAAGCCATCGATTGAGAAGAAAAGAACATTTATAGTCACTCATGCCTTCGAAAGCCTTATTACTTGCTTAAAATTGTTTTACAATCTCATTATTTTTTTTAAAATGAATTTTCATACATTTTTGGTTAAAACAAATTATATTTAAATGTTTGTCTCAAGAAACGTGAAGCGAAAGCTATCGATTGAAAGGAAAAGAACATTTATAGTCACTCATGCCTTCGAAAGCCTCATTATTCACTTTAAATGACTTTATAATCTCATTAATGATTTTATGTTGAATTTTCTTACCTTTTTAGTTAAAACAGACTATAATTAAATGTTTACCTCGGGAAACATGCAGGAAAAGCCATCAATCGAGAAGAAAAGACCATTTATAGTCACTCATGCCTTCGAAACCCTTATTGCTCCGTTTAAATGGCTTTATGATTTGATTATTAACTTTAAGCAGAGTTTTTTTACATTTTTTGTTAAAGCAGATTATAATTGAATGTTTACCTCGAGAAACGTGAAGCGAAAGCCATCGATTGAGAAGAAAAGAACATTTATAGTCACTCATGCCTTCGAAAGCCTTATTACTTGCTTAAAATTGTTTTACAATCTCATTATTTTTTTTAAAATGAATTTTCTTACATTTTTTGTTAAAATAGATTATATTTAAATGTTTGTCTCGAGAAACGTGAAGCGAAAGCCATCGATTGACAAGAAAAGTCCATTTATAGTCGCTCATGCCTTCGAAAGCCTCATTATTCACTTTAAATGATTTTATAATCTCATTATTGATTTTATGGGGAATTTTCTTACATTTTTAGTTAAAACAGACTATAATTAAATGTTTACCTCGGGAAACATGAAGCAAAAGCCATCAATTGAGAAGAAAAGACCATTTATAGTCACTCATGCCTTCGAAACCCTTATTGCTCAGTTTAAATGGCTTTATGATTTGATTATTAACTTTAAGCTAAATTTTTTTACATTTTTTGTTAAAACAGATTATAATTGAATGTTTACCTCGAGAAACGTGAAGCGAAAGCCATCGATTGAGAAGAAAAGAACATTTATAGTCACTCATGCCTTCGAAAGCCTTATTACTTACTTAAAATTGTTTTACAATTTGATTATTTTTTTTAAAATGAATTTTCTTACATTTTTCATTAAAATAGATTATATTTAAATGTTTGTCTCGAGAAACGTGAAGCGAAAGCCCTCGATTGACAAGAAAAGTCCATTATAGTCACTCATGCCTTCGAAAGCCTCATTATTCGCTTTAAATGATTTTCTAATGTCATTATAGATTTTATGTTGAATTTTTTTACATTTTTAATTAAAACAGACAATAATTGAATGTTTACCTCGGGAAACATGAAGCAAAAGCCATCAATTAAGAAGAAAAGACCATTTATAGTCACTCATGCCTTCGAAACCCTTATTGCTCACTTTAAATGGCTTTATGAATTGATTATTAACTTTAAGCTGAATTTTTTTACATTTTTTGTTAAAACAGATTATAATTGAATGTTTACCGCGAGAAACGTGAAGCGAAAGCTATCGATTGAGAGGAAAAGAACATTTATAGTCACTCATGCCTACGAAAGCCTTATTACTCGTTTAAAATGGTTTTACAATCTCATTATTTATTTTCAGATGAATTTTCTTACATTTTTGGTTCAAACAGATTGTAATTGAATGTTTGCCCTTGGAAACATGAAGCGAAAGCCATCGATTGAGAAGAAAAGAACATTTATAATCACTCATGCCTTCGAAAGCCTTATTACTTGCTTAAAATTATTTTACAATCTCATAATTTTTTTAAAAATGAATTTTCTTACATTTTTGGTTAAAATAGATTATATTCAAATGTTTGTCTCGAGAAACGTGAAGCGAAAGCCAACGATTGACAAGAAAAGTCCATTTATAGTCACTCATGCCTTCGAAAGCCTTATTACTCACTTAAAATGGTTTTACAATCTCATTATTTATTTTCAGATGAATTTTCTTACATTTTTGGTTAGAACAAATTGTAATTGAATGTTTGCCTCGGGAAACATGGAGCGAAAGCCATCGATTAACAAGAAAAGTCCATTTATAGTCACTCATGCCTTCGAAACCCTTATTGCTCACTTTAAATGGCTTTATGATTTGATTATTAACTTTAAGCTGAATTTTTTTACATTTTTTGTTAAAACAGATTATAATTGAATGTTTAACTAGGGAGACGTGAAGCGCAAGCCATCGATTGAGAAGAAAAGAACATTTATAGTCACTCATGCCTTCGAAAGCCTCATTACTTGCTTAAAATTGTTTTACAATCTCATTATTTTTTTTAAAATGAATTTTCATACATTTTTGGTTAAAACAAATTATATTTAAATGTTTGTCTCAAGAAACGTGAAGCGAAAGCTATCGATTGAAAGGAAAAGAACATTTATAGTCACTCATGCCTTCGAAAGCCTCATTATTCACTTTAAATGACTTTATAATCTCATTAATGATTTTATGTTGAATTTTCTTACCTTTTTAGTTAAAACATACTATAATTAAATGTTTACCTCGGGAAACATGAAGCAAAAGCCATCAATTGAGAAGAAAAGACCATTTATAGTCACTCATGCCTTCGAAACCCTTATTGCTCAGTTTAAATGGTTTTATGATTTGATTATTAACTTTAAGCAGAGTTTTTTTACATTTTTTGTTAAAGCAGATTATAATTGAATGTTTACCTCGAGAAACGTGAAGCGAAAGCCATCGATTGAGAAGAAAAGAACATTTATAGTCACTCATGCCTTCGAAAGCCTTATTACTTGCTTAAAATTGTTTTACAATCTCATTATTTTTTTTAAAATGAATTTTCTTACATTTTTTGTTAAAATAGATTATATTTAAATGTTTGTCTCGAGAAACGTGAAGCGAAAGCCATCGATTGACAAGAAAAGTCCATTTATAGTCGCTCATGCCTTCGAAAGCCTCATTATTCACTTTAAATGATTTTATAATCTCATTATTGATTTTATGGGGAATTTTCTTACATTTTTAGTTAAAACAGACTATAATTAAATGTTTACCTCGGGAAACATGAAGCAAAAGCCATCAATTGAGAAGAAAAGACCATTTATAGTCACTCATGCCTTCGAAACCCTTATTGCTCAGTTTAAATGGCTTTATGATTTGATTATTAACTTTAAGCTAAATTTTTTTACATTTTTTGTTAAAACAGATTATAATTGGATGTTTACCTCGAGAAACGTGAAGCAAAAGCCATCGATTGAGAAGAAAAGAACATTTATAGTCACTCATGCCTTCGAAAGCCTTATTACTTACTTAAAATTGTTTTACAATTTGATTATTTTTTTTAAAATGAATTTTCTTACATTTTTGGTTCAAACAGATTGTAATTGAATGTTTGCCCTGGGAAACATGAAGCGAAAGCCATCGATTGAGAAGAAAAGAACATTTATAAACACTCATGCCTTCGAAAGCCTTATTACTTGCTTAAAATTATTTTATAATCTCATTAATTTTTTAAAAATGAGTTTTCTTACATTTTTGGTTAAAATAGATTATATTTAAATGTTTGTCTCGAGAAACGTGAAGCGAAAGCCAACGATTGACAAGAAAAGTCCATTTATAGTCACTCATGCCTTCGAAAGCCTTATTACTCACTTAAAATGGTTTTACAATCTCATTATTTATTTTCAGATGAATTTTCTTACATTTTTGGTTAGAACAAATTGTAATTGAATGTTTGCCTCGGGAAACATGAAGCGAAAGCCATCGATTGACAAGAAAAGTCCATTTATAGTCACTCATGCCTTCGAAACCCTTATTGCTCACTTTAAATGGCTTTATGATTTGATTATTAACTTTAAGCTGAATTTTTTTACATTTTTTGTTAAAACAGATTATAATTGAATGTTTACCTAGCGAGACGTGAAGCGCAAGCCATCAATTGAGAAGAAAAGAACATTTATAGTCACTCATGCCTTCGAAAGCCTCATTATTCACTTTAAATGATTTTATAATCTTATTATTGATTTTACGTTGAATTTTCTTACATTTTTAGTTAAAATAGACTATAATTGAATGTTTACCTCGGGAAACATGAAGCAAAAGCCATTGATTGAGAAGAAAAAAACATTTATAGTCACTCATACCTTCGAAAGCCTTATTACTTGCTTAAAATTGTTTTACAATCTCATTATTTTTTTAAAAATGAATTTTCTTACATTTTTGGTTAAAATAGATTATATTTAAATGTTTGTCTCGAGAAACGTGAAGCGAAAGCCATCGATTGACAAGAAAAGTCCATTTATAGTCGCTCATGCCTTCGAAAGACTCATTATTCATTTCAAATGATTTTATAATCTCATTATTGATTTTATGTTGAATTTTCTTACATTTTGAGTTAAAACAGACTGTAATTGAATATTTAGTTAGGGAAACATGAAGCGAAAGCCATCGATAGAGAAAAAAAGGCCATTTATAGTCCTTCATGGCTTCGAAATTACTCACTTGAAATGGCTTTATGATTTGATTATTAACTTTAAGCTGAATTTTTTTACATTTTTTGTTAAAACATATTATAATTGATGTTTACCTCGGGAACTGTTAAGCAAAAGCCATTGATTGAGAAGAAAAGAACATTTGTAGTCACTCATGCCTTCGAAAGCCTTATTACTTGCTTAAAATTGTTTTACAATCTCATTATTTTTTTTAAAATGAATTTTCTTACATTTTTGGTTAAAACAAATTATATTTAAATGTTTGTCTCAAGAAACGTGAAGCGAAAGCTATCGATTGAAAGGAAAAGAATATTTATAGTCACTCATGCCTTCGAAAGCCTCATTATTCACTTTAAATGACTTTATAATCTCATTATTGATTTTATGTTGAATTTTCTTACATTTTTAGTTAAAACAGACTATAATTGAATGTTTACCTCAGGAAACATGAAGCAAAAGCCACCGATTGAGAAGAAAAGAACATTTATAGTCACTCACGCCTTCGAAAGCCTTATTACTTGCTTAAAATTGTTTTACAATCTCATTATTTTTTTTAAAATGAATTTTCTTACATTTTTTGTCAAAACATATTATATTTCAATGTTTATCTTGAGAGACGTGAAGCGAAAGCCATCGATTGACAAGAAAAGTCCATTTATAGTCACTCATGCCTTCGAAAGCCTTATTACTCGCTTAAAATGGTTTTACAATCTCATTATTTATTTTTAGATGAATTCTCTTACATTTTTGGTTAAAACACATTGTAATTGAATGTTTGCCTAGGGAAACATGAAGCGAAAGCCATCGATTGACAAGAAAAGTTCATTTATAGTCAGTCATGCCTTGAAAATCCCCATTATTCACTTTAAATGATTTTATAATCTCATTATTGATTTTATGTTGAATTTTCTTACATTTTTAGTTAAAACAGACTATAATTGAATGTTTACCTCGGGAAACATGAAGCAAAAGCCATCAATTGAGAAGAAAAGACCATTTATAGTCACTCATGCCTTCGAAACCCTTATTGCTAAGTTTAAATGGCTTTATGATTTGATTATTAACTTTAAGCTGAATTTTTTTACATTTTTTGTTAAAACAGATTATAATTGAATGTTTACCTAGGGAAACGTGAAGCGCAAGCCATCGATTGAGAAGAAAAGAACATTATAGTCACTCATGCCTTCGAAAGCCTCATTATTCACTTTAAATGATTTTATAATTTTATTATTGCTTTTATGTTAAATTTTCTTACATTTTTAGTTAAAACAGACTATAATTGAATGTTTACCTCGGGAAACATGAAGCAAAAGCCATCGATTGAGAAGAAAAGAACATTTATAGTCACTCATGCCTTCGAAAGCCTTATTACTTGCTTAAAATTGTTTTACAATCTCATTATTTTTTTTAAAATGAATTTTCTTACATTTTTGGTTAAAACAAATTATATTTAAATGTTTGTCTCAAGAAACGTGAAGCGAAAGCTATCGATTGAAAGGAAAAGAACATTTATAGTCACTCATGCCTTCGGAAGCCTCATTATTCACTTTAAATGACTTTATAATCTCATTATTGATTTTATGTTGAATTTTCTTACATTTTTAGTTAAAACAGACTATAATTGAATGTTTACCTCAGGAAACATGAAGCAAAAGCCATCGATTGAGAAGAAAAGACCATTTATAGTCACTCATGCCTTCGAAACCCTTATTGCTCAGTTTAAATGGCTTTATGATTTGATTATTAACTGTAAGCTAAATTTTTTTACATTTTTTGTTAAAATAGATTATAATTGAATGTTTACCTCGAGAAACGTGAAGCGAAAGCCATCGATTGGGGAGAAAAGAACATTTATAGTCACTCATGCCTTCGAAAGCCTTATTACTTACTTAAAATTGTTTTACAATTTGATTATTTTTTTTAAAATGAATTTTCTTACATTTTTCATTAAAATAGATTATATTTAAATGTTTGTCTCGAGAAACGTGAAGCGAAAGCCCTCGATTGACAAGAAAAGTCCATTATAGTCACTCATGCCTTCGAAAGCCTCATTATTCGCTTTAAATGATTTTATAATGTCATTATAGATTTTATGTTGAATTTTTTTACATTTTTAATTAAAACAGACTATAATTGAATGTTTACCTCGGGAAACATGAAGCAAAAGCCATCAATTGAGAAGAAAAGACCATTTATAGTCACTCATGCCTTCGAAACCCTTATTGCTCACTTTGAATGGCTTTATGAATTGATTATTAACTTTAAGCTGAATTTTTTTACATTTTTTGTTAAGACAGATTATAATTGAATGTTTACCGCGAGAAACGTGAAGCTAAAGCTATCGATTGAGAGGAAAAGAACATTTATAGTCACTCATGCCTACGAAAGCCTTATTACTCGTTTAAAATGGTTTTACAATCTCATTATTTATTTTCAGATGAATTTTCTTACATTTTTGGTTCAAACAGATTGTAATTGAATGTTTGCCTTGGGAAACATGAAGCGAAAGCCATCGATTGAGAAGAAAAGAACATTTATAGTCACTCATGCCTTCGAAAGCCTTATTACTTGCTTAAAATTATTTTACAATCTCATTATTTTTTTAAAAATGAATTTTCTTACATTTTTGGTTAAAATAGATTATATTTAAATGTTTGTCTCGAGAAACGTGAAGCGAAAGCCAACAATGGACAAGAAAAGTCCATTTATAGTCACTCATGCCTTCGAAAGCCTTATTACTCACTTAAAATGGTTTTACAATCTCATTATTTATTTTCAGATGAATTTTCTTACATTTTTGGTTAAAACAAATTGTAATTGAATGTTTGCCTCGGGAAACATGAAGCGAAAGCCATCGATTGACAAGAAAAGTCCATTTATAGTCACTCATGCCTTCGAAACCCTTATTGCTCACTTTAAATGGCTTTATGATTTGATTATTAACTTTAAGCTGAATTTTTTTACATTTTTTGTTAAAACAGATTATAATTGAATGTTTACCTAGGGAAACGTGAAGCGCAAGCCATCGATTGAGAAGAAAAGAACATTTATAGTCATTCATGCCTTCGAAAGCCTCATTATTCACTTTAAATGATTTTATAATCTTATTATTGATTTTACGTTGAATTTTCTTACATTTTTAGTTAAAATAGACTATAATTGAATGTTTACCTCGGGAAACGTGAAGCAAAAGCCATCGATTGAGAAGAAAAAAACATTTATAGTCACTCATGCCTTCGAAAGCCTTATTACTTGCTTAAAATTGTTTTACAATCTCATTATTTTTTTTAAAATGAATTTTCTTACATTTTTGGTTAAAATAGATTATATTTAAATGTTTGTCTCGAGAAACGTGAAGCGAAAGCCATCGATTGACAAGAAAAGTTCATTTATAGTCTCTCATGCCTTCGAAAGCCTCATTATTCATTTTAAATGATTTTATAATCTCATTATTGATTTTATGTTGAATTTTCTTAAATTTTGAGTTAAAACAGACTGTAATTGAATGTTTAGCTCGAGAAACATGAAGCGAAAGCCATCGATAGAGAAAAAAAAGCCATTTATAGTCCTTCATGCCTTCGAAATTACTCACTTGAAATGGCTTTATGATTTGATTATTAACTTTAAGCTGAATTTTTTTACATTTTTTGTTAAAACATATTATAATTGAATGTTTACCTCGGGAACCGTCAAGCAAAAGCCATTGATTGAGAAGAAAAGAACATTTATAGTCACTCATGCCTTCGAAAGCCTTATTACTTGCTTAAAATTATTTTACAATCTCATTATTTTTTTTAAAATGAATTTTCTTACATTTTTGGTTAAAACAAATTATATTTAAATGTTTGTCTCAAGAAACCTGAAGTGAAAGCTATCGATTGAAAGGAAAAAAACATTTATAGTCACTCATGCCTTCGAAAGCCTTATTATTCACTTTAAATGACTTTATAATCTCATTATTGATTTTATGTTGAATTTTCTTACATTTTTAGTTAAAACAGACTATAATTGAATGTTTATCTCAGGAAACATGAAGCAAAAGCCATCGATTAAGAAGAAAAGAACATTTATAGTCACTCATGCCTTCGAAAGCCTTATTACTTGCCTAAAATTGTTTTACAATCTCATTATTTTTTTTAAAATGAATTTTCTTACATTTTTGGTTAAAATAGATTATATTTAAATGTTTGTCTTGAGAAACGTGAAGCGAAAGCCCTCGATTGACAAGAAAAGTCTATTATAGTCACTGATGCCTTCGAAAGCCTCATTATTCACTTTAAATGATTTTGTAATCTCATTAATGATTTTATGTTGAATTTTCTTACATTTTTAGTTAAAACAGACTATAATTGAATGTTTACCTCGGGAAACATGAAGCAAAAGCCATCATTTGAGAAGAAAAGTCCATTTATAGTCACTCTTGCCTTCGAAAGCCTCGTTATTCATTTTAAATGATTTTATAATCTTTTTATTGATTTTATGTTGAATTTTCTTACATTTTTAGTTAAAACAGACTATAATTGAATGTTTACCTCGAGAAACATGAAGCAAAAGCCATCAATTGAGAAGAAAAGACCATTTATAGTCACTCATGCCTTCGAAACCCTTATTGCTCACTTTAAATGGCTTTATGATTTGATTATTAACTTTAAGCTGAATTTTTTTACATTTTTTGTTAAAACATATTATAATTGAATGTTTACCTCGGGAACCGTCAAGCAAAAGCCATTGATTGAGAAGAAAAGAACATTTATAGTCACTCATGCCTTCGAAAGCCTTATTACTTGCTTAAAATTGTTTTACAATCTCATTATTTTTTTTAAAATGAATTTTCTTACATTTTTGGTTAAAACAAATTATATTTAAATGTTTGTCTCAAGAAACGTGAAGTG
Organism: Theobroma cacao; assembly: GCF_053813885.1. Taxonomy (NCBI): domain Eukaryota; kingdom Viridiplantae; phylum Streptophyta; class Magnoliopsida; order Malvales; family Malvaceae; genus Theobroma; species Theobroma cacao. Next base: position 25,662,235 of record NC_142640.1, on the reverse strand, counting down.
AAAGCTATCGATTGAAAGGAAAAAAACATTTATAGTCACTCATGCCTTCGAAAGCCTTATTATTCACTTTAAATGACTTTATAATCTCATTATTGATTTTATGTTGAATTTTCTTACATTTTTAGTTAAAACAGACTATAATTGAATGTTTATCTCAGGAAACATGAAGCAAAAGCCATCGATTAAGAAGAAAAGAACATTTATAGTCACTCATGCCTTCGAAAGCCTTATTACTTGCCTAAAATTGTTTTACAATCTCATTATTTTTTTTAAAATGAATTTTCTTACATTTTTGGTTAAAATAGATTATATTTAAATGTTTGTCTTGAGAAACGTGAAGCGAAAGCCCTCGATTGACAAGAAAAGTCTATTATAGTCACTGATGCCTTCGAAAGCCTCATTATTCACTTTAAATGATTTTGTAATCTCATTAATGATTTTATGTTGAATTTTCTTACATTTTTAGTTAAAACAGACTATAATTGAATGTTTACCTCAGGAAACATGAAGCAAAAGCCATCATTTGAGAAGAAAAGACCATTTATAGTCACTCATTCCTTCGAAACCCTTATTGCTCAGTTTAAATGGCTTTATGAATTCATTATTAACTTTAAGCTGAATTTTTTTACATTTTTTGTTAAAGCAGATTATAATTGAATGTTTACCTTGAGAAACGTGAAGCGAAAGCCATCGATTGAGAAGAAAAGAATATTTATTGTCACTCATGCCTTCGAAAGCCTTATTACTTGCTTAAAATTGTTTTACAATCTCATTATTTTTTTTAAAATGAATTTTCTTATATTTTTTGTTAAAATAGATTATATTTAAATGTTTGTCTCGAGAAACGCGAAGCGAAAGCCATCGATTGACAAGAAAAGTCCATTTATAGTCACTCTTGCCTTCGAAAGCCTCGTTATTCATTTTAAATGATTTTATAATCTTTTTATTGATTTTATGTTGAATTTTCTTACATTTTTAGTTAAAACAGACTATAATTGAATGTTTACCTCGAGAAACATGAAGCAAAAGCCATCAATTGAGAAGAAAAGACCATTTATAGTCACTCATGCCTTCGAAACCCTTATTGCTCACTTTAAATGGCTTTATGATTTGATTATTAACTGTAAGCTAAATTTTTTTACATTTTTTGTTAAAATAGATTATAATTGAATGTTTACCTCGAGAAACGTGAAGCGAAAGCCATCGATTGGGGAGAAAAGAACATTTATAGTCACTCATGCCTTCGAAAGCCTTATTACTTACTTAAAATTGTTTTACAATTTGATTATATTTTTTAAAATGAATTTTCTTACATTTTTCATTAAAATAGATTATATTTAAATGTTTGTCTCGAGAAACGTGAAGCGAAAGCCCTCGATTGACAAGAAAAGTCCATTATAGTCACTCATGCCTTCGAAAGCCTCATTATTCGCTTTAAATGATTTTATAATGTCATTATAGATTTTATGTTGAATTTTTTTACATTTTTAATTAAAACAGACTATAATTGAATGTTTACCTCGGGAAACATGAAGCAAAAGCCATCAATTGAGAAGAAAAGACCATTTATAGTCACTCATGCCTTCGAAACCCTTATTGCTCACTTTAAATGGCTTTATGAATTGATTATTAACTTTAAGCTGAATTTTTTTACATTTTTTGTTAAGACAGATTATAATTGAATGTTTACCGCGAGAAACGTGAAGCTAAAGCTATCGATTGAGAGGAAAAGAACATTTATAGTCACTCATGCCTACGAAAGCCTTATTACTCGTTTAAAATGGTTTTACAATCTCATTATTTATTTTCAGATGAATTTTCTTACATTTTTGGTTCAAACAGATTGTAATTGAATGTTTGCCTTGGGAAACATGAAGCGAAAGCCATCGATTGAGAAGAAAAGAACATTTATAGTCACTCATGCCTTCGAAAGCCTTATTACTTGCTTAAAATTATTTTACAATCTCATTATTTTTTTAAAAATGAATTTTCTTACATTTTTGGTTAAAATAGATTATATTTAAATGTTTGTCTCGAGAAACGTGAAGCGAAAGCCAACAATGGACAAGAAAAGTCCATTTATAGTCACTCATGCCTTCGAAAGCCTTATTACTCACTTAAAATGGTTTTACAATCTCATTATTTATTTTCAGATGAATTTTCTTACATTTTTGGTTAAAACAAATTGTAATTGAATGTTTGCCTCGGGAAACATGAAGCGAAAGCCATCGATTGACAAGAAAAGTCCATTTATAGTCACTCATGCCTTCGAAACCCTTATTGCTCACTTTAAATGGCTTTATGATTTGATTATTAACTTTAAGCTGAATTTTTTTACATTTTTTGTTAAAACAGATTATAATTGAATGTTTACCTAGGGAAACGTGAAGCGCAAGCCATCGATTGAGAAGAAAAGAACATTTATAGTCACTCATGCCTTCGAAAGCCTCATTATTCACTTTAAATGATTTTATAATCTTATTATTGATTTTACGTTGAATTTTCTTACATTTTTAGTTAAAATAGACTATAATTGAATGTTTACCTCGAGAAACGTGAAGCAAAAGCCATCGATTGAGAAGAAAAAAACATTTATAGTCACTCATGCCTTCGAAAGCCTTATTACTTGCTTAAAATTGTTTTACAATCTCATTATTTTTTTTAAAATGAATTTTCTTACATTTTTGGTTAAAATAGATTATATTTAAATGTTTGTCTCGAGAAACGTGAAGCGAAAGCCATCGATTGACAAGAAAAGTTCATTTATAGTCCCTCATGCCTTCGAAAGCCTCATTATTCATTTTAAATGATTTTATAATCTCATTATTGATTTTATGTTGAATTTTCTTAAATTTTGAGTTAAAACAGACTGTAATTGAATGTTTAGCTCGAGAAACATGAAGCGAAAGCCATCGATAGAGAAAAAAAAGCCATTTATAGTCCTTCATGCCTTCGAAATTACTCACTTGAAATGGCTTTATGATTTGATTATTAACTTTAAGCTGAATTTTTTTACATTTTTTGTTAAAACATATTATAATTGAATGTTTACCTCGGGAACCGTCAAGCAAAAGCCATTGATTGAGAAGAAAAGAACATTTATAGTCACTCATGCCTTCGAAAGCCTTATTACTTGCTTAAAATTGTTTTACAATCTCATTATTTTTTTTAAAATGAATTTTCTTACATTTTTGGTTAAAACAAATTATATTTAAATGTTTGTCTCAAGAAACGTGAAGTGAAAGCTATCGATTGAAAGGAAAAGAACATTTATAGTCACTCATGCCTTCGAAAGCCTTATTATTCACTTTAAATGACTTTATAATCTCATTATTGATTTTATGTTGAATTTTCTTACATTTTTAGTTAAAACAGACTCTAATTGAATGTTTATCTCAGGAAACATGAAGCAAAAGCCATCGATTAAGAAGAAAAGAACATTTATAGTCACTCATGCCTTCGAAAGCCTTATTACTTGCCTAAAATTGTTTTACAATCTCATTATTTTTTTTAAAATGAATTTTCTTACATTTTTGGTTAAAATAGATTATATTTAAATGTTTGTCTTGAGAAACGTGAAGCGAAAGCCCTCGATGGACAAGAAAAGTCTATTATAGTCACTGATGCCTTCGAAAGCCTCATTATTCACTTTAAATGATTTTGTAATCTCATTAATGATTTTATGTTGAATTTTCTTACATTTTTAGTTAAAACAGACTATAATTGAATGTTTACCTCGGGAAACATGAAGCAAAAGCCATCATTTGAGAAGAAAAGACCATTTATAGTCATTCATTCCTTCGAAACCCTTATTGCTCAGTTTAAATGGCTTTATGAATTCATTATTAACTTTAAGCTGAATTTTTTTATATTTTTTGTTAAAGCAGATTATAATTGAATGTTTACCTTGAGAAACGTGAAGCGAAAGCCATCGATTGAGAAGAAAAGAATATTTATTGTCACTCATGCCTTCGAAAGCCTTATTACTTGCTTAAAATTGTTTTACAATCTCATTATTTTTTTTAAAATGAATTTTCTTATATTTTTTGTTAAAATAGATTATATTTAAATGTTTGTCTCGAGAAACGCGAAGCGAAAGCCATCGATTGACAAGAAAAGTCCATTTATAGTCACTCTTGCCTTCGAAAGCCTCGTTATTCATTTTAAATGATTTTATAATCTTTTTATTGATTTTATGTTGAATTTTCTTACATTTTTAGTTAAAACAGACTATAATTGAATGTTTACCTCGAGAAACATGAAGCAAAAGCCATCAATTGAGAAGAAAAGACCATTTATAGTCACTCATGCCTTCGAAACCCTTATTGCTCACTTTAAATGGCTTTATGATTTGATTATTAACTTCAAGCTGAATTTTCTTACATTTTTTGTTAAAACAGATTATAATTGAATGTTTACCTCGAGAAACGTGAAGCGAAAGCCATCGATTGAGAAGAAAAGAACATTTATAGTCACTCATACCTTCGAAAGCCTTATTACTTGCATAAAATTGTTTTACAATCTCATTATTTTTTTTAAATGAATTTTCTTACATTTTTCGTTAAAACAAATTATATTTAAATGTTTGTCTCGAGAAACGTGAAGCGAAAGCCATCGATTGACAAGAAAAGTCCATTTATAGTCTCTCATGCCTTCGAAAGCCTCATTATTCACTTTAAGTGATTTTATAATCTCATTATTGATTTTATGTTGAATTGTCTTACATTTTTAGTTAAAACAGACTATAGTTGAATGTTTACCTCGGGAAACATGAAGCAAAAGCCATCCATTGAGAAGAAAAGACCATTTATAGTCACTCATGCCTTCGAAACCCTAATTGCTAAGTTTAAATGGCTTTATGATTTGATTATTAACTTTAAGCTGAATTTTTTTACATTTTTTGTTAAAACAGATTATAATTGAATGTTTACCTTGGGAAACGTGAAGCGCAAGCCATCGATTGAGAAGAAAAGAACATTATAGTCACTCATGCCTTCGAAAGCCTCATTATTCACTTTAAATGATTTTATAATCTTATTATTGATTTTATGTTAAATTTTCTAACATTTTTAGTTAAAACAGACTATAATTGAATGTTTACCTTGGGAAACATGAAGCAAAAGCCATCGATTGAGAAGAAAAGAACATTTATAGTCACTCATGCCTTCGAAAGCCTTATTACTTGCTTAAAATTGTTTTACAATCTCATTATTTTTTTTAAAATGAATTTTCTTACATTTTTGGTTAAAACAAATTATATTTAAATGTTTGTCTCAAGAAACGTGAAGCGAAAGCTATCGATTGAAAGGAAAAGAACATTTATAGTCACTCATGCCTTCGAAAGCCTCATTATTCACTTTAAATGACTTTATAATCTCATTAATGATTTTATGTTGAATTTTCTTACCTTTTTAGTTAAAACAGACTATAATTGAATGTTTATTTCGGGAAACATGAAGCAAAAGCCATCGATTGAGAAGAAAAGAACATTTATAGTCACTCATGCCTTCGAAAGCCTTATTACTTGCTTAAAATTGTTTTACAATCTCATTATTTTTTTTAAAATGAATTTTCTTACATTTTTTGTTAAAATAGATTATATTTAAATGTTTGTCTCGAGAAACGTGAAGCGAAAGCCATCGATTGACAAGAAAAGTCGATGTATAGTCGCTCATGCCTTCGAAAGCCTCGTTATTCATTTAAAATGATTTTATAATCTCATTATTGATTTTATGTTGAATTTTCTTACATTTTTAGTTAAAACAGACTATAATTGAATGTTTACCTCGGGAAACATGAAGCAAAAGCCATCAATTGAGAAGAAAAGACCAATTATAGTCACTCATGCCTTCGAAACTCCTATTGCTCATTTTAAATGGCTTTATGATTTGATTATTAACTTCAAGCTGAATTTTCTTACATTTTTTGTTAAAACAGATTATAATTGAATGTTTACCTTGAGAAACGCGAAGCGAAAGCCATCGATTGAGAAGAAAAGAACATTTATAGTCACTCATGCCTGCGAAAGCCTCATTATTCACTTTAAATGATTTTATAATCTTATTATTGATTTTATGTTAAATTTTCTTACATTTTTAGTTAAAACAGACTATAATTGAATGTTTATTTCGGGAAACATGAAGCAAAAGCCATCGATTGAGAAGAAAAGAACATTTATAGTCACTCATGCCTTCGAAAGCCTTATTACTTGCTTAAAATTGTTTTACAATCTCATTATTTTTTTTTAAATGAATTTTCTTACATTTTTCGTTAAAACAGATTATATTTAAATGTTTGTCTCGAGAAACGTGAAGCGAAAGCCATCGATTGACAAGAAAAGTCCATTTATAGTCGCTCATGCCTTCGAAAGCCTCATTATTCACTTTAAGTGATTTTATAATCTCATTATTGATTTTATGTTGAATTTTCTTACATTTTTAGTTAAAAAGAGACTATAATTAAATGTTTACCTCGAGAAACATGAAGCAAAAGCCATCGATTGGGAAGAAAAGACCATTTATAGTCACTCATGCCTTCGAAACCCTTATTACTCGCTTAAAATGGTTTTACAATCTCATTATTTATTTTCAGATGAATTTTCTTACATTTTTGGTTAAAACAGATTGTAATTGAATGTTTGCCTTGGGAAACATGAAGCGAAAGCCATCGATGGACAAGAAAAGTTCATTTATAGTCACTCATGCCTTCAAAAGCCCCATTATTCACTTTAAATGATTTTATAATCTCATTATTGATTTTATGTTGAATTTTCTTACATTTGTAGTTAAAACAGACTATAATTGAATGTTTACCTCGGGAAACATGAAGCAAAAGCCATCGATTGAGAAGAAAAGAACATTTATAGTCACTCATGCCTTCGAAAGCCTTATTACTTGCTTAAAATTGTTTTACAATCTCATTATTTTTTTTAAAATGAATTTTCTTACAGTTTTGGTTAAAATAGATTATATTTAAATGTTTGTCTTGAGAAACGTGAAGCAAAAGCCTTCGATTGGCAAGAAAAGTCCATTATAGTCACTCATGCCTTCGAAAGACTCATTATTCACTTTAAATGATTTTATAATCTCATTATTGATTTTATGGGGAATTTTCTTACATTTTTAGTTAAAACAGACTATAATTGAATGTTTACCTCGGGAAACATGAAGCAAAAGCCATCAATTGAGAAGAAAAAACCATTTATAGTCACTCATGCCTTCGAAACCCTTATTGCTCACTTTAAATGGCTTTATGATTTGATTATTAACTTTAAGCTGAATTTTTTTATATATTTTTTTAAAACAGATTATAATTGAATATTTACCTAGGGAAACGTGAAGCGCAAGCCATAGATTGAGAAGAAAAGAACATTTATAGTCACTCATGCCTTCGAAAGCCTCATTATTCACTTTAAATGATTTTATAATGTCATTATTGATTTTATGTTGAATTTTTTTACATTTTTAATTAAAACAGACTATAATTGAATGTTTAACTCGGGAAACATGAAGCGCAAGCCATCAATTGAGAAGAAAAGACCGTTTATAATCACTCATGCCTTCGAAACCCTTATTGCTCAGTTTAAATGGCTTTATGATTTGATTATTAACTTTAAGCTGAATTTTTTTACATTTTTTGTTAAAACAGATTATAATTGAATATTTACCTTGAGAAACGTGAAGTGAAAGCCATCGATTGAGAAGAAAAGAACATTTATAGTCATTCATGCCTTCGAAAGCCTTATTACTTGCTTAAAATTGTTTTACAATTTGATTATTTTTTTTAAAATGAATTTTCTTACATTTTTCATCAAAATAGATTATATTTAAATGTTTGTCTCGAGAAACGTGAAGCGAAAGCCCTCGATTGACAAGAAAAGTCTATTATAGTCACTGATGCCTTCGAAAGCCTCATTATTCACATTAAACGATTTTATAATCTCATTAATGATTTTATGTTGAATTTTCTTACATTTTTTGTTAAAACAGACTATAATTGAATGTTTACCTCGAGAAACATGAAGCAAAAGCCATCGATTGAGAAGAAAAGAACATTTACAGTCACTCATGCCTCCGAAAGCCTTATTACTTGCTTAAAATTGTTTTACAATCTCATTATTTTTTTTAAAATGAATTTTCTTACATTTTTCGTTAAAATAGATTATATTTAAATGTTTGTCTTGAGAAACGTGAAGCGAAAGCCCTCGATTGACAAGAAAAGTCTATTATAGTCACTGATGCCTTCGAAAGCCTCATTATTCACTTTAAATGATTTTATAATCTCATTAATGATTTTATGTTGAATTTTCTTACATTTTTTGTTAAAACAGACTATAATTGAATGTTTACCTCGAGAAACATGAAGCAAAAGCCATCGATTGAGAAGAAAAGAACATTTATAGTCACTCATGCCTTCGAAAGCCTTATTACTTGCTTAAAATTGTTTTACAATCTCATTATTTTTTTAAAATGAATTTTCTTATATTTTTTGTTAAAATAGATTATATTTAAATGTTTGTTTCGAGAAACGTGAAGCGAAAGCCATCGATTGACAAGAAAAGTCCATTTATAGTCCCTCATGCCTTCGAAAGCCTCACTATTGATTTTAAATGATTTTATATTCTCATTATTGATTTTATGTTGAATTTTCTTACATTTTGAGTTAAAACAGACTGTAATTGAATGTTTAGCTCGGGAAACATGAAGCGAAAGCCATCGATAGAGAAAAAAAGGCCATTTATAGTCCTTCATGCCTTCGAAATTACTCACTTGAAATGGCTTAATGATTTGATTATTAACTTTAAGCTGAATTTTTTTACATTTTTTGTTAAAACATATTATAATTGAATGTTTACCTCGGGAACCGTCAAGCAAAAGCCATTGATTGAGAAGAAAAGAACATTTATAGTCACTCATGCCTTCGAAAGCCTTATTACTTGCTTAAAATTGTTTTACAATCTCATTATTTTTTTTAAAATGAATTTTCTTACATTGTTGGTTAAAACAAATTATATTTAAATGTTTGTCTCAAGAAACGTGAAGCGAAAGCTATCGATTGAAAGGAAAAGAACATTTATAGTCACTCATGCCTTCGAAAGCCTCATTATTCACTTTAAATGACTTTATAATCTCATTATTGATTTTATGTAGAATTTTCTTACATTTTTAGTTAAAACAGACTATAATTGAATGGTTACCTCAGGAAACATGAAGCAAAAGCCATCGATTAAGAAGAAAAAAAACATTTATAGTCACTCATGCCTTCGAAAGCCTTATTGCTTGCTTAAAATTGTTTTACAATCTCATTATTTTTTTTAAAATGAATTTTCTTACATTTTTGGTTAAAATAGATTATATTTAAATGTTTGTCTTGAGAAACGTGAAGCGAAAGCCCTCGATTGACAAGAAAAGTCCATTATAGTCACTCATGCCTTCGAAAGCCTCATTATTCACTTTAAATGATTTTATAATCTCATTAATGATTTTATGTTGAATTTTCTTACATTTTTAGTTAAAACAGACTATAATTGAATGTTTACCTCGGGAAACATGAAGCAAAAGCCATCAATTGAGAAGAAAAGACCATTTATAGTCACTCATGCCTTCGAAACCCTTATTGCTCACTTTAAATGGCTTTATGATTTGATTATTAACTTCAAGCTGAATTTTCTTACATTTTTTATTAAAACAGATTATAATTGAATGTTTACCTCGAGAAACGTGAAGCGAAAGCCATCGATTGAGAAGAAAAGAACATTTATAGTCACTCATGCCTTCGAAAGCCTTATTACTTGCTTAAAATTGCTTTACAATCTCATTATTTTTTTTTAAATGAATTTTCTTACATTTTTCGTTAAAACAGATTATATTTAAATGGTTGTCTCGAGAAACGTGAAGCGAAAGCCATCGATTGACAAGAAAAGTCCATTTATAGTCGCTCATGCCTTCGAAAGCCTCATTATTCACTTTAAGTGATTTTATAATCTCATTATCGATTTTATGTTGAATTTTCTTACATTTTTAGTTAAAAAGAGACTATAATTAAATGTTTACCTCGGGAAACATGAAGCAAAAGCCATCGATTGGGAAGAAAAGACCATTTATAGTCACTCATGCCTTCGAAACCCTTATTACTCGCTTAAAATGGTTTTACAATCTCATTATTTATTTTCAGATGAATTTTCCTACATTTTTGGTTAAAACAGATTGTAATTGAATGTTTGCCTTGGGAAACATGAAGCGAAAGCCATCGATGGACAAGAAAAGTTCATTTATAGTCACTCATGCCTTCAAAAGCCCCATTATTCACTTTAAATGATTTTATAATCTCATTATTGATTTTATGTTGAATTTTCTTACATTTTTAGTTAAAACAGACTATAATTGAATGTTTACCTCGGGAAACATGAAGCAAAAGCCATCGATTGAAAAGAAAAGAACATTTATAGTCACTCATGCCTTCGAAAGCCTTATTACTTGCTTAAAATTGTTTTACAATCTCATTATTTTTTTTAAAATGAATTTTCTTACATTTTTGGTTAAAATAGATTATATTTAAATGTTTGTCTTGAGAAACGTGAAGCAAAAGCCTTCGATTGGCAAGAAAAGTCCATTATAATCACTCATGCCTTCGAAAGACTCATTATTCACTTTAAATCATTTTATAATCTCATTATTGATTTTATGGGGAATTTTCTTACATTTTTAGTTAAAACAGACTATAATTGAATGTTTACCTCGGGAAACATGAAGCAAAAGCCATCAATTGAGAAGAAAAGACCATTTATAGTCACTCATGCCTTCGAAACCCTTATTGCTCACTTTAAATGGCTTTATGATTTGATTATTAACTTTAAGCTGAATTTTTTTACATTTTTTTTTAAAAAAGATTATAATTGAATATTTACCTAGGGAAACGTTAAGCGCAAGCCATCGATTGAGAAGAAAAGAACATTTATAGTCACTAATGCCTTCGAAAGCCTCATTATTCTCTTTAAATGATTTTATAATGTCATTATTGATTTTATGTTGAACTTTTTTACATTTTTAATTAAAACAGATTATAATTGAATGTTTACCTCGGGAAACATGAAGCGCAAGCCATCAATTGAGAAGAAAAGACCGTTTATAATCACTCATGCCTTCGGAACCCTTATTGCTAAGTTTAAATGGCTTTATGATTTGATTATTAACTTTAAGCTAAATTTTTTTACAGTTTTTGTTAAAACAGATTATAATTGAATATTTACCTTGAGAAACGTGAAGTGAAAGCCATCGATTGAGAAGAAAAGAACATTTATAGTCACTCATACCTTCGAAAGCCTTATTACTTGCTTAAAATTGTTTTACAATCTCATTATTTTTTTAAAAATGAATTTTCTTACATTTTTGGTTAAAATAGATTATATTTAAATGTTTGTCTTGAGAAACGTGAAGCAAAAGCCTTCGATTGGCAAGAAAAGTCCATTATAGTCACTCATGCCTTCGAAAGACTCATTATTCACTTTAAATGATTTTATAATCTCATTATTGATTTTATGGGGAATTTTCTTACATTTTTAGTTAAAACAGACTATAATTGAATGTTTACCTCGGGAAACATGAAGCAAAAGCCATCAATTGAGAAGAAAAAACCATTTATAGTCACTCATGCCTTCGAAACCCTTATTGCTCACTTTAAATGGCTTTATGATTTGATTATTAACTTTAAGCTGAATTTTTTTACATTTTTTTTAAAACAGATTATAATTGAATATTTACCTAGGGAAACGTGAAGCACAAGCCATCGATTGAGAAGAAAAGAACATTTATAGTCACTCATGCCTTCGAAAGCCTCATTATTCACTTTAAATGATTTTATAATGTCATTATTGATTTTATGTTGAATTTTTTTACATTTTTCATTAAAACAGACTATAATTGAATGTTTACCTCAGGAAACATGAAGCGCAAGCCATCAATTGAGAATAAAAGACCATTTATAATCACTCATGCCTTCGAAACCCTTATTGCTCAGTTTAAATGGCTTTATGATTTGATTATTAACTTTAAGCTGAATTTTTTTACATTTTTTGTTAAAACAGATTATAATTGAATATTTACCTTGAGAAACGTGAAGTGAAAGCCATCGATTGAGAAGAAAAGAACATTTATAGTCATTCATGCCTTCGAAAGCCTTATTACTTGCTTAAAATTGTTTTACAATTTGATTATTTTTTTTAAAATGAATTTTCTGACATTTTTCATCAAAATAGATTATATTTAAATGTTTATCTCGAGAAACGTGAAGCGAAAGCCCTCGATTGACAAGAAAAGTCTATTATAGTCACTGATGCCTTCGAAAGCCTCATTATTCAGTTTAAACGATTTTATAATCTCATTAATGATTTTATGTTGAATTTTCTTACATTTTTTGTTAAAACAGACTATAATTGAATGTTTACCTCGAGAAACATGAAGCAAAAGCCATCGATTGAGAAGAAAAGAACATTTACAGTCACTCATGCCTTCGAAAGCCTTATTACTTGCTTAAAATTGTTTTACAATCTCATTATTTTTTTTAAAATGAATTTTCTTACATTTTTGGTTAAAATAGATTATATTTAAATGTTTGTCTTGAGAAACGTGAAGCGAAAGCCCTCGATTGACAAGAAAAGTCTATTATAGTCACTGATGCCTTCGAAAGCCTCATTATTCACTTTAAATGACTTTATAATCTCATTAATGATTTTATGTTGAATTTTCTTACATTTTTAGTTAAAACAGACTATAATTGAATGTTTACCTCGGGAAACATGAAGCAAAAGCCATCAATTGAGAAGAAAAGACCATTTATAGTCACTCATGCCTTCGAAACCCTTATTCCTCAGTTGAAATGGCTTTATGATTTGATTATTAACTTTAAGCAGAATTTTTTTACATTTTTTGTTAAAGCAGATTATAATTGAATGTTTACCTCGAGAAACGTGAAGCGAAAGCCATCGATTGAGAAGAAAAGAACATTTATAGTCACTCATGCCTTCGAAAGCCTTATTACTTGCTTAAAATTGTTTTACAATCTCATTATTTTTGTTAAAATGAATTTTCTTACATTTTTGGTTAAAATAGATTATATTTAAATGTTTGTCTCGAGAAACGTGAAGCGAAAGCCATCGATTGACAAGAAAAGTCGATGTATAGTCGCTCATGCCTTCGAAAGCCTCGTTATTCATTTAAAATGATTTTATAATCTCATTATTGATTTTATGTTGAATTTTCTTACATTTTTAGTTAAAACAGACTATAATTGAATGTTTACCTCGGGAAACATGAAGCAAAAGCCATCAATTGAGAAGAAAAGACCATTTATAGTCACTCATGCCTTCGAAACCCTTATTGCTCATTTTAAATGGCTTTATGATTTGATTATTAACTTCAAGCTGAATTTTCTTACATTTTTTGTTAAAACAGATTATAATTGAATGTTCACCTCGAGAAACGTGAAGCGAAAGCCATCGATTGAGAAGAAAAGAACATTTATAGTCACTCATGCCTTCGAAAGCCTTATTACTTGCTTAAAATTGCTTTACAATCTCATTATTTTTTTTTAAATGAATTTTCTTACATTTTTCGTTAAAACAGATTATATTTAAATGTTTGTCTCGAGAAACGTGAAGCGAAAGCCATCGATTGACAAGAAAAGTCCATTTATAGTCGCTCATGCCTTCGAAAGCCTCATTATTCACTTTAAGTGATTTTATAATCTCATTATTCATTTTATGTTGAATTTTCTTACATTTTTAGTTAAAAAGAGACTATAATTAAATGTTTACCTCGGGAAACATGAAGCAAAAGCCATCGATTGGGAAGAAAAGACCATTTATAGTCACTCATGCCTTCGAAACCCTTATTACTCGTTTAAAATGGTTTTACAATCTCATTATTTATTTTCAGATGAATTTTCTTACATTTTTGGTTAAAACAGATTGTAATTGAATGTTGGCCTTGGGAAACATGAAGCGAAAGCCATCGATGGACAAGAAAAGTTCATTTATAGTCACTCATGCCTTCAAAAGCCCCATTATTCACTTTAAATGATTTTATAATCTCATTATTGATTTTATGTTGAATTTTCTTACATTTTTAGTTAAAACAGACTATAATTGAATGTTTACCTCGGGAAACATGAAGCAAAAGCCATCGATTGAGAAGAAAAGAACATTTATAGTCACTCATGCCTTCGAAAGCCTTATTACTTGCTTAAAATTGTTTTACAATCTCATTATTTTTTTTAAAATGAATTTTCTTACATTTTTGGTTAAAATAGATTATATTTAAATGTTTGTCTTGAGAAACGTGAAGCAAAAGCCTTCGATTGGCAAGAAAAGTCCATTATAGTCACTCATGCCTTCGAAAGACTCATTATTCACTTTAAATGATTTTATAATCTTATTATTGATTTTATGGGGAATTTTCTTACATTTTTAGTTAAAACAGACTATAATTGAATGTTTACCTCGGGAAACATGAAGCAAAAGCCATCAATTGAGAAGAAAAGACCATTTATAGTCACTCATGCCTTCGAAACCCTTATTGCTCACTTTAAATGGCTTTATGATTTGATTATTAACTTTAAGCTGAATTTTTTTATATTTTTTTTAAAACAGATTATAATTGAATATTTACCTAGGGAGACGTGAAGCGCAAGCCATCGATTGAGAAGAAAAGAACATTTATAGTCACTCATGCCTTCGAAAGCCTCATTATTCACTTTAAATGATTTTATAATGTCATTATTGATTTTATGTTGAATTTTTTTACATTTTTAATTAAAACAGACCATAATTGAATGTTTACCTCGGGAAACATGAAGCGCAAGCCATCAATTGAGAAGAAAAGACCATTTATAATCACTCATGCCTTCAGAACCCTTATTGCTCAGTTTAAATGGCTTTATGATTTGATTATTAACTTTAAGCTAAATTTTTTTACAGTTTTTGTTAAAACAGATTATAATTGAATATTTACCTTGAGAAACGTGAAGTGAAAGCCATCGATTGACAAGAAAAGAACATTTATAGTCATTCATGCCTTCGAAAGCCTTATTACTTGCTTAAAATTGTTTTACAATTTGATTATTTTTTTTAAAATGAATTTTCTTACATTTTTCATTAAAATAGATTATATTTAAATGTTTGTCTCAAGAAACGTGAAGCGAAAGCCCTCGATTGACAAGAAAAGTCTATTATAGTCACTGATGCCTTCGAAATCCTCATTATTCACTTTAAACGATTTTATAATCTCATTAACGGTTTTATGTTGAGTTTTCTTACATTTTTTGTTAAAACAGACTATAATTGAATGTTTACCTCGAGAAACATGAAGCAAAAGCCATCGATTGAGAAGAAAAGAACATTTATAGTCACTCATGCCTTCGAAAGCCTTATTACTTGCTTAAAATTGTTTTACAATCTCATTATTTTTTTTAAAATGAATTTTCTTACATTTTTCATTAAAATAGATTATATTTAAATGTTTGTCTTGAGAAACGTGAAGCGAAAGCCCTCGATTGACAAGAAAAGTCTATTATAGTCGCTGATGCCTTCGAAAGCCTCATTATTCACTTTAAATGATTTTATAATCTCATTAATGATTTTATGTTGAATTTTCTTACATTTTTTGTTAAAAACAGACTATAATTGAATGTTTACCTCGAGAAACATGAAGCAAAAGCCATCGATTGAGAAGAAAAGAACATTTATAATCACTCATGCCTTCGAAAGCCTTATTACTTGCTTAAAATTGTTTTACAATCTCATTATTTTTTTTAAAATGAACTTTCTTACATTTTTGGTTAAAATAGATTATATTTAAATGTTTGTTTCGAGAAACGTGAAGCGAAAGCTATTGATTGAAAGGAAAAGAACATTTATAGTCACTCATGCCTTCGAAAGCCTCATTATTCACTTTAACTGACTTTATAATCTCATTATTGATTTTATGTTGAATTTTCTTACATTTTTAGTTAAAACAGACTATAATTGAATGTTTACCTCAGGAAACATGAAGCAAAAGCCATCGATTAAGAAGAAAAAAAACATTTATAGTAACTCATGCCTTCAAAAGCCTTATTACTTGCTTAAAATTGTTTTACAATCTCATTATTTTTTTTAAAATGAATTTTCTTACATTTTTGGTTAAAATAGATTATATTTAAATGTTTGTCTTGAGAAACGTGAAGCGAAAGCCCTCGATTGACAAGAAAAGTCTATTATAGTCATTGATGCCTTCGAAAGCCTCATTATTCACTTTAAATGATTTTATAATCTCATTAATGATTTTATGTTGAATTTTTTTACATTTTTAGTTAAAACAGACTATAATTGAATGTTTACCTCGGGAAACATGAAGCAAAAGCCATCAATTGAGAAGAAAAGACCATTTATTGTCACTCATGCCTTCGAAACCCTTATTACTCAGTTTAAATGGCTTTATGATTTGATTATTAACTTTAAGCAGAATTTTTTTACATTTTTTTTTAAAGCAGATTATAATTGAATGTTTACCTCGAGAAACGTGAAGCGAAAGCCATCGATTGAGAAGAAAAGAACATTTATAGTCACTCATGCCTTCGAAAGCCTTATTACTTGCTTAAAATTGTTTTACAATCTCATTATTTTTTTTAAAATGAATTTTCTTACATTTTTGGTTAAAACAGATTATATTTAAATGTTTGTCTTGAGAAACGTGAAGCAAAAGCCTTTGATTGGCAAGAAAAGTCCATTATAGTCACTCATGCCTTCGAAAGACTCATTATTCACTTTAAATGATTTTATAATCTCATTATCGATTTTATGGAGAATTTTCTTACATTTTTAGTTAAAACAGACTATAATTGAATGTTTACCTCGGGAAACATGAAGCAAAAGCCATCAATTGAGAAGAAAAGACCATTTATAGTCACTCATGCCTTCGAAACCCTTATTGCTCACTTTAAATGGCTTTATGATTTGATTATTAACTTTAAGCTGAATTTTTTTATATTTTTTTTAAAACAGATTATAATTGAATATTTACCTAGGGAGACGTGAAGCGCAAGCCATCGATTGAGAAGAAAAGAACATTTATAGTCACTCATGCCTTCGAAAGCCTCATTATTCACTTTAAATGATTTTATAATGTCATTATTGATTTTATGTTGAATTTTTTTACATTTTTAATTAAAACAGACCATAATTGAATGTTTACCTCGGGAAACATGAAGCGCAAGCCATCAATTGAGAAGAAAAGACCATTTATAATCACTCATGCCTTCAGAACCCTTATTGCTCAGTTTAAATGGCTTTATGATTTGATTATTAACTTTAAGCTAAATTTTTTTACAGTTTTTGTTAAAACAGATTATAATTGAATATTTACCTTGAGAAACGTGAAGTGAAAGCCATCGATTGACAAGAAAAGAACATTTATAGTCATTCATGCCTTCGAAAGCCTTATTACTTGCTTAAAATTGTTTTACAATTTGATTATTTTTTTTAAAATGAATTTTCTTACATTTTTCATTAAAATAGATTATATTTAAATGTTTGTCTCAAGAAACGTGAAGCGAAAGCCCTCGATTGACAAGAAAAGTCTATTATAGTCACTGATGCCTTCGAAATCCTCATTATTCACTTTAAACGATTTTATAATCTCATTAACGGTTTTATGTTGAGTTTTCTTACATTTTTTGTTAAAACAGACTATAATTGAATGTTTACCTCGAGAAACATGAAGCAAAAGCCATCGATTGAGAAGAAAAGAACATTTATAGTCACTCATGCCTTCGAAAGCCTTATTACTTGCTTAAAATTGTTTTACAATCTCATTATTTTTTTTAAAATGAATTTTCTTACATTTTTCATTAAAATAGATTATATTTAAATGTTTGTCTTGAGAAACGTGAAGCGAAAGCCCTCGATTGACAAGAAAAGTCTATTATAGTCGCTGATGCCTTCGAAAGCCTCATTATTCACTTTAAATGATTTTATAATCTCATTAATGATTTTATGTTGAATTTTCTTACATTTTTTGTTAAAAACAGACTATAATTGAATGTTTACCTCGAGAAACATGAAGCAAAAGCCATCGATTGAGAAGAAAAGAACATTTATAATCACTCATGCCTTCGAAAGCCTTATTACTTGCTTAAAATTGTTTTACAATCTCATTATTTTTTTTAAAATGAACTTTCTTACATTTTTGGTTAAAATAGATTATATTTAAATGTTTGTTTCGAGAAACGTGAAGCGAAAGCTATCGATTGAAAGGAAAAGAACATTTATAGTCACTCATGCCTTCGAAAGCCTCATTATTCACTTTAACTGACTTTATAATCTCATTATTGATTTTATGTTGAATTTTCTTACATTTTTAGTTAAAACAGACTATAATTGAATGTTTACCTCAGGAAACATGAAGCAAAAGCCATCGATTAAGAAGAAAAAAAACATTTATAGTAACTCATGCCTTCGAAAGCCTTATTACTTGTTTAAAATTGTTTTACAATCTCATTATTTTTTTTAAAATGAATTTTCTTACATTTTTGGTTAAAATAGATTATATTTAAATGTTTGTCTTGAGAAACGTGAAGCGAAAGCCCTCGATTGACAAGAAAAGTCTATTATAGTCACTGATGCCTTCGAAAGCCTCATTATTCACTTTAAATGATTTTATAATCTCATTAATGATTTTATGTTGAATTTTCTTACATTTTTAGTTAAAACAGACTATAATTGAATGTTTACCTCGGGAAACATGAAGCAAAAGCCATCAATTGAGAAGAAAAGACCATTTATAGTCACTCATGCCTTCGAAACCCTTCTTACTCAGTTTAAATGGCTTTATGATTTGATTATTAACTTTAAGCAGAATTTTTTTACATTTTTTTTTAAAGCAGATTATAATTGAATGTTTACCTCGAGAAACGTGAAGCGAAAGCCATCGATTGAGAAGAAAAGAACATTTATAGTCACTCATGCCTTCGAAAGCCTTATTACTTGCTTAAAATTGTTTTATAATCTCATTATTTTTTTTAAAATGAATTTTCTTACATTTTTGGTTAAAACAGATTATATTTAAATGTTTGTCTTGAGAAACGTGAAGCAAAAGCCTTTGATTGGCAAGAAAAGTCCATTATAGTCACTCATGCCTTCGAAAGACTCATTATTCACTTTAAATGATTTTATAATCTCATTATCGATTTTATGGAGAATTTTCTTACATTTTTAGTTAAAACAGACTATAATTGAATGTTTACCTCGGGAAACATGAAGCAAAAGCCATCAATTGAGAAGAAAAGACCATTTATAGTCACTCATGCCTTCGAAACCCTTATTGCTCACTTTAAATGGCTTTATGATTTGATTATTAACTTTAAGCTGAATTTTTTTACATTTTTTTTAAAACAGATTATAATTGAATATTTACCTAGGGAAACGTGAAGCGCAAGCCATCGATTGAGAAGAAAAGAACATTTATAGTCACTCATGCTTTCGAAAGCCTCATTATTCACTTTAAATGATTTTATAATGTCATTATTGATTTTATGTTGAATTTTTTTACATTTTTAATTAAAACAGACTATAATTGAATGTTTACCTCGGGAAACATGAAGCGCAAGCCATCAATTGAGAAGAAAAGACCATTTATAATCACTCATGCCTTCGAAACCCTTGTTGCTCAGTTTAAATGGCTTTATGATTTGATTATTAACTTTAAGCTAAATTTTTTTACAGTTTTTGTTAAAACAGATTATAATTGAATATTTACCTTGAGAAACGTGAAGTGAAAGCCATCAATTGAGAAGAAAAGAACATTTATAGTCATTCATGCCTTCGAAAGCCTTATTACTTGCTTAAAATTGTTTTACAATTTGATTATTTTTTTAAAAATGAATTTTCTTACATTTTTCATTAAAATAGATTATATTTAAATGTTTGTCTCGAGAAACGTGAAGCGAAAGCCCTCGATTGATAAGAAAAGTCTATTATAGTCACTGATGCCTTCGAAATCCTCATTATTCACTTTAAACGATTTTATAATCTCATTAATGATTTTATGTTGAATTTTCTTACATTTTTTGTTAAAACAGACTATAATTGAATGTTTACCTCGAGAAACATGAAGCAAAAGCCATCGATTGAGAAGAAAAGAACATTTATAGTCACTCATGCCTTCGAAAGCCTTATTACTTGCTTAAAATTGTTTTACAATCTCATTATTTTTTTTAGAATGAATTTTCTTACATTTTTGGTTAAAATAGATTATATTTAAATGTTTGTCTTGAGAAACGTGAAGCGAAAGCCCTCGATTGACAAGAAAAGTCTATTATAGTCACTGATGCCTTCGAAAGCCTCATTATTCACTTTAAATGATTTTATAATCTCATTAATGATTTTATGTTGAATTTTCTTACATTTTTTGTTAAAACAGACGATAATTGAATAATTACCTCGAGAAACATGAAGCAAAAGCCATCGATAGAGAAGAAAAGAACATTTATAGTCACTCATGCCTTCGAAAGCCTTATTACTTGCTTAAAATTGTTTTACAATCTCATTATTTTTTTTAAAATGAACTTTCTTACATTTTTGGTTAAAATAGATTATATTTAAATGTTTGTTTCGAGAAACGTGAAGCGAAAGCCATCGATTGAGAAGAAAAGAACATTTATAGTCACTCATGCCTTCGAAAGCCTTATTACTTGCTTAAAATTGTCTTACAATCTCATTATTTTTTTTAAAATGAGTTTTCTTACATTTTTGGTTAAAATAAATTATATTTAAATGTTTGTCTTGAGAAACGTGAAGCAAAAGGCTTTGATTGGCAAGAAAAGTCCATTATAGTCACTCATGCCTTCAAAAGACTCATTATTCACTTTAAATGATTTTATAATCTCATTATTGATTTTATGGGGAATTTTCTTACATTTTTAGTTAAAACAGACTATAATTGAATGTTTACCTCGGGAAACATGAAGCAAAAGCCATCAATTGAGAAGAAAAGACCATTTATAGTCACTCATGCCTTCGAAACCCTTATTGCTCACTTTAAATGGCTTTATGATTTGATTATTAACTTTAAGCTGAATTTTTTTACATTTTTTTTAAAACAGATTATAATTGAATATTTACCTAGGGAAACGTGAAGCGCAAGCCATCGATTGAGAAGAAAAGAACATTTATAGTCACTCATGCTTTCGAAAGCCTCATTATTCACTTTAAATGATTTTATAATGTCATTATTGATTTTATGTTGAATTTTTTTACATTTTTAATTAAAACAGACTATAATTGAATGTTTACCTCGGGAAACATGAAGCGCAAGCCATCAATTGAGAAGAAAAGACCATTTACATTCACTCATGCCTTCGAAACCCTTATTGCTCAGTTTAAATGGCTTTATGATTTGATTATTAACTTTAAGCTAAATTTTTTTACAGTTTTTGTTAAAACAGATTATAATTGAATATTTACCTTGAGAAACGTGAAGTGAAAGCCATCGATTGACAAGAAAAGAACATTTATAGTCATTCATGCCTTCGAAAGCCTTATTACTTGCTTAAAATTGTTTTACAATTTGATTATTTTTTAAAAAATGAATTTTCTTACATTTTTCATTAAAATAGATTATATTTAAATGTTTGTCTCGAGAAACATGAAGCGAAAGCCCTCGATTGACAAGAAAAGTCTATTATAGTCACTGATGCCTTCGAAATCCTCATTATTCACTTTAAACGATTTTATAATCTCATTAATGATTTTATGTTGAATTTTCTTACATTTTTTGTTAAACTAGACTATAATTGAATGTTTACCTCGATAAACATGAAGCAAAAGCCATCGATTGAGAAGAAAAGAACATTTATAGTCACTCATGCCTTCGAAAGCCTTATTACTTGCTTAAATTTGTTTTACAATCTCATTATTTTTTTTAAAATGAATTTTCTTACATTTTTGGTTAAAATAGATTATATTTAAATGTTTGTCTTGAGAAACGTGAAGCGAAAGCCCTCGATTGACAAGAAAAGTCTATTATAGTCACTGATGCCTTCGAAAGCCTCATTATTCACTTTAAATGATTTTATAATCTCATTAATGATTTTATGTTGAATTTTCTTACATTTTTTGTTAAAACAGACTATAATTGAATAGTTACCTCGAGAAACATGAAGCAAAAGCCATCGATTAAGAAGAAAAGAACATTTATAGTCACTCATGCCTTTGAAAGCCTTATTACTTGCTTAAAATTGTTTTACAATCTCATTATTTTTTTTAAAATGAACTTTCTTACATTTTTGGTTAAAATAGATTATATTTAAATGTTTGTTTCGAGAAACGTGAAGCGAAAGCCATCGATTGACAAGAAAAGTCCATTTATAGTCGCTCATGCCTTCGAAAGCCTCGTTATTCATTTAAAATGACTTTATAATCTCATTATTGATTTTATGTTCAATTTTCTTACATTTTTAGTTAAAACAGACTATAATTGAATGTTTACCTCAGGAAACATGAAGCGAAAGCCATCGATTAAGAAGAAAAAAAACATTTATAGTCACTCATGCGTTCGAAAGCCTTATTACTTGCTTAAAATTGTTTTACAATCTCATTATTTTTTTTTAAATGAATTTTCTTACATTTTTCGTTAAAATAGATTATATTTAAATGTTTGTCTTGAGAAACGTGAAGCGAAAGCCCTCGATTGACAAGAAAAGTCTATTATAGTCACTGATGCCTTCAAAAGCCTCATTATCACTTTAAATGATTTTAGAATCTCATTAATGATTTTATGTTGAATTTTCTTACATTTTTAGTTAAAACAGACTATAATTGAATCTTTACCTCGGGAAACATGAAGCAAAAGCCATCAATTGAGAAGAAAAGACCATTTATAGTCACTCATGCCTTCGAAACCCTTATTGCTCAGTTTAAATGGCTTTATGATTTGATTATTAACTTTAAGCAGAATTTTTTTACATTTTTTGTTAAAGCAGATTATAATTGAATGTTTACCTCGAGAAACGTGAAGCGAAAGCCATCGATTGAGAAGAAAAGAACATTTATAGTCACTCATGCCTTCGAAAGCCTTATTACTTGCTTAAAATTGTTTTACAATCTCATTATTTTTTTTAAAATGAATTTTCTTACATTTTTGGTTAAAATAGATTATATTTAAATGTTTGTCTTGAGAAACGTGAAGCAAAAGCCTTCGATTGGCAAGAAAAGTCCATTATAGTCACTCATGCCTTCGAAAGACTCATTATTCACTTTAAATGATTTTATAATCTCATTATTGATTTTATGTGGAATTTTCTTACATTTTTAGTTAAAACAAACTATAATTGAATGTTTACCTCGGGAAACATGAAGCAAAAGCCATCAATTGAGAAGAAAAGACCATTTATAGTCACTCATGCCTTCGAAACCCTTATTGCTCACTTTAAATGGCTTTATGATTTGATTATTAACTTTAAGCTGAATTTTTTTACATTTTTTTTAAAACAGATTATAATTGAATATTTACCTAGGAAAACGTGAAGCGCAAGCCATCGATTGAGAAGAAAAGAACATTTATAGTCACTCATGCCTTCGAAAGTCTCATTATTCACTTTAAATGATTTTATAATCTCATTATTGATTTTATGTGGAATTTTCTTACATTTTTAGTTAAAACAGAGTATAATTGAATGTTTACCTCGGGAAACATGAAGCAAAAGCCATCAATTGAGAAGAAAAGACCATTTATAGTCACTCATGCCTTCGAAACCCTTATTGCTCACTTTAAATGGCTTTATGATTTGATTATTAACTTTAAGCTGAATTTTTTTACATTTTTTTTAAAACAGATTATAATTGAATATTTACTTAGGAAAACGTGAAGCGCAAGCCATCGATTGAGAAGAAAAGAATATTTATAGTCACTCATGCCTTCGAAAGCCTTATTACTTGCTTAAAATTGTTTTACAATCTCATTATTTTTTTTAAATGAATTTTCTTACATTTTTGGTTAAAATAGATTATATTTAAATGTTTGTCTTGAGAAACGTGAAGCGAAAGCCATCGATTAACAAGAAAAGTCCATTTATAGTCCCTCATGCCTTCGAAAGCCTCATTATTCATTTTAAAATGATTTTATAATCTCATTATTGATTTTATGTTGAATTTTCTTACATTTTGAGTTAAAACAGACTGTAATTGAATGTTTAGCTCGGGAAACATGAAGCGAAAGCCATCGATAGAGAAAAAAAGGCCATTTATAGTCCTTCATGGCTTCGAAATTACTCACTTGAAATGGCTTTTTGATTTGATTATTAACTTTAAGCTGAATTTTTATACATTTTTTGTTAAAACATATTATAATTAAATGTTTACCTCGGGAACCGTCAAGCAAAAGCCATTGATTGAGAAGAAAAGAACATTAATAGTCACTCATGCCTTCGAAAGTCTTATTACTTGCTTAAAATTGTTTTACAATCTCATTATTTTTTTTAAAATGAATTTTCTTACATTTTTGGTTAAAACAAATTATATTTAAATGTTTGTCTCGAGAAACGTGAAGCGAAAGCCCTCGATTGACAAGAAAAGTCTATTATAGTCACTGATGCCTTCGAAAGCCTCATTATTCACTTTAAATGATTTTATAATCTCATTAATGATTTTATGTTGAATTCTCTTACATTTTTTGTTAAAACAGACTATAATTGAATGTTTACCTCGAGAAACATGAAGCAAAAGCCATCGATTGAGAAGAAAAGAACATTTATAGTCACTCATGCCTTCGAAAGCCTTATTACTTGCTTAAAATTGTTTTACAATCTCATTATTTTTTTTAAAATGAATTTTCTTACATTTTTGGTTAAAATAGATTATATTTAAATGTTTGTTTCGAGAAACGTGAAGCGAAAGCCATCGATTAACAAGAAAAGTCCATTTATAGTCCCTCATGCCTTCGAAAGCCTCATTATTCATTTTAAAATGATTTTATAATCTCATTATTGATTTTATGTTGAATTTTCTTACATTTTGAGTTAAAACAGACTGTAATTGAATGTTTAGCTCGGGAAACATGAAGCGAAAGCCATCGATAGAGAAAAAAAGGCCATTTATAGTCCTTCATGGCTTCGAAATTACTCACTTGAAATGGCTTTTTGATTTGATTATTAACTTTAAGCTGAATTTTTATACATTTTTTGTTAAAACATATTATAATTGAATGTTTACCTCGGGAACCGTCAAGCAAAAGCCATTGATTGAGAAGAAAAGAACATTAATAGTCACTCATGCCTTCGAAAGTCTTATTACTTGCTTAAAATTGTTTTACAATCTCATTATTTTTTTTAAAATGAATTTTCTTACATTTTTGGTTAAAACAAATTATATTTAAATGTTTGTCTTAAGAAACGTGAAGCGAAAGCTATCAATTGAAAGGAAAAGAACATTTATAGTCACTCATGCCTTCGAAAGCCTCATTATTCACTTTAAATGACTTTATAATCTCATTATTGATTTTATGTTGAATTTTCTTACATTTTTAGTTAAAACAGACTATAATTGAATGTTTACCTCGAGAAACATGAAGCAAAAGCCATCAATTGAGAAGAAAAGACCATTTATAGTCACTCATTCCTTCGAAACCCTTATTGCTCATTTTAAATAGCTTTATGATTTGATTATTAGCTTCAAGCTGAATTTTCTTACAATTTTTGTTAAAACAGATTATAATTGAATGTTTACCTCGAGAAACGTGAAGCGAAAGCCATCGATTGAGAAGAAAAGAACATTTATAGTCACTCATGCCTTCGAAAGCCTTATTACTTGCTTAAAATTGTTTTACAATCTCATTATTTTTTTTAAAATGAATTTTCTTACATTTTTGGTTAAAACAAATTATATTTAAATGTTTGTCTCAAGAAACGTGAAGCGAAAGCTATCGATTGAAAGGAAAAGAACATTTATAGTCACTCATGCCTTCGAAAGCCTCATTATTCACTTTAAATGACTTTATAATCTCATTATTGATTTTATGTTGAATTTTCTTACATTTTTAGTTAAAACAGACTATAATTGAATGGTTACCTCAGGAAACATGAAGCAAAAGCCATCGATTAAGAAGAAAAAAAACATTTATAGTCACTCATGCCTTCGAAAGCCTTATTACTTGCTTAAAATTGTTTTACAATCTCATTATTTTTTTTAAAATGAATTTTCTTACATTTTTTGTTAAAATAGATTATATTTAAATGTTTGTCTTGAGAAACGTGAAGCGAAAGCCCTCGATTGACAAGAAAAGTCTATTATAGTCACTGATGCCTTCGAAAGCCTCATTATTCACTTTAAATGATTTTATAATCTCATTAATGATTTTATGTTGAATTTTCTTACATTTTTAGTTAAAACAGACTATAATTGAATGTTTACCTCGGGAAACATGAAGCAAAAGCCATCAATTGAGAAGAAAAGACCATTTATAGTCACTCATGCCTTCGAAACCCTTATTGCTCAGTTTAAATGGCTTTATGATTTGATTATTAACTTTAAGCAGAATATTTTTACATTTTTTGTTAAAACAGATTATAATTGAATGTTTACCTCGAGAAACGTGAAGCGAAAGCCATCGATTGAGAAGAAAAGAACATTTATAGTCACTCATGCCTTCGAAAGCCTTATTACTTGCTTAAAATTGTTTTACAATCTCATTATTTTTTTTAAAATGAATTGTCTTACATTTTTGGTTAAAATAGATTATATTTAAATGTTTGTCTCGAGAAACGTGAAGCGAAAGCCATCGATTGGCAAGAAAAGTCCATTTATAGTCGCTCATGCCTTCGAAAGCCTCGTTATTCATTTAAAATGATTTTATAATCTCATTATTGATTTTATGTTGAATTTTCTTACATTTTTAATTAAAAACAGACTATAATTGAATGTTTACCTCGGGAAACACGAAGCAAAAGCCATCAATTGAGAAGAAAAGACCATTTATAGTCACTCATTCCTTCGAAACCCTTATTGCTCATTTTAAATGGCTTTATGATTTGATTATTAACTTCAAGCTGAATTTTCTTACATTTTTTGTTAAAACAGATTATAATTGAATGTTTACCTCGAGAAACGTGAAGCGAAAGCCATCGATTGAGAAGAAAAGAACATTTATAGTCACTCATGCCTTCGAAAGCCTTATTACTTGCTTAAAATTGCTTTACAATCTCATTATTTTTTTTAAATGAATTTTCTTACATTTTTTGTTAAAACAAATTATATTTAAATGTTTGTCTCGAGAAACGTGAAGCGAAAGCCATCGATTGACAAGAAAAGTCCATTTATAGTCGCTCATGCCTTCGAAAGCCTCATTATTCACTTTAAGTGATTTTATAATCTCATTATTGATTTTATGTTGAATTTTCATACATTTTTAGTTAAAAAGAGACTATAATTAAATGTTTACCTTGGGAAACATGAAGCAAAAGCCATTGGTTAGGAAGAAAAGACCATTTATAGTCACTCATGCCTTCGAAACGCTTATTACTCGCTTAAAATGGTTTTACAATCTCATTATTTATTTTCAGATGAATTTTCTTACATTTTTGGTTAAAACAGATTGTAATTGAATGTTTGCCTTGGGAAACATGAAGCGAAAGCCATCGATGGACAAGAAAAGTTCATTTATAGTCACTCATGCCTTCAAAAGCCCCATTATTCACTTTAAATGATTTTATAATCTCATTATTGATTTTATGTTGAATTTTCTTACATTTTTAGTTAAAACAGACTATAATTGAATGTTTACCTCGGGAAACATGAAGCAAAAGCCATCGATTGAGAAGAAAAGAACATTTATAGTCACTCATGCCTTCGAAAGCCTTATTACTTGCTTAAAATTGTTTTACAATCTCATTATTTTTTTTAAAATGAATTTTCTTACATTTTTGGTTAAAATAGATTATATTTAAATGTTTGTCTTGAGAAACGTGAAGCAAAAGGCTTTGATTGGCAAGAAAAGTCCATTATAGTCACTCATGCCTTCGAAAGACTCATTATTCACTTTAAATGATTTTATAATCTCATTATTGATTTTATGGGGAATTTTCTTACATTTTTAGTTAAAACAGACTATAATTGAATGTTTACCTCGGGAAACATGAAGCAAAAGCCATCAATTGAGAAGAAAAAACCATTTATAGTCACTCATGCCTTCGAAACCCTTATTGCTCAGTTTAAATGGCTTTATGATTTGATTATTAACTTTAAGCTAAATTTTTTTACAGTTTTTGTTAAAACAGATTATAATTGAATATTTACCTTGAGAAACGTGAAGTGAAAGCCATCGATTGAGAAGAAAAGAACATTTATAGTCATTCATGCCTTCGGAAGCCTTATTACATGCTTAAAATTGTTTTACAATTTGATTATTTTTTTTAAAATGAATTTTCTTACATTTTTCATTAAAATAGATTATATTTAAATGTTTGTCTCGAGAAACGTGAAGCGAAAGCCCTCGATTGACAAGAAAAGTCTATTATAGTAACTGATGCCTTCGAAAGCCTCATTATTCACTTTAAATGATTTTATAATCTCATTAATGATTTTATGTTGAATTTTCTTACATTTTTTTCTAAAACAAACTATAATTGAATGTTTACCTCGAGAAACATGAAGCAAAAGCCATCGATTGAGAAGAAAAGAACATTTATAGTCACTCATGCCTTCGATAGCCTTATTACTTGCTTAAAATTGTTTTACAATCTCATTATTTTTTTTAAAATGAATTTTCTTACATTTTTGGTTAAAATAGATTATATTTAAATGTTTGTTTCGAGAAACGTGAAGCGAAAGCCATCGATTGACAAGAAAATTCCATTTATAGTCCCTCATGCCTTCGAAAGCCTCATTATTCATTTTAAAATGATTTTATAATCTCATTATTGATTTTATGTTGAATTTTCTTACATTTTGAGTTAAAACAGACTGTAATTGAATGTTTAGCTCGGGAAACATGAAGCGAAAGCCATCGATAGAGAAAAAAAGGCCATTTATAGTCCTTCATGGCTTCGAAATTACTCACTTGAAATGGCTTTATGATTTGATTATTAACTTTATACTGAATTTTTTTACATTTTTTGTTAAAACATATTATAATTGAATGTTTACCTCGGGAACCGTCAAGCAAAAGCCATTGATTGAGAAGAAAAGAACATTTATAGTCACTCATGCCTTCGAAAGCCTTATTACTTGGTTAAAATTGTTTTACAATCTCATGATTTTTTTTAAAATGAATTTTCTTACATTTTTGGTTAAAACAAATTATATTTAAATGTTTGTCTCAAGAAACGTGAAGCAAAAGCTACCGATTGAAAGGAAAAGAACATTTATAGTCACTCATGCCTTCGAAAGCCTCATTATTCACTTTAAATGACTTTATATTCTCATTATTGATTTTATGTTGAATTTTCTTACATTTTTTGTTAAAACAGACTATAATTGAATGTTTACCTCAGGAAACATGAAGCAAAAGCCATCGATTAAGAAGAAAAAAAACATTTATAGTCACTCAGGCCTTCGAAAGCCTTATTACTTGCTTAAAATTGTTTTACAATCTCATTATTTTTTTTTAAAATGAATTTTCTTACATTTTTGGTTAAAATAGATTATATTTAAATGTTTGTCTTGAGAAACGTGAAGCGAAAGCCCTCGATTGACAAGAAAAGTCTATTATAGTCACTGATGCCTTCGAAAGCCTCATTATTCACTTTAAATGATTATATAATCTCATTAATGATTTTATGCTGAATTTTCTTACATTTTTAGTTAAAACAGACTATAATTGAATGTTTACCTAGGGAAACATGAAGCAAAAGCCATCAATTGAGAAGAAAAGACCATTTATAGTCACTCATGCCTTCGAAAGCCTTATTCCTTGCTTAAAATTGTTTTACAATCTCATTATTTTTTTTAAAATGAATTTTCTGACATTTTTTGTTAAAATAGATTATATTTAAATGTTTGTCTCAAGAAACGTGAAGCGAAAGCCATCGATTGACAAGAAAAGTCCATTTATAGTCGCTCATGCCTTCGAAAGCCTCGTAATTCATTTAAAATGATTTTGTAATCTCATTATTGATTTTATGTTGAATTTTCTTACATTTTTAGTTAAAACAGACTATAATTGAATGTTTACCTCGGTAAACATGAAGCAAAAGCCATCAATTGAGAAGAAAAGACATTTTATAGTCACTCATGCCTTCGAAACCCTTATTGCTCATTTTAAATAGCTTTATGATTTGATTATTAACTTCAAGCTGAATTTTCTTACATTTTTTGTTAAAACAGATTATAATTGAATGTTTACCTCGAGAAACGTGAAGCGAAAGCCATCGATTGAGAAGAAAAGAACATTTATAGTCACTCATGCCTTCGAAAGCCTTATTACTTGCTTAAAATTGCTTTACGATCTCATTATTTTTTTTAAATGAATTTTCTTACATTTTTCGTTAAAACAGATTATATTTAAATGTTTGTCTCGAGAAACGTGAAGCGAAAGCCATCGATTGACAAGAAAAGTCCATTTATAGTCGCTCATGCCTTCGAAAGCCTCATTATTCACTTTAAGTGATTTTATAATCTCATTATTGATTTTATGTTGAATTTTCTTACATTTTTAGTTAAAAAGAGACTACAATTAAATGTTTACCTCGTGAAACATGAAGCAAAAGCCATCGATTGAGAAGAAAAGAACATTTATAGTCACTCATGCCTTCGAAAGCCTTATTACTTGCTTAAAATTGTTTTACAATCTCATTATTTTTTTTAAAATGAATTTTCTTACATTTTTGGTTAAAATAGATTATATTTAAATGTTTGTCTTGAGAAACGTGAAGCAAAAGGCTTTGATTGGCAAGAAAAGTCCATTATAGTCACTCATGCCTTCGAAAGACTCATTATTCACTTTAAATGATTTTATAATCTCATTATTGATTTTATGGGGAATTTTCTTACATTTTTAGTTAAAACAGACTATAATTGAATGTTTACCTCGGGAAACATGAAGCAAAAGCCATCAATTGAGAAGAAAAAACCATTTATAGTCACTCATGCCTTCGAAACCCTTATTGCTCAGTTTAAATGGCTTTATGATTTGATTATTAACTTTAAGCTAAATTTTTTTACAGTTTTTGTTAAAACAGATTATAATTGAATATTTACCTTGAGAAACGTGAAGTGAAAGCCATCGATTGAGAAGAAAAGAACATTTATAGTCATTCATGCCTTCGGAAGCCTTATTACTTGCTTAAAATTGTTTTACAATTTGATTATTTTTTTTAAAATGAATTTTCTTACATTTTTCATTAAAATAGATTATATTTAAATGTTTGTCTCGAGAAACGTGAAGCGAAAGCCCTCGATTGACAAGAAAAGTCTATTATAGTAACTGATGCCTTCGAAAGCCTCATTATTCACTTTAAATGATTTTATAATCTCATTAATGATTTTATGTTGAATTTTCTTACATTTTTTTCTAAAACAAACTATAATTGAATGTTTACCTCGAGAAACATGAAGCAAAAGCCATCGATTGAGAAGAAAAGAACATTTATAGTCACTCATGCCTTCGATAGCCTTATTACTTGCTTAAAATTGTTTTACAATCTCATTATTTTTTTTAAAATGAATTTTCTTACATTTTTGGTTAAAATAGATTATATTTAAATGTTTGTTTCGAGAAACGTGAAGCGAAAGCCATCGATTGACAAGAAAATTCCATTTATAGTCCCTCATGCCTTCGAAAGCCTCATTATTCATTTTAAAATGATTTTGTAATCTCATTATTGATTTTATGTTGAATTTTCTTACATTTTGAGTTAAAACAGACTGTAATTGAATGTTTAGCTCGGGAAACATGAAGCGAAAGCCATCGATAGAGAAAAAAAGGCCATTTATAGTCCTTCATGGCCTCGAAATTACTCACTTGAAATGGCTTTTTGATTTGATTATTAACTTTAAGCTGAATTTTTATACATTTTTTGTTAAAACATATTATAATTGAATGTTTACCTCGGGAACCGTCAAGCAAAAGCCATTGATTGAGAAGAAAAGAACATTAATAGTCACTCATGCCTTCGAAAGTCTTATTACTTGCTTAAAATTGTTTTACAATCTCATTACTTTTTTTAAAATGAATTTTCTTACATTTTTGGTTAAAACAAATTATATTTAAATGTTTGTCTTAAGAAACGTGAAGCGAAAGCTATCAATTGAAAGGAAAAGAACATTTATAGTCACTCATGCCTTCGAAAGCCTCATTATTCACTTTAAATGACTTTATAATCTCATTATTGATTTTATGTTGAATTTTCTTACATTTTTAGTTAAAACAGACTATAATTGAATGTTTACCTCGAGAAACATGAAGCAAAAGCCATCAATTGAGAAGAAAAGACCATTTATAGTCACTCATGCCTTCGAAACCCTTATTGCTCATTTTAAATAGCTTTATGATTTGATTATTAGCTTCAAGCTGAATTTTCTTACAATTTTTGTTAAAACAGATTATAATTGAATGTTTACCTCGAGAAACGTGAAGCGAAAGCCATCGATTGAGAAGAAAAGAACATTTATAGTCACTCATGCCTTCGAAAGCCTTATTACTTGCTTAAAATTGTTTTACAATCTAATTATTTTTTTTAAAATGAATTTTCTTACATTTTTGGTTAAAACAAATTATATTTAAATGTTTGTCTCAAGAAACGTGAAGCGAAAGCTATCGATTGAAAGGAAAAGAACATTTATAGTCACTCATGCCTTCGAAAGCCTCATTATTCACTTTAAATGACTTTATAATCTCATTATTGATTTTATGTTGAATTTTCTTACATTTTTAGTTAAAACAGACTATAATTGAATGGTTACCTCAGGAAACATGAAGCAAAAGCCATCGATTAAGAAGAAAAAAAACATTTATAGTCACTCATGCCTTCGAAAGCCTTATTACTTGCTTAAAATTGTTTTACAATCTCATTATTTTTTTTAAAATGAATTTTCTTACATTTTTTGTTAAAATAGATTATATTTAAATGTTTGTCTTGAGAAACGTGAAGCGAAAGCCCTCGATTGACAAGAAAAGTCTATTATAGTCACTGATGCCTTCGAAAGCCTCATTATTCACTTTAAATGATTTTATAATCTCATTAATGATTTTGTGTTGAATTTTCTTACATTTTTAGTTAAAACAGACTATAATTGAATGTTTACCTCGGGAAACATGAAGCAAAAGCCATCAATTGAGAAGAAAAGACCATTTATAGTCACTCATGCCTTCGAAACCCTTATTGCTCAGTTTAAATGGCTTTATGATTTGATTATTAACTTTAAGCAGAATATTTTTACATTTTTTGTTAAAACAGATTATAATTGAATGTTTACCTCGAGAAACGTGAAGCGAAAGCCATCGATTGAGAAGAAAAGAACATTTATAGTCACTCATGCCTTCGAGAGCCTTATTACTTGCTTAAAATTGTTTTACAATCTCATTATTTTTTTTAAAATGAATTGTCTTACATTTTTGGTTAAAATAGATTATATTTAAATGTTTGTCTCGAGAAACGTGAAGCGAAAGCCATCGATTGGCAAGAAAAGTCCATTTATAGTCGCTCATGCCTTCGAAAGCCTCGTTATTCATTTAAAATGATTTTATAATCTCATTATTGATTTTATGTTGAATTTTCTTACATTTTTAATTAAAAACAGACTATAATTGAATGTTTACCTCGGGAAACACGAAGCAAAAGCCATCAATTGAGAAGAAAAGACCATTTATAGTCACTCATGCCTTCGAAACCCTTATTGCTCATTTTAAATGGCTTTATGATTTGATTATTAACTTCAAGCTGAATTTTCTTACATTTTTTGTTAAAACAGATTATAATTGAATGTTTACCTCGAGAAACGTGAAGCGAAAGCCATCGATTGAGAAGAAAAGAACATTTATAGTCACTCATGCCTTCGAAAGCCTTATTACTTGCTTAAAATTGCTTTACAATCTCATTATTTTTTTTAAATGAATTTTCTTACATTTTTTGTTAAAACAAATTATATTTAAATGTTTGTCTCGAGAAACGTGAAGCGAAAGCCATCGATTGACAAGAAAAGTCCATTTATAGTCGCTCATGCCTTCGAAAGCCTCATTATTCACTTTAAGTGATTTTATAATCTCATTATTGATTTTATGTTGAATTTTCATACATTTTTAGTTAAAAAGAGACTATAATTAAATGTTTACCTTGGGAAACATGAAGCAAAAGCCATCGGTTAGGAAGAAAAGACCATTTATAGTCACTCATGCCTTCGAAACGCTTATTACTCGCTTAAAATGGTTTTACAATCTCATTATTTATTTTCAGATGAATTTTCTTACATTTTTGGTTAAAACAGATTGTAATTGAATGTTTGCCTTGGGAAACATGAAGCGAAAGCCATCGATGGACAAGAAAAGTTCATTTATAGTCACTCATGCCTTCAAAAGCCCCATTATTCACTTTAAATGATTTTATAATCTCATTATTGATTTTATGTTGAATTTTCTTACATTTTTAGTTAAAACAGACTATAATTGAATGTTTACCTCGGGAAACATGAAGCAAAAGCCATCGATTGAGAAGAAAAGAACATTTATAGTCACTCATGCCTTCGAAAGC
Source organism: Theobroma cacao (assembly GCF_053813885.1). Classification (NCBI taxonomy): domain Eukaryota; kingdom Viridiplantae; phylum Streptophyta; class Magnoliopsida; order Malvales; family Malvaceae; genus Theobroma; species Theobroma cacao. The sequence continues at coordinate 25,627,531 of NC_142640.1, read as the reverse complement.
CTTATTACTTGCTTAAAATTGTTTTACAATCTCATTATTTTTTTTAAAATGAATTTTCTTACATTTTTGGTTAAAATAGATTATATTTAAATGTTTGTCTTGAGAAACGTGAAGCAAAAGGCTTTGATTGGCAAGAAAAGTCCATTATAGTCACTCATGCCTTCGAAAGACTCATTATTCACTTTAAATGATTTTATAATCTCATTATTGATTTTATGGGGAATTTTCTTACATTTTTAGTTAAAACAGACTATAATTGAATGTTTACCTCGGGAAACATGAAGCAAAAGCCATCAATTGAGAAGAAAAAACCATTTATAGTCACTCATGCCTTCGAAACCCTTATTGCTCAGTTTAAATGGCTTTATGATTTGATTATTAACTTTAAGCTAAATTTTTTTACAGTTTTTGTTAAAACAGATTATAATTGAATATTTACCTTGAGAAACGTGAAGTGAAAGCCATCGATTGAGAAGAAAAGAACATTTATAGTCATTCATGCCTTCGGAAGCCTTATTACTTGCTTAAAATTGTTTTACAATTTGATTATTTTTTTTAAAATGAATTTTCTTACATTTTTCATTAAAATAGATTATATTTAAATGTTTGTCTCGAGAAACGTGAAGCGAAAGCCCTCGATTGACAAGAAAAGTCTATTATAGTAACTGATGCCTTCGAAAGCCTCATTATTCACTTTAAATGATTTTATAATCTCATTAATGATTTTATGTTGAATTTTCTTACATTTTTTTCTAAAACAAACTATAATTGAATGTTTACCTCGAGAAACATGAAGCAAAAGCCATCGATTGAGAAGAAAAGAACATTTATAGTCACTCATGCCTTCGATAGCCTTATTACTTGCTTAAAATTGTTTTACAATCTCATTATTTTTTTTAAAATGAATTTTCTTACATTTTTGGTTAAAATAGATTATATTTAAATGTTTGTTTCGAGAAACGTGAAGCGAAAGCCATCGATTGACAAGAAAATTCCATTTATAGTCCCTCATGCCTTCGAAAGCCTCATTATTCATTTTAAAATGATTTTATAATCTCATTATTGATTTTATGTTGAATTTTCTTACATTTTGAGTTAAAACAGACTGTAATTGAATGTTTAGCTCGGGAAACATGAAGCGAAAGCCATCGATAGAGAAAAAAAGGCCATTTATAGTCCTTCATGGCCTCGAAATTACTCACTTGAAATGGCTTTTTGATTTGATTATTAACTTTAAGCTGAATTTTTATACATTTTTTGTTAAAACATATTATAATTGAATGTTTACCTCGGGAACCGTCAAGCAAAAGCCATTGATTGAGAAGAAAAGAACATTAATAGTCACTCATGCCTTCGAAAGTCTTATTACTTGCTTAAAATTGTTTTACAATCTCATTACTTTTTTTAAAATGAATTTTCTTACATTTTTGGTTAAAACAAATTATATTTAAATGTTTGTCTTAAGAAACGTGAAGCGAAAGCTATCAATTGAAAGGAAAAGAACATTTATAGTCACTCATGCCTTCGAAAGCCTCATTATTCACTTTAAATGACTTTATAATCTCATTATTGATTTTATGTTGAATTTTCTTACATTTTTAGTTAAAACAGACTATAATTGAATGTTTACCTCGAGAAACATGAAGCAAAAGCCATCAATTGAGAAGAAAAGACCATTTATAGTCACTCATGCCTTCGAAACCCTTATTGCTCATTTTAAATAGCTTTATGATTTGATTATTAGCTTCAAGCTGAATTTTCTTACAATTTTTGTTAAAACAGATTATAATTGAATGTTTACCTCGAGAAACGTGAAGCGAAAGCCATCGATTGAGAAGAAAAGAACATTTATAGTCACTCATGCCTTCGAAAGCCTTATTACTTGCTTAAAATTGTTTTACAATCTAATTATTTTTTTTAAAATGAATTTTCTTACATTTTTGGTTAAAACAAATTATATTTAAATGTTTGTCTCAAGAAACGTGAAGCGAAAGCTATCGATTGAAAGGAAAAGAACATTTATAGTCACTCATGCCTTCGAAAGCCTCATTATTCACTTTAAATGACTTTATAATCTCATTATTGATTTTATGTTGAATTTTCTTACATTTTTAGTTAAAACAGACTATAATTGAATGGTTACCTCAGGAAACATGAAGCAAAAGCCATCGATTAAGAAGAAAAAAAACATTTATAGTCACTCATGCCTTCGAAAGCCTTATTACTTGCTTAAAATTGTTTTACAATCTCATTATTTTTTTTAAAATGAATTTTCTTACATTTTTTGTTAAAATAGATTATATTTAAATGTTTGTCTTGAGAAACGTGAAGCGAAAGCCCTCGATTGACAAGAAAAGTCTATTATAGTCACTGATGCCTTCGAAAGCCTCATTATTCACTTTAAATGATTTTATAATCTCATTAATGATTTTATGTTGAATTTTCTTACATTTTTAGTTAAAACAGACTATAATTGAATGTTTACCTCGGGAAAAATGAAGCAAAAGCCATCAATTGAGAAGAAAAGACCATTTATAGTCACTCATGCCTTCGAAACCCTTATTGCTCAGTTTAAATGGCTTTATGATTTGATTATTAACTTTAAGCAGAATATTTTTACATTTTTTGTTAAAGCAGATTATAATTGAATGTTTACCTCGAGAAACGTGAAGCGAAAGCCATCGATTGAGAAGAAAAGAACATTTATAGTCACTCATGCCTTCGAAAGCCTTATTACTTGCTTAAAATTGTTTTACAATCTCATTATTTTTTTTAAAATGAATTGTCTTACATTTTTTTTTAAAATAGATTATATTTAAATGTTTGTCTCGAGAAACGTGAAGCGAAAGCCATCGATTGGCAAGAAAAGTCCATTTATAGTCGCTCATGCCTTCGAAAGCCTCGTTATTCATTTAAAATGATTTTATAATCTCATTATTGATTTTATGTTGAATTTTCTTACATTTTTAATTAAAAACAGACTATAATTGAATGTTTACCTCGGGAAACACGAAGCAAAAGCCATCAATTGAGAAGAAAAGACCATTTATAGTCACTCATGCCTTCGAAACCCTTATTGCTCATTTTAAATGGCTTTATGATTTGATTATTAACTTCAAGCTGAATTTTCTTACATTTTTTGTTAAAACAGATTATAATTGAATGTTTACCTCGAGAAACGTGAAGCGAAAGCCATCGATTGAGAAGAAAAGAACATTTATAGTCACTCATGCCTTCGAAAGCCTTATTACTTGCTTAAAATTGTTTTACAATCTAATTATTTTTTTTAAAATGAATTTTCTTACATTTTTGGTTAAAACAAATTATATTTAAATGTTTGTCTCAAGAAACGTGAAGCGAAAGCTATCGATTGAAAGGAAAAGAACATTTATAGTCACTCATGCCTTCGAAAGCCTCATTATTCACTTTAAATGACTTTATAATCTCATTATTGATTTTATGTTGAATTTTCTTACATTTTTAGTTAAAACAGACTATAATTGAATGGTTACCTCAGGAAACATGAAGCAAAAGCCATCGATTAAGAAGAAAAAAAACATTTATAGTCACTCATGCCTTCGAAAGCCTTATTACTTGCTTAAAATTGTTTTACAATCTCATTATTTTTTTTAAAATGAATTTTCTTACATTTTTTGTTAAAATAGATTATATTTAAATGTTTGTCTTGAGAAACGTGAAGCGAAAGCCCTCGATTGACAAGAAAAGTCTATTATAGTCACTGATGCCTTCGAAAGCCTCATTATTCACTTTAAATGATTTTATAATCTCATTAATGATTTTATGTTGAATTTTCTTACATTTTTAGTTAAAACAGACTATAATTGAATGTTTACCTCGGGAAAAATGAAGCAAAAGCCATCAATTGAGAAGAAAAGACCATTTATAGTCACTCATGCCTTCGAAACCCTTATTGCTCAGTTTAAATGGCTTTATGATTTGATTATTAACTTTAAGCAGAATATTTTTACATTTTTTGTTAAAGCAGATTATAATTGAATGTTTACCTCGAGAAACGTGAAGCGAAAGCCATCGATTGAGAAGAAAAGAACATTTATAGTCACTCATGCCTTCGAAAGCCTTATTACTTGCTTAAAATTGTTTTACAATCTCATTATTTTTTTTAAAATGAATTGTCTTACATTTTTTTTTAAAATAGATTATATTTAAATGTTTGTCTCGAGAAACGTGAAGCGAAAGCCATCGATTGGCAAGAAAAGTCCATTTATAGTCGCTCATGCCTTCGAAAGCCTCGTTATTCATTTAAAATGATTTTATAATCTCATTATTGATTTTATGTTGAATTTTCTTACATTTTTAATTAAAAACAGACTATAATTGAATGTTTACCTCGGGAAACACGAAGCAAAAGCCATCAATTGAGAAGAAAAGACCATTTATAGTCACTCATGCCTTCGAAACCCTTATTGCTCATTTTAAATGGCTTTATGATTTGATTATTAACTTCAAGCTGAATTTTCTTACATTTTTTGTTAAAACAGATTATAATTGAATGTTTACCTCGAGAAACGTGAAGCGAAAGCCATCGATTGAGAAGAAAAGAACATTTATAGTCACTCATGCCTTCGAAAGCCTTATTACTTGCTTAAAATTGTTTTACAATCTAATTATTTTTTTTAAAATGAATTTTCTTACATTTTTGGTTAAAACAAATTATATTTAAATGTTTGTCTCAAGAAACGTGAAGCGAAAGCTATCGATTGAAAGGAAAAGAACATTTATAGTCACTCATGCCTTCGAAAGCCTCATTATTCACTTTAAATGACTTTATAATCTCATTATTGATTTTATGTTGAATTTTCTTACATTTTTAGTTAAAACAGACTATAATTGAATGGTTACCTCAGGAAACATGAAGCAAAAGCCATCGATTAAGAAGAAAAAAAACATTTATAGTCACTCATGCCTTCGAAAGCCTTATTACTTGCTTAAAATTGTTTTACAATCTCATTATTTTTTTTAAAATGAATTTTCTTACATTTTTTGTTAAAATAGATTATATTTAAATGTTTGTCTTGAGAAACGTGAAGCGAAAGCCCTCGATTGACAAGAAAAGTCTATTATAGTCACTGATGCCTTCGAAAGCCTCATTATTCACTTTAAATGATTTTATAATCTCATTAATGATTTTATGTTGAATTTTCTTACATTTTTAGTTAAAACAGACTATAATTGAATGTTTACCTCGGGAAAAATGAAGCAAAAGCCATCAATTGAGAAGAAAAGACCATTTATAGTCACTCATGCCTTCGAAACCCTTATTGCTCAGTTTAAATGGCTTTATGATTTGATTATTAACTTTAAGCAGAATATTTTTACATTTTTTGTTAAAGCAGATTATAATTGAATGTTTACCTCGAGAAACGTGAAGCGAAAGCCATCGATTGAGAAGAAAAGAACATTTATAGTCACTCATGCCTTCGAAAGCCTTATTACTTGCTTAAAATTGTTTTACAATCTCATTATTTTTTTTAAAATGAATTGTCTTACATTTTTTTTTAAAATAGATTATATTTAAATGTTTGTCTCGAGAAACGTGAAGCGAAAGCCATCGATTGGCAAGAAAAGTCCATTTATAGTCGCTCATGCCTTCGAAAGCCTCGTTATTCATTTAAAATGATTTTATAATCTCATTATTGATTTTATGTTGAATTTTCTTACATTTTTAATTAAAAACAGACTATAATTGAATGTTTACCTCGGGAAACACGAAGCAAAAGCCATCAATTGAGAAGAAAAGACCATTTATAGTCACTCATGCCTTCGAAACCCTTATTGCTCATTTTAAATGGCTTTATGATTTGATTATTAACTTCAAGCTGAATTTTCTTACATTTTTTGTTAAAACAGATTATAATTGAATGTTTACCTCGAGAAACGTGAAGCGAAAGCCATCGATTGAGAAGAAAAGAACATTTATAGTCACTCATGCCTTCGAAAGCCTTATTACTTGCTTAAAATTGCTTTACAATCTCATTATTTTTTTTAAATGAATTTTCTTACATTTTTTGTTAAAACAAATTATATTTAAATGTTTGTCTCGAGAAACGTGAAGCGAAAGCCATCGATTGACAAGAAAAGTCCATTTATAGTCGCTCATGCCTTCGAAAGCCTCATTATTCACTTTAAGTGATTTTATAATCTCATTATTGATTTTATGTTGAATTTTCATACATTTTTAGTTAAAAAGAGACTATAATTAAATGTTTACCTTGGGAAACATGAAGCAAAAGCCATCGGTTAGGAAGAAAAGACCATTTATAGTCACTCATGCCTTCGAAACGCTTATTACTCGCTTAAAATGGTTTTACAATCTCATTATTTATTTTCAGATGAATTTTCTTACATTTTTGGTTAAAACAGATTGTAATTGAATGTTTGCCTTGGGAAACATGAAGCGAAAGCCATCGATGGACAAGAAAAGTTCATTTATAGTCACTCATGCCTTCAAAAGCCCCATTATTCACTTTAAATGATTTTATAATCTCATTATTGATTTTATGTTGAATTTTCTTACATTTTTAGTTAAAACAGACTATAATTGAATGTTTACCTCGGGAAACATGAAGCAAAAGCCATCGATTGAGAAGAAAAGAACATTTATAGTCACTCATGCCTTCGAAAGCCTTATTACTTGCTTAAAATTGTTTTACAATCTCATTATTTTTTTTAAAATGAATTTTCTTACATTTTTGGTTAAAATAGATTATATTTAAATGTTTGTCTTGAGAAACGTGAAGCAAAAGGCTTTGATTGGCAAGAAAAGTCCATTATAGTCACTCATGCCTTCGAAAGACTCATTATTCACTTTAAATGATTTTATAATCTCATTATTGATTTTATGGGGAATTTTCTTACATTTTTAGTTAAAACAGACTATAATTGAATGTTTACCTCGGGAAACATGAAGCAAAAGCCATCAATTGAGAAGAAAAAACCATTTATAGTCACTCATGCCTTCGAAACCCTTATTGCTCAGTTTAAATGGCTTTATGATTTGATTATTAACTTTAAGCTAAATTTTTTTACAGTTTTTGTTAAAACAGATTATAATTGAATATTTACCTTGAGAAACGTGAAGTGAAAGCCATCGATTGAGAAGAAAAGAACATTTATAGTCATTCATGCCTTCGGAAGCCTTATTACTTGCTTAAAATTGTTTTACAATTTGATTATTTTTTTTAAAATGAATTTTCTTACATTTTTCATTAAAATAGATTATATTTAAATGTTTGTCTCGAGAAACGTGAAGCGAAAGCCCTCGATTGACAAGAAAAGTCTATTATAGTAACTGATGCCTTCGAAAGCCTCATTATTCACTTTAAATGATTTTATAATCTCATTAATGATTTTATGTTGAATTTTCTTACATTTTTTTCTAAAACAAACTATAATTGAATGTTTACCTCGAGAAACATGAAGCAAAAGCCATCGATTGAGAAGAAAAGAACATTTATAGTCACTCATGCCTTCGATAGCCTTATTACTTGCTTAAAATTGTTTTACAATCTCATTATTTTTTTTTAAAATGAATTTTCTTACATTTTTGGTTAAAATAGATTATATTTAAATGTTTGTTTCGAGAAACGTGAAGCGAAAGCCATCGATTGACAAGAAAAGTCCATTTATAGTCCCTCATGCCTTCGAAAGCCTCATTATTCATTTTAAAATGATTTTATAATCTCATTATTGATTTTATGTTGAATTTTCTTACATTTTGAGTTAAAACAGACTGTAATTGAATGTTTAGCTCGGGAAACATGAAGCGAAAGCCATCGATAGAGAAAAAAAGGCCATTTATAGTCCTTCATGGCTTCGAAATTACTCACTTGAAATGGCTTTATGATTTGATTATTAACTTTATACTGAATTTTTTTACATTTTTTGTTAAAACATATTATAATTGAATGTTTACCTCGGGAACCGTCAAGCAAAAGCCATTGATTGAGAAGAAAAGAACATTTATAGTCACTCATGCCTTCGAAAGCCTTATTACTTGCTTAAAATTGTTTTACAATCTCATGATTTTTTTTAAAATGAATTTTCTTACATTTTTGGTTAAAACAAATTATATTTAAATGTTTGTCTCAAGAAACGTGAAGCAAAAGCTACCGATTGAAAGGAAAAGAACATTTATAGTCACTCATGCCTTCGAAAGCCTCATTATTCACTTTAAATGACTTTATATTCTCATTATTGATTTTATGTTGAATTTTCTTACATTTTTTGTTAAAACAGACTATAATTGAATGTTTACCTCAGGAAACATGAAGCAAAAGCCATCGATTAAGAAGAAAAAAAACATTTATAGTCACTCAGGCCTTCGAAAGCCTTATTACTTGCTTAAAATTGTTTTACAATCTCATTATTTTTTTTTAAAATGAATTTTCTTACATTTTTGGTTAAAATAGATTATATTTAAATGTTTGTCTTGAGAAACGTGAAGCGAAAGCCCTCGATTGACAAGAAAAGTCTATTATAGTCACTGATGCCTTCGAAAGCCTCATTATTCACTTTAAATAATTATATAATCTCATTAATGATTTTATGCTGAATTTTCTTACATTTTTAGTTAAAACAGACTATAATTGAATGTTTACCTAGGGAAACATGAAGCAAAAGCCATCAATTGAGAAGAAAAGACCATTTATAGTCACTCATGCCTTCGAAACCCTTATTGCTCAGTTTAAATGGCTTTATGATTTGATTATTAACTTTAAGCTGAATTTTTTTACATTTTTTGTTAAAGCAGATTATAATTGAATGTTTACCTCGAGAAACGTGAAGCGAAAGCCATCGATTGAGAAGAAAAGAACATTTATAGTCACTCATGCCTTCGAAAGCCTTATTCCTTACTTAAAATTGTTTTACAATCTCATTATTTTTTTTAAAATGAATTTTCTGACATTTTTTGTTAAAATAGATTATATTTAAATGTTTGTCTCAAGAAACGTGAAGCGAAAGCCATCGATTGACAAGAAAAGTCCATTTATAGTCGCTCATGCCTTCGAAAGCCTCGTTATTCATTTAAAATGATTTTGTAATCTCATTATTGATTTTATGTTGAATTTTCTTACATTTTTAGTTAAAACAGACTATAATTGAATGTTTACCTCGGGAAACATGAAGCAAAAGCCATCAATTGAGAAGAAAAGACATTTTATAGTCACTCATGCCTTCGAAACCCTTATTGCTCATTTTAAATAGCTTTATGATTTGATTATTAACTTCAAGCTGAATTTTCTTACATTTTTTGTTAAAACAGATTATAATTGAATGTTTACCTCGAGAAACGTGAAGCGAAAGCCATCGATTGAGAAGAAAAGAACATTTATAGTCACTCATGCCTTCGAAAGCCTTATTACTTGCTTAAAATTGCTTTACGATCTCATTATTTTTTTTAAATGAATTTTCTTACATTTTTCGTTAAAACAGATTATATTTAAATGTTTGTCTCGAGAAACGTGAAGCGAAAGCCATCGATTGACAAGAAAAGTCCATTTATAGTCGCTCATGCCTTCGAAAGCCTCATTATTCACTTTAAGTGATTTTATAATCTCATTATTGATTTTATGTTGAACTTTCTTACATTTTTAGTTAAAAAGAGACTACAATTAAATGTTTACCTCGTGAAACATGAAGCAAAAGCCATCGATTGAGAATGAAAGACCATTTATAGTCACTCATGCCTTCGAAACCCTTATTGCTCACTTTAAATGGTTTTATGATTTGATTATTAACTTCAAGCTGAATTTTCTTACATTTTTTGTTAAAACAGATTATAATTGAATGTTTACCTCGAGAAACGTGAAGAGAAAGCCAGTGATTGAGAAGAAAAGAACATTTATAGTCACTCATGCCTTCGAAAGCCTTATTACTTGCTTAAAATTGTTTTACAATCTCATTATTTTTTTTAAATGAATTTTCTTACATTTTTCGTTAAAACAGATTATATTTAAATGTTTGTCTCAAGAAACGTGAAGCGAAAGCCATCGATTGACAAGAAAAGTCCATTTATAGTCCCTCATGCGTTCGAAAGACTCATTATTCATTTTAAATGATTTTATAATCTCATTATTGATTTTATGTTGAATTTTCTTACATTTTGAGTTAAAACAGACTATAATTGAATGTTTAGCTCGGGAAACATGAAGCGAAAGCCATCGATAGAGAAAAAAAGGCCATTTATAGTCCTTCATGGCTTCGAAATTACTCACTTGAAATGGCTTTATGATTTGACTATTAACTTTAAGCTGAATGTTTTTACATTTTTTGTTAAAACATATTATAATTGATGTTTAGCTCGGGAACCGTCAAGCAAAAGCCATTGATTGAGAAGAAAAGAACATTTATAGTCACTCATGCCTTCGAAAGCCTTATTACTTGCTTAAAATTGTTTTACAAACTCATTATTTTATTTAAAATGAATTTTCTTACATTTTTGGTTAAAACAAATTATATTTAAATGTTTGTCTCAAGAAACGTGTAGCGAAAGCTATCGATAGAAAGGAAAAGAACATTTATAGTCACTCATGCCTTCGAAAGCCTCATTATTCACTTTAAATGACTTTATAATCTCATTATTGATTTTATGTTGAATTTTCTTACATTTTTAGTTAAAAAAGACTATAACTGAATGTTTACCTCATGAAACATGAAGCAAAAGCCATCGATTGAGAAGAAAAGAACATTTATAGTCACTCATGCCTTCGAAAGCCTTATTACTTGCTTAAAATTGTTTTACAATCTCATTATTTTTTTTAAAATGAATTTTCTTACATTTTTGGTTAAAACAAATTATATTTAAATGTTTGTCTCAAGAAACGTGAAGCGAAAGCTATCGATTGAAAGGAAAAGAACATTTATAGTCACTCATGCCTTCGAAAGCCTCATTATTCACTTTAAATGACTTTATAATCTCATTATTGATTTTATGTTGAATTTTCTTACATTTTTAGTTAAAACAGACTATAATTGAATGCTTACCTCAGGAAACATGAAGCAAAAGCCATCGATTAAGAAGAAAAAAAACATTTATAGTCACTCATGCCTTCGAAAGCCTTATTACTTGCTTAAAATTGTTTTACAATCTCATTATTTTTTTGAAAATGAATTTTCTTAGATTTTTGGTTAAAATAGATTATATTTAAATGTTTGTCTTGAGAAACGTGAAGCGAAAGCCCTCGATTGACAAGAAAAGTCTATTATACTCACTGATGCCTTCGAAAGCCTCATTATTCACTTTAAATGATTTTATAATCTCATTAATGATTTTATGTTGAATTTTCTTACATTTTTAGTTAAAACAGACTATAATTGAATGTTTACCTTGGGAAACATGAAGCAAAAGCCATCAACTGAGAAGAAAAGACCATTTATAGTCACTCATGCCTTCGAAACCCTTATTGCTCAGTTTAAATGGCTTTATGATTTGATTATTAACTTTAAGCAGAATTTTTTTACATTTTTTGTTAAAGCAGATTATAATTGAATGTTTACCTTGAGAAACGTGAAGCGAAAGCCATCGATTGAGAAGAAAAGAACATTTATAGTCACTCATGCCTTCGAAAGCCTTATTACTTGCTTAAAATTGTTTTACAATCTCATTATTTTTTTTAAAATGAATTTTCTTACATTTTTTGTTAAAATAGATTATATTTAAATGTTTGTCTCGAGAAACGTGAAGCGAAAGCCATCGATTGACAAGAAAAGTCCATTTATAGTCGCTCATGCCTTCGAAAGCCTCGTTATTCATTTAAAATGATTTTATAATCTCATTATTGATTTTATGTTGAATTTTCTTACATTTTTAGTTAAAACAGACTATAATTGAATGTTTACCTCGGGAAACATGAAGCAAAAGCCATCAATTGAGAAGAAAAGACCATTTATAGTCACTCATGCCTTCGAAACCCTTATTGCTCATTTTAAATGGCTTTATGATTTGATTATTAACTTCAAGCTGAATTTTCTTACATTTTTTGTTAAAACAGATTATAATTGAATGTTTACCTCGAGAAACGTGAAGCGAAAGCCATCGATTGAGAAGAAAACAACATTTATAGTCACTCATGCCTTCGAAAGCCTTATTACTTGCTTAAAATTGCTTTACAATCTCATTATATTTTTTTAAATGAATTTTCTTACATTTTTTGTTAAAACAGATTATATTTAAATGTTTGTCTCGAGAAACGTGAAGCGAAAGCCATCGATTGACAAGAAAAGTCCATTTATAGTCGCTCATGCCATCGAAAGCCTCATTATTCACTTTAAGTGATTTTATAATCTCATTATTGATTTTATGTTGAATTTTCTTACATTTTTAGTTAAAAAAAGACTATAATTAAATGTTTACCTCGGGAAACATGAAGGAAAAGCCATCGATTGGGAAGAAAAGACCATTTATAGTCACTCATGCCTTCGAAACCCTTATTACTCGCTTAAAATGGTTTTACAATCTCATTATTTATTTTCAGATGAATTTTCTTACATTTTTGGTTAAAACAGATTGTAATTGAATGTTTGCCTTGGGAAACATGAAGCGAAAGCCATCGATGGACAAGAAAAGTTCATTTATAGTCACTCATGCCTTCAAAAGCCCCATTATTCACTTTAAACGATTTCATAATCTCATTATTGATTTTATGTTGAATTTTCTTACATTTTTAGTTAAAACAGACTATAATTGAATGTTTACCTCGGGAAACATGAAGCAAAAACCATCGATTGAGAAGAAAAGAACATTTACAGTCACTCATGCCTTCGAAAGCCTTATTACTTGCTTAAAATTGTTTTACAATCTCATTATTTTTTTTAAAATGAATTTTCTTACATTTTTGGTTAAAATAGATTATATTTAAATGTTTGTCTTGAGAAACGTGAAGCAAAAGCCTTCGATTGGCAAGAAAAGTCCATTATAGTCACTCATGCCTTCGAAAGACTCATTATTTACTTTAAATGATTTTATAATCTCATTATTGATTTTATGGGGAATTTTCTTACATTTTTAGTTAAAACAGACTATAATTGAATGTTTACCTCGGGAAACATGAAGCAAAAGCCATCAATTGAGAAGAAAAGACCATTTATAGTCACTCATGCCTTCGAAACCCTTATTGCTCACTTTAAATGGCTTTATGATTTGATTATTAACTTTAAGCTGAATTTTTTTACATTTTTTTTAAAACAGATTATAATTGAATATTTACCTAGGGAAACGTGAAGCGCAAGCCATCGATTGAGAAGAAAAGAACATTTATAGTGACTCATGCCTTCGAAAGCGTCATTATTCACTTTAAATGATTTTATAATGTCATTATTGATTTTATGTTGAATTTTTTTACATTTTTAATCAAAACAGACTATCATTGAATGTTTACCTCGGGAAACATGAAGCGCAAGCCATCAATTGAGAAGAAAAGACCATTTATAATCACTCATGCCTTCGAAACCCTTATTGCTCAGTTTAAATGGCTTTATGATTTGATTATTAACTTTAAGCTGAATTTTTTTACAGTTTTTGTTCAAACATATTATAATTGAATATTTACCTTGAGAAACGTGAAGTGAAAGCCATCGATTGAGAAGAAAAGAACATTTATAGTCATTCATGCCTTCGAAAGCCTTATTACTTGCTTAAAATTGTTTCACAATTTGATTATTTTTTTTAAAATGAATTTTCTTACATTTTTCATTAAAATAGATTATATTTAAATGTTTGTCTCGAGAAACGTGAAGCGAAAGCCCTCGATTGACAAGAAGAGTCTATTATAGTCACTGATGCCTTCGAAAGCCTCATTATTCACTTTAAACGATTTTATAATCTCATTAATGATTTTATGTTGAATTTTCTTACATTTTTTGTTAAAGCAGACTATAATTGAATGTTTACCGCGAGAAACATGAAGCAAAAGCCATCGATTGAGAAGAAAAGAACATTTATAGTCACTCATGCCTTCGAAAGCCTTATTACTTGCTTAAAATTGTTTTACAATCTCATTATTTTTTTTAAAATGAATTTTCTTACATTTTTTGTTAAAATAGATTATATTTAAATGTTTGTTTCGAGAAACGTGAAGCAAAAGCCCTCGATTGACAAGAAAAGTCCATTATAGTCACTCATGCCTTCGAAAGCCTCATTATTCACTTTAAATGATTTTATAATCTTATTATTGATTTTATGTTGAATTTTTTTACATTTTAAATTAAAACAGACTATAATTGAATGTGTACCTCGGGAAACATGAAGCAAAAGCCATCAATTGAGAAGAAAAGACCATTTATAGTCACTCATGCCTTCGAAACCCTTATTGCTCACTTTAAATGGCTTTATGATTTGATTATTAACTTTAAGCTGAATTTTTTTACATTTTTTTTAAAAACAGATTATAATTGAATGTTTACCTAGGGAAACGTGAAGCGCAAGCCATCGATTGAGAAGAAAAGAACATTTATAGTCACTCATGCCTTCGAAAGTCTCATTATTCACTTTAAATGATTTTATAATGTCATTATTGATTTTATGTTGAATTTTTTTACATTTTTAGTTAAAACAGACTATAATTGAATGTTTACCTAGGGAAACATGAAGCGCAAGCCATCAATTGAGAAGAAAAGACCATTTATAATCACTCATGCCTTCGAAACCCTTATTGCTCAGTTTAAATGGCTTTATGATTTGATTATAAACTTTAAGCTGAATTTTTTTACATTTTTTGTTAAAACAGATTATAATTGAATGTTTACCTCGAGAAACGTGAAGTGAAAGCCATCGATTGAGAAGAAAAGAACATGTACAGTCATTCATGCCTTCGAAAGCCTTATTACTTGCTTAAAATTGTTTTACAATTTGATTATTTTTTTTCAAAATAATTTTCTTACATTTTTCGTTAAAATAGATTATATTTAAATATTTGTCTCGAGAAACGTGAAGCGAAAGCCCTCGATTGACAAGAAAAGTCCATTATAGTCACTCATGCCTTCGAAAGCCTCATTATTCACTTTAAATGATTTTATAATGTCATTTTTACATTTTTAATTAAAATAGACTATAATTAAATGTTTACCTCGGGAAACATGAAGCAAAAGCCATCAATTGAGAAGAAAAGACCATTTATAGTCACTCATGCCTTCGAAACCCTTATTGCTCACTTTAAATGGCTTTATGATTTGATTATTAACTTCAAGCTGAATTTTCTTACATTTTTTGTTAAAATAGATTATAATTGAATGTTTACCTCGAGAAACGTGAAGCGAAAGCCATCGATTGAGAAGAAAAGAACATTTATAGTCACTCATGCCTTCGAAAGCCTTATTACTTGCTTAAAATTATTTTACAATCTCATTACTTTTTTAAAAATGAATTTTCTTACATTTTTAGTTAAAATAGATTATATTTAAATGTTTGTCTTGAGAAACGTGAAGCGAAAGCCAACGATTGACAAGAAAAGTCCATTTATAGTCACTCATGCCTTCGAAAGCCTGATTACTCACTTAAAATTGTTTTACAATCTCATTATTTATTTTCAAATGAATTTTCTTACATTTTTGGTTAAAACAGATTGTAATTGAATGTTTGCCTCGGGAAACATGAAGCGAAAGCCATCGATTGACAAGAAAAGTCCATTTATAGTCACTCATGCCTTCGAAAGCCTCATTATTCACTTTAAATGACTTTATAATCTCATTATTGATTTTATGTTGAATTTTCTTACATTTTTAGTTAAAAAAGACTATAACTGAATGTTTACCTCATGAAACATGAAGCAAAAGCCATCGATTGAGAAGAAAAGAACATTTATAGTCACTCATGCCTTCGAAAGCCTTATTACTTGCTTAAAATTGTTTTACAATCTCATTATTTTTTTTAAAATGAATTTTCTTACATTTTTGGTTAAAACAAATTATATTTAAATGTTTGTCTCAAGAAACGTGAAGCGAAAGCTATCGATTGAAAGGAAAAGAACATTTATAGTCACTCATGCCTTCGAAAGCCTCATTATTCACTTTAAATGACTTTATAATCTCATTATTGATTTTATGTTGAATTTTCTTACATTTTTAGTTAAAACAGACTATAATTGAATGCTTACCTCAGGAAACATGAAGCAAAAGCCATCGATTAAGAAGAAAAAAAACATTTATAGTCACTCATGCCTTCGAAAGCCTTATTACTTGCTTAAAATTGTTTTACAATCTCATTATTTTTTTGAAAATGAATTTTATTAGATTTTTGGTTAAAATAGATTATATTTAAATGTTTGTCTTGAGAAACGTGAAGCGAAAGCCCTCGATTGACAAGAAAAGTCTATTATACTCACTGATGCCTTCGAAAGCCTCATTATTCACTTTAAATGATTTTATAATCTCATTAATGATTTTATGTTGAATTTTCTTACATTTTTAGTTAAAACAGACTATAATTGAATGTTTACCTTGGGAAACATGAAGCAAAAGCCATCAACTGAGAAGAAAAGACCATTTATAGTCACTCATGCCTTCGAAACCCTTATTGCTCAGTTTAAATGGCTTTATGATTTGATTATTAACTTTAAGCAGAATTTTTTTACATTTTTTGTTAAAGCAGATTATAATTGAATGTTTACCTTGAGAAACGTGAAGCGAAAGCCATCGATTGAGAAGAAAAGAACATTTATAGTCACTCATGCCTTCGAAAGCCTTATTACTTGCTTAAAATTGTTTTACAATCTCATTATTTTTTTTAAAATGAATTTTCTTACATTTTTTGTTAAAATAGATTATATTTAAATGTTTGTCTCGAGAAACGTGAAGCGAAAGCCATCGATTGACAAGAAAAGTCCATTTATAGTCGCTCATGCCTTCGAAAGCCTCGTTATTCATTTAAAATGATTTTATAATCTCATTATTGATTTTATGTTGAATTTTCTTACATTTTTAGTTAAAACAGACTATAATTGAATGTTTACCTCGGGAAACATGAAGCAAAAGCCATCAATTGAGAAGAAAAGACCATTTATAGTCACTCATGCCTTCGAAACCCTTATTGCTCATTTTAAATGGCTTTATGATTTGATTATTAACTTCAAGCTGAATTTTCTTACATTTTTTGTTAAAACAGATTATAATTGAATGTTTACCTCGAGAAACGTGAAGCGAAAGCCATCGATTGAGAAGAAAACAACATTTATAGTCACTCATGCCTTCGAAAGCCTTATTACTTGCTTAAAATTGCTTTACAATCTCATTATATTTTTTTAAATGAATTTT
The DNA here is from genome assembly GCF_053813885.1 of Theobroma cacao. Lineage (NCBI taxonomy): Eukaryota > Viridiplantae > Streptophyta > Magnoliopsida > Malvales > Malvaceae > Theobroma > Theobroma cacao. The sequence continues at coordinate 25,610,245 of NC_142640.1, read as the reverse complement.
CTTACATTTTTTGTTAAAACAGATTATATTTAAATGTTTGTCTCGAGAAACGTGAAGCGAAAGCCATCGATTGACAAGAAAAGTCCATTTATAGTCGCTCATGCCATCGAAAGCCTCATTATTCACTTTAAGTGATTTTATAATCTCATTATTGATTTTATGTTGAATTTTCTTACATTTTTAGTTAAAAAAAGACTATAATTAAATGTTTACCTCGGGAAACATGAAGGAAAAGCCATCGATTGGGAAGAAAAGACCATTTATAGTCACTCATGCCTTCGAAACCCTTATTACTCGCTTAAAATGGTTTTACAATCTCATTATTTATTTTCAGATGAATTTTCTTACATTTTTGGTTAAAACAGATTGTAATTGAATGTTTGCCTTGGGAAACATGAAGCGAAAGCCATCGATGGACAAGAAAAGTTCATTTATAGTCACTCATGCCTTCAAAAGCCCCATTATTCACTTTAAACGATTTCATAATCTCATTATTGATTTTATGTTGAATTTTCTTACATTTTTAGTTAAAACAGACTATAATTGAATGTTTACCTCGGGAAAGATGAAGCAAAAACCATCGATTGAGAAGAAAAGAACATTTACAGTCACTCATGCCTTCGAAAGCCTTATTACTTGCTTAAAATTGTTTTATAATCTCATTATTTTTTTTAAAATGAATTTTCTTACATTTTTGGTTAAAATAGATTATATTTAAATGTTTGTCTTGAGAAACGTGAAGCAAAAGCCTTCGATTGGCAAGAAAAGTCCATTATAGTCACTCATGCCTTCGAAAGACTCATTATTTACTTTAAATGATTTTATAATCTCATTATTGATTTTATGGGGAATTTTCTTACATTTTTAGTTAAAACAGACTATAATTGAATGTTTACCTCGGGAAACATGAAGCAAAAGCCATCAATTGAGAAGAAAAGACCATTTATAGTCACTCATGCCTTCGAAACCCTTATTGCTCACTTTAAATGGCTTTATGATTTGATTATTAACTTTAAGCTGAATTTTTTTACATTTTTTTTAAAACAGATTATAATTGAATATTTACCTAGGGAAACGTGAAGCGCAAGCCATCGATTGAGAAGAAAAGAACATTTATAGTGACTCATGCCTTCGAAAGCGTCATTATTCACTTTAAATGATTTTATAATGTCATTATTGATTTTATGTTGAATTTTTTTACATTTTTAATCAAAACAGACTATCATTGAATGTTTACCTCGGGAAACATGAAGCGCAAGCCATCAATTGAGAAGAAAAGACCATTTATAATCACTCATGCCTTCGAAACCCTTATTGCTCAGTTTAAATGGCTTTATGATTTGATTATTAACTTTAAGCTGAATTTTTTTACAGTTTTTGTTCAAACATATTATAATTGAATATTTACCTTGAGAAACGTGAAGTGAAAGCCATCGATTGAGAAGAAAAGAACATTTATAGTCATTCATGCCTTCGAAAGCCTTATTACTTGCTTAAAATTGTTTCACAATTTGATTATTTTTTTTAAAATGAATTTTCTTACATTTTTCATTAAAATAGATTATATTTAAATGTTTGTCTCGAGAAACGTGAAGCGAAAGCCCTCGATTGACAAGAAGAGTCTATTATAGTCACTGATGCCTTCGAAAGCCTCATTATTCACTTTAAACGATTTTATAATCTCATTAATGATTTTATGTTGAATTTTCTTACATTTTTTGTTAAAGCAGACTATAATTGAATGTTTACCGCGAGAAACATGAAGCAAAAGCCATCGATTGAGAAGAAAAGAACATTTATAGTCACTCATGCCTTCGAAAGCCTTATTACTTGCTTAAAATTGTTTTACAATCTCATTATTTTTTTTAAAATGAATTTTCTTACATTTTTTGTTAAAATAGATTATATTTAAATGTTTGTTTCGAGAAACGTGAAGCAAAAGCCCTCGATTGACAAGAAAAGTCCATTATAGTCACTCATGCCTTCGAAAGCCTCATTATTCACTTTAAATGATTTTATAATCTTATTATTGATTTTATGTTGAATTTTTTTACATTTTAAATTAAAACAGACTATAATTGAATGTGTACCTCGGGAAACATGAAGCAAAAGCCATCAATTGAGAAGAAAAGACCATTTATAGTCACTCATGCCTTCGAAACCCTTATTGCTCACTTTAAATGGCTTTATGATTTGATTATTAACTTTAAGCTGAATTTTTTTACATTTTTTTTAAAAACAGATTATAATTGAATGTTTACCTAGGGAAACGTGAAGCGCAAGCCATCGATTGAGAAGAAAAGAACATTTATAGTCACTCATGCCTTCGAAAGTCTCATTATTCACTTTAAATGATTTTATAATGTCATTATTGATTTTATGTTGAATTTTTTTACATTTTTAGTTAAAACAGACTATAATTGAATGTTTACCTAGGGAAACATGAAGCGCAAGCCATCAATTGAGAAGAAAAGACCATTTATAATCACTCATGCCTTCGAAACCCTTATTGCTCAGTTTAAATGGCTTTATGATTTGATTATAAACTTTAAGCTGAATTTTTTTACATTTTTTGTTAAAACAGATTATAATTGAATGTTTACCTCGAGAAACGTGAAGTGAAAGCCATCGATTGAGAAGAAAAGAACATGTACATTCATTCATGCCTTCGAAAGCCTTATTACTTGCTTAAAATTGTTTTACAATTTGATTATTTTTTTTCAAAATAATTTTCTTACATTTTTCGTTAAAATAGATTATATTTAAATATTTGTCTCGAGAAACGTGAAGCGAAAGCCCTCGATTGACAAGAAAAGTCCATTATAGTCACTCATGCCTTCGAAAGCCTCATTATTCACTTTAAATGATTTTATAATGTCATTTTTACATTTTTAATTAAAATAGACTATAATTAAATGTTTACCTCGGGAAACATGAAGCAAAAGCCATCAATTGAGAAGAAAAGACCATTTATAGTCACTCATGCCTTCGAAACCCTTATTGCTCACTTTAAATGGCTTTATGATTTGATTATTAACTTCAAGCTGAATTTTCTTACATTTTTTGTTAAAATAGATTATAATTGAATGTTTACCTCGAGAAACGTGAAGCGAAAGCCATCGATTGAGAAGAAAAGAACATTTATAGTCACTCATGCCTTCGAAAGCCTTATTACTTGCTTAAAATTATTTTACAATCTCATCACTTTTTTAAAAATGAATTTTCTTACATTTTTAGTTAAAATAGATTATATTTAAATGTTTGTCTTGAGAAACGTGAAGCGAAAGCCAACGATTGACAAGAAAAGTCCATTTATAGTCACTCATGCCTTCGAAAGCCTGATTACTCACTTAAAATTGTTTTACAATCTCATTATTTATTTTCAAATGAATTTTCTTACATTTTTGGTTAAAACAGATTGTAATTGAATGTTTGCCTCGGGAAACATGAAGCGAAAGCCATCGATTGACAAGAAAAGTCCATTTATAGTCACTCATGCCTTCGAAAGCCTTATTACTCACTTTAAATTGTTTTACAATCTCATTATTTATTTTCAGATGAATTTTCTTACATTTTTGGTTAAAACAGATTGTAATTGAATGTTTGCCTCGGGAAACATGAAGCGAAAGCCATCGACTGACAAGAAAAGTCCATTTATAGTCACTTATGCCTTCGAAACCCTTATTACTCACTTTAAATTGTTTTACAATCTCATTATTTATTTTCAGATGAATTTTCTTACATTTTTGGTTAAAACAGATTGTAATTGAATGTTTACCTCGGGAAACATGAAGCGAAAGCCATCGATTGACAAGAAAAGTCCATTATAGTCACTCATGCCTTCGAAAGCCTCATTATTCACTTTAAATGATTTTATAATGTCATTTTTACATTTTTAATTAAAACAGACTATAATTAAATGTTTACCTCGGGAAACATGAAGCAAAAGCCATCAATTGAGAAGAAAAGACCATTTATAGTCACTCATGCCTTCGAAACCCTTATTGCTCACTTTAAATGGCTTTATGATTTGATTATTAACTTCAAGCTGAATTTTCTTACATTTTTTGTTAAAATAGATTATAATTGAATGTTTACCTCGAGAAACGTGAAGCGAAAGCCATCGATTGAGAAGAAAAGAACATTTATAGTCACTCATGCCTTCGAAAGCCTTATTACTCGCTTAAAATTATTTTACAATCTCATTACTTTTTTAAAAATGAATTTTCTTACATTTTTGGTTAAAATAGATTATATTTAAATGTTTGTCTTGAGAAACGTGAAGCGAAAGCCAACGATTGACAAGAAAAGTCCATTTATAGTCACTCATGCCTTCGAAAGCCTGATTACTCACTTAAAATTGTTTTACAATCTCATTATTTATTTTCAGATGAATTTTCTTACATTTTTGGTTAAAACAGATTGTAATTGAATGTTTGCCTCGGGAAACATGAAGCGAAAGCCATCGATTGACAAGAAAAGTCCATTTATAGTCACTCATGCCTTCGAAAGCCTTATTACTCACTTTAAATTGTTTTACAATCTCATTATTTATTTTCAGATGAATTTTCTTACATTTTTGGTTAAAACAGATTGTAATTGAATGTTTGCCTCGGGAAACATGAAGCGAAAGCCATCGACTGACAAGAAAAGTCCATTTATAGTCACTTATGCCTTCGAAACCCTTATTGCTCAGTTTAAATGGCTTTATGATTTGATTATTAACTTTAAGCTGAATTTTTTTACATTTTTTGTTAAAGCAGATTATAATTGAATGTTTACCTCGAGAAACGTGAAGCGAAATCCATCGATTGAGAAGAAAAGAATATTTATAGTCACTCATGCCTTCGAAAGCCTTATTACTTGCTTAAAATTGTTTTACAATCTCATTATTTTTTTTAAAATGAATTTTCTTACATTTTTTGTTAAAATAGATTATATTTAAATGTTTGTCTCGAGAAACGCGAAGCGAAAGCCATCGATTGACAAGAAAAGTCCATTTATAGTCACTCTTGCCTTCGAAAGCCTCGTTATTCATTTTAAATGATTTTATAATCTCATTATTGATTTTATGTTGAATTTTCTTACATTTTTAGTTAAAACAGACTATAATTGAATGTTTACCTCGGGAAACATGAAGCAAAAGCCATCAATTGAGAAGAAAAGACCATTTATAGTCACTCATGCCTTCGAAACCCTTATTGCTCACTTTAAATGGCTTTATGATTTGATTATTAACTTTAAGCTGAATTTTCTTACATTTTTTGTTAAAACATATTATAATTGAATGTTTACCTCGAGAAACGTGAAGCGAATGCCAGTAATTGAGAAGAAAAGAACATTTATAGTCACTCATGCCTTCGAAAGCCTTATTACTTGCTTAAAATTGTTTTACAATCTCATTATTTTTTTTAAATGAATTTTCTTACATTTTTCATTAAAACAGATTATATTTAAATGTTTGTCTCGTGAAACGTGAAGCGAAAGCCATCGATTGACAAGAAAAGTCCATTTATAGTCGCTCATGCCTTCGAAAGCCTCATTATTCACTTTAAGTGATTTTATAATCTCATTATTGATTTTATGTTGAATTTTCTTACATTTTTAGTTAAAAAGAGACTATAATTAAATGTTTACCTCGGGAAACATGAAGCAAAAGCCATCGATTGAGAACAAAAGACCGTTTATAGTCACTCATGCCTTCGAAACCCTTATTGCTCACTTGAAATGGCTTTATGATTTCATTATTAACTTCAAGCTGAATTTTCTTACATTTTTTGTTAAAACAGATTATAATTGAATGTTTTCCTCGAGAAACGTGAAGCGAAAGCCAGTGATTGAGAAGAAAAGAACATTTATAGTCACTCATGCCTTCGAAAGCCTTATTACTTGCTTAAAATTGTTTTACAATCTCATTATTTTTTTTAAATGAATTTTCTTACATTTTTCGTTAAAACAGATTATATTTAAATGTTTGTCTCGAGAAACGTGAAGCGAAAGCCATCGATTGACAAGAAAAGTCCATTTATAGTCGCTCATGCCTTCGAAAGCCTCATTATTCACTTTAAGTGATTTTATAATCTCATTATTGATTTTATGTTGAATTTTCTTACATTTTTAGTTAAAAAGAGACTATAATTAAATGTTTACCTCGAGAACCGTTAAGCAAAAGCCATCGATTGAGAAGAAAAGAACGTTTACAGCCACTCATGCCTTCGAAAGCCTTATTACTTGCTTAAAATTGTTTTACAATCTGATTATTTTTTTTAAAATGAATTTTCTTACATTTTTTGTTAAAACAGATTATATTTCAATGTTTATCTTGAGAGACGTGAAGCGAAAGCCATCGATTGACAAGAAAAGTCCATTTATAGTCACTCATGCCTTCGAAAGCCTTATTACTCACTTAAAATTGTTTTACAATCTCATTATTTATTTTCAGATGAATTTTCTTACATTTTTGGTTAAAACAGATTGTAATTGAATGTTTGCCTCGGGAAACATGAAGCGAAAGCCATCGATTGACAAGAAAAGTCCATTTATAGTCACTCATAGCTTCGAAAGCCTTATTACTCACTTAAAATTGTTTTACAATCTCATTATTTATTTTCAGATGAATTTTCTTACATTTTTGGTTAAAACAGATTGTAATTGAATGTTTGCCTCGGGAAACATGAAGCGAAAGCCATCGATTGACAAGAAAAGTCCATTTATAGTCACTCATGCCTTCGAAAGCCTTATTACTCACTTTAAATTGTTTTACAATCTCATTATTTATTTTCAGATGAATTTTCTTACATTTTTGGTTAAAACAGATTGTAATTGAATGTTTGCCTCGGGAAACATGAAGCGAAAGCCATCGACTGACAAGAAAAGTCCATTTATAGTCACTTATGCCTTCGAAACCCTTATTACTCACTTTAAATTGTTTTACAATCTCATTATTTATTTTCAGATGAATTTTCTTACATTTTTGGTTAAAACAGATTGTAATTGAATGTTTGCCTCGGGAAACATGAAGCGAAAGCCATCGATTGACAAGAAAAGTCCATTATAGTCACTCATGCCTTCGAAAGCCTCATTATTCACTTTAAATGATTTTATAATGTCATTTTTACATTTTTAATTAAAACAGACTATAATTAAATGTTTACCTCGGGAAACATGAAGCAAAAGCCATCAATTGAGAAGAAAAGACCATTTATAGTCACTCATGCCTTCGAAACCCTTATTGCTCACTTTAAATGGCTTTATGATTTGATTATTAACTTCAAGCTGAATTTTCTTACATTTTTTGTTAAAATAGATTATAATTGAATGTTTACCTCGAGAAACGTGAAGCGAAAGCCATCGATTGAGAAGAAAAGAACATTTATAGTCACTCATGCCTTCGAAAGCCTTATTACTCGCTTAAAATTATTTTACAATCTCATTACTTTTTTAAAAATGAATTTTCTTACATTTTTGGTTAAAATAGATTATATTTAAATGTTTGTCTTGAGAAACGTGAAGCGAAAGCCAACGATTGACAAGAAAAGTCCATTTATAGTCACTCATGCCTTCGAAAGCCTGATTACTCACTTAAAATTGTTTTACAATCTCATTATTTATTTTCAGATGAATTTTCTTACATTTTTGGTTAAAACAGATTGTAATTGAATGTTTGCCTCGGGAAACATGAAGCGAAAGCCATCGATTGACAAGAAAAGTCCATTTATAGTCACTCATGCCTTCGAAAGCCTTATTACTCACTTTAAATTGTTTTACAATCTCATTATTTATTTTCAGATGAATTTTCTTACATTTTTGGTTAAAACAGATTGTAATTGAATGTTTGCCTCGGGAAACATGAAGCGAAAGCCATCGACTGACAAGAAAAGTCCATTTATAGTCACTTATGCCTTCGAAACCCTTATTGCTCAGTTTAAATGGCTTTATGATTTGATTATTAACTTTAAGCTGAATTTTTTTACATTTTTTGTTAAAGCAGATTATAATTGAATGTTTACCTCGAGAAACGTGAAGCGAAATCCATCGATTGAGAAGAAAAGAATATTTATAGTCACTCATGCCTTCGAAAGCCTTATTACTTGCTTAAAATTGTTTTACAATCTCATTATTTTTTTTAAAATGAATTTTCTTACATTTTTTGTTAAAATAGATTATATTTAAATGTTTGTCTCGAGAAACGCGAAGCGAAAGCCATCGATTGACAAGAAAAGTCCATTTATAGTCACTCTTGCCTTCGAAAGCCTCGTTATTCATTTTAAATGATTTTATAATCTCATTATTGATTTTATGTTGAATTTTCTTACATTTTTAGTTAAAACAGACTATAATTGAATGTTTACCTCGGGAAACATGAAGCAAAAGCCATCAATTGAGAAGAAAAGACCATTTATAGTCACTCATGCCTTCGAAACCCTTATTGCTCACTTTAAATGGCTTTATGATTTGATTATTAACTTTAAGCTGAATTTTCTTACATTTTTTGTTAAAACATATTATAATTGAATGTTTACCTCGAGAAACGTGAAGCGAATGCCAGTAATTGAGAAGAAAAGAACATTTATAGTCACTCATGCCTTCGAAAGCCTTATTACTTGCTTAAAATTGTTTTACAATCTCATTATTTTTTTTAAATGAATTTTCTTACATTTTTCATTAAAACAGATTATATTTAAATGTTTGTCTCGTGAAACGTGAAGCGAAAGCCATCGATTGACAAGAAAAGTCCATTTATAGTCGCTCATGCCTTCGAAAGCCTCATTATTCACTTTAAGTGATTTTATAATCTCATTATTGATTTTATGTTGAATTTTCTTACATTTTTAGTTAAAAAGAGACTATAATTAAATGTTTACCTCGGGAAACATGAAGCAAAAGCCATCGATTGAGAACAAAAGACCGTTTATAGTCACTCATGCCTTCGAAACCCTTATTGCTCACTTTAAATGGCTTTATGATTTGATTATTAACTTCAAGCTGAATTTTCTTACATTTTTTGTTAAAACAGATTATAATTGAATGTTTTCCTCGAGAAACGTGAAGCGAAAGCCAGTGATTGAGAAGAAAAGAACATTTATAGTCACTCATGCCTTCGAAAGCCTTATTACTTGCTTAAAATTGTTTTACAATCTCATTATTTTTTTTAAATGAATTTTCTTACATTTTTCGTTAAAACAGATTATATTTAAATGTTTGTCTCGAGAAACGTGAAGCGAAAGCCATCGATTGACAAGAAAAGTCCATTTATAGTCGCTCATGCCTTCGAAAGCCTCATTATTCACTTTAAGTGATTTTATAATCTCATTATTGATTTTATGTTGAATTTTCTTACATTTTTAGTTAAAAAGAGACTATAATTAAATGTTTACCTCGAGAACCGTTAAGCAAAAGCCATCGATTGAGAAGAAAAGAACGTTTACAGCCACTCATGCCTTCGAAAGCCTTATTACTTGCTTAAAATTGTTTTACAATCTGATTATTTTTTTTAAAATGAATTTTCTTACATTTTTTGTTAAAACAGATTATATTTCAATGTTTATCTTGAGAGACGTGAAGTGAAAGCCATCGATTGACAAGAAAAGTCCATTTATAGTCACTCATGCCTTCGAAAGCCTTATTACTCACTGAAAATTGTTTTACAATCTCATTATTTATTTTCAGATGAATTTTCTTACATTTTTGGTTAAAACAGATTGTAATTGAATGTTTGCCTCGGGAAACATGAAGCGAAAGCCATCGATTGACAAGAAAAGTCCATTTATAGTCACTCATAGCTTCGAAAGCCTTATTACTCACTTAAAATTGTTTTACAATCTCATTATTTATTTTCAGATGAATTTTCTTACATTTTTGGTTAAAACAGATTGTAATTGAATGTTTGCCTCGGGAAACATGAAGCGAAAGCCATCGACTGACAAGAAAAGTCCATTTATAGTCACTTATGCCTTCGAAACCCTTATTACTCACTTTAAATTGTTTTACAATCTCATTATTTATTTTCAGATGAATTTTCTTACATTTTTGGTTAAAACAGATTGTAATTGAATGTTTGCCTCGGGAAACATGAAGCGAAAGCCATCGATTGACAAGAAAAGTCCATTATAGTCACTCATGCCTTCGAAAGCCTCATTATTCACTTTAAATGATTTTATAATGTCATTTTTACATTTTTAATTAAAACAGACTATAATTAAATGTTTACCTCGGGAAACATGAAGCAAAAGCCATCAATTGAGAAGAAAAGACCATTTATAGTCACTCATGCCTTCGAAACCCTTATTGCTCACTTTAAATGGCTTTATGATTTGATTATTAACTTCAAGCTGAATTTTCTTACATTTTTTGTTAAAATAGATTATAATTGAATGTTTACCTCGAGAAACGTGAAGCGAAAGCCATCGATTGAGAAGAAAAGAACATTTATAGTCACTCATGCCTTCGAAAGCCTTATTACTCGCTTAAAATTATTTTACAATCTCATTACTTTTTTAAAAATGAATTTTCTTACATTTTTGGTTAAAATAGATTATATTTAAATGTTTGTCTTGAGAAACGTGAAGCGAAAGCCAACGATTGACAAGAAAAGTCCATTTATAGTCACTCATGCCTTCGAAAGCCTGATTACTCACTTAAAATTGTTTTACAATCTCATTATTTATTTTCAGATGAATTTTCTTACATTTTTGGTTAAAACAGATTGTAATTGAATGTTTGCCTCGGGAAACATGAAGCGAAAGCCATCGATTGACAAGAAAAGTCCATTTATAGTCACTCATGCCTTCGAAAGCCTTATTACTCACTTTAAATTGTTTTACAATCTCATTATTTATTTTCAGATGAATTTTCTTACATTTTTGGTTAAAACAGATTGTAATTGAATGTTTGCCTCGGGAAACATGAAGCGAAAGCCATCGACTGACAAGAAAAGTCCATTTATAGTCACTTATGCCTTCGAAACCCTTATTGCTCAGTTTAAATGGCTTTATGATTTGATTATTAACTTTAAGCTGAATTTTTTTACATTTTTTGTTAAAGCAGATTATAATTGAATGTTTACCTCGAGAAACGTGAAGCGAAATCCATCGATTGAGAAGAAAAGAATATTTATAGTCACTCATGCCTTCGAAAGCCTTATTACTTGCTTAAAATTGTTTTACAATCTCATTATTTTTTTTAAAATGAATTTTCTTACATTTTTTGTTAAAATAGATTATATTTAAATGTTTGTCTCGAGAAACGCGAAGCGAAAGCCATCGATTGACAAGAAAAGTCCATTTATAGTCACTCTTGCCTTCGAAAGCCTCGTTATTCATTTTAAATGATTTTATAATCTCATTATTGATTTTATGTTGAATTTTCTTACATTTTTAGTTAAAACAGACTATAATTGAATGTTTACCTCGGGAAACATGAAGCAAAAGCCATCAATTGAGAAGAAAAGACCATTTATAGTCACTCATGCCTTCGAAACCCTTATTGCTCACTTTAAATGGCTTTATGATTTGATTATTAACTTTAAGCTGAATTTTCTTACATTTTTTGTTAAAACATATTATAATTGAATGTTTACCTCGAGAAACGTGAAGCGAATGCCAGTAATTGAGAAGAAAAGAACATTTATAGTCACTCATGCCTTCGAAAGCCTTATTACTTGCTTAAAATTGTTTTACAATCTCATTATTTTTTTTAAATGAATTTTCTTACATTTTTCATTAAAACAGATTATATTTAAATGTTTGTCTCGTGAAACGTGAAGCGAAAGCCATCGATTGACAAGAAAAGTCCATTTATAGTCGCTCATGCCTTCGAAAGCCTCATTATTCACTTTAAGTGATTTTATAATCTCATTATTGATTTTATGTTGAATTTTCTTACATTTTTAGTTAAAAAGAGACTATAATTAAATGTTTACCTCGGGAAACATGAAGCAAAAGCCATCGATTGAGAACAAAAGACCGTTTATAGTCACTCATGCCTTCGAAACCCTTATTGCTCACTTTAAATGGCTTTATGATTTGATTATTAACTTCAAGCTGAATTTTCTAACATTTTTTGTTAAAACAGATTATAATTGAATGTTTTCCTCGAGAAACGTGAAGCGAAAGCCAGTGATTGAGAAGAAAAGAACATTTATAGTCACTCATGCCTTCGAAAGCCTTATTACTTGCTTAAAATTGTTTTACAATCTCATTATTTTTTTTAAATGAATTTTCTTACATTTTTCGTTAAAACAGATTATATTTAAATGTTTGTCTCGAGAAACGTGAAGCGAAAGCCATCGATTGACAAGAAAAGTCCATTTATAGTCGCTCATGCCTTCGAAAGCCTCATTATTCACTTTAAGTGATTTTATAATCTCATTATTGATTTTATGTTGAATTTTCTTACATTTTTAGTTAAAAAGAGACTATAATTAAATGTTTACCTCGAGAACCGTTAAGCAAAAGCCATCGATTGAGAAGAAAAGAACGTTTACAGCCACTCATGCCTTCGAAAGCCTTATTACTTGCTTAAAATTGTTTTACAATCTGATTATTTTTTTTAAAATGAATTTTCTTACATTTTTTGTTAAAACAGATTATATTTCAATGTTTATCTTGAGAGACGTGAAGCGAAAGCCATCGATTGACAAGAAAAGTCCATTTATAGTCACTCATGCCTTCGAAAGCCTTATTACTCACTTAAAATTGTTTTACAATCTCATTATTTATTTTCAGATGAATTTTCTTACATTTTTGGTTAAAACAGATTGTAATTGAATGTTTGCCTCGGGAAACATGAAGCGAAAGCCATCGATTGACAAGAAAAGTCCATTTATAGTCACTCATGCCTTCGAAAGCCTTATTACTCACTTTAAATTGTTTTACAATCTCATTATTTATTTTCAGATGAATTTTCTTACATTTTTGGTTAAAACAGATTGTAATTGAATGTTTGCCTCGGGAAACATGACGCCAAAGCCATCGATTGACAAGAAAAGTCCATTTATAGTCACTCATGCCTTCGAAACCCTTTTTACTCACTTAAAATGGTTTTACAATCTCATTATTTATTTTCAGATGAATTTTCTTACATTTTTGGTTAAAACAGATTGTAATTGAATGTTTGCCTCGGGAAACATGAAGCGAAAGCCATCGATTGACAAGCAAAGTCCATTTATAGTCACTCATGCCTTCGAAACCCTTATTGCTCACTTTAAATGGCTTTATGATTTGATTATTAACTTTAAGCTGAATTTTTTTACATTTTTTGTTAAAACAGATTATAATTTAATGTTTACCTAGGGAAACGTGAAGCGAAAGCCATCGATTGAGAAGAAAAGAACATTATAGTCACTCATGCCTTCGAAAGCCTCATTATTCACTTTAAATGATTTTATAATCTTATTATTGATTTTATGTTGAATTTTCTTACATTTTTAGTTAAAACAGACTATAATTGAATGTTTAGCTCAGGAAACATGAAGCAAAAACCATCGATTGAGAAGAAAAGAACATTTATAGTCATTCATGCCCTCGAAAGCCTTATTACTTGCTTAAAATTGTTTTACAATCCCATTATTTTTTTTAAAATGAATTTTCTTACATTTTTGGTTAAAATAGATTATGTTTAAATGTTTGTCTTGAGAAACCTGAAGCGAAAGCAATCGATTGACAAGAAAAGTCTATTATAGTCACTCATGCCTTCGAAAGCCTCATTATTCACTTTAAATGATTTTATAATGTCATTATTGATTTTATGTTGAATTTTTTTACATTTTTAATTAAAACAGACTATAATTGAATGTTTACCTAGGGAAACATGAAGCGCAAGCCATCAATTGAGAAGAAAAGACCATTTATAATCACTCATGCCTTCGAAACCCTTATTGCTCAGTTTAAATGGCTTTATGATTTGATTATAAACTTTAAGCTGAATTTTTTTACATTTTTTGTTAAAACAGATTATAATTGAATGTTTACCTCGAGAAACGTGAAGTGAAAGCCATCGATTGAGAAGAAAAGAACATGTACAGTCATTCATGCCTTCGAAAGCCTTATTATTTGCTTAAAATTGTTTTACAATTTGATTATTTTTTTTAAAAAGAATTTTCTTACATTTTTCGTTAAAATAGATTATATTTAAATATTTGTCTCGAGAAACGTGAAGCGAAAGCCCTCGATTGACAAGAAAAGTCCATTATAGTCACTCATGCCTTCGAAAGCCTCATTATTCACTTTAAATGATTTTATAATGTCATTTTTACATTTTTAATTAAAACAGACTATAATTAAATGTTTACCTCGGGAAACATGAAGCAAAAGCCATCAATTGAGAAGAAAAGACCATTTATAGTCACTCATGCCTTCGAAACCCTTATTGCTCACTTTAAATGGCTTTATGATTTGATTATTAACTTCAAGCTGAATTTTCTTACATTTTTTGTTAAAATAGATTATAATTGAATGTTTACCTCGAGAAACGTGAAGCGAAAGCCATCGATTGAGAAGAAAAGAACATTTATAGTCACTCATGCCTTCGAAAGCCTTATTACTTGCTTAAAATTATTTTACAATCTCATTACTTTTTTAAAAATGAATTTTCTTACATTTGTGGTTAAAATAGATTATATTTAAATATTTGTCTTGAGAAACGTGAAGTGAAAGCCAACGATTGACAAGAAAAGTCCATTTATAGTCACTCATGCCTTCGAAAGCCTGATTACTCACTTAAAATTGTTTTACAATCTCATTATTTATTTTCAGATGAATTTTCTTACATTTTTGGTTAAAACAAATTGTAATTGAATGTTTGCCTCGGGAAACATGAAGCGAAAGCCATCGATTGACAAGAAAAGTCCATTTATAGTCACTCATGCCTTCAAAAGCCTTATTACTCACTTTAAATTGTTTTACAATCTCATTATTTATTTTCAGATGAATTTTCTTACATTTTTGGTTAAAACAGATTGTAATTGAATGTTTGCCTCGGGAAACATGAAGCGAAAGCCATCGATTGACAAGAAAAGTCCATTATAGTCACTCATGCCTTCGAAAGCCTCATTATTCACTTTAAATGATTTTATAATGTCATTTTTACATTTTTAATTAAAACAGACTATAATTAAATGTTTACCTCGGGAAACATGAAGCAAAAGCCATCAATTGAGAAGAAAAGACCATTTATAGTCACTCATGCCTTCGAAACCCTTATTGCTCACTTTAAATGGCTTTATGATTTGATTATTAACTTCAAGCTGAATTTTCTTACATTTTTTGTTAAAATAGATTATAATTGAATGTTTACCTCGAGAAACGTGAAGCGAAAGCCATCGATTGAGAAGAAAAGAACATTTATAGTCACTCATGCCTTCGAAAGCCTTATTACTCGCTTAAAATTATTTTACAATCTCATTACTTTTTTAAAAATGAATTTTCTTACATTTTTGGTTAAAATAGATTATATTTAAATGTTTGTCTTGAGAAACGTGAAGCGAAAGCCAACGATTGACAAGAAAAGTCCATTTATAGTCACTCATGCCTTCGAAAGCCTGATTACTCACTTAAAACTGTTTTACAATCTCATTATTTATTTTCAGATGAATTTTCTTACATTTTTTGTTAAAACAGATTGTAATTGAATGTTTGCCTCGGGAAACATGAAGCGAAAGCCATCGATTGACAAGAAAAGTCCATTTATAGTCACTCATGCCTTCGAAAGCCTTATTACTCACTTTAAATTGTTTTACAATCTCATTATTTATTTTCAGATGAATTTTCTTACATTTTTGGTTAAAACAGATAGTAATTGAATGTTTGCCTCGGGAAACATGAAGCGAAAGCCATCGACTGACAAGAAAAGTCCATTTATAGTCACTTATGCCTTCGAAACCCTTATTGCTCAGTTTAAATGGCTTTATGATTTGATTATTAACTTTAAGCTGAATTTTTTTACATTTTTTGTTAAAGCAGATTATAATTGAATGTTTACCTCGAGAAACGTGAAGCGAAATCCATCGATTGAGAAGAAAAGAATATTTATAGTCACTCATGCCTTCGAAAGCCTTATTACTTGCTTAAAATTGTTTTACAATCTCATTATTTTTTTTAAAATGAATTTTCTTACATTTTTTGTTAAAATAGATTATATTTAAATGTTTGTCTCGAGAAACGCGAAGCGAAAGCCATCGATTGACAAGAAAAGTCCATTTATAGTCACTCTTGCCTTCGAAAGCCTCGTTATTCATTTTAAATGATTTTATAATCTCATTATTGATTTTATGTTGAATTTTCTTACATTTTTAGTTAAAACAGACTATAATTGAATGTTTACCTCGGGAAACATGAAGCAAAAGCCATCAATTGAGAAGAAAAGACCATTTATAGTCACTCATGCCTTCGAAACCCTTATTGCTCACTTTAAATGGCTTTATGATTTGATTATTAACTTTAAGCTGAATTTTCTTACATTTTTTGTTAAAGCAGATTATAATTGAATGTTTACCTCGAGAAACGTGAAGCGAAATCCATCGATTGAGAAGAAAAGAATATTTATAGTCACTCATGCCTTCGAAAGCCTTATTACTTGCTTAAAATTGTTTTACAATCTCATTATTTTTTTTAAAATGAATTTTCTTACATTTTTTGTTAAAATAGATTATATTTAAATGTTTGTCTCGAGAAACGCGAAGCGAAAGCCATCGATTGACAAGAAAAGTCCATTTATAGTCACTCTTGCCTTCGAAAGCCTCGTTATTCATTTTAAATGATTTTATAATCTCATTATTGATTTTATGTTGAATTTTCTTACATTTTTAGTTAAAACAGACTATAATTGAATGTTTACCTCGGGAAACATGAAGCAAAAGCCATCAATTGAGAAGAAAAGACCATTTATAGTCACTCATGCCTTCGAAACCCTTATTGCTCACTTTAAATGGCTTTATGATTTGATTATTAACTTTAAGCTGAATTTTCTTACATTTTTTGTTAAAGCAGATTATAATTGAATGTTTACCTCGAGAAACGTGAAGCGAAATCCATCGATTGAGAAGAAAAGAATATTTATAGTCACTCATGCCTTCGAAAGCCTTATTACTTGCTTAAAATTGTTTTACAATCTCATTATTTTTTTTAAATGAATTTTCTTACATTTTTCATTAAAACAGATTATATTTAAATGTTTGTCTCGTGAAACGTGAAGCGAAAGCCATCGATTGACAAGAAAAGTCCATTTATAGTCGCTCATGCCTTCGAAAGCCTCATTATTCACTTTAAGTGATTTTATAATCTCATTATTGATTTTATGTTGAATTTTCTTACATTTTTAGTTAAAAAGGGACTATAATTAAATGTTTACCTCGGGAAACATGAAGCAAAAGCCATCGATTGAGAACAAAAGACCGTTTATAGTCACTCATGCCTTCGAAACCCTTATTGCTCACTTTAAATGGCTTTATGATTTGATTATTAACTTCAAGCTGAATTTTCTAACATTTTTTGTTAAAACAGATTATAATTGAATGTTTTCCTCGAGAAACGTGAAGCGAAAGCCAGTGATTGAGAAGAAAAGAACATTTATAGTCACTCATGCCTTCGAAAGCCTTATTACTTGCTTAAAATTGTTTTACAATCTCATTATTTTTTTTAAATGAATTTTCTTACATTTTTCGTTAAAACAGATTATATTTAAATGTTTGTCTCGAGAAACGTGAAGCGAAAGCCATCGATTGACAAGAAAAGTCCATTTATAGTCGCTCATGCCTTCGAAAGCCTCATTATTCACTTTAAGTGATTTTATAATCTCATTATTGATTTTATGTTGAATTTTCTTACATTTTTAGTTAAAAAGAGACTATAATTAAATGTTTACCTCGGGAACCGTTAAGCAAAAGCCATCGATTGAGAAGAAAAGAACGTTTACAGCCACTCATGCCTTCGAAAGCCTTATTACTTGCTTAAAATTTTTTTACAATCTGATTATTTTTGTTAAAATGAATTTTCTTACATTTTTTGTTAAAACAGATTATATTTCAATGTTTATCTTGAGAGACGTGAAGCGAAAGCCATCGATTGACAAGAAAAGTCCATTTATAGTCACTCATGCCTTCGAAAGCCTTATTACTCACTTAAAATTGTTTTACAATCTCATTATTTATTTTCAGATGAATTTTCTTACATTTTTGGTTAAAACAGATTGTAATTGAATGTTTGCCTCGGGAAACATGAAGCGAAAGCCATCGATTGACAAGAAAAGTCCATTTATAGTCACTCATGCCTTCGAAACCCTTATTACTCACTTTAAATTGTTTTACAATCTCATTATTTATTTTCAGATGAATTTTCTTACATTTTTGGTTAAAACAGATTGTAATTGAATGTTTGCCCCGGGAAACATGAAGCCAAAGCCATCGATTTACAAGAAAAGTCCATTTATAGTCACTCATGCCTTCGAAACCCTTTTTACTCACTTAAAATGGTTTTACAATCTCATTATTTATTTTCAGATGAATTTTCTTACATTTTTGGTTAAAACAGATTGTAATTGAATGTTTGCCTCGGGAAACATGAAGCGAAAGCCATCGATTGACAAGCAAAGTCCATTTATAGTCACTCATGCCTTCGAAACCCTTATTGCTCACTTTAAATGGCTTTATGATTTGATTATTAACTTTAAGCTGAATTTTTTTACATTTTTTGTTAAAACAGATTATAATTTAATGTTTACCTAGGGAAACGTGAAGCGAAAGCCATCGATTGAGAAGAAAAGAACATTATAGTCACTCATGCCTTCGAAAGCCTCATTATTCACTTTAAATGATTTTATAATCTTATTATTGATTTTATGTTGAATTTTCTTACATTTTTAGTTAAAACAGACTATAATTGAATGTTTAGCTCAGGAAACATGAAGCAAAAACCATCGATTGAGAAGAAAAGAACATTTATAGTCACTCATGCCCTCGAAAGCATTATTACTTGCTTAAAATTGTTTTACAATCTCATTATTTTTTTTAAAATGAATTTTCTTACATTTTTGGTTAAAATAGATTATGTTTAAATGTTTGTCTTGAGAAACCTGAAGCGAAAGCAATCGATTGACAAGAAAAGTCTATTATAGTCACTCATGCCTTCGAAAGCCTCATTATTCACTTTAAATGATTTTATAATCTCATTATTGATTTTATGTTGAATTTTCTTACATTTTTAGTTAAAACAGACTATAATTGAATGTTTACCTCGGGAAACATGAAGCAAAAGCCATCAATTGAGAAGAAAAGATCATTTATAGTCACTCATGCCTTCGAAACCGTTATTGCTAAGTTTAAATGGCTTTATGATTTGATTATTAACTTTAAGCTGAATTTTTTTACATTTTTTGTTAAAACAGATTATACTTGAATGTTTACCTCGAGAAACGTGACGCGAAAGCCATCGATTGAGAAGAAAAGAACATTTATAGTCATTCATGCCTTCGAAAGCCTTATTACTTGCTTAAAATTGTTTCACAATCTGATTATTTTTTTTAAAATGAATTTTCTTACATTTTTCATTAAAATATATTATATTTAAATGTTTGTCTCGAGAAACGTGAAGCGAAAGCCATCGATTGACAAGAAAAGTCCATTTATAGTCACTTTTACCTTCGAAAGCCTCATTATTCACTTTAAATGATTTTATAATCTCATTATCGATTTTATGTTGAATTTTCTTACATTTTTAGTTAAAACAGACTATAATTGAATGTTTACGTCAGGAAACATGGAGCAAAGCCATCGATTGAGAAGAAAAGACCATCTATAGTCACTCATGCCTTCGAAACCCTTATTGCTCACTTTAAATGGCTTTATGATTTGATTATTAACTTTAAGCTGAATTTTTTTACATTTTTTGTTAAAACAGATTATAATTGAATGTTTAAGAAGGCAAACGTGAAGCGAAAGCCATCGATTGAGAAGAAAAGAACATTTATAGTCACTCATGCCTTCGAAAGCCTCATTATTCACTTTAAATGATTTTATAATCTCATTATTGATTTTATGTTGAATTGTCTTACATTTTTAGTTAAAACAGACTATAATTGAATGTTTACCTCCCAAAACATGAAGCAAAAGCCATCGATTGAGAAGAAAAAAATATTTATAGTCACTCATGCCTTCGAAAGCCTTATTACTTGCTTAAAATTTTTTTACAATCTCATTATTTTTTTTAAAATGAATTTTCTTACATTTTTGGTTAAAATAGATTATATTTAAATGTTTGTCTTGAGAAACGTGAAGCAAAAGGCTTTGATTGGCAAGAAAAGTCCATTATAGTCACTCATGCCTTCGAAAGACTCATTATTCACTTTAAATGATTTTATAATCTCATTATTGATTTTATGGGGAATTTTCTTACATTTTTAGTTAAAACAGACTATAATTGAATGTTTACCTCGGGAAACATGAAGCAAAAGCCATCAATTGAGAAGAAAAAACCATTTATAGTCACTCATGCCTTCGAAACCCTTATTGCTCAATTTAAATGGCTTTATGATTTGATTATTAACTTTAAGCTAAATTTTTTTACAGTTTTTGTTAAAACAGATTATAATTGAATATTTACCTTGAGAAACGTGAAGTGAAAGCCATCGATTGAGAAGAAAAGAACATTTATAGTCATTCATGCCTTCGAAAGCCTTATTACTTGCTTAAAATTGTTTTACAATTTGATTATTTTTTTTAAAATGAATTTTCTTACATTTTTCATTAAAATAGATTATATTTAAATGTTTGTCTCGAGAAACGTGAAGCGAAAGCCCTCGATTGACAAGAAAAGTCTATTATAGTAACTGATGCCTTCGAAAGCCTCATTATTCACTTTAAATGATTTTATAATCTCATTAATGATTTTATGTTGAATTTTCTTACATTTTTTTTTAAAACAAACTATAATTGAATGTTTACCTCGAGAAACATGAAGCAAAAGCCATCGATTGAGAAGAAAAGAACATTTATAGTCACTCATGCCTTCGATAGCCTTATTACTTGCTTAAAATTGTTTTACAATCTCATTATTTTTTTTAAAATGAATTTTCTTACATTTTTGGTTAAAATAGATTATATTTAAATGTTTTTCTAGAGAAACGTGAAGCGAAAGCCATCGATTGACAAGAAAAGTCCATTTATAGTCCCTCATGCCTTCGAAAGCCTCATTATTCATTTTAAAATGATTTTATAATCTCATTATTGATTTTATGTTGAATTTTCTTACATTTTGAGTTAAAACAGATTGTAATTGAATGTTTAGCTCGGGAAACATGAAGCGAAAGCCATCGATAGAGAAAAAAAGGCCATTTATAGTCCTTCATGGCTTCGAAATTACTCACTTGAAATGGCTTTATGATTTGATTATTAACTTTAAGCTGAATTTTTTTACATTTTTTGTTAAAACATATTATAATTGAATGTTTACCTCGAGAACCGTCAAGCAAAAGCCATTGATTGAGAAGAAAAGAACATTTATAGTCACTCATGCCTTCGAAAGCCTTATTACTTGCTTAAAATTGTTTTACAATCTCATTATTTTTTTTAAAATGAATTTTCTTACATTTTTGGTTAAAACAAATTATATTTAAATGTTTGTCTCAAGAAACGTGAAGCGAAAGCTACCGATTGAAAGGAAAAGAACATTTATAGTCACTCATGCCTTCGAAAGCCTCATTATTCACTTTAAATGACTTTATATTCTCATTATTGATTTTATGTTGAATTTTCTTACATTTTTTGTTAAAACAGACTATAATTGAATGTTTACCTCAGGAAACATGAAGCAAAAGCCATCGATTAAGAAGAAAAAAAACATTTATAGTCACTCAGGCCTTCGAAAGCCTTATTACTTGCTTAAAATTGTTTTACAATCTCATTATTTTTTTTAAAAATGAATTTTCTTACATTTTTGGTTAAAATAGATTATATTTAAATGTTTGTCTTGAGAAACGTGAAGCGAAAGCCCTCGATTGACAAGAAAAGTCTATTATACTCACTGATGCCTTCGAAAGCCTCATTATTCACTTTAAATGATTATATAATCTCATTAATGATTTTATGTTGAATTTTCTTACATTTTTAGTTAAAACATACTATAATTGAATGTTTACCTAGGGAAACATGAAGCAAAAGCCATCAATTGAGAAGAAAAGACCATTTATAGTCACTCATGCCTTCGAAACCCTTATTGCTCAGCTTAAATGGCTTTATGATTTGATTATTAACTTTAAGCTGAATTTTTTTACATTTTTTGTTAAAGCAGATTATAATTGAATGTTTACCTCGAGAAACGTGAAGCGAAAGCCATCGATTGAGAAGAAAAGAACATTTATAGTCACTCATGCCTTCGAAAGCCTTATTCCTTGCTTAAAATTGTTTTACAATCTCATTATTTTTTTTAAAATGAATTTTCTGACATTTTTTGTTAAAATAGATTATATTTAAATGTTTGTCTCAAGAAACGTGAAGCGAAAGCCATCGATTGACAAGAAAAGTCCATTTATAGTCGCTCATGCCTTCGAAAGCCTCGTTATTCATTTAAAATGATTTTGTAATCTCATTATTGATTTTATGTTGAATTTTCTTACATTTTTAGTTAAAACAGACTATAATTGAATGTTTACCTTGGGAAACATGAAGCAAAAGCCATCAATTGAGAAGAAAAGACATTTTATAGTCACTCATGCCTTCGAAACCCTTATTGCTCATTTTAAATAGCTTTATGATTTGATTATTAACTTCAAGCTGAATTTTCTTACATTTTTTGTTAAAACAGATTATAATTGAATGTTTACCTCGAGAAACGTGAAGCGAAAGCCATCGATTGAGAAGAAAAGAACATTTATAGTCACTCATGCCTTCGAAAGCCTTATTACTTGCTTAAAATTGCTTTACAATCTCATTATTTTTTTTAAATGAATTTTCTTACATTTTTCGTTAAAACAGATTATATTTAAATGTTTGTCTCGAGAAACGTGAAGCGAAAGCCATCGATTGACAAGAAAAGTCCATTTATAGTCGCTCATGCCTTCGAAAGCCTCATTATTCACTTTAAGTGATTTTATAATCTCATTATTGATTTTATGTTGAATTTTCTTACATTTTTAGTTAAAAAGAGACTACAGTTAAATGTTTACCTCGTGAAACATGAAGCAAAAGCCATCGATTGAGAATAAAAGACCATTTATAGTCACTCATGCCTTCGAAACCCTTATTGCTCACTTTAAATGGCTTTATGATTTGATTATTAACTTCAAGCTGAATTTTCTTACATTTTTTGTTAAAACAGATTATAATTGAATGTTTACCTCGAGAAACGTGAAGCGAAAGCCAGTGATTGAGAAGAAAAGAACATTTATAGTCACTCATGCCTTCGAAAGCCTTATTACTTGCTTAAAATTGTTTTACAATCTCATTATTTTTTTTAAATGAATTTTCTTACATTTTTCGTTAAAACAGATTATATTTAAATGTTTGTCTCAAGAAACGTGAAGCGAAAGCCATCGATTGACAAGAAAAGTCCATTTATAGTCCCTCATGCGTTCGAAAGACTCATTATTCATTTTAAATGATTTTATAATCTCATTATTGATTTTATGTTGAATTTTCTTACATTTTGAGTTAAAACAGACTGTAATTGAATGTTTAGCTCGGGAAACATGAAGCGAAAGCCATCGATAGAGAAAAAAAGGCCATTTATAGTCCTTCATGGCTTCGAAATTACTCACTTGAAATGGCTTTATGATTTGACTATTAACTTTAAGCTGAATTTTTTTACATTTTTTGTTAAAACATGTTATAATTGATGTTTACCTCGGGAACCGTCAAGCAAAAGCCATTGATTGAGAAGAAAAGAACATTTATAGTCACTCATGCCTTCGAAAGCCTTATTACTTGCTTAAAATTGTTTTACAAACTCATTATTTTTTTAAAAATGAATTTTCTTACATTTTTGGTTAAAACAAATTATATTTAAATGTTTGTCTCAAGAAACGTGAAGCGAAAGCTATCGATTGAAAGGAAAAGAACATTTATAGTCACTCATGCCTTCGAAAGCCTCATTATTCACTTTAAATGACTTTATAATCTCATTATTGATTTTATGTTGAATTTTCTTACATTTTTAGTTAAAAAAAACTATAATTGAATGTTTACCTCAGGAAACATGAAGCAAAAGCCATCGATTGAGAAGAAAAGAACATTTATAGTCACTCATGCCCTCGAAAGCCTTATTACTTGCTTAAAATTGTTTTACAATCTCATTATTTTTTTTAAAATGCATTTTCTTACATTTTTGGTTAAAATAGATTATGTTTAAATGTTTGTCTTGAGAAACCTGAAGCGAAAGCAATCGATTGACAAGAAAAGTCTATTATAGTCACTCATGCCTTCGAAAGCCTCATTATTCACTTTAAATGATTTTATAATCTCATTATTGATTTTATGTTGAATTTTCTTACATTTTTAGTTAAAACAGACTATAATTGAATGCTTACCTCAGGAAACATGAAGCAAAAGCCATCGATTAAGAAGAAAAAAAACATTTATAGTCACTCATGCCTTCGAAAGCCTTATTACTTGCTTAAAATTGTTTTACAATCTCATTATTTTTTTGAAAATGAATTTTCTTAGATTTTTGGTTAAAATAGATTATATTTAAATGTTTGTCTTGAGAAACGTGAAGCGAAAGCCCTCGATTGACAAGAAAAGTCTATTATACTCATTGATGCCTTCGAAAGCCTCATTATTCACTTTAAATGATTTTATAATCTCATTAATGATTTTATGTTGAATTTTCTTACATTTTTAGTTAAAACAGACTATAATTGAATGTTTACCTTGGGAAACATGAAGCAAAAGCCATCAACTGAGAAGAAAAGACCATTTATAGTCACTCATGCCTTCGAAACCCTTATTGCTCAGTTTAAATGGCTTTATGATTTGATTATTAACTTTAAGCAGAATTTTTTTACATTTTTTGTTAAAGCAGATTATAATTGAATGTTTACCTCGAGAAACGTGAAGCGAAAGCCATCGATTGAGAAGAAAAGAACATTTATAGTCACTCATGCCTTCGAAAGCCTTATTACTTGCTTAAAATTGTTTTACAATCTCATTATTTTTTTTAAAATGAATTTTCTTACATTTTTTGTTAAAATAGATTATATTTAAATGTTTGTCTCGAGAAACGTGAAGCGAAAGCCATCGATTGACAAGAAAAGTCCATTTATAGTCGCTCATGCCTTCGAAAGCCTCGTTATTCATTTAAAATGATTTTATAATCTCATTATTGATTTTATGTTGAATTTTCTTACATTTTTAGTTAAAACAGACTATAATTGAATGTTTACCTCGGGAAACATGAAGCAAAAGCCATCAATTGAGAAGAAAAGACCATTTATAGTCACTCATGCCTTCGAAACCCTTATTGCTCATTTTAAATGGCTTTATGATTTGATTATTAACTTCAAGCTGAATTTTCTTACATTTTTTGTTAAAACAGATTATAATTGAATGTTTACCTCGAGAAACGTGAAGCGAAAGCCATCGATTGAGAAGAAAAGAACATTTATAGTCACTCATGCCTTCGAAAGCCTTATTACTTGCTTAAAATTGCTTTACAATCTCATTATATTTTTTTAAATGAATTTTCTTACATTTTTTGTTAAAACAGATTATATTTAAATGTTTGTCTCGAGAAACGTGAAGCGAAAGCCATCGATTGACAAGAAAAGTCCATTTATAGTCGCTCATGCCGTCGAAAGCCTCATTAGTCACTTTAAATGATTTTATAATCTCATTATTGATTTTATGTTGAATTTTCTTACATTTTTAGTTAAAAAAAGACTATAATTAAATGTTTACCTCGGGAAACATGAAGGAAAAGCCATCGATTGGGAAGAAAAGACCATTTATAGTCACTCATGCCTTCGAAACCTTTATTACTCGCTTAAAATGGTTTTACAATCTCATTATTTATTTTCAGATGAATTTTCTTACATTTTTGGTTAAAACAGATTGTAATTGAATGTTTGCCTTGGGAAACATGAAGCGAAAGCCATCGATGGACAAGAAAAGTTCATTTATAGTCACTCATGCCTTCAAAAGCCCCATTATTCACTTTAAACGATTTTATAATCTCATTATTGATTTTATGTTGAATTTTCTTACATTTTTAGTTAAAACAGACTATAATTGAATGTTTACCTCGGGAAACATGAAGCAAAAACCATCGATTGAGAAGAAAAGAACATTTATAGTCACTAATGCCTTCGAAAGCCTTATTACTTGCTTAAAATTGTTTTACAATCTCATTATTTTTTTTAAAATGAATTTTCTTACATTTTTGGTTAAAATAGATTATATTTAAATGTTTGTCTTGAGAAACGTGAAGCAAAAGCCTTCGATTGGCAAGAAAAGTCCATTATAGTCACTCATGCCTTCGAAAGACTCATTATTTACTTTAAATGATTTTATAATCTCATTATTGATTTTATGGGGAATTTTCTCACATTTTTAGTTAAAACAGACTATAATTGAATGTTTACCTCGGGAAACATGAAGCAAAAGCCATCAATTGAGAAGAAAAGACCATTTATAGTCACTCATGCCTTTGAAACCCTTATTGCTCACTTTAAATGGCTTTATGATTTGATTATTCACTTTAAGCTGAATTTTTTTACATTTTTTTTTAAAACAGATTATAATTGAATATTTACCTAGGGAAACGTGAAGCGCAAGCCATCGATTGAGAAGAAAAGAACATTTATAGTGACTCATGCCTTCGAAAGCCTCATTATTCACTTAAAATGATTTTATAATGTCATTATTGATTTTATGTTGAATTTTTTTACATTTTTAATCAAAACAGACTATCATTGAATGTTTACCTCGGGAAACATGAAGCGCAAGCCATCAATTGAGAAGAAAAGACCATTTATAATCACTCATGCCTTCGAAACCCTTATTGCTCAGTTTAAATGGCTTTATGATTTGATTATTAACTTTAAGCTGAATTTTTTTACAGTTTTTGTTAAAACATATTATAATTGAATATTTACCTTGAGAAACGTGAAGTGAAAGCCATCGATTGAGAAGAAAAGAACATTTATAGTCATTCATGCCTTCGAAAGCCTTATTACTTGCTTAAAATTGTTTCACAATTTGATTATTTTTTTTAAAATGAATTTTCTTACATTTTTCATTAAAATAGATTATATTTAAATGTTTGTCTCGAGAAACGTGAAGCGAAAGCCCTCGATTGACAAGAAGAGTCTATTATAGTCACTGATGCCTTCGAAAGCCTCATTATTCACTTTAAACGATTTTATAATCTCATTAATGATTTTATGTTGAATTTTCTTACATTTTTTGTTAAAGCAGACTATAATTGAATGTTTACCGCGAGAAACATGAAGCAAAAGCCATCGATTGAGAAGAAAAGAACATTTATAGTCACTCATGCCTTCGAAAGCCTTATTACTTGCTTAAAATTGTTTTACAATCTCATTATTTTTTTTAAAATGAATTTTCTTACATTTTTTGTTAAAATAGATTATATTTAAATGTTTGTTTCGAGAAACGTGAAGCGAAAGCCCTCGATTGACAAGAAAAGTCCATTATAGTCACTCATGCCTTCGAAAGCCTCATTATTCACTTTAAATGATTTTATAATCTTATTATTGATTTTATGTTGAATTTTTTTACATTTTTAATTAAAACAGACTATAATTGAATGTGTACCTCGGGAAACATGAAGCAAAAGCCATCAATTGAGAAGAAAAGATCATTTATAGTCACTCATGCCTTCGAAACCCTTATTGCTCACTTTAAATGGCTTTATGATTTGATTATTAACTTTAAGCTGAATTGTTTTACATTTTTTTTAAAAACAGATTATAATTGAATGTTTACCTAGGGAAACGTGAAGCGCAAGCCATCGATTGAGAAGAAAAGAACATTTATAGTCACTCATGCCTTCGAAAGCCTCATTATTCACTTTAAATGATTTTATAATGTCATTATTGATTTTATGTTGAATTTTTTTACATTTTTAATTAAAACAGACTATAATTGAATGTTTACCTAGGGAAACATGAAGCGCAAGCCATCAATTGAGAAGAAAAGACCATTTATAATCACTCATGCCTTCGAAACCCTTATTGCTCAGTTTAAATGGCTTTATGATTTGATTATAAACTTTAAGCTGAATTTTTTTACATTTTTTGTTAAAACAGATTATAATTGAATGTTTACCTCGAGAAACGTGAAGTGAAAGCCATCGATTGAGAAGAAAAGAACATGTACAGTCATTCATGCCTTCGAAAGCCTTATTATTTGCTTAAAATTGTTTTACAATTTGATTACTTTTTTTAAAAAGAATTTTCTTACATTTTTCGTTAAAATAGATTATATTTAAATATTTGTCTCGAGAAACGCGAAGCGAAAGCCCTCGATTGACAAGAAAAGTCCATTATAGTCACTCATGCCTTCGAAAGCCTCATTATTCACTTTAAATGATTTTATAATGTCATTTTTACATTTTTAATTAAAACAGACTATAATTAAATGTTTACCTCGGGAAACATGAAGCAAAAGCCATCAATTGAGAAGAAAAGACCATTTATAGTCACTCATGCCTTCGAAACCCTTATTGCTCACTTTAAATGGCTTTATGATTTGATTATTAACTTCAAGCTGAATTTTCTTACATTTTTTGTTAAAATAGATTATAATTGAATGTTTACCTCGAGAAACGTGAAGCGAAAGCCATCGATTGAGAAGAAAAGAACATTTATAGTTACTCATGCCTTCGAAAGCCTTATTACTTGCTTAAAATTATTTTACAATCTCATTACTTTTTTAAAAATGAATTTTCTTACATTTTTGGTTAAAATAGATTATATTTAAATATTTGTCTTGAGAAACGTGAAGTGAAAGCCAACGATTGACAAGAAAAGTCCATTTATAGTCACTCATGCCTTCGAAAGCCTGATTACTCACTTAAAATTGTTTTACAATCTCATTATTTATTTTCAGATGAATTTTCTTACATTTTTGGTTAAAACAAATTGTAATTGAATGTTTGCCTCGGGAAACATGAAGCGAAAGCCATCGATTGACAAGAAAAGTCCATTTATAGTCACTCATGCCTTCAAAAGCCTTATTACTCACTTTAAATTGTTTTACAATCTCATTATTTATTTTCAGATGAATTTTCTTACATTTTTGGTTAAAACAGATTGTAATTGAATGTTTGCCTCAGGAAACATGAAGCGAAAGCCATCGATTGACAAGAAAAGTCCATTATAGTCACTCATGCCTTCGAAAGCCTCATTATTCACTTTAAATGATTTTATAATGTCATTTTTACATTTTTAATTAAAACAGACTATAATTAAATGTTTACCTCGGGAAACATGAAGCAAAAGCCATCAATTGAGAAGAAAAGACCATTTATAGTCACTCATGCCTTCGAAACCCTTATTGCTCACTTTAAATGGCTTTATGATTTGATTATTAACTTCAAGCTGAATTTTCTTACATTTTTTGTTAAAATAGATTATAATTGAATGTTTACCTCGAGAAACGTGAAGCGAAAGCCATCGATTGAGAAGAAAAGAACATTTATAGTCACTCATGCCTTCGAAAGCCTTATTACTCGCTTAAAATTATTTTACAATCTCATTACTTTTTTAAAAATGAATTTTCTTACATTTTTGGTTAAAATAGATTATATTTAAATGTTTGTCTTGAGAAACGTGAAGCGAAAGCCAACGATTGACAAGAAAAGTCCATTTATAGTCACTCATGCCTTCGAAAGCCTGATTACTCACTTAAAACTGTTTTACAATCTCATTATTTATTTTCAGATGAATTTTCTTACATTTTTGGTTAAAACAGATTGTAATTGAATGTTTGCCTCGGGAAACATGAAGCGAAAGCCATCGATTGACAAGAAAAGTCCATTTATAGTCACTCATGCCTTCGAAAGCCTTATTACTCACTTTAAATTGTTTTACAATCTCATTATTTATTTTCAGATGAATTTTCTTACATTTTTGGTTAAAACAGATTGTAATTGAATGTTTGCCTCGGGAAACATGAAGCGAAAGCCATCGACTGACAAGAAAAGTCCATTTATAGTCACTTATGCCTTCGAAACCCTTATTGCTCAGTTTAAATGGCTTTATGATTTGATTATTAACTTTAAGCTGAATTTTTTTACATTTTTTGTTAAAGCAGATTATAATTGAATGTTTACCTCGAGAAACGTGAAGCGAAATCCATCGATTGAGAAGAAAAGAATATTTATAGTCACTCATGCCTTCGAAAGCCTTATTACTTGCTTAAAATTGTTTTACAATCTCATTATTTTTTTTAAAATGAATTTTCTTACATTTTTTGTTAAAATAGATTATATTTAAATGTTTGTCTCGAGAAACGCGAAGCGAAAGCCATCGATTGACAAGAAAAGTCCATTTATAGTCACTCTTGCCTTCGAAAGCCTCGTTATTCATTTTAAATGATTTTATAATCTCATTATTGATTTTATGTTGAATTTTCTTACATTTTTAGTTAAAACAAACTATAATTGAATGTTTACCTCAGGAAACATGAAGCAAAAGCCATCAATTGAGAAGAAAAGACCATTTATAGTCACTCATGCCTTCGAAACCCTTATTGCTCACTTTAAATGGCTTTATGATTTGATTATTAACTTTAAGCTGAATTTTCTTACATTTTTTGTTAAAACATATTATAATTGAATGTTTACCTCGAGAAACGTGAAGCGAATGCCAGTAATTGAGAAGAAAAGAACATTTATAGTCACTCATGCCTTCGAAAGCCTTATTACTTGCTTAAAATTGTTTTACAATCTCATTATTTTTTTTAAATGAATTTTCTTACATTTTTCATTAAAGCAGATTATATTTAAATGTTTGTCTCGTGAAACGTGAAGCGAAAGCCATCGATTGACAAGAAAAGTCCATTTATAGTCGCTCATGCCTTCGAAAGCCTCATTATTCACTTTAAGTGATTTTATAATCTCATTATTGATTTTATGTTGAATTTTCTTACATTTTTAGTTAAAAAGAGACTATAATTAAATGTTTACCTCGGGAAACATGAAGCAAAAGCCATCGATTGAGAACAAAAGACCGTTTATAGTCACTCATGCCTTCGAAACCCTTATTGCTCACTTTAAATGGCTTTATGATTTGATTATTAACTTCAAGCTCAATTTTCTTACATTTTTTGTTAAAACATATTATAATTGAATGTTTTCCTCGAGAAACGTGAAGCGAAAGCCAGTGATTGAGAAGAAAAGAACATTTATAGTCACTCATGCCTTTGAAAGCCTTATTACTTGCTTAAAATTGTTTTACAATCTCATTATTTTTTTTAAATGAATTTTCTTACATTTTTCGTTAAAACAGATTATATTTAAATGTTTGTCTCGAGAAACGTGAAGCGAAAGCCATCGATTGACAAGAAAAGTCCATTTATAGTCGCTCATGCCTTCGAAAGCCTCATTATTCACTTTAAGTGATTTTATAATCTCATTATTGATTTTATGTTGAATTTTCTTACATTTTTAGTTAAAAAGAGACTATAATTAAATGTTTACCTCGGGAACCGTTAAGAAAAAGCCATCGATTGAGAAGAAAAGAACGTTTACAGCCACTCATGCCTTCGAAAGCCTTATTACTTGCTTAAAATTGTTTTACAATCTGATTATTTTTTTTAAAATGAATTTTCTTACATTTTTTGTCAAAACAGATTATATTTCAATGTTTATCTTGAGAGACGTGAAGCGAAAGCCATCGATTGACAAGAAAAGTCCATTTATAGTCATTCATGCCTTCGAAAGCCTTATTACTCACTTAAAATTGTTTTACAATCTCATTATTTATTTTCAGATGAATTTTCTTACATTTTTGGTTAAAACAGATTGTAATTGAATGTTTGCCTCGGGAAACATGAAGCGAAAGCCATCGATTGACAAGAAAAGTCCATTTATAGTCACTCATGCCTTCGAAAGCCTTATTACTCACTTTAAATTGTTTTACAATCTCATTATTTATTTTCAGATGAATTTTCTTACATTTTTGGGTAAAACAGATTGTAATTGAATGTTTGCCTCGGGAAACATGAAGCCAAAGCCATCGATTGACAAGAAAAGTCCATTTATAGTCACTCATGCCTTCGAAACCCTTTTTACTCACTTAAAATGGTTTTACAATCTCATTATTTATTTTCAGATGAATTTTCTTACATTTTTGGTTAAAACAGATTGTAATTGAATGTTTGCCTCGGGAAACATGAAGCGAAAGCCATCGATTGACAAGCAAAGTCCATTTATAGTCACTCATGCCTTCGAAACCCTTATTGCTCACTTTAAATGGCTTTATGATTTGATTATTAACTTTAAGCTGAATTTTTTTACATTTTTTGTTAAAACAGATTATAATTTAATGTTTACCTAGGGTAACGTGAAGCGAAAGCCATCGATTGAGAAGAAAAGAACATTATAGTCACTCATGCCTTCGAAAGCCTCATTATTCACTTTAAATGATTTTATAATCTTATTATTGATTTTATGTTGAATTTTCTTACATTTTTAGTTAAAACAGACTATAATTGAATGTTTAGCTCAGGAAACATGAAGCAAAAGCCATCGATTGAGAAGAAAAGAACATTTATAGTCACTCATGCCCTCGAAAGCCTTATTACTTGCTTAAAATTGTTTTACAATCTCATTATTTTTTTTAAAATGAATTTTCTTACATTTTTGGTTAAAATAGATTATGTTTAAATGTTTGTCTTGAGAAACCTGAAGCGAAAGCCATCGATTGACAAGAAAAGTCTATTATAGTCACTCATGCCTTCGAAAGCCTCATTATTGACTTTAAATGATTTTATAATCTCATTATTGATTTTATGTTGAATTTTCTTACATTTTTAGTTAAAACAGACTATAATTGAATGTTTACCTCGGGAAACATGAAGCAAAAGCCATCAATTGAGAAGAAAAGATCATTTATAGTCACTCATGCCTTCGAAACCTTTATTGCTAAGTTTAAATGGCTTTATGATTTGATTATTAACTTTAAGCTGAATTTTTTTACATTTTTTGTTAAAACAGATTATACTTGAATGTTTACCTCGAGAAACGTGACGCGAAAGCCATCGATTGAGAAGAAAAGAACATTTATAGTCATTCATGCCTTCGAAAGCCTTATTACTTGCTTAAAATTGTTTCACAATCTGGTTATTTTTTTTTAAATGAATTTTCTTACATTTTTCATTAAAATATATTATATTTAAATGTTTGTCTCGAGAAACGTGAAGTGAAAGCCATCGATTGACAAGAAAAGTCCATTTATAGTCACTCTTACCTTGGAAAGCCTCATTATTCACTTTAAATGATTTTATAATCTCATTATCGATTTTATGTTGAATTTTCTTACATTTTTAGTTAAAACAGACTATAATTGAATGTTTACATCAGGAAACATGAAGCAAAGCCATCGATTGAGAAGAAAAGACCATTTATAGTCACTCATGCCTTCGAAACCCTTATTGCTCACTTTAAATGGCTTTATGATTTGATTATTAACTTTAAGCTGAATTTTTTTACATTTTTTGTTAAAACAGATTATAATTGAATGTTTAAGAAGGCAAACGTGAAGCGAAAGCCATCGATTGAGAAGAAAAGAACATTTATAGTCACTCATGCCCTCGAAAGCCTTATTACTTGCTTAAAATTGTTTTACAATCTCATTATTTTTTTTAAAATGAATTTTCTTACATTTTTGGTTAAAATAGATTATGTTTAAATGTTTGTCTTGAGAAACTTGAAGCGAAAGCCATCGATTGACAAGAAAAGTCTATTATAGTCACTCATGCCTTCGAAAGCCTCATTATTCACTTTAAATGATTTTATAATCTCATTATTGATTTTATGTTGAATTTTCTTACATTTTTAGTTAAAACAGACTATAATTGAATGTTTACCTCGGGAAACATGAAGCAAAAGCCATCAATTGAGAAGAAAAGATCATTTATAGTCACTCATGCCTTCGAAACCCTTATTGCTAAGTTTAAATGGCTTTATGATTTGATTATTAACTTTAAGCTGAATTTTTTTACATTTTTTGTTAAAACAGATTATACTTGAATGTTTACCTCGAGAAACGTAACGCGAAAGCCATCGATTGAGAAGAAAAGAACATTTATAGTCATTCATGCCTTCGAAAGCCTTATTACTTGCTTAAAATTGTTTCACAATCTGATTATTTTTTTTAAAATGAATTTTCTTACATTTTTCATTAAAATATATTATATTTAAATGTTTGTCTCGAAAAACGTGAAGCGAAAGTCGTCGATTGACAAGAAAAGTCCATTTATAGTCACTCTTACCTTGGAAAGCCTCATTATTCACTTTACATGATTTTATAATCTCATTATCGATTTTATGTTGAATTTTCTTACATTTTTAGTTAAAACAGACTATAATTGAATGTTTACGTCAGGAAACATGAAGCAAAGCCATCGATTGAGAAGAAAAGACCATTTATAGTCACTCATGCCTTCGAAACCCTTATTGCTCACTTTAAATGGCTTTATGATTTGATTATTAACTTTAAGCTGAATTTTTTTACATTTTTTGTTAAAACATATTATAATTTAAAGTTTACCTAGGGAAACGTGAAGCGAAAGCCATCGATTGAGAAGAAAAGAACATTATAGTCACTCATGCCTTCGAAAGCCTCATTATTCACTTTAAATGATTTTATAATCTTATTATTGATTTTATGTTGAATTTTCTTACATTTTTAGTTAAAACAGACTATAATTGAATGTTTACCTCGGGAAACATGAAGCAAAAGCCATCGATTGAGAAGAAAAGAACATTTATAGTCACTTATGCCTTCGAAAGCCTTATTACTTGCTTAAAATTGTTTTACAATCTCATTATTTTTTTTAAAATGAATTTTTTTTTATTTTTGGTTAAAAAAAATTATATTTAAATGTTTGTCTCAAGAAACGTGAAGCGAAAGCTATCGATTGAGAGGAAAAGAACATTTATAGTCACTCATGCCTTCGAAAGCCTCATTATTCACTTTAAATGACTTTATAATCTCATTATTGATTTTATGTTGAATTTTCTTACATTTTTAGTTAAAACAGACTATAATTGAATGTTTACCTCGGGAAACATGAAGCAAAAGCCATCAATTGAGAAGAAAAGATCATTTATAGTCACTCATGCCTTCGAAACCCTTATTGCTCACTTTAAATGGCTTTATGATTTGATTATTAACTTTAAGCTGAATTTTTTTACATTTTTTGTTAAAACATATTATAATTGAATGTCTAAGTAGGCAAACGTGAAGCGAAAGCCATCGATTGAGAAGAAAAGAACATTTATAGTCACTCATGCCTTCGAAAGCCTCATTATTCACTTTAAATGATTTTATAATCTTATTATTGATTTTATGTTGAATTTTCTTACATTTTTAGTTAAAACAGACTATAATTGAATGTTTACCTCCGGAAACATGAAGCAAAAGCCATCGATTGAGAAGAAAAAAATATTTATAGTCACTCATGCCTTCGAAAAGCCTTATTACTTGCTTAAAATTGTTTTACAATCTCATTTTTTTTTAAAAAATGAATTTTCTTACATTTTTTGTTAAAATAGATTATATTTAAATGTTTCTCTTGAGAAACGTAAAGCGAAAGCCATCGATTGACAAGAAAAGTCCATTATAGTCACACATGCCTTCGAAAGCCTCATTATTCACTTTAAATGATTTTATAATATCATTAATGATTTTATGTTGAATTTTCTTACATTTTTAGTTAAAACAGACTATAATTGATTGTTTACTTCAGGAAACACGAAGCAAAAGCCATCGATTGAGAAGAAAAGACCATTTATAGTCACTTATGCCTTCGAAACCCTTATTGCTCACTTGAAATGGTTTACGATTTGATTATTAACTTTAAGCTGAATTTTTTTACATTTTTTGTTAAAACAGAGTATAATTGAATGTTTACCTCGAGAAACGTGAAGCGAAAGCTATCGATTGAGAGGAAAAGAACATTTATAGTCACTCATGCCTACGAAAGCCTTATTACTCGCTTAAAATTGTTTTACATTCTCATTATTTATTTTCAGATGAATTTTCTTATATTTTTGGTTAAAAGAGATTGTAATTGAATGTTTGCCTTGGAAAACATGAAGCGAAAGCCATCGATTGAGAAGAAAAGAACATTTATAGTTACTCATGCCTTCGAAACCCTTATTGCTCACTTTAAATGGCTTTATGATTTGATTGTTAACTTTAAGCTGAATTTTTTTACATTTTTTGTTAAAACAGATTATAATTGAATGTTTACCTCGGGAAACGTGAAGCGAAAGCCATCGATTGAGAAAAAAAGAACATTTATAGTCACTCATACCTTCGAAAGCCTCATTATTCACTTTAAATGATTTTATAATCTTATTATTGATTTTATGTTGAATTTTCTTACATTTTTAGCTAAAACAGACTATAATTGAATGTTTACCTCGGGAAACATGAAGCAAAAGCCATCGATTGAGAAGTAAAGAACATTTATAGTCACTCATGCCTTCGAAAGCCTTATTACTTGCTTCAAATTGTTTTACAATCTCATTATTTTTTTTAAAATGAATTTTCTTACATTTTTGGTTAAAATAGATTATATTTAAATGTTTGTCTCGAGAAACGTGAAGTGAAAGCCATCGA
The DNA here is from genome assembly GCF_053813885.1 of Theobroma cacao. NCBI lineage: Eukaryota > Viridiplantae > Streptophyta > Magnoliopsida > Malvales > Malvaceae > Theobroma > Theobroma cacao. Next base: position 25,573,447 of record NC_142640.1, on the reverse strand, counting down.
TTGACAAGAAAAGTCCATTTATAGTCACTCATGCCTTCGAAAGCCTCATTATTCACTTTAAATGATTTTATAATCTCATTATTGATTTTATGTTGAATTTTCTTACATTTTTAGTTAAAACATACTATAATTAAATGTTTAGCTCGGGAAACATGAAGCGAAAGCCGTTGATTGAGAAAAAAAAGCCATTTATAATCCTTCATGCATTCGAAATTACTCACTTGAAATGGCTTTATGATTTGATTATTAACTTTAAGCTAAATTTTTTTACATTTTTTGTTAAAACATATTATAATTGAATGTTTACCTCGGGAAACGTCAAGCGAAAGCCATCGATTGAGAAGAAAAGAACATTTATAGTCACTCATGCCTTCGAAAGCCTCATTATTCACTTTAAATGATTTTATAATCTTATTATTGATTTTATGTTGAATTTTCTTACATTTTTAGCTAAAACAGACTATAATTGAATGTTTACCTCGAGAAACATGAAGCAAAAGCCATCAATTGAGAAGTAAAGAACATTTATAGTCACTCATGCCTTCGAATTGTTTAACAATCTCATTATTTTTTTTAAAATGAATTTTCTTACATTTTTGGTTAAAACAGATTATATTTAAATGTTTATCTTGAGAAATGTGAAGCGCAAGCCATCAATTGACAAGAAAAGTCTATTTATAGTCACTCATGCCTTCGAAAGCCTTATTACTCACTTAAAATGGTTTTACAATCTCATTATTTATTTTCAGATGAATTTTCTTACATTTTTAGTTAAAACAGATTGTAATTGAATGTTTGCCTCGGGAAACATGAAGCGAAAGCCATCGATTGACAAGAAAAGTCCATTTATAGTCACTCATGCCTTCGAAAGCCTTATTACTCACTTAAAATTGTTTTACAATCTCATTATTTATTTTCAGATGAATTTTCTTACATTTTTTGTTAAAACAGATTGTAATTGAATGTTTGCCTCGGGAAACAGGAAGCGAAAGCCATCGATTGACAAGAAAAGTCCATTTATAGTCACTCATGCCTTCGAAAGCCTTATTACTCACTTTAAATTGTTTTACAATCTCATTATTTATTTTCAGATGAATTTTCTTACATTTTTGGTTAAAACAGATTGTAATTGAATGTTTGACTCGGGAAACATGAAGCCAAAGCCATCGATTGACAAGAAAAGTCCATTTATAGTCACTCATGCCTTCGAAACCCTTTTTACTCACTTAAAATGGTTTTACAATCTCATTATTTATTTTCAGATGAATTTTCTTACATTTTTGGTTAAAACATATTGTAATTGAATGTTTGCCTCGGGAAACATGAAGCGAAAGCCATCGATTGACAAGCAAAGTCCATTTATAGCCACTCATGCCTTCGAAACCCTTATTGCTCACTTTAAATGTCTTTATGATTTGATTATTAACTTTAAGCTGAATTTTTTTACATTTTTTGTTAAAACAGATTATAATTTAATGTTTACCTAGGGAAACGTGAAGCGAAAGCCATCGATTGAGAAGAAAAGAACATTATAGTCACTCATGCCTTCGAAAGCCTCATTATTCACTTTAAATGATTTTATAATCTTATTATTGATTTTATGTTGAATTTTCTTACATTTTTAGTTAAAACAGACTATAATTGAATGTTTAGCTCAGGAAACATGAAGCAAAAGCCATCGATTGAGAAGAAAAGAACATTTATAGTCACTCATGCCCTCGAAAGCCTGATTACTTGCTTAAAATTGTTTTACAATCTCATTATTTTTTTTAAAATGAATTTTCTTACATTTTTGGTTAAAATAGATTATGTTTAAATGTTTGTCTTGAGAAACTTGAAGCGAAAGCCATCGATTGACAAGAAAAGTCTATTATAGTCACTCATGCCTTCGAAAGCCTCATTATTCACTTTAAATGATTTTATAATCTCATTATTGATTTTATGTTGAATTTTCTTACATTTTTAGTTAAAACAGACTATAATTGAATGTTTACCTCGGGAAACATGAAGCAAAAGCCATCAATTGAGAAGAAAATATCATTTATAGTCACTCATGCCTTCGAAACCCTTATTGCTAAGTGTAAATGGCTTTATGATTTGATTATTAACTTTAAGCTGAATTTTTTTACATTTTTTGTTAAAACAGATTATACTTGAATGTTTACCTCGAGAAACGTGACGCGAAAGCCATCGATTGAGAAGAAAAGAACATTTATAGTCATTCATGCCTTCGAAAGCCTTATTACTTGCTTAAAATTGTTTCACAATCTGATTATTTTTTTAAAATGAATTTTCTTACATTTTTCATTAAAATATATTATATTTAAATGTTTGTCTCGAGAAACGTGAAGCGAAAGCCATCGATTGACAAGAAAAGTCCATTTATAGTCACTCTTACCTTGGAAAGCCTCATTATTCACTTTAAATGATTTTATAATCTCATTATCGATTTTATGTTGAATTTTCTTACATTTTTAGTTAAAACAGACTATAATTGAATGTTTACGTCAGGAAACATGAAGCAAAGCCATCGATTGAGAAGAAAAGACCATTTATAGTCACTCATGCCTTCGAAACCCTTATTGCTCACTTTAAATGGCTTTATGATTTGATTATTAACTTTAAGCTGAATTTTTTTACATTTTTTGTTAAAACAGATTATAATTGAATGTTTAAGAAGGCAAACGTGAAGCGAAAGCCATCGATTGAGAAGAAAAGAACATTTATAGTCACTCATGCCTTCGAAAGCCTCATTATTCACTTTAAATGATTTTATAATCTTATTATTGATTTTATGTTGAATTTTCTTACATTTTTAGTTAAAACAGACTATAATTGAATGTTTACCTTCGGAAACATGAAGCAAAAGCCATCGATTGAGAAGAAAAAAATATTTATAGTCACTCATGCCTTCGAAAAGCCTTATTACTTGCTTAAAATTGTTTTACAATCTCATTTTTTTTTAAAAAATGAATTTTCTTACATTTTTGGTTAAAATAGATTATATTTAAATGTTTCTCTTGAGAAACGTAAAGCGAAAGCCATCGATTGACAAGAAAAGTCCATTATAGTCACACATGCCTTCGAAAGCCTCATTATTCACTTTAAATGATTTTATAATCTCATTAATGATTTTATGTTGAATTTTCTTACATTTTTAGTTAAAACAGACTATAATTGATTGTTTACCTCGGGAAACACGAAGCAAAAGCCATCGATTGAGAATAAAAGACCATTTATAGTCACCTATGCCTTCGAAACCCTTATTGCTCACTTGAAATGGTTTACGATTTGATTATTAACTTTAAGCTGAATTTTTTTACATTTTTTGTTAAAACATATTATAATTGAATGTTTACCTCGGGAAACGTGAAGCGAAAGCCATCGATTGAGAAGAAAAGAACATTTATAGTCACTCATGCCTTCGAAAGCCTCATTATTCACTTTAAATGATTTTATAATCTTATTATTGATTTTATGTTGAATTTTCTTACATTTTTAGCTAAAACAGACTATAATTGAATGTTTACCTCGAGAAACATGAAGCAAAAGCCATCGATTGAGAAGTAAAGAACATTTATAGTCACTCATGCCTTCGAATTGTTTAACAATCTCATTATTTTTTTTAAAATGAATTTTCTTACATGTTTGGTTAAAACAGATTATATTTAAATGTTTATCTTGAGAAATGTGAAGCGAAAGCCATCAATTGACAAGAAAAGTCTATTTATAGTCACTCATGCCTTCGAAAGCCTTATTACTCACTTAAAATGGTTTTACAATCTCATTATTTATTTTCAGATGAATTTTCTTACATTTTTAGTTAAAACAGATTGTAATTGAATGTTTGCCTCGGGAAACATTAAGCGAAAGCCATCGATTGACAAGAAAAGTCCATTTATAGTCACTCATGCCTTCGAAAGCCTTATTACTCACTTAAAATTGTTTTACAATCTCATTATTTATTTTCAGATGAATTTTCTTACATTTTTGGTTAAAACAGATTGTAATTGAATGTTTGCCTCGGGAAACATGAAGCGAAAGCCATCGATTGACAAGAAAAGTCCATTTATAGTCACTCATGCCTTCGAAAGCCTTATTACTCACTTTAAATTGTTTTACAATCTCATTATTTATTTTCAGATGAATTTTCTTACATTTTTGGTTAAAACAGATTGTAATTGAATGTTTGACTCGGGAAACATGAAGCCAAAGCCATCGATTGACAAGAAAAGTCCATTTATAGTCACTCATGCCTTCGAAACCCTTTTTACTCACTTAAAATGGTTTTACAATCTCATTATTTATTTTCAGATGAATTTTCTTACATTTTTGGTTAAAACAGATTGTAATTGAATGTTTACCTCGGGAAACATGAAGCGAAAGCCATCAATTGAGAAGAAAAGAACATTATAGTCACTCATGCCTTCGAAAGCCTCATTATTCACTTTAAATGATTTTATAATCTTATTATTGATTTTATGTTGAATTTTCTTACATTTTTAGTTAAAACAGACTATAATTGAATGTTTACCTCGGGAAACATGAAGCAAAAGCCATCGATTGAGAAGAAAAGAACATTTATAGTCACTCATGCCTTCGAAAGCCTTATTACTTGCTTAAAATTGTTTTACAATCTCATTATTTTTTTTAAAATGAATTTTTTTTTATTTTTGGTTAAAACAAATTATATTTAAATGTTTGTCTCAAGAAACGTGAAGCGAAAGCTATCGATTGAGTGGAAAAGAACATTTATAGTCACTCATGCCTTCGAAAGCCTCATTATTCACTTTAAATGACTTTATAATCTCATTATTCATTTTATGTTGAATTTTCTTACATTTTTAGTTAAAACAGACTATAATTGAATGTTTACCTCAGGAAACATGAAGCAAAAGCCATCGATTAAGAAGAAAAGAACATTTATAGTCACTCATGCCTTCAAAAGCCTTATTACTTGCTTAAAATTGTTTTACAATCTCATTATTTTTTTAAAAATGAATTTTCTTACATTTTTGATTAAAATAGATTATAATTAAATGTTTGTCTTGAGAAACGTGAAGCGAAAGCCATCGATTGACGAGAAAAGTCCATTATAGTCACTGATGCCTTCGGAAGCCTCATTATTCACTTTAAATGATTTTATAATCTCATTAATGATTTTATGTTGAATTTTCTTAAATTTTTAGTTAAAACAGACTATAATTGAATGTTTACCTCGGGAAACATGAAGCAAAAGCCATCAATTGAGAAGAAAAGACCATTTATAGTCACTCATGCCTTCGAAACCCTTATTGCTCAATTTAAATGGCTTTATGATTTGATTATTAACTTTAAGCTGAATTTTTTTGCATTTTTTGTTAAAGCAGATTATAATTGAATTTTCTTACATTTTTGGTCAAAACAGATTATATTTCAATGTTTATCTTAAGAAACATGAAGCGAAAGCCATCGATTGACAAGAAAAGTCCATTTATAGTCACTCATGCCTTCGAAAGCCTTATTACTCGCTTAAAATGGTTTTACAATCTCATTATTTATTTTCAGATGAATTTTCTTACATTTTTGGTTAAAACATATTGCAATTGAATGTTTTCCTAGGGAAACATGAAGCGAAAGCCATCGATTGACAAGAAAAGTTCATTTATAGTCACTCATGCCTTCAAAATCCCCATTATTCACTTAAATGATTTTATAATCTCATTATTGATTTTATGTTGAATTTTCTTACATTTTTAGTTAAAACAGACTATTATTGAATGTTTACCTCGGGAAACATGAAGCAAAAGCCATCAATTGAGAAGAAAAGACCATTTATAGTCACTCATGCCTTCGAAACCCTTATTGCTCACTTTAAATGGCTTTATGATTTGATTATTAACTTCAAGCTGAATTTTCTTACGGTTTTTGTTAAAACAGATTATAATTGAATGTTTACCTCGAGAAACGTGAAGCGAAAGCCATCGATTGAGAAGAAAAGAACATTTATAGTCACTCATGCCTTCGAAAGCCTTATTACTTGCTTAAAATTGTTTCACAATCTCATTATTTTTTTTAAATGAATTTTCTTACATTTTTCGTTAAAACAGATTATATTTAAATGTTTTTCTAGAGAAACGTGAAGCGAAAGCCATCGATTGACAAGAAAAGTCCATTTATAGTCGCTCATGCCTTCGAAAGACTCATTATTCACTTTAAGTGATTTTATAATCTCATTATTGATTTTATTTTGAATTTTCTTACATTTTTAGTTAGAAAGAGACTATAATTAAATGTTTACCTCGGCAAACATGAAGCAAAAGCCATCGATTGAGAAGAAAAGACCATTTATAGTCACTCATGCCTTCGAAACCCTTATTACTCACTTTAAAGGGCTTTATGATTTGATTATTAATTTTAAGCTGAATTTTTTTACATTTTTTATTAAAACATATTATAATTGAATGTTTACCTTGAGAAACGTGAAGCGAAAGCCATCGATTGAGAAGAAAAGAACATTTACAGCCACTCATGCCTTCGAAAGCCTTATTACTTACTTAAAATTGTTTTACAATCTGATTATTTTTTTTAAAATGAATTTTCTTACATTTTTGGTCAAAACAGATTATATTTCAATGTTTATCTTGAGAAACGTGAGGCGAAAGCCATCGATTGACAAGAAAAGTCCATTTATAGTCACTCATGCCTTCGAAAGCCTTATTACTCGCTTAAAATGGTTTTACAATCTCATTATTTATTTTCAGATGAATTTTCTTACATTTTTGGTTAAAACATATTGTAATTGAATGTTTGCCTAGGGAAACATGAAGCGAAAGCCATCGATTGACAAGAAAAGTTCATTTATAGTCACTCATGCCTTCAAAATCCCCATTATTCACTTAAATGATTTTATAATCTCATTATTGATTTTATGTTGAATTTTCTTACATTTTTAGTTAAAACAGACTATAATTGAATGTTTACCTCCGGAAACATGAAGTAAAAGCCATCGATTGAGAAGAAAAGAACATTTATAGTCACTCATGCCCTCGAAAGCCTTATCACTCGCATAAAATTGTTTTACAGTCTCATTATTTTTTTTGAAATGAATTTTCTTACATTTTTTGTTCAAATAGATTATGTTTAAATGTTTGTCTTGAGAAACATGAAGCGAAAGCCATCGATTGACAAGAAAAGTCTATTATAGTCACTCATGCCTTCGATAGCCTCATTATTCACTTTAAATGATTTTATAATCTCATTATTGATTTTATGTTGAATTTTCTTACATTTTTAGTTAAAACATACTATAATTGAATGTTTACCTCGGGAAAGATGAAGCAAAAGCCATCAATTGAGAAGAAAAGACCATTTATAGTCACTCATGCCATCGAAACCCTTATTGCTCACTTTAAATGGCTTTATGATTTGATTATTAACTTTAAGCTAAATTTTTTTACATTTTTTGTTAAAACAGATTATAATTGAATGTTTAAGTAGGCAAACGTGAAGCGAAAGCCATCGATTGGGAAGAAAAGAACATTTATAGTCACTCATGCCTTCGAAAGCCTCATTATTCCCTTTAAATGATTTTATAATCTCATTATTGATTTTATGTTGAATTTTCTTACATTTTTAGTTAAAATAGACTATAATTCAATGTTTACCTCAGGAAACATGAAGCAAAAGCCATCGATTGAGAAGAAAAAAATATTTATAGTCACTCATGCCTTCGAAAGCCTTATTACTCGCTTAAAATGGTTTTACAATCTCATTATTTATTTTCAGATGAATTTTCTTACATTTTTGGTTAAAACATATTGTAATTGAATGTTTTCCTAGGGAAACATGAAGCGAAAGCCATCGATTGAGAAGAAAAGTTCATTTATAGTCACTCATGCCTTCAAAATCCCCATTATTCACTTAAATGATTTTATAATCTCATTACTGATTTTATGTTGAATTTTCTTACATTTTTAGTTAAAACAGACTATTATTGAATGTTTACCTCGGGAAACATGAAGCAAAAGCCATCAATTGAGAAGAAAAGACCATTTATAGTCACTCATGCCTTCGAAACCCTTATTGCTCACTTTAAATGGCTTTATGATTTGATTATTAACTTCAAGCTGAATTTTCTTACATTTTTTGTTAAAACAGATTATAATTGAATGTTTACCTCGAGAAACGCGAAGCGAAAGCCATCGATTGAGAAGAAAAGAACATTTATAGTCACTCATGCCTTCGAAAGCCTTATTACTTGCTTAAAATTGTTTCACAATCTCATTATTTTTTTTAAATGAATTTTCTTACATTTTTCGTTAAAACAGATTATATTTAAATGTTTTTCTCGAGAAACGTGAAGCGAAAGCCATCGATTGACAAGAAAAGTCCATTTATAGTCGCTCATGCCTTCGAAAGCCTCATTATTCACTTTAAGTGATTTTATAATCTCATTATTGATTTTATTTTGAATTTTCTTACATTTTTAGTTAAAAAGAGACTATAATTAAATGTTTACCTCGGCAAACATGAAGCAAAAGCCATCGATTGAGAAGAAAAGACCATTTATAGTCACTCATGCCTTCGAAACCCTTATTACTCACTTTAAAGGGCTTTATGATTTGATTATTAACTTTAAGCTGAATTTTTTTACATTTTTTGTTAAAACATATTATAATTGAATGTTTACCTTGAGAAACGTGAAGCGAAAGCCATCGATTGAGAAGAAAAGAACATTTACAGCCACTCATGCCTTCGAATGCCTTATTACTTACTTAAAATTGTTTTACAATCTGATTATTTTTTTTAAAATGAATTTTCTTACATTTTTGGTCAAAACAGATTATATTTCAATGTTTATCTTGAGAAACGTGAAGCGAAAGCCATCGATTGACAAGAAAAGTCCATTTATAGTCACTCATGCCTTCGAAAGCCTTATTACTCGCTTAAAATGGTTTTACAATCTCATTATTTATTTTCAAATGAATTTTCTTACATTTTTGGTTAAAACATATTGTAATTGAATGTTTGCCTAGGGAAACATGAAGCGAAAGTCATCGATTGACAAGAAAAGTTCATTTATAGTCACTCATGCCTTCAAAATCCCCATTATTCACTTAAATGATTTTATAATCTCATTATTGATTTTATGTTGAATTTTCTTACATTTTTAGTTAAAACAGACTATAATTGAATGTTTACCTCAGGAAACATGAAGTAAAAGCCATCGATTGAGAAGAAAAGAACATTTATAGTCACTCATGCCCTCGAAAGCCTTATCACTTGCATAAAATTGTTTTACAGTCTCATTATTTTTTTTGAAATGAATTTTCTTACATTTTTTGTTCAAATAGATTATGTTTAAATGTTTGTCTTGAGAAACGTGAAGCGAAAGCCATCGATTGACAAGAAAAGTCTATTATAGTCACTCATACCTTCGATAGCCTCATTATTCACTTTAAATGATTTTATAATCTCATTATTGATTTTATGTTGAATTTTCTTACATTTTTAGTTAAAACATACTATAATTGAATGTTTACCTCGGGAAAGATGAAGCAAAAGCCATCAATTGAGAAGAAAAGACCATTTATAGTCACTCATGCCTTCGAAACCCTTATTGCTCACTTTAAATGGCTTTATGATTTGATTATTAACTTTAAGCTGAATTTTTTTACATTTTTTGTTAAAACAGATTATAATTGAATGTTTAAGTAGGCAAACGTGAAGTGAAAGCCATCGATTGGGAAGAAAAGAACATTTATAGTCACTCATGCCTTCGAAAGCCTCATTATTCACTTTAAATGATTTTATAATCTCATTATTGATTTTATGTTGAATTTTCTTACATTTTTAGTTAAAACAGACTATAATTGAATGTTTACCTCAGGAAACTTGAATCAAAAGCCATCGATTGAGAAGAAAAAAATATTTATAGTCACTCATGCCTTCGAAAGCCTTATTACTTGCTTAAAATTGTTTTACAATCTCACTATTTTTTTAAAAATGAATTTTCTTAAATTTTTTGTTAAAATAGATTATATTTAAATGTTTCTCTTGAGAAACGTAAAGCGAAAGCCATCGATTGACAAGAAAAGTCCATTATAGTCACACATGCCTTCGAAAGCATCATTATTCACTTTAAATGATTTTATAATCTCATTAATGATTTTATGTTGAATTTTCGTACAATTTTTAGTTAAAACAGACTATAATTGATTGTTTACCTCAGGAAACATGAAGCAAAAGCCATCGATTGAGAAGAAAAGAACATTTATAGTCACTCATGCCTTCGAAACACTTATTGCTCACTTGAAATGGCTTTACGATTTGATTATTAACTTTAAGCTGAATTTTTTTACATTTTTTATTAAAACAGATTATAATTGAATGTTTACCTCGAGAAACGTGAAGCAAAAGCTATCGATTGAGAGGAAAAGAACATTTATAGTCACTCATGCCTACGAAAGCGTTATTACTCGCTTAAAATGGTTTTACAATCTCATTATTTATTTTCAGATGAATTTTCTTATATTTTTGGTTAAAACAGATTGTAATTGAATGTTTACCTCGTGAAACATGAAGCAAAAGCCATCGATTGAGAAGTAAAGAACATTTATAGTCACTCATGCCTTCGAAAGCCTTATTACTTGCTTCAAATTGTTTTACAATCTCATTATTTTTTTTAAAATGAATTTTCTTACATTTTTGGTTAAAATAGATTATATTTAAATGTTTGTCTCGAGAAACGTGAAGGGAAAGTCATCGATTGACAAGAAAAGTCCATTTATAGTCACTCATGCCTTCGAAAGCCTCATTATTCACTTTAAATAATTTTATAATCTCATTATTGATTTTATGTTGAATTTTCTTACATTTTTAGTTAAAACAGACTATAACTGATTGTTTACCTCAGGAAACATGAAGCAAAAGCCATCGATTGAGAAGAAAAGACCATTTATAGTCACTCATGCCTTCGAAACCCTAATTGCTCACTTGAAATGGCTTTATGATTTGATTATTAACTTTAAGCTGAATGTTTTTACATTTTTTGTTAAAACAGATTATAATTGAATGTTTACCTCGAGAAACGTGAAGCGAAAGTTATCGATTGAGAGGAAAAGAATATTTATAGTCACTCATGCCTATGAAAGCCTTATTACTCGCTTAAAATGGTTTTACAATCTCATTATTTATTTCAGATGAATTTTATAATATTTTTGGTTAAAACATATTGTAATTGAATGTTTGCCTTGGAAAACATGAAGCGAAAGCCATCGATTGAGAAGAAAAGAACATTTATAGTCACTCATGCCTTCGAAACCCTTATTGCTCACTTTAAATGGCTTTATGATTTGATTATTAACTTTAAGCTGAATTTTTTTACATTTTTTGTTAAAACAGATTATAATTGAATGTTTACCTAGGGAAACGTGAAGCGAAAGCCATCGACTGAGAAGAAAAGAACATTTATAGTCTTTCATGCCTTCGAAAGCCTCATTATTCACTTTAAATGATTTTATAATCTTATTATTGATTTTATGTTGAATTTTCTTACATTTTTAGTTAAAACAGACTATAATTGAATGTTTACCTCGGGAAACATGAAGCAAAAGCCATCGATTGAGAAGAAAAGAACATTTATAGTCACTCATGCCTTCGAAAGCCTTATTACTCACTTTAAATGGCTTTATGATTTGATTATTAACTTTAAGCTGAATTTTTTTACATTTTTTGTTAAAACATATTATAATTGAATGTTTACCTCGGGAAACGTGAAGCGAAAGCCATCGATTGAGAAGAAAAGAACATTTATAGTCACTCATGCCTTCGAAAGCCTTATTACTTGCTTAAAATTGTTTTACAATCTCACTATTTTTTTAAAAATGAATTTTCTTAAATTTTTTGTTAAAATAGATTATATTTAAATGTTTCTCTTGAGAAACGTAAAGCGAAAGCCATCGATTGACAAGAAAAGTCCATTATAGTCACACATGCCTTCGAAAGCATCATTATTCACTTTAAATGATTTTATAATCTCATTAATGATTTTATGTTGAATTTTCGTACAATTTTTAGTTAAAACAGACTATAATTGATTGTTTACCTCAGGAAACATGAAGCAAAAGCCATCGATTGAGAAGAAAAGAACATTTATAGTCACTCATGCCTTCGAAACACTTATTGCTCACTTGAAATGGCTTTACGATTTGATTATTAACTTTAAGCTGAATTTTTTTACATTTTTTATTAAAACAGATTATAATTGAATGTTTACCTCGAGAAACGTGAAGCAAAAGCTATCAATTGAGAGGAAAAGAACATTTATAGTCACTCATGCCTACGAAAGCGTTATTACTCGCTTAAAATGGTTTTACAATCTCATTATTTATTTTCAGATGAATTTTCTTATATTTTTGGTTAAAACAGATTGTAATTGAATGTTTACCTCGTGAAACATGAAGCAAAAGCCATCGATTGAGAAGTAAAGAACATTTATAGTCACTCATGCCTTCGAAAGCCTTATTACTTGCTTCAAATTGTTTTACAATCTCATTATTTTTTTTAAAATGAATTTTCTTACATTTTTGGTTAAAATAGATTATATTTAAATGTTTGTCTCGAGAAACGTGAAGGGAAAGTCATCGATTGACAAGAAAAGTCCATTTATAGTCACTCATGCCTTCGAAAGCCTCATTATTCACTTTAAATAATTTTATAATCTCATTATTGATTTTATGTTGAATTTTCTTACATTTTTAGTTAAAACAGACTATAACTGATTGTTTACCTCAGGAAACATGAAGCAAAAGCCATCGATTGAGAAGAAAAGACCATTTATAGTCACTCATGCCTTCGAAACCCTAATTGCTCACTTGAAATGGCTTTATGATTTGATTATTAACTTTAAGCTGAATGTTTTTACATTTTTTGTTAAAACAGATTATAATTGAATGTTTACCTCGAGAAACGTGAAGCGAAAGTTATCGATTGAGAGGAAAAGAATATTTATAGTCACTCATGCCTATGAAAGCCTTATTACTCGCTTAAAATGGTTTTACAATCTCATTATTTATTTCAGATGAATTTTATAATATTTTTGGTTAAAACATATTGTAATTGAATGTTTGCCTTGGAAAACATGAAGCGAAAGCCATCGATTGAGAAGAAAAGAACATTTATAGTCACTCATGCCTTCGAAACCCTTATTGCTCACTTTAAATGGCTTTATGATTTGATTATTAACTTTAAGCTGAATTTTTTTACATTTTTTGTTAAAACAGATTATAATTGAATGTTTACCTAGGGAAACGTGAAGCGAAAGCCATCGACTGAGAAGAAAAGAACATTTATAGTCTTTCATGCCTTCGAAAGCCTCATTATTCACTTTAAATGATTTTATAATCTTATTATTGATTTTATGTTGAATTTTCTTACATTTTTAGTTAAAACAGACTATAATTGAATGTTTACCTCGGGAAACATGAAGCAAAAGCCATCGATTGAGAAGAAAAGAACATTTATAGTCACTCATGCCTTCGAAAGCCTTATTACTCACTTTAAATGGCTTTATGATTTGATTATTAACTTTAAGCTGAATTTTTTTACATTTTTTGTTAAAACATATTATAATTGAATGTTTACCTCGGGAAATGTGAAGCGAAAGCCATCGATTGAGAAGAAAAGAACATTTATAGTTACTCATGCCTTCGAAAGCCTTATTACTTGCTTAAAATTGTTTCACAATCTCATTATTTTTTTTAAATGAATTTTCTTACATTTTTCGTTAAAACAGATTATATTTAAATGTTTTTCTAGAGAAACGTGAAGCGAAAGCCATCGATTGACAAGAAAAGTCCATTTATAGTCGCTCATGCCTTCGAAAGACTCATTATTCACTTTAAGTGATTTTATAATCTCATTATTGATTTTATTTTGAATTTTCTTACATTTTTAGTTAAAAAGAGACTATAATTAAATGTTTACCTCGGCAAACATGAAGCAAAAGCCATCGATTGAGAAGAAAAGACCATTTATAGTCACTCATGCCTTCGAAACCCTTATTACTCACTTTAAAGGGCTTTATGATTTGATTATTAACTTTAAGCTGAATTTTTTTACATTTTTTTGTTAAAACATATTATAATTGAATGTTTACCTTGAGAAACGTGAAGCGAAAGCCATCGATTGAGAAGAAAAGAACATTTACAGCCACTCATGCCTTCGAAAGCCTTATTACTTACTTAAAATTGTTTTACAATCTGATTATTTTTTTAAAAATGAATTTTCTTACATTTTTCATCAAAACAGATTATATTTCAATGTTTATCTTGAGAAACGTGAAGCGAAAGCCATCGATTGACAAGAAAAGTCCATTTATAGTCACTCATGCCTTCGAAAGCCTTATTACTCGCTTAAAATGGTTTTACAAACTCATTATTTATTTTCAGATGAATTTTCTTACATTTTTGGTTAAAACATATTGTAATTGAATGTTTGCCTAGGGAAACATGAAGCGAAAGCCATCGATTGACAAGAAAAGTTCATTTATAGTCACTCATGCCTTCAAAATCCCCATTATTCACTTAAATGATTTTATAATCTCATTATTGATTTTATGTTGAATTTTCTTACATTTTTAGTTAAAACAGACTATAATTGAATGTTTACCTCAGGAAACATGAAGTAAAAGCCATCGATTGAGAAGAAAAGAACATTTATAGTCACTCATGCCCTCGAAAGCCTTATCACTTGCATAAAATTGTTTTACAGTCTCATTATTTTTTTTGAAATGAATTTTCTTACATTTTTTGTTCAAATAGATTATGTTTAAATGTTTGTCTTGAGAAACGTGAAGCGAAAGCCATCGATTGACAAGAAAAGTCTATTATAGTCACTCATGCCTTCGAAAGCCTCATTATTCACTTTAAATGATTTTATAATCTCATTATTGATTTTATGTTGAATTTTCTTACATTTTTAGTTAAAACATACTATAATTGAATGTTTACCTCGGGAAAGATGAAGCAAAAGCCATCAATTAAGAAGAAAAGACCATTTATAGTCACTCATGCCTTCGAAACCCTTATTGCTCACTTTAAATGGCTTTATGATTTGATTATTAACTTTAAGCTGAATTTTTTTACATTTTTTGTTAAAACAGATTATAATTGAATATTTAAGTAGGCAAACGTGAAGCGAAAGCCATCGATTGGGAAGAAAAGAACATTTATAGTCACTCATGCCTTCGAAAGCCTCATTATTCACTTTAAATGATTTTATAATCTCATTATTGATTTTATGTTGAATTTTCTTACATTTTTAGTTAAAACAGACTATAATTGAATGTTTACCTCAGGAAACATGAAGCAAAAGCCATCGATTGAGAAAAAAAAAATATTTATAGTCACTCATGCCTTCGAAAGCCTTATTACTTGCTTAAAATTGTTTTACAATCTCACTATTTTTTAAAAAATGAATTTTCTTACATTTTTGGTTAAAATAGATTATATTTAAATGTTTCTCTTGAGAAACGTAAAGCGAAAGCCATCGATTGACAAGAAAAGTCCATTATAGTCACACATGCCTTCGAAAGCATCATTATTCACTTTAAATGATTTTATAATCTCATTAATGATTTTATGTTGAATTGTCGTACAATTTTTAGTTAAAACAGACTATAATTGATTGTTTACCTCGGGAAACATGAAGCAAAAGCCATCGATTGAGAAGAAAAGAACATTTATAGTCACTCATGCCTTCGAAACACTTATTGCTCACTTTAAATGGCTTTATGATTTGATTATTAACTTTAAGCTGAATTTTTTTACATTTTTTGTTAAAACATATTATAATTGAATGTTTACCTCGGGAAACGTGAAGCGAAAGCCATCGATTGAGAAGAAAAGAACATTTATAGTCACTCATGCCTTTGAAACCCTTATTGCTCAGTTTAAATGGCTTTATGATTTGATTATTAACTTTAAGCTGAATTTTTTTACATTTTTTGTTAAAGCAGATTATAATTTAATGTTTACCTCGAGAAACGTGAAGCGAAAGCCATCGATTGAGAAGAAAAGAATATTTATAGTCACTCATGCCTTCGAAAGCCTTATTACTTGCTTAAAATTATTTTACAATCTCATTATTTTTTTAACATGAATTTTCTTACATTTTTCGTTAAAATAGATTATATTTAAACGTTTGTCTCGAGAAACGCGAAGCGAAAGCCATCGATTGACAAGAAAAGTCCATTTATAGTCACTCTTGCCTTCGAAAGCCTAGTTATTCATTTTAAATGATTTTATAATCTCATTATTTATTTTATGTTGAATTTTCTTACATTTTTAGTTAAAACAGACTATAATTGAAAGTTAACCTCGGGAAACATGAAGCAAAAGCCATCAATTGAGAAGAAAAGACCATTTATAGTCACTCATGCCTTCGAAACCCTTATTGCTCACTTTAAATGGCTTTATGATTTGATTATTAACTTTAAGCTGAATTTTTTTACATTTTTTGTTAAAACAGATTATAATTGAATGTTTACCTCGAGAAACGTGAAGCAAAAGCTATCGATTGAGAGGAAAAGAACATTTATAGTCACTCATGCCTACGAAAGCCTTATTACTCGCTTAAAATGGTTTTACAATCTCATTATTTATTTTCAGATGAATTTTCTTATATTTTTGGTTAAAACAGATTGTAATTGAATGTTTGCCTTGGAAAACATGAAGCGAAAGTCATCGATTGAGAAGAAAAGAACATTTATAGTCACTAATGCCTTCGAAACCCTTATTGCTCACTTTAAATGGCTTTATGATTTGATTATTAACTTTAAGCTGAATTTTTTTACATTTTTTGTTAAAACAGATTATAATTGAATGTTTACTTAGGGAAACGTGAAGCGAAAGCCATCGATTGAGAAGAAAAGAACATTTATAGTCACTCGTGCCTTCGAAAGCCTCATTATTCACTTTAAATGATTTTATAATCTTATTATTGATTTTATGTTGAATTTTCTTATATTTTTAGTTAAAACAGACTATAATTGAATGTTTACCTCGGGAAACATGAAGCAAAAGCCATCGATTGAGAAGTAAAGAACATTTATAGTCACTCATGCCTTCGAATGCCTTATTACTTGCTTCAAATTATTTTACAATCTCATTATTTTTTTTAAAATGAATTTTCTTACATTTTTGGTTAAAATAGATTATATTTAAATGTTTGTCTCGAGAAACGTGAAGCGAAAGTCATCGATTGACAAGAAAAGTCCATTTATAGTCACTCATGCGTTCGAAAGCCTCATTATTCACTTTAAATAATTTTATAATCTCATTATTGATTTTATGTTGAATTTTCTTACATTTTTAGTTAAAACAGACTATAACTGATTGTTTACCTCAGGAAACATGAAGCAAAAGCCATCGATTGAGAAGAAAAGACCATTTATAGTCACTCATGCCTTCGAAACCCTAATTGCTCACTTGAAATGGCTTTATGATTTGATTATTAACTTTAAGCTGAATTTTTTTACATTTTTTGTTAAAACAGATTATAATTGAATGTTTACCTCGAGAAACGTGAAGGGAAAGCTATCGATTGAGAGGAAAAGAATATTTATAGTCACTCATGCCTATGAAAGCCTTATTACTCGTTTAAAATGGTTTTACAATCTCATTATTTATTTCAGATGAATTTTATAATATTTTTGGTTAAAACAGATTGTATTTGAATGTTTGCCTTGGAAAACATGAAGCGAAAGCCATCGATTGAGAAGAAAAGAACATTTATAGTCACTCATGCCTTCGAAACCCTTATTGCTCACTTTAAATGGCTTTATGATTTGATTATTAACTTTAAGCTGAATTTTTTTACATTTTTTGTTAAAACAGATTATAATTGAATGTTTACCTAGGGAAACGTGAAGCGAAAGCCATCGACTGAGAAGAAAAGAACATTTACAGTCACTCATGCCTTCGAAAGCCTCATTATTCACTTTAAATGATTTTATAATCTTATTATTGATTTTATGTTGAATTTTCTTACATTTTTAGTTAAAACAGACTATAATTGAATGTTTACCTCAGGAAACATGAAGCAAAAGCCATCGATTGAGAAGAAAAGAACATTTATAGTCACTCATGCCTTCGAAAGCCTTATTACTCACTTTAAATGGCTTTATGATTTGATTATTAACTTTAAGCTGAATTTTTTTACATTTTTTGTTAAAACATATTATAATTGAATGTTTACCTCGGGAAACGTGAAGCGAAAGCCATCAATTGAGAAGAAAAGAACATTTATAGTCACTCATGCCTTCGAAAGCCTTATTACTTGCTTAAAATTATTTTACAATCTCATCATTTTTTTTAACATGAATTTTCTTACATTTTTCGTTAAAATAGATTATATTTAAACGTTTGTCTCGAGAAACGCGAAGCGAAAGCCATCGATTGACAAGAAAAGTCCATTTATAGTCACTCTTTCCTTCGAAAGCCTCGTTATTCATTTTAAATGATTTTATAATCTCATTATTTATTTTATGTTGAATTTTCTTACATTTTTAGTTAAAACAGACTATAATTGAATGTTAACCTCGGGTAACATGAAGCAAAAGCCATCAATTGAGAAGAAAAGACCATTTATAGTCACTCATGCCTTCGAAACCCTTATTGCTCACTTTAAATGGCTTTATGATTTGATTATTAACTTGAAGCTGAATTTTTTTACATTTTTTGTTAAAACAGATTATAATTGAATGTTTACCTAGGGAAACGTGAAGCGAAAGCCATCGACTGAGAAGAAAAGAACATTTATAGTCACTCATGCCTTCGAAAGCCTCATTATTCACTTTAAATGATTTTATAATCTTATTATTGATTTTATGTTGAATTTTCTTACATTTTTAGTTAAAACAGACTATAATTGAATGTTTACCTCGGGAAACATGAAGCAAAAGCCATCGATTGAGAAGTAAAGAACATTTATAGTCACTCATGCCTTCGAAAGCCTTATTACTTGCTTCAAATTGTTTTACAATCTCATTATTCTTTTTTTAAATGAATTTTCTTACATTTTTGGTTAAAATAGATTATATTTAAATGTTTGTGCTCGAGAAACGTGAAGCGAAAGCCATCGATTGACAAGAAAAGTCCATTTATAGTCACTCATGGCTTCGAA